>NC_134838.1:129518476-130145559 GCF_965363235.1 Mytilus galloprovincialis | reverse complement strand
AGTTTAGATACCAAGGGAACATACTCTTGGTATACTTTTGCAAAAAATGTGTCACAAGATATAAATATTAACATTAAACTTATTGAGGAAACTAAAACTTTAAAACAGACTAAAATGTTAAAACCCCAATTAAAAAAAAGTTATATCAACTATTATCAAACTGTTATTGATGATAAAATAAATAACTTAAATGAAAATAATAAAATATATCTATATAAATTTCTTAAATCTAATATAAATAACCAAATGCAATACTACCTATCACACCCAAGTAAAGAGACAAGAAAAATGTTAACCAAATTTAGAATAAGCGAACATTGTCTCTTCATAGAAACTGGACGATATACCAAAATACGACGAAATGAAAGAAAATGTAAAATATGTAATATCTTAGACGATGAATTTCATTTTTTCTTCAACTTTAAAATAAATAAAAATATAAGAGAAATCTTTCTAAAATATTATATACAAAAATATGTAAATTTTAATACACTTAATTTTACTGATAAACTCGTAATAATACTTAATCCATCAACACCAAATGATGTAAAGCAGTTGTTTCTTTTATTAAAGAGTCATTAGAACTGAGGAAAGGAGAACAGTAACTGTTTTTATCATATTTCTTATAATATTGTCGAGTTTTCATTATGTTTCATTATATTTGTTTGTCAATGTATTTGCCACAACCAAAATTGGTTTTTGTATGTTTTGCAAATAAAGATATTATTATATTACAAGTAGTTGACTTATATGTGTGTTTTTCAATTTATTTTATTAATGGAAAATTCTTGTATTGTGGTTAAAAATAATATTATTTCAATTCATTATTTAATTGTACCAATTATTCACAAAATTACTATAATAGTGGTAACTGATGACAATATCTATAAAGCGTTTAAATAATTTTTAAGTCAGAAAAATTTGAAATGAAATCTTCCATGTCCGAGGAATTCAAATTAATCCTTTCCTCCAAATCTTAATTGTTTGTAACAACATTCTATTCCAAATAAATCAATGTGTGTTAACATAAAATAAATATTTGAATGAAAAAGTAATAGATTTAGATTGATCATTCAGTTCATTTTTGGAGACTGTCTGCTGTCATTTAGATGTCCTTAATTATAATTGTATCCATTTTTAATGCTTTTTTTATCTATGTATATTTCGAACTACAGTTGTGAGGTTTTATCAAAGTCCAAAATGTAAAAAAGGGTGCAACTTGACTTTTGACATTGGTTTATAATAATGGTGGTAAACAACACTGGTTTTTATATGACTGCAAACAAATTTTTGGGTTCGTATAATGGTATGATCTTGTCGTTGTCTGCGTCAGCGTCATTGTCCGCACAATAAATTTAGTTTAAGTGAATGGACTTCTATGAAATTTTACAAGAAGGTTCAATACCACAAAATATACAAGACCATTATTAGAATATGTTGATGTCATCTGGGACAACAACACACATCTTTTGATCACCCCTAGTTTTTGGTGGGGTTCGTGTTCTTTATTCTTTAGTTTTCTATGTTGTGTCATGTGTACTATTGTTTTTCTGTTTGTCTTTTTCATTTTTAGCCATGGCGTTGTCAGTTTGTTTTAGATTTATGAGTTTGACTGTCCCTTTGGTATCTTTATCCCTCTTTTGATTGATAAGATTGAAAAAGTACAAACAGAGGCTGCCAGGATCGTAGGTACTAGGTTGGTGTCCCTAGAGAGATTATATCTCGAAACGGGTTGGGAAAAGCTTAAAGATCGAAGGGAGGCCCACAGATTAATTTATTTTTACAAGATGAAAAATAATATTACTCCGGAATATTTATCAACCTTAGTTCCAGAATCCCATGCAACCATACATAATCATAATACGAGAAACTCGTCCCTAATCCCCCCTGTTCGAACAAGAACAGCCCTGTATTCAAATTATTTTTTACCGGCAACTGTACGTTCATGGAATCTCCTCCCTGAGAATGCTAAGACCAGTACTTCGGTGGGGGCATTCAGGAATTGTGTCCAGTCTCGGGCGATTAAACCTCCAAATTATTTTTACATTGGTAAGCGATTAGGTCAAATTTATCACTCAAGACTTCGTATGCAATGCAGTTCTCTAAATCATCATCTTTTTGTTAAAAACATAGTGGCTTTGCCACTTTGTTTATGTGATGCTATAGAAACGACAGCGCACTACTTGTTGCACTGCCCCCGTTTTCACATTATGGGTGAACAGCATTTTTATAATATCAATATAATACATTTTTTGTCGGAAGAAATCTTGCTACACAGTTCAACGGACTTCAGCTACGAACAAAACGTTGAAATACTAGGCAGTTCAAACATTTATACTCAGTAGTAAAAGATTTGTCATATGAAAGCACACATCTTGTTCAACAAGTAATACTTATATCTTAAATAATTGTGTCCGTTCAAAAACATACACTTTATTATTGAATTTCCGATGTATATGTTTTTCTTCTTTCTTGTGTGTCACAACCTTATTATTATGTTTTTATTCTTTCCATCTAGTGTAACATTGTTATTTTTTTAACATTTTACTCCTTGAGTATTACAATATGAAATGTTCTTATCAGGAAACAGATTAAAATAAGCTAACAGCTTGTTTCTTGTTTTCCTATTAATTATTTCACTTGTATTATTATGTAAATGCCTATGTATGTACCTGCATATAATTAATAAAATATGTTTACACTAATACCACAAAAGGAAGGTTTGGATTGATTTTGGGAGTTACAGTACCAACAGTTTAGGAATGAGGGGCTAAAAAGGGACCAAGAAACAATTGTATTTTCTTCAAATTTTTTTAATAAGGCTGCTTTTTGTCAAATAAGTGGGAAAAAAAGTCCATTTTGTACATTTTTCTTCCTTTCTAATAAGAAAATGTGGATATAATTAGCAAGTATATAACCATAATAAAATGATGTAACAAATTATGTATATTTTCACTTGCCTTTCCTTTAATGTCTATAGTCCCTTGGAAGATGGTATACATACTATTGACTTACCTTCCCTTTAATGTCTATAGTCCCTTGGAAGATGGTATACAGTTTGTTTAGAATATCTACTATTGACTTACCTTTCCTTTAATGTCTATAGTCCCTTGGAAGATGGTAAAAAGTTTGTTTAGAATATCTACTATTGACTTACCTTTCCTTTAATGTCTATAGTCCCTTGGAAGATGGTATATAGTTTGTTTAGAATATCTACTATTGACTTACCTTCCCTTTAATGTCTATAGTCCCTTGGAAGATGGTATACAGTTTGTTTAGAATATCTACTATTGACTTACCTTCCCTTTAATGTCTATAGTCCCCTGGAAGATGGTATACAGTTTGTTTAGAATATCTACTATTGACTTACCTTCCCTTTAATGTCTATAGTCCCCTGGAAGATGGTATACAGTTTGTTTAGAATATCTACTATTGACTTACCTTTCCTTTAATGTCTATAGTCCCCTGAAAGATGGTATAAAGTTGTTCAGAATATCTACTATTGACTTACCTTTCCTTTAATGTCTATAGTCCCTTGGAAGATGGTATACAGTTTGTTCAGAATATCTACTATTGACTTACCTTCCCTTTAATGTCTATAGTCCCCTGGAAGATGGTATAAAGTTTGTTCAGAATATCTACTATTGACTTACCTTCCCTTTAATGTCTATAGTCCCTTGGAAGATGGTATACAGTTTGTTAAGAATATCTACTATTGACTTACCTTCCCTTTAATGTCTATAGTCCCTTGGAAGATGGTAAAAAGTTTGTTTAGAATATCTACCAGGGCTTTCCATTGAAGCCGGTAGCCGGCGGAAATCCGCCGTTTGTGGTAGATACCAGTGCCGGCTACTTCACTGACAAAAATATAAATTCAAAAAGACAAAAATATCTTTTTCAAATGTTTACATGCAGCCGAGAGACGTCTTGTCGCAAAGTCGCGGTCACGATAAACAAGGATGAAAATCAGTGTTTACCTTGGGCTAAATATAGTTCACATGAATTCAGGTCACTGATTGGTTGTCTATTTAAAGTCAGAATGCATCGTTTCTTTTCAAAGATAACAAGAGAGACGTTCCGGTGGTCATTGAACGATAACAATAGAGACGTTCCGATGGTCATTAACTCGTTTGGCTTTTTTTTTTGGCTTTTAAAACGTGAAGACAATCAGATAGGATGACAATCTTATGTTATGGAATAATAGTCAAATTAAAGAAAGTATAGTAGATCATATTGTTCAGAATCTGGAAAACAGTATCTTTAAAAAAGTTTTGAAGTTAATTTTTCAAAACCCACGCGGTGTTCAGAGAATCAAGGTCAAAAACGAAAGTAGAATATTGTCGACTCGACCTCAAATAAATAACATTTCCAAATGATTTATGTATCCGACTTATTGAACAGTATACAAAAAAAGCGAAAATCAGAGGATATATCAATTTTCTGTCAATGCTTGAGAAACAATTGTATGATTTAAATACGCGTAACAGTCTTTATAGAGAAAAGGGGGGTCATTTGTTCACAAATGCACGTAGTTATGCAAAATAAATCGATCAAGATTTCTAACAAACCGAATTATTATATAAATAAAACTCCTATAAAAGTAAATGAATTTTAAGCATAAGGTAATAAAATAAAAAACTATAACAAAAAAAAAGCAATTTCTTTGAGATTTTTTTTTTCTTCTTTAATTTCATACATAAAAAATGGTCATTTGAAAGATGAAATAAGGTGCCAGGAGATTGCGAGAATGCAGGATTTTGCTCTATTTATGCCAGAGCCCCCAGACCCCCTGCCGTAAGGCACCAAGCTGACAGCTTGGTGGGCGTCCGGCTTCGCCGAACGCATCTTACAGCCGGCTATTATTTTAATTGAGCCTTCTACTTCAATTTCAATGGAAAGCCCTGATCTACTATTGACTTACCTTCCCTTCAATGTCTATAGTCCCTTGGAAGATGGTAAAAAGTTTGTTTAAAATATCTACTATTGACTTACCTTTCCTTTAATGTCTATAGTCCCCTGGAA
Organism: Mytilus galloprovincialis; assembly: GCF_965363235.1. Classification (NCBI taxonomy): domain Eukaryota; kingdom Metazoa; phylum Mollusca; class Bivalvia; order Mytilida; family Mytilidae; genus Mytilus; species Mytilus galloprovincialis. Next base: position 130,140,537 of record NC_134838.1, on the reverse strand, counting down.
GAGGGTATAAAGTTTGTTTAGAATATCTACTATTGACTTACCTTCCCTTTAATGTCTATAGTCCCCTGGAAGATGGAAAAAGTTTGTTTAGAATATCTACTATTGACTTACCTTTCCTTTAATGTCTATAGTCCCTTGGAAGATGGTATACAGTTTGTTTAGAATATCTACTATTGACTTACCTTCCCTTTAATGTCTATAGTCCCTTGGAAGATGGTATATAGTTTGTTTAGAATATCTACTATTGACTTACCTTCTCTTTAATGTCTATAGTCCCTTGGAAGATGGTATAAAGTTTGTTTAGAATATCTACTATTGACTTACCTTTCCTTTAATGTCTATAGTCCCTTGGAAGATGGTATATAGTTTGTTTAGAATATCTACTATTGACTTACCTTCTCTTTAATGTCTATAGTCCCTTGGAAGATGGTATAAAGTTTGTTTAGAATATCTACTATTGACTTACCTTTCCTTTAATGTCTATGGTCCCTTGGAAGATGGTATACAGTTTGTTTAGAATATCTACTATTGACTTACCTTCCCTTTAATGTCTATAGTCCCTTGGAAGATGGTAAAAAGTTTGTTTAGAATATCTACTATTGACTTACCTTTCCTTTAATGTCTATAGTCCCTTGGAAGATGGTAAAAAGTTTGTTTAGAATATCTACTATTGACTTACCTTTCCTTTAATGTCTATAGTCCCCTGGAAGATGGTATAAAGTTTGTTTAGAATATCTACTATTGACTTACCTTCCCTTTAATGTCTATAGTCCCCTGGAAGATGGTAAAAAGTTTGTTTAGAATATCTACTATTGACTTACCTTTCCTTTAATGTCTATAGTCCCTTGGAAGATGGTATACAGTTTGTTTAGAATATCTACTATTGACTTACCTTCCCTTTAATGTCTATAGTCCCTTGGAAGATGGTATATAGTTTGTTTAGAATATCTACTATTGACTTACCTTCTCTTTAATGTCTATAGTCCCTTGGAAGATGGTATAAAGTTTGTTTAGAATATCTACTATTGACTTACCTTCCCTTTAATGTCTATAGTCCCTTGGAAGATGGTATACAGTTTGTTTAGAATATCTACTATTGACTTACCTTCCCTTTAATGTCTATAGTCCCTTGGAAGATGGTAAAACGTTTGTTTAGAATATCTACTATTGACTTACCTTTCCTTTAATGTCTATAGTCCCTTGGAAGATGGTATACAGTTTGTTCAGAATATCTACTATTGACTTACCTTCCCTTTAATGTCTATAGTCCCCTGGAAGATGGTATAAAGTTTGTTCAGAATATCTACTATTGACTTACCTTCCCTTTAATGTCTATAGTCCCTTGGAAGATGGTATAAAGTTTGTTAAGAATATCTACTATTGACTTACATTCCCTTTAATGTCTATAGTCCCTTGGAAGATGGTAAAAAGTTTGTTTAGAATATCTACTATTGACTTACCTTCCCTTTAATGTCTATAGTCCCTTGGAAGATGGTAAAAAGTTTGTTTAGAATATCTACTATTGACTTACCTTTCCTTTAATGTCTATAGTCCCCTGGAAGATGGTATAAAGTTTGTTTAGAATATCTATTATTGATTTACCTTCCCTTTAATGTCTATAGTCCCCTGGAAGATGGTAAAAAGTTTGTTTAGAATATCTACTATTGACTTACCTTTCCTTTAATGTCTATAGTCCCCTGGAAGATGGTATAAAGTTTGTTCAGAATATCTACTATTGACTTACCTTTCCTTTAATGTCTATAGTCCCTTGGAAGATGGTATACAGTTTGTTTAGAATATCTACTATTGACTTACCTTCCCTTTAATGTCTATAGTCCCCTGGAAGATGGTATACAGTTTGTTCAGAATATCTACTATTGACTTACCTTCCCTTTAATGTCTATAGTCCCTTGGAAGATGGTATACAGTTTGTTAAGAATATCTACTATTGACTTACCTTCCCTTTAATGTCTATAGTCCCTTGGAAGATGGTAAAAAGTTTGTTTAGAATATCTACTATTGACTTACCTTCCCTTTAATGTCTATAGTCCCTTGGAAGATGGTAAAAAGTTTGTTTAGAATATCTACTATTGACTTACCTTTCCTTTAATGTCTATAGTCCCCTGGAAGATGGTATAAAGTTTGTTTAGAATATCTACTATTGACTTACCTTCCCTTTAATGTCTATAGTCCCCTGGAAGATGGTAAAAAGTTTGTTTAGAATATCTACTATTGACTTACCTTTCCTTTAATGTCTATAGTCCCTTGGAAGATGGTATACAGTTTGTTTAGAATATCTACTATTGACTTACCTTCCCTTTAATGTATATAGTCCCTTGGAAGATGGTATACAGTTTGTTTAGAATATCTACTATTGACTTACCTTCCCTTTAATGTCTATAGTCCCCTGGAAGATGGTATACAGTTTGTTCAGAATATCTACTATTGACTTACCTTCCCTTTAATGTCTATAGTCCCTTGGAAGATGGTATACAGTTTGTTAAGAATATCTACTATTGACTTACCTTCCCTTTAATGTCTATAGTCCCTTGGAAGATGGTAAAAAGTTTGTTTAGAATATCTACTATTGACTTACCTTCCCTTTAATGTCTATAGTCCCTTGGAAGATGGTAAAAAGTTTGTTTAGAATATCTACTATTGACTTACCTTTCCTTTAATGTCTATAGTCCCCTGGAAGATGGTATAAAGTTTGTTTAGAATATCTACTATTGACTTACCTTCCCTTTAATGTCTATAGTCCCCTGGAAGATGGTAAAAAGTTTGTTTAGAATATCTACTATTGACTTACCTTTCCTTTAATGTCTATAGTCCCTTGGAAGATGGTATACAGTTTGTTTAGAATATCTACTATTGACTTACCTTCCCTTGAATGTCTATAGTCCCTTGGAAGATGGTATATAGTTTGTTAAGAATATCTACTATTGACTTACCTTCTCTTTAATGTCTATAGTCCCTTGGAAGATGGTATAAAGTTTGTTTAGAATATCTACTATTGACTTACCTTTCCTTTAATGTCTATAGTCCCTTGGAAGATGGTATACAGTTTGTTTAGAATATCTACTATTGACTTACCTTCCCTTTAATGTCTATAGTCCCTTGGAAGATGGTAAAAAGTTTGTTTAGAATATCTACTATTGACTTACCTTTCCTTTAATGTCTATAGTCCCTTGGAAGATGGTATACAGTTTGTTCAGAATATCTACTATTGACTTACCTTCCCTTTAATGTCTATAGTCCCCTGGAAGATGGTATAAAGTTTGTTCAGAATATCTACTATTGACTTACCTTCCCTTTAATGTCTATAGTCCCTTGGAAGATGGTATAAAGTTTGTTAAGAATATCTACTATTGACTTACATTCCCTTTAATGTCTATAGTCCCTTGGAAGATGGTAAAAAGTTTGTTTAGAATATCTACTATTGACTTACCTTCCCTTTAATGTCTATAGTCCCTTGGAAGATGGTAAAAAGTTTGTTTAGAATATCTACTATCGACTTACCTTTCCTTTAATGTCTATAGTCCCCTGGAAGATGGTATAAAGTTTGTTTAGAATATCTATTATTGATTTACCTTCCCTTTAATGTCTATAGTCCCCTGGAAGATGGTAAAAAGTTTGTTTAGAATATCTACTATTGACTTACCTTTCCTTTAATGTCTATAGTCCCCTGGAAGATGGTATAAAGTTTGTTCAGAATATCTACTATTGACTTACCTTTCCTTTAATGTCTATAGTCCCTTGGAAGATGGTATACAGTTTGTTTAGAATATCTACTATTGACTTACCTTCCCTTTAATGTCTATAGTCCCCTGGAAGATGGTATACAGTTTGTTCAGAATATATACTATTGACTTACCTTCCCTTTAATGTCTATAGTCCCCTGGAAGATGGTATAAAGTTTGTTTAGAATATCTACTATTGACTTACCTTTCCTTTAATGTCTATAGTCCCTTGGAAGATGGTATACAGTTTGTTTAGAATATCTACTATTGACTTACCTTCCCTTTAATGTCTATAGTCCCCTGGAAGATGGTATACAGTTTGTTTAAAATATCTACTATTGACTTACCTTCCCTTTAATGTCTATAGTCCCCTGGAAGATGGTATACAGTTTGTTTAGAATATCTACTATTGACTTACCTTTCCTTTAATGTCTATAGTCCCTTGGAAGATGGTATAAAGTTTGTTCAGAATATCTACTATTGACTTACCTTTCCTTTAATGTCTATAGTCCCTTGGAAGATGGTATACAGTTTGTTTAGAATATCTACTATTGACTTACCTTTCCTTTAATGTCTATAGTCCCCTGGAAGATGGTATAAAGTTTGTTCAGAATATCTACTATTGACTTACCTTTCCTTTAATGTCTATAGTCCCTTGGAAGATGGTATACAGTTTGTTCAGATTATCTACTATTGACTTACCTTCCCTTTAATGTCTATAGTCCCCTGGAAGATGGTATAAAGTTTGTTCAGAATATCTACTATTGACTTACCTTCCCTTTAATGTCTATAGTCCCTTGGAAGATGGTAAAAAGTTTGTTTAGAATATCTACTATTGACTTACCTTCCCTTTAATGTCTATAGTCCCTTGGAAGATGGTATAAAGTTTGTTTAGAATATCTACTATTGACTTACCTTTCCTTTAATGTCTATAGTCCCTTGGAAGATGGTATACAGTTTGTTTAGAATATCTACTATTGACTTACCTTCCCTTTAATGTCTATAGTCCCCTGGAAGATGGTATACAGTTTGTTTAGAATATCTACTATTGACTTACCTTCCCTTTAATGTCTATAGTCCCCTGGAAGATGGTATACAGTTTGTTTAGAATATCTACTATTGACTTACCTTTCCTTTAATGTCTATAGTCCCTTGGAAGATGGTATACAGTTTGTTCAGAATATCTACTATTGACTTACCTTCCCTTTAATGTCTATAGTCCCCTGGAAGATGGTATAAAGTTTGTTTAGAATATCTACTATTGACTTACCTTTCCTTTAATGTCTATAGTCCCTTGGAAGATGGTATAAAGTTTGTTCAGAATATCTACTATTGACTTACCTTCCCTTTAATGTCTATAGTCCCTTGGAAGATGGTATAAAGTTTGTTCAGAATATCTACTATTGACTTACCTTCCCTTTAATGTCTATAGTCCCTTGGAAGATGGTATACAGTTTGTTTAGAATATCTACTATTGACTTACCTTTCCTTTAATGTCTATAGTCCCTTGGAAGATGGTATACAGTTTGTTTAGAATATCTACTATTGACTTACCTTCCCTTTAATGTCTATAGTCCCCTGGAAGATGGTATAAAGTTTGTTTAGAATATCTACTATTGACTTACCTTTCCTTTAATGTCTATAGTCCCTTGGAAGATGGTATAAAGTTTGTTCAGAATATCTACTATTGACTTACCTTCCCTTTAATGTCTATAGTCCCTTGGAAGATGGTAAAAAGTTTGTTCAGAATATCTACTATTGACTTACCTTTCCTTTAATGTCTATAGTCCCTTGGAAGATGGTATACAGTTTGTTTAGAATATCTACTATTGACTTACCTTTCCTTTAATGTCTATAGTCCCTTGGAAGATGGTATAAAGTTTGTTCAGAATATCTACTATTGACTTACCTTCCCTTTAATGTCTATAGTCCCTTGGAAGATGGTAAAAAGTTTGTTCAGAATATCTACTATTGACTTACCTTTCCTTTAATGTCTATAGTCCCTTGGAAGATGGTATACAGTTTGTTTAGAATATCTACTATTGACTTACCTTTCCTTTAATGTCTATAGTCCCTTGGAAGATGGTATAAAGTTTGTTCAGAATATCTACTATTGACTTACCTTCCCTTTAATGTCTATAGTCCCTTGGAAGATGGTAAAAAGTTTGTTCAGAATATCTACTATTGACTTACCTTTCCTTTAATGTCTATAGTCCCTTGGAAGATGGTATACAGTTTGTTTAGAATATCTACTATTGACTTACCTTTCCTTTAATGTCTATAGTCCCTTGGAAGATGGTATAAAGTTTGTTCAGAATATCCAAACTGTTCCAATCAACACTCCTGAAATATCAAAATATATAAATCAAATGATGTTTTAGTCAGAATGACATGAGTATGACCTGTCCGTCATGGTATTAATTTTCTTATCAGCTTAGTACTTGCACAAGCAACACGCATGTTTCCACATGTAAAGTAGAATCTGCTTCACTTTCCGGAGCACCAGAGATCACTCACGGTTTTTGATGGTATTTGTATTGTTCAGTTTTTGGTTAAGTATGTTGTGTTTTGTGTACTGTTGTTTTTGATGATTTTTTGTTTGTTTTTTGCCATTGCATTGTTAGATTATTTTTACTTGTATTTTAATGTCCCTTTGGTATCTTTTGACTCTCTATTTGAAGTAAAGCTACATTAATATCCATACACAAGAACCATAAGTATGCATAATTATGACAAAGTATAATGATACTCTTTTTTAATTTTTTTTATTGATCTTTTTGGTGTTCAAACTACAGTGCATACATACATTTTTACAATACATAAGTGAATGACATGATATTTATGGTATTGTTATACTATTGATATTTTATGAATAAGACATAGTAACCAGATGCTCCGCAGGGCATAGCTTTATACGACCGCAGAGGTTGAACCCTGAACGGTTGGGGCAAGTATGGACACAACATTCAAGCTGGATTCAGCTCTAAATTTGGATTGTGATTAAATAGTTGACACAGCATAGGTTTCTGACACAGAATGAATGTGTTCTAATGAACTTAAAATTTTTGTTTTCTCTTAGAGCAATTCACTATGCTGTTGAATATTAATCCTCTCAAAAAAATGTTTGAAGAAATTTTCTTTTTTATTTATGAAATTTCAAATGAGAAAAATTGAACCCAATTTTTTTAATCACATCCCCCTTTCCCTTATTCCAAAACTAATCTCAATTAAAATTTCTAATGGAGTTTGCAACAATAACTACTCATTTAAATACATCATAAAATATTAAGATGTAAAAAAACTGCTTGTTATCACTGAATGGTAAAGATTATTTTAATTTATCAGTTGGTAGTAAAAAGTGAATATACATTGTATATTGTATATAACAAAGATTTAAGTTGATTCTGGACAAAGAAAGATAACTCCAATTAAAAAAAAATCTTGCTATTGCACAATATTTTGCAATTAGATATTTCTTGCTTACTATTCTGGACAAAGAAAGATAACTCTAATTAAAAAAAAATTGCTATTTCACAATATTGTGCAATTAGATATTTCTTGCCATTGCGCAATACTGTGCAATTGAAAAGACTTGCTATTGCACAATACTTAATATAATAATTTTAGATCCTGATTTGGACCAACTTGAAAACTGGGCCCATAATAAAAAATCTAAGTACATTTTTGGATTCAGCATATCAAAGAACCCCAAGATTTCAATTTTTGTTAAAATCAGACTAAGTTTAATTTTGGACCCTTTGGACTTTAGTGTAGACCAATTTGAAAACAGGACCAAAAATGAAGAATCTACATACACAGTTAGATTTGGTATTTCAAAGAACCCCATTTATTCAATTTTTGATGAAATCAAACAAAGTTTAATTTTGGACCCCGATTTGGACCAACTTGAAAACTGGGCCAATAATCAAGAATCTAAGTACATTTTTAGATTCAGCATATCAAAGAACCTAACTGATTCATTTTTTGTCAAAATCAAACTAAGTTTAATTTTGGACCCTTTGGACCTTAATGTAGACCAATTTGAAAACGGGACCAAAAGTTAAGAATCTACATACACAGTCATGACAGTTAGATTCGGCATATCAAAGAACCCCAATTATTCAATTTTAATGAAATCAAACAAAGTTTAATTTTGGACCCTTTGGGCCCCTTATTCTGTTGGGACCAAAACTCCCAAAATCAATACCAACCTTCCTTTTATGGTCATAAACCTTGTGTTTAAATTTCATAGATTTCTATTTACTTATACTAACTTTATGGTGCGAAAACCAAGAAAAATGCTTATTTGGGTCCCTTTTTGGCCCCTAATTCCTAAACTGTTGGGACCTAAACTCCCAAAATCAATACCAACCTTCCTTTTGTAGTCATTAACATTGTGTTTAAATTTCATTGATTTCTATTTACTTAAACTAAAGTTATTGTGCGAAAACCAAGAATAATGCTTATTTGGGCCCTTTTTTGGCCCCTAATTCCTAAACTGTTGAAACCAAAACTCCCAAAATCAATCCCAACTGTTCTTTTGTGGTCATAAACCTTGTGTCAAAATTTCATAGATTTCTATTAACTTAAACTAAAGTTATAGTGCGAAAACCAAGAAAATGCTTATTTGGGCCCTTTTTGGCCCCTAATTCCTAAAATGTTGGGACCAAAACTCCCAAAATCAATACCAACCTTCCTTTTGTAGTCATAAACCTTGTGTTAAAATTTCATAGATTTCCATTCATTTTTACTAAAGTTAGAGTGCGAAAACTAAAAGTATTCGGACGACGACGACGACGCCAACGTGATAGCAATATACGACGAAAAAATTTTCAAATTTTGCGGTCGTATAAAAAGTTACAAGTAAATGATGTGAATATTCAGTATATGATACATCTTAAGGATACTTTGGAATACATTAAATATATATGATCATATCAAGAATAAATTTAATTAAATAACTTCAATAAATCCCCCCCATCTGTTGACAAATGACTCGTGTTTGTCTTTAGAAAGATATAAATATTCTAATATCTCCAGTCGTTCTTTTGTGTAAAGACAAAAAAATAGAATGAAATCTATAATATACAAAGGGAGATAAATACAAATAATTACTTATCTTTAAAGTAGAAAATTAAGGTAACCTTTAAACAAGAATGTGTCCATAGTACACAGATGCCTCACTCGCACAATGGCATTTTCTGTGTTTAGTGGACCGTGAAATTTGGGTAAAAACTCTAATTTGACAATAAAAATTAGAAAGATCATATCATAGGGCACATGTGTATTGAGTTTCAAGTTGATTGGACTTTAACTTCATCAAAAACTACCTTGACTAAAAATTTTAACCTGAAGCGGGACGAATGGACAGAAGGACAGACGGACGGACAGATGGAAGGACAAATGGACGCACAGACCAGAAAACATAATGCCTCTCTATTATCGTAGGTGGGGCATAAAAATGCTGGACACAGACTAGAACAGCCCCTTATCAAAATCTGTTCCTCTTTTAACATTCAATCTAACATCAGTGGTTTGAGAATGAGAAATCTTAGAGGAATAAATGATTCAAGACTGATTTGATCGAAGTTTTACATATAATCAGTGTTTTTCTCTTAAAGGACATAATGTCGATTTTGAACTTACTAATTGTGCAGGTATAAATGTATTGATATTATTGATTAGTGTTAAGGATTAATGCAAGGAATACTTCAAGTATTTTATGTGATCACGAAACCCAAAACAAATTCTATGAGCAGAGAATAAAACATAAGGTGCTTGCCAATAACACAAATTTCAATTCTAAAAAAGAAAATTATTCTACAATTGCAGTATCTTACCCTGTAATTCTCTTTAATTCTAAATCAGCTGCTGTTGCAACACTGAAAAAATGTAAATTATAATAAGTTAATAATCCTATCTGGATTATCTGTTATAAATGTCATTATGACATAGACAAAGATCATCTTATACTTCAATATTTTCATAAAAGGTACAAGTCTGGAACAAGCAAATAGTTTGTCTGAACATTTAATAAGTATTAGTTTGTTATTTTGAACTATTTCTGTTTAAAATCCGTAAATTTTGTTAGAACAAGTCTTTAAGGGCCCATATTGGCAAATAAAAGAGGTTGCAGGGAGGATTGTGCTCTCATAATGTTTTTAGTGGCTTGCTGTGGGGTCGATGACGCTATGACATTATGACATATGTATGGCATATAAATGATGATGCTTTGACATGTCATACCAATGTCTTGTATCTGATGATGCTATGACATAATGACATACCTTTGTCTTGTATCGGATGATGCTTTGACATAATGACATACCTATGTCTTGTATCGGATGATGCTATGACATAATGACATACCTATGTCTTGTATCGGATGATGCTTTGACATAATGACATACCTATGTCTTGTATCGGATGATGCTTTGACATAATGACATACCTATGTCTTGTATCGGATGATGCTTTGACATAATGACATACCTATGTCTTGTATCGGATGATGCTTTGACATAATGACATACCTATGTCTTGTATCGGATGATGCTTTGACATAATGACATACCTTTGTCTTGTATCGGATGATGCTATGACATAATGACATACCTTTGTCTTGTATGGGATGATGCTTTGACATAATGACATACCTTTGTCTTGTATTGGATGATGCTTTGACATAATGACATACCTATGTCTTGTATCGGATGATGCTTTGACAAAATGACATACCTATGTCTTGTATCGGATGATGCTTTGACATAATGACATACCTATGTCTTGTATCTGATGATGCTTTGACATAATGACATACCTATGTCTTGTATCTGATGATGCTATGACATAATGACATACCTATGTCTTGTATCTGATGATGCAATGACATAATGACATACCTATGTCTTGTATCTGATGATGCTATGACATAATGACATACCTATGTCTTGTATCTGATGATGCTATGACATAATGACATACCTTTGTCTTGTATCTGATGATGCTTTGACATAATGACATACCTATGTCTTGTATCTGATGATGCTATGACATAATAACATACCTATGTCTTGTATCTGATGATGCTATGACATAATGACAAACAACCATCTTTTCTTCTATCAAACCAGAGCCAAGGAATTTCAACACTCCTATCTTAGCTTTCTCTAATGCCTCTGGGTTCAATGGACTGTCTCCTAATACTCTTCTTTTGCTGTATTCACTGAGGCCGGGAGGAGGTAGTGTAGTGGTAGGCCCTGGACCTCCAGCTGGAGCAGTAGATGGGCGTGTCTGGGTTGGAGTTGATATGTGGGCACTAGAAAGGAAGTAAAGTTCTGACAGTTTTAATAGAAATGTGTATCAGACTTTGTTGACTATTTGTTGTTGTTTGTCTTTCTTTTTATGTCTAGTTTTTAGTCAGGTGTAACAAGTTGGTGTGGTGTGTTATATTGTCTGATCATTTTAGTTGTTTCTAGAATATTTGTTTGTATTATTTATATTTAAATGACAACATTTTGTTTTGTGTTTCAACACATGTTACTCAGTTCTCCTCATCTGATGTGACCTTTGCACCCTGTTGTTTCTCTGTTAGACCATAGAACTGGGTTTTTTTCTTAATATATTGTATAATGTCCTTAATGTTCTTTTGTCCAAATATCAATATCATTTGTAAGGTAACAGCAGTGTATTCATAATGACCTTTTTGTTATCAGACCATAAGTCACTTTTCTTTGTGTCCAATATCTTTTTTCTTTGTTTTTAACTTTATTTTTGATATTCAAATAAAGAGATGTGGTATGATTGCCAATAAGACAACTATCCACCAAAGTTCAAATGAAGTGGATGTAAGTATAATACTTACTTATAAGGTAACAGTAAAATATCCATCATATAGTCAAGCATGACCTTTACAATCAGGGGTTTCTCTGTTAGGCCAAATATCTGCTGTTTTTGTTTGTCATCCTGTGGCATTTTAACATGCTCCAATGCTGGCAACATTAAATGTAGAATGCTAATAAGTAAAACAATATACAGATGTTAAAATGTCAAAATTCATATGGAAATTAAAGACACAATTCATTTCTGTTGGTATGAGGATAAATCTCTCTAATGTACATAAAATTGAGAATGGAAATGGGGAATGTGTCAAAGAGACAACAACACGACCAAATAAAAAAACAACAGCAGAAGGTCACCAACAGGTCTTCAATGTAGCGAGAAATTCCTGCACCCGGAGGCGTCCTTCAGCTGGCCCCTAAACAAATATATACTAGTTCAGTGATAATGAACGCCATACTAATTTCCAAATTGTACACAAGAAACTAAAATTAAAATAATACAAGACTAACAAAGGCCAGAGGCTCCTGACTTGGGACAGGCGCAAAAATGCGGCGGGGTTAAACATGTTTGTGAGATCTCAACCCTCCCCCTATACCTCTAACCAATGTAGAAAAGTAAACGCATAACAATACGCACATTAAAATTCAGTTCAAGAGAAGTCCGAGTCTGATGTCAGAAGATGTAACCAAAGAAAATAAACAAAATGACAATAATACATAAATAACAACAGACTACTAGCAGTTAACTGACATGCCAGCTCCAGACTTCAATTAAACTGACTGAAAGATTATGATTTCATCATATGAACATCAGGCACAATCCTTCCCGTTAGGGGTTTAGTATCATACCATCATAACATATATGAGAAGAACATAACCCGTGTCATGCCAACAACTGTTTTTAGAATAAATGTGTTTAGTTCCGACGCAAAGACCTTATCAGTGACTCAATATTAACGCCAAAATATGCAATCTTTAATGACTTGACAACAGTATCGTAATTATATCCCTTCTTAATAAGTCTATTCAAAGGTTTTGTAAGTTTCTGAGGTGAATACTGACACCTTTGTATAATATATCACATTATCGCTATTTTGTGCATTTTTCCTTTGATCTTTTTTTGTGATAATTTTCATATCATGCTACTCGCATGATGGAAAAATAATCGCTAGGAACTAAGGAGGCACATGGCGTTGCTAATGAAATTGACATGAAAGTGACAGCGTCTTCATAGGTAAAATAGCGATAAACAGATTATCATTGGTCATCTCAACTCGATTGCTTTTTCTCGCTTTCACCGTACAGGCTCAAGCGAGAAAATCAATCACATTGAGATGATCAACGATAATCTATAAATACAAGTTATACAATATCACACTGGTCAACAAAACATCAAAACACAACCGCAGGGAAGCTACAATCACTATTGATGTAAAGCAGTTTGAGAATAACTTATGAATTAAAATCAAATAGTCACTAAAAACTATTGTTATGAAATATTTAATACTATATTGTCAAAGAGTTATTTCATCTTAAAGTATAGCATATTGGATTTGTAACAAAAATCAACATGCCATAGACCCAGAGTTCGCAAAAAGTGGTGGTCCTCTGGATTTTACCACCAAAATTTTGCATAGGACAGACACGATTTTAGTATTTTTCGATAGAATTAATAGTGAGGACCAGCAGATTTTCTCCAAGGACCACCAGGGGAAAAATATTTCGTGAACTCAGATAGACCTTTAATGAGACGACAAAATAATGTACTATGTATATATATATTTTAGGTATCACATGCATCAGTCTTACTTAATATTATAGATAAAAACCTAGGAAGAGATTTACCCTCATTTAGAAGCAATATTATCTAGTATTATACCTTACATATATTTCAAACAATTCTATTGGGCGAAACATTATCACGTGAAATGGAATAATTCAGTTAGTTTTCATTCAATTGCAAGGAAGGACGAATAACCCTAAAAATTTACACCAGCGGTGAATAACCATATTATTCACCGGTGAATAACCTTTTGAGTTTGTTGATTTGTACTTGAGTTACCTCCCATGAAAATGACGTCACAGACGTAAATAAACAAAATGGCAGCTTTCACGTTATATTGGAAGCCCATCGAGAGACGAGGAAGTAAAGCATTTGACATCAATAGAGCTGAGTGTGCCAGCAGCCGATAATATCTCTTATAAACTGTCCTTTTCAGGGCCATCACTATTTTACGAAAAGATTCTACATTTGTTGTAAATTCGAGAAATTTGAATAAAAATGTATTTTCAAACGTCAGTCTGTGTGTTATATTAAAAATATAGACTATAGTAAGTATTCAAAATGCCCTTCCACTGTTAATTCGGTATAATAAAACAATTGTGGCCCGTAATTAAATACCCTTCTCGTGTTGACAATTTTGGATATTCACCTTTTCAACAGGCCATAATTGTATATTATTACAGTGATTAGGAATATATTTACCGCTCATTTAAAGGCACTAATCTCTATAATTACAGTGATTATCATGTATCACTTCTGTTTTTTAACCTAACATAATAAATCTGAAACAATAATCCATCCATATCTGATACAATATTATCAACCTTCTGGTACTACACACTGACCTGTCCTGTTGTGTATTTGGTTTTCCATCCAGACATTTAATTAACAAAGGTACCAGTTCTGCTTGCTTAGCTGGTTCTAACCTAGGATATCCCATCCTTATATAGATAATGGAGAAATTCTATAAAATATAAGAAAAACTTCATAGTCCAAATGTTACAGTAAATCTGTCCTTTTCCACTAAATTCTTTAGAATAAGCATTCTATAATTTTTCCCAATGATTTTCTTCCTAACAGACTTAACACACTAGGGTGAGAAGGTCATTAACTAGGACATTTCAATTACCCACATTCTACAAAGCAGAACAAATGTTCTCTTACACTATATACTGTTTCCTCAAGTACTGCTATACACTGCTGAGTAAATATACAGCATAACAAATAATACCTACAATTGTTTACTTTTTATATTTTGTGACTTGGATGGAGAGTTGTCTTATTGGCACTAACACCTCATCTTCTTATTTATATACCAATGAAATATATGGTAACCTTGTGAAATGTGTGCATTTCAAGGAATATTTTTCTCTTAATCAATGATGTCAGTATCAACATGATCAAGAAAGACTTAGATCAAGAGCCTGAATCGCTCACCTTGATTTTTTGGCATTTATCTTTTTGTAAGAGTTAAAGTTTCCAATTTCATAGTAGTTTGTTTTTTTGGTTTAATGTATATTAATAAGTGTTTGAAAATGAAGGTTTTTGTCATACTTTCTTCAAAAGCAAAAGAAAAAGGTGTTTGGTGTGAGATTTTGAAGTTTGTTAGGTTTTTAAAAGGTGATTAACTGCAGTTGACTTGAAGATGCCTACATCAACATTGATTAATCTGTTGCAAATAACTGTCTCATTGATTATCATACAAGATATCTTCTTTTGGTTCAGATAGTATTGAGAATGGAAATAGTGAATATGTTTTAAAGTTTGAAAACATGATAAACAAATTGTGAAAAAAAATGTTTTTAAAGGGCAATAACTCCTTCAGGGGTCAATTTATAGTTTTGGTTATATAAACTTATTTGTATATCTTATTATTACTTTGCTGAAATTTTTGATTGCTTACAGTTTATATCATTTATAATATTCAAGATGATAACCAAAAACTGCAAAATTTCCTTAAAATTACCAATTTAGTGGCAGCAACCCAACAATGGGTATATTAGATTCATCTGAAAATTCAGGGCTGAAAGAACTTGACCTAATGAACACTGTTATCCTACTGTGGATTGATTATTATTTGTTGAATACCAATTTTCATGGCTTTCGTGGATACAAGTAAACCACAAATTAAATGTTCAACAAATAACAAATTTTCAATAGCCTTATATGCAGACATAGGCAAAACCACGAAATTAAATATTCACGACCATGCAAGTTTTCTGTAATCCACGAAAATTGGTACCCACGAAAAAAATTAATCCACAGTATGTCAGATTTGCTCTAAATGCTTTGGTTTTTGAGATATAATAAGCGAAAAAATGCATTTTACCCCTATGTTCTATTTTTAGCCATGGTGGTCATGTTTTTTTTAAAAGAAACAGAAAATAAAACACAAACTTTATTCTAGATACCCTAAGGATCATTCAGCTTAAGTTTGGTTGGAATTGGTTCAGTAGTTTCAGAGGAGAAGATGTTTGAAATAGTTTACACCAGAAGGAAGACGGTGTGATGGCTAAAGCTCACCGTTCCTTCGGAACAGTGAGCTAAAAATGTAAACAAAACATCAATGCTATAGATGTCCCATATCATCAAAGTTTCAAGCCTGTTTATGTATTAATACAATAGCTATTTGTGTTGTTTTGTAAATGTTGTATCATAATATATGTTATTTTTTGTGTTTCAGTATTCACTCTATCAGATGAAGTGCTGTCTTACTTTTTCACTCTATGAGATAAAGTGCTGTCTTACTTTTTCACTCTATGAGATAAAGTGCTGTCTTACTTTTTCACTCTATCAGATGAAGTGCTGTCTTACTTTTTCACTCTATCAGATGAAGCGCTGTCTTACTTTTTACTCTATCAGATGAAGTACTGTCTTACTTTTTCACTCTATCAGATGAAGTGCTGTCTTACTTTTTCACTCTATCAGATGAAGTGCTGTCTTACTTTTTCACTGTATCAGATGAAGTACTGTCTTACTTTTTCACTCTATCAGATGAAGTGATGTCTTACTTTTTCACTCTATCAGATGAAATGCTGTCTTACTTTTTCACTCTATCAGATGAAGTGCTGTCTTACTTTTTCACTCTATCAGATGAAGTGCTGTCTTACTTTTTCACTCTATCAGATGAAGCGCTGTCTTACTTTTTCACTCTATCAGATGAAGTGCTGTCTTACTTTTTCACTCTATCAGATGAAGTGCTGTCTTACTTTTTCACTCTATCAGATGAAGTGCTGTCTTACTTTTTCACTCTATCAGATGAAATGCTGTCTTACTTTTTCACTCTATCAGATGAAGTGCTGCCTTACTTTTTCACTCTATCAGATGAAGTGCTGCCTTACTTTTTCACTCTATCAGATGAAGCGCTGTCTTACTTTTTCACTGTATCAGATGAAGTGCTGTCTTACTTTTTCACTCTATCAGATGAAGTGCTGTCTTACTTTACTTTTTCACTCTATCAGATGAAGCGCTGTCTTACTTTTTCACTCTATCAGATGAAGTGCTGTCTTACTTTTTCACTCTATCAGATGAAGTGCTGTCTTACTTTTTCACTCTATCAGATGAAGTGCTGTCTTACTTTACTTTTTCACTCTATCAGATGAAGCGCTGTCTTACTTTTTCACTCTATCAGATGAAGTGCTGTCTTACTTTTTCACTCTATCAGATGAAGTGCTGTCTTACTTTACTTTTTCACTCTATCAGATGAAGTGTTGTCTTACTTTTTCACTCTATCAGATGGAGTGCTGTCTTACTTTTTCACTCTATCAGATGGAGTACTGTCTTACTTTTTCACTCTATCAGATGGAGTGCTGTCTTACTTTTTCACTCTATCAGATGAAGTGCTGTCTTACTTTTTCACTGTATCAGATGAAGTACTGTCTTACTTTTTCCCTCTATTAGATGAAGTGCTGTCTTACTTTTTCACTCTATCAGATGAAATGCTGTCTTACTTTTTCACTCTATCAGATGAAGTGCTGTCTTACTTTTTCACTTTATCAGATGAAGGGCTGTCTTACTTTTTCACTCTATCAGATGGAGTGCTGTCTTACTTTTTCACTCTATCAGATGAAGCGCTGTCTTACTTTTTCACTCTATCAGATGAAGTGGTGTCTTATTTTTTCACTCTATCAGATGAAGTGCTGTCTTACTTTTTCACTCTATCAGATGAAGTGCTGTCTTACTTTACTTTTTCACTCTATCAGATGGAGTGTTGTCTTACTTTTTCACTCTATCAGATGAAGCGCTGTCTTACTTTTTCACTCTATCAGATGAAGTGCTGTCTTACTTTTTCACTCTATCAGATGGAGTACTGTCTTACTTTTTCACTCTATCAGATGGAGTGCTGTCTTACTTTTTCACTTTATCAGATGAAGTGGTGTCTTATTTTTTCACTCTATCAGATGAAGCGCTGTCTTACTTTTTCACTCTATCAGATGAAGTGCTGTCTTACTTTTTCACTCTATCAGATGAAGTGCTGTCTTACTTTTTCACTGTATCAGATGAAGTACTGTCTTACTTTTTCACTCTATCAGATGAAGTGCTGTCTTACTTTACTTTTTCACTCTATCAGATGGAGTGTTGTCATACTTTTTCACTCTATCAGATGAAGTGCTGTCTTACTTTTTCACTCTATCAGATGAAGTGTTGTCTTACTTTTTCACTCTATCAGATGGAGTGCTGTCTTACTTTTTCACTCTATCAGATGAAGTACTGTCTTACTTTTTCACTCTATGAGATGAAGCGCTGTCTTACTTTTTCACTCTATCAGATGAAGCGCTGTCTTACTTTTTCACTCTATCAGATGAAGTGCTGTCTTACTTTTTCACTCTATCAGATGAAGTGTGGTCTTACTTTTTCACTCTATGAGATGAAGTGCTGTCTTACTTTTTCACTCTATCAGATGAAGCGCTGTCTTACTTTTTCACTCTATCAGATGAAGTGCTGTCTTACTTTTTCACTCTATCAGATGAAATGCTGTCTTACTTTTTCACTCTATCAGATGAAGTGATGTCTTACTTTTTCACTCTATCAGATGGAGTACTGTCTGACTTTTTCACTCTATCAGATGAAGCGCTGTCTTACTTTTTCACTCTATCAGATGGAGTGCTGTCTTACTTTTTCACTCTATCAGATGAAGTGTTGCCTTACTTTTTCACTCTATCAGATGAAGTGTTGTCTTACTTTTTCACTCTATCAGATGAAGTGCTGTCTTACTTTTTCACTCTATCAGATGGAGTACTGTCTTACTTTTTCACTCTATCAGATGAAGTACTGTCTTACTTTTTCACTCTATGAGATGAAGCGCTGTCTTACTTTTTCACTCTATCAGATGAAGCGCTGTCTTACTTTTTCACTCTATCAGATGAAGTGCTGTCTTACTTTTTCACTCTATCAGATGAAATGCTGTCTTACTTTTTCACTCACTCTAGCAGATGGAGTACTGTCTTACTTTTTCACTGTATCAGATGAAGTACTGTCTTACTTTTTACTCTATCAGATGAAGTGATGTCTTACTTTTTCACTCTATCAGATGAAGTGCTGTCTTACTTTTTACTCTATCAGATGAAGTACTGTCTTACTTTTTCACTCTATCAGATGAAGCGCTGTCTTACTTTTTCACTCTATCAGATGAAGTGCTGTCTTACTTTTTCACTCTATCAGATGGAGTGCTGTCTTACTTTTTCACTCTATGAGATGAAGTGCTGTCTTACTTTTTCACTCTATCAGATGGAGTGCTGTCTTACTTTTTCACTCTATCAGATGAAGTGCTGTCTTACTTTTTACTCTATCAGATGAAGTGCTGTCTTACTTTTTCACTCTATCAGATGAAGTGCTGTCTTACTTTTTCACTCTATCAGATGAAGTGCTGTCTTACTTTTTCACTCTATCAGATGGAGTGTTGTCATACTGTTTCACTCTATCAGATGGAGTACTGTCTTACTTTTTCACTCTATCAGATGGAGTGCTGTCTTACTTTTTCACTCTATCAGATGAAGTGGTGTCTTATTTTTTCACTCTATCAGATGAAACGCTGTCTTACTTTTTCACTCTATCAGATGAAGTGCTGTCTTACTTTTTCACTCTATCAGATGAAGTGATGTCTTACTTTTTCACTCTATCAGATGAAGTGCTGTCTTACTTTTTACTCTATCAGATGAAGTACTGTCTTACTTTTTCACTCTATGAGATGAAGCGCTGTCTTACTTTTTCACTCTATCAGATGAAGCGCTTTCTTACTTTTTCACTCTATCAGATGAAGTGCTGTCTTACTTTTTCACTCTATCAGATGAAGTGCGGTCTTACTTTTTCACTCTATGAGATGAAGTGCTGTCTTACTTTTTCACTCTATCAGATGAAGCGCTGTCTTACTTTTTCACTCTATCAGATGAAGCGCTGTCTTACTTTTTCAATCTATCAGATGAAGTGCTGTCTTACTTTTTCACTCTATCAGATGAAGTGCGGTCTTACTTTTTCACTCTATCAGATGAAGTGTTAAGTCCAATATTTAACTATTGACTTCTTTTCTGAATGACTTACCGTTATAATAGACGAAGCACTTGGATCCAAATACTGAGTAATTAATGATTCTACTGGAAGCTGAACTTTATTCAAACTTTTCAATCTCTTGTTGATATGGACAAGAAGCTCCATGACCTAATGAAAATAACAAAAAAATAAAATAGAAAAGTGTCATGCACGCTATTTCATTATTTGTAAATTCATGTTTATACAGTTACAGAAACAAGAGGCTGTAATGACTCATCTGACTCTAATGAAGATAGGGAGGTGGATCTAATCAGGTTACATTTTATTGACAAACATTCAAAGGAGAAGTTTGTTATAGTTACTTTCTATCAAGTCATATATAAATAAAATATGTGAACAAAAAAAAAAGTTTTGCCAGAATCACACCTAATCAGAAATCTGCAGAGGGATCCAATCCAGAGAAGCATTAATCATGTTAATTGAAAATTAAAGGTAAAATCTGGATCATCCCATGGAACAATTACATAATTCCTCCGTGGTTACCAGATTCCCACTGCTACAAACTTTATCTTAATTACTCCTCTGGATTACGATCCTTGCAAGTTTTTTAGATCAGGATACCCTGTGTGAGAATATGATTTAGAATATTTCTAATAAGGTGTCAAACTTTCTCTATAAATAATGTTAATCAAAGCGCTGTAAGCGCTGAAGGCAGTTAACCAAAAACCAAGGTAACCGTAATTATGAAAACTGTGGCAATGTTGCCTCAAAATTAAACATTCATATATAGTTCATTCATGTTTATCTAATGATTTATTTTTTAAGGCAAATAATTTATATGTTATCAAGGTTTCAAAAGCAATGCATATATCAATGTACATTTTTTATGGTGAGTCTGCAGTGGTACAAGTTCCCAATGATTGCAGTTGTTCTACTTGGTAGTTAACCTTGGTTTTATTTGACTGCTAGAAGTTCAATTTGACTTGGTATGAACATGTAATAGTATGAATGGACTGGTTTCCCTGGAAAGAAAACTGAGTTTGTGTTCTATAGTACAAAAGTTATGCAACACGAATCAGACAAATGTTCACTACAACAGGGATCAAAAGTGAGGTCTGACTGACCTGTCCATAGTAAATGTAAATGTTATTTTGTCCCATACATATGAATATATATAATTTAGGGGTGGGGATCTCAACTGTTTTCAAGTTCTCAAACAGACAGGGGTTTTAGAGGATTTAGGGGGGCAGGGGCCCTGTCCCCCCTTTTTGAGAAAAAATTTGGTTGCTTATATAGGGAATCACTGAAGCGTGACTGGAGCGGGCCCCTCTTATGTCAGTTAGTGGGCCCCACTTATGAAAATTTCTGGATCCGCCACTGGGGGTAGGATGACCCTAGGGACTTCCCCTACATTTCATTTTATTTGTTATATTGTCTCATACATGAATATATATGGTTTAGGGGTGGGGATCTCATTGGTTTCCAAGTTCTCAAACAGGAGGGGTAGGGTGACCCCCAGGGACTCTCCCTATATTTCATTTAATTAGTTATATTGACCCATACATGAATATATATTGTTTTGGTGTGGGGATCTCGACCATTTCCAAGTTCTCAAACAGGAGGGTTGGGATGACCACAGGGACTATAATGTCTTCCCCTATATTTCATTTGATTTGTTATATTTTCCCATACATGAGTATATATGGTTTAGGGGTAAGGATCTTGACCATTTCCAAGTTCTCAAACAGGAGGGTGAAAAGTGACCTCAGGTACTCCCCTATCTTTCATTTGAATTGTTATATTGTCCCGTACATGGATATATATGGTTAAGGGGTGGCGATCTCAATGGGTTTCAAATTCTCAAACAGGAGGGGTGGGGTGACCTAAGGGACTCCCCCTATATTTCATCTGATTTGTTATATTGTCCCATACATGAATATATATGGTTTAGGGGTGGGGATCTCAACCATTTTTAAATTCTAAAACAGGAGGGGTGGGGTGACCCCTAGCGACTCTTCCTATATTTCATTTGATTTTTCATATTGTCACAAACATGAATATATATGGTTAAGGGGTGTGGATCTCGACCGTTTCCAAGTTCTCAAACAGGAGGGGGTGGGGTAACTCCAGGGACTCCCCCTATATTTCATTTTTTATTTATTATATTGTCCTATACTTGAATATATGCAGGGGCGATTCAGACGGGGGAGGGTTGCGGGCTTGCACCCCCCCCCCCCCCTTAAATTTGCAAAGCATGGGTTGTTCTCAGCTTAATAAAGAATATTCTGATAATTTTACCTCAATTTTTTTAGCCTTGCTCTGCTCGGCGAAAATTTAAGTTTGCACCCCTCCTAACCTAAAATCCTGGATCTGCCCCTCATATGGTTAAGGTGGGGAGCTCGAATGTTTCCAAGTTATCAAACAGGAGGGGGTAGAGTGGCCCAAAGAATGCCACCTATATATCATATGATTTACTTACATTAAGGAATATATAATATAGTTGCATTATTTGTGAAAATAAAGAAAGAAACTTTCAGCTACTTTAATTGACCCTTCAAAATTGAGAAAAAACAAATAACCCCTCGAAATTGCAGACAGTAATATGTTTACACTTTAAAAGCATCTCACATGCATTATCATCATTTATCATTTATAAAGAAAATTTAGACTGTGACCATGAACATGTATATTGTTAGATATACTGTTCCCAGCCAGAGACATATATACACATGTGTATATATGTCTCTGTCCCAGCTGTCACGTTGTATTGGATTTTTAAATTAAAATTTGTAAAAAAATAATTTTGAGTTTCTGAATAAAATATTTTTCTGCTTTTTCTTTCTTTTACATATACAAAAATGTATCTTTTGGTTTACAATACTAGTGTTTATATTCATTTTACCATGCATAGATGTATTTTTCACCTGTTTGGATTTCTTCTTCTTTGGTATGTATTATCCACCACTATATTGGTGCATCCCATAAATGGGTAAATGTTCATTAATGATATGTATAGTCACATTAAAGGGATTATCTTATCAATACTATTTACATAGAAATTCAATATAAATTCAATATAAACATTTGGGTTAAGAGCCTTAGAATATGTACACCCTTGATGTCTCTTGAGTTTAAAGTCAATGTTCTGAGTTTATAATCACTAATCTGAGTTTATTATCACAGTTCTAAGTTTGACAATCAATGTTCAGAGTTTATGATCAATGATCTTCCACAATGTAGGGAGAAGCACATTTTTCGTGAGCAATCCTCTATTTTAGTGAGAGTCTTTTCACTACATGACAATATTTTCTGTTTTATCAAAACACTAGGGTCAAGAATCAACTGTGTTAATAGACCAAAATCACCAACCAGACTATTCCATGAGCACGTATTTGGATTACTTATGCTGTTTATTATCACTTCCAATTCTTCTATATATGATTTTCTGTATTTAAATAGAGCGTTGCATTTTAAAATGAAATGAACTATATCCTCATCTTCATATTGACACAGTGGACAAACAGAGCTAACTTCATGTTGGTTAGATTTACTTGTGTTGGACTGGAGAACGTAAGTTCCTGTAATTAGACGAGCTTTTATACCACCACGGCGGACATCTTTAATATTGCTTTCAATTGAAGACCAAAGTTTATGAACAGTTCCAATTTTCATTTATTTTGTAAATGATCGCCAAACCCGGAATTACCCTTATCCGCTTCCGGAATCGGATCCGATTTTGTAAAATTTTGTCTTCACGGCCGCCATTGTTATGTGTTTACAATGTTGCTTTTGTCAATCAGATACGATTTTACTCGAATTTATACAATATTTGTCGGCGATTTTCTGTATAAAGCTAGCGGTTGAACAAAATGAACATCGCCGTCATGAATAATAATGATAAATATAAGTTTTTAGCTCATTTAATTGGAGACTTTGGTGAACATGGTGAAAAGGTTTGCAAAGTAATTTCTTATTTTCTTTCAAATGGAAGGCGACTACGTCGGGCGTAGCTAGAAACCAACTATCCTAGTCGAAATTCCGCTTGCAAAAGTGAAGGTCTCGGACCACCGCTAATTTGCACACCTGCCTCCAAATTGAAAAGCTACGAAAATTTCTTTTTCTAATTTGAAATTGCCGCCAACAGCATGAACAGTTGAACTTATATAATAGACTACTGACGTAGTTGTACTACGTATTGATGACAAACAATATTCCTACGACTTTACTTGTCTTAAGAGATTTTCGGCGATTAAATATTTCATACAATTGTTCTTTGACATCTTAGCTAAAAGCACAAGTCATAATGAACTACACAAGGATTCTTGATAAGCACTACTTCCTATGTGTAACTATAAAACTTTTGGATAAATCGACGATCATTTGAGGTTTTTCTGGTCATTTTTTTTGTAATCCAGAATAAAAAGTATTAAAAAAGTGTTCAATTAGTTATATATAACATAGCAGCAAGCTAGATAATAACAATGGCAAGTATTTCAGGATTTATTGGGTAGAACACAAATCTAGGGTGCTCGCATAATGCAGCTTAACTGCATAAAAATTAAATTGAGAATGGAAATGGGGAATATGTCAAAGAGACAACAATCCGACCAAAGAACAGAAAACATTTGAAAGGTCACCAATGGGTCTTCAATATAGCATGAAAATTAGTGTTTTATATTGTATGGTTACATCTACATTTGTACATCTACAAATATTTGACCTTACCAGTTACAGAACTTGCATTATACTAACCAATATTTCATTCTTTGAAGACAAACTCAATGAATGGCTTATAATATTTAATAAAGAACCAATCAGTCCATTACAGCAAGATAGAACCATTCAATAAACAATTGAAGTATCTAACATGACATTTGCATGAAGGTTACTGCAAATCTTGGATAGTATAAATAATTTTAAATTTGTCAATTTAGTGTAATTTGAGCATAGCATGTTCACTCACTTTACTACATATACATGTATATCTTCATTATCTGGATTGTTAACTGTAGATGTCCTAGGGCTAGGGTGTTTAATTATGTCAATGGGTAACTATCTCAGTGTTGTAGTTTACCATACACACATTTATAACTTTGAATGATATAATTCTATTAATAGACACTGACCTTCTTCCTAACTGCCTCATCCCCACTGTTTAACTTAAGTATTACTGGAGTTAAAAATTTAGCTAAAGCTGTCTGAAGCTGGTCATCTGTTTCTGCTGATCCTATTCTCAAAAACACTCTCTCAATCAAACCTGAATTCAGATGCATGAAATTCATTTGTCAATAGATACTTACAGTTAGATATTTTTGATTAATATGATATAAAGTAACAATCAGGTAATTTGGTATGATAGCCATTGAGACAACTGTCAAAACTAGAGGCTCTAAAGAGCCTGTGTCGCTCACCTTGGTCTATGTGCATATTAAACAAAGGACACAAATGGATTCATGACAAAATTGTATTTTGGTGATGGTGATGTGTTTGAAGTTCTTACTTTACTGAACGATTTTGCTTCTTACAATTATATCTATCATGAACTTTGCCCATTAGTAACAGAGAACTATATTTGGTAAAAATTTACATAAATTTACCAAATTAATGAAAATTGTTAAAAATTGACTATAAAGGGCAATAACTCCTTAAGGGGTCAATTGACCATTTAGGTCATGTTGACTTATTTGTAGATCTTACTTTGCTGAACATTATTGCTGTTTACAGTTTATCTCTAACTATAATAATATTCAAGATAATAACCAAAAACAGCAAAATTTCTTCAAAATTACCAATTCAGGGGCAGCAACCCAACAACCGATTGACCGATTCATCTGAAAATTTCAGGGCAGATAGTTCTTGACCTGATAAACATTTTTATCCCCTGTCAGATTTCCTCAAAATGCTTTGGTTTTTGAGTTATAAGCCAAAAACTGCATTTTACCCCTATGTTCTATTTTTAGCGGTGGCGGCCATCTTGGTTGGTTGACCAGGTCAAGCCACACATTTTTTAAACTAGATACCCCAAAGATGATTGTGGCCAAGTTTGGATTAATTTGGCCAAGTAGTTTCAGAGGAGAAGATTTTTGTAAAAGATAACTTTAATTTACGAAAAATGGTTAAAAATTGACTATAAAGGGCAATAACTCCTAAACGGTTCAACTGACCATTTTGGTCATGTTGACTTATTTGTAGATCTTACTTTGCTGAACATTATTGCTGTTTACAGTTTATCTCTATCTATAATAATATTCAAGATAATAACCAAAAACAGTAAAATTTCCTCAAAATTACCAATTCAGGGGCAGCAACCCAACAACCGATTGACCGATTCATCTGAAAATTTTAGAGCAGATAGATCTTGACCTGATAAACATTTTTATCCCCTGTCAGATTTCCTCAAAATGCTTTGGTTTTTGAGTTATAAGCCAAAAACTGCATTTTACCCCTTTGTTCTATTTTTAGCCATGGCGGCCATCTTGGTTGGTTGACCAGGTCACGCCACACATTTTTTAAACTAGATACCCCAAAGATGATTGTGGCCAAGTTTGGATTAATTTGGCCAAGTAGTTTCAGAGGAGAAGATTTTTGTAAAAGATTACTTTAATTAACGAAAAATGGTTAAAAATTGACTATAAAGGGCAATAACTCCTAAACGGGTCAACTGACCATTTTGGTCATGTTGACTTATTTGTAGATCTTACTTTGCTGAACATTATTGCTGTTTACAGTTTATCTCTAACTATAATAATATTCAAGATAATAACCAAAAACAGCAAAATTTCTTCAAAATTACCAATTCAGGGGCAGCAACCCAACAACCGATTGACCGATTCATCTGAAAATTTCAGGGCAGATAGATCTTGACCTGATAAACATTTTTACCCCATGTCAGATTTGCTCTAAATGCTTTGGTTTTTGAGTTATAAGCCAAAAACTGCATTTTACCCCTATGTTCTATTTTTAGCCGTGGCGGCCATCTTGGTTGGTTGACCGGGTCACGCCACACATTTTTTAAACTAGATACCCCAATGATGATTGTGGCCAAGTTTGGTTTGATTTGGCCCAGTAGTTCCAGAGGAGAAGATTTTTGTAAAAGTTAACGATGACGGACGACGACGGACGACGGACGCCAAGTGATGAGAAAAGCTCACTTGGCCCTTCGGGCCAGGTGAGCTAAAAATATGATTTTTATTCTTCATATTAATCAAAATTTTATGAATATTGACTTCTTTAAGTGAATATTTTACCTGTGAGAAAAAATGGTTCAGTCAGATCACATTTGTAGATTCTTAGAATTTTTGTTATTGTCAAAGATGATGTAACTTAAATGTAGGACTTTTCAAAGTCATTTGAAGTGTTTTCATCTTGTTTTAAGAAATATATATTGACCTTATCAAGTTTGTCATTTTCTAACTTAGACAAGTCCAAAATTGAAAATACATTTTTATCATAATGAAAATTTCTGAAGAAACAAAAAAAGACTTATGGTCTCTGCTTAAGAGTTCATATTTTTGTAGACTTATAAATGGTCTCTGCTTGAGAGTTCATATTTTTGTAGACTTATAAATGGTCTCTGCTTGAGAGTTCATATTTTTGTAGACTTATAAATGGTCTCTGCTTGAGAGTTCATATGTTTGTAGACTTATGGTCTCTGCTTGAGAGTTCATATTTTTGTAGACTTATAAATGGTCTCTGCTTGAGAGTTCATATGTTTGTAGACTTATGGTCTCTGCTTGAGAGTTCATATGTTTGTAGACTTATGGTCTCTGCTTGAGAGTTCATATTTTTGTAGACTTATGGTCTCTGCTTGAGAGTTCATATGTTTGTAGACTTATGGTCTCTGCTTGAGAGTTCATATTTTTGTAGACTTATGGTCTCTGCTTGAGAGTTCATATTTTTGTAGACTTATGGTCTCTGCTTGAGAGTTCATATGTTTGTAGACTTATGGTCTCTGCTTGAGAGTTCATATTTTTGTAGACTTATAAATGGTCTCTGCTTGAGAGTTCATATGTTTGTAGACTTACGGTCTCTGCTTGAGAGTTCATATGTTTGTAGACTTATGGTCTCTGCTTGAGAGTTCATATTTTTGTAGACTTATGGTCTCTGCTTGAGAGTTCATATGTTTGTAGACTTATGATCTCTGCTTGAGAGTTCATATTTTTGTAGACTTATGGTCTCTGCTTGAGAGTTCATATTTTTGTAGACTTATGGTCTCTGCTTGAGAGTTCATATGTTTGTAGACTTATGGTCTCTGCTTGAGAGTTCATATTTTTGTAGACTTATAAATGGTCTCTGCTTGAGAGTTCATATGTTTGTAGACTTATGGTCTCTGCTTGAGAGTTCATATGTTTGTAGACTTATGGTCTCTGCTTGAGAGTTCATATTTTTGTAGACTTATGGTCTCTGCTTGAGAGTTCATATGTTTGTAGACTTATGGTCTCTGCTTGAGAGTTCATATTTTTGTAGACTTATGGTCTCTGCTTGAGAGTTCATATTTTTGTAGACTTATGGTCTCTGCTTGAGAGTTCATATGTTTGTAGACTTATGGTCTCTGCTTGAGAGTTCATATTTTTGTAGACTTATAAATGGTCTCTGCTTGAGAGTTCATATTTTTGTAGACTTATAAATGGTCTCTGCTTGAGAGTTCATGTTTGTAGACTTATGGTCTCTGCTTGAGAGTTCATATTTTTGTAGACTTATGGTCTCTGCTTGAGAGTTCATATGTTTGTAGACTTATAAATGGTCTCTGCTTAAGAGTTCATATTTTTGTAGACTTATAAATGGTCTCTGCTTAAGAGTTCATATTTTTGTAGACTTATAAATGGTCTCTGCTTGAGAGTTCATATTTTTGTAGACTTATAAATGGTCTCTGCTTGAGAGTTCATATTTTTGTAGACTTATAAATGGTCTCTGCTTAAGAGTTCATATTTTTGTAGACTTATAAATGGTCTCTGCTTGAGAGTTCATATTTTTGTAGACTTATGGTCTCTGCTTAAGAGTTCATATTTTTGTAGACTTATGGTCTCTGCTTAAGAGTTCATATTTTTGTAGACTTATGGTCTCTGCTTGAGAGTTCATATGTTTGTAGACTTATGGTCTCTGCTTGAGAGTTCATATGTTTGTAGACTTATGGTCTCTGCTTGAGAGTTCATATGTTTGTAGACTTATGGTCTCTGCTTGAGAGTTCATATGTTTGTAGACTTATGGTCTCTGCTTGAGAGTTCATATTTTTGTAGACTTATAAATGGTCTCTGCTTGAGAGTTCATATGTTTGTAGACTTATGGTCTCTGCTTGAGAGTTCATATGTTTGTAGACTTATGGTCTCTGCTTGAGAGTTCATATTTTTGTAGACTTATGGTCTCTGCTTGAGAGTTCATATGTTTGTAGACTTATGGTCTCTGCTTGAGAGTTCATATTTTTGTAGACTTATGGTCTCTGCTTGAGAGTTCATATTTTTGTATCATTTTAACATCATTAGAGTCATTCAATGGACAAAATATTTTTACATTGGATAAAGCATTTGACATTTTAAATTCTAGTTGCTTTGTGCACTTAATGTTTAATGTTATAAGCACTAAAGACATCTGAAAGAATAATTTTGTTGTTGTTGTCTTGTTCATGATAAAATATGTTGAGTGCTGAAAATTTTCAGAAGACTTCATATTGAATTCAAACTAAGAAACAGAAAGAAATGAAGAACTTATCATGAAAGCATGTGCCTCATACATGTACATTGAAAAAATACACCTGCTCTGGAAGGATACGCAAATCCTTCTCCCTGGTCAATATGTAGAACCTGTATATGGCTCCAATAAGTATAAACCTGATGATAAATCTAATTTGATAGGAAAATTAGACAAAATTATGGTAACTATAATAGGAACCTACATATCCGTCCCCTTCTGATTGATTGATTTTGCTAATTTTAGACTTTTTCGTGGCGGTTAGTTTCTATGGTAGGAGGAAGCCAGAGTGCCTTGAGAAAACAACTAAGCTTTGATTGGAAGACTGACAATCCTAGTCAATTAAGATTGGAGTTGAGGAATCCGGGTCTGTTCACGCTTTTTTGTGTGTTGAATAAATCTTAATCATGTTTTGGATTGTGTATTGTTAAAAAAAATTAATCATGCAGTTTCTAAATAAAGTGAGATTCTGTCAAATTTTTTTGTTGTTGTTTTGAATAACTCTTAATCATGTTTTGGTTAGTGTATTGCTATAACTTTATATCATTAATGTTTCAAAATAAAGTGAGATTCTGACGGTTTTTTTTTCAAGCTGTCACAGTAAAAACTATTATCTTTTGTGTTTTTCATTTAAAATCTTCAATTTATAATCATACCAAGCTTAATACATGCAGTATTTACATCAAAGCAATTTAAACAACAATCATGATTTTCTAATTATTCAACTAGAATTTGCTTTATAATACAGTATTGTTCAACTCGTCTGATGTGTTTAAGCCTTTGATTTTGCCATTTAATAAGGGATCTTACGTTTTGAATTTTCCTTGACGTTCGGTATTTTTTCCTTGTTTTAGCCATTACAATTTTTATTTACACTTAGAAAAACATAAAAATCACTCTAACATAGAAAAAAATCTAAGATTTTGTCCGTTTTTCTCTCTTTTTCTAGTAGAAGAGTTTGGGTCGTATTTTGTAATTAATTAAGATTAAAATTAGAAAAATAGCATACTACTTTCGTCTGTCATCCTGCCGAAATTTAAATGACTGGTACCGACATTCTGTAGTTATTAACTTGCTTGCTCTACGTGTAAGACAGAACCAGTAAATTAATTGATTTTTGGTAAGAGTATTTACGACAATATAAACTAAACAAAAACATAAAAATGTTTTGTTTTCTATCATGAAAAATGTTTTTAATAACTTTTATATATGTATTGAATATGTTAAAAAATAATATTATAATCTATCGATTAGAGAAAAGAATCCGTTTATAAATTTTACGACAATATAAATCAGCTGACTTACTGTCAAACACCTATCACTATCAAACCTTAAAAAAACTTCCTTTTTAGATAATGTCAGCACCTACAAACTCCAATGAC
Source organism: Mytilus galloprovincialis (assembly GCF_965363235.1). Classification (NCBI taxonomy): domain Eukaryota; kingdom Metazoa; phylum Mollusca; class Bivalvia; order Mytilida; family Mytilidae; genus Mytilus; species Mytilus galloprovincialis. The sequence continues at coordinate 130,109,621 of NC_134838.1, read as the reverse complement.
GAGTCAGAAAAGTTTTCAGATTTCTCCAACTGAAAGAGATTCAGAAAATTATAGCGAAGAAGAAGAAATTCGCACAAGAGCAATCTCAGAAAAGTTGAAAAAAGTTCAAGGTATAGATATGTAATTTCAATTCTGTCATTCATGTCATTTGCCTGCACACAATTAGGGAAATTTCCTTTAAATGATCCTCAACAGTGCAAGGAGTTGACTGATTCTCAGTAACTTCAAGTTAGATTACACAAAATTTGAAAACCATAACATGTGATAGTATAAATATTTATCATTTGTCATAAGGTATCTGAAAGTGAAAATAAGGGATTTTAGTACACATTTTCCTTATCATTTCAACAACCGTTTGTTAAATTTCTACTTCAGAAATATGATAACAGGTTAGTAAAAAAAAAGTTATGTGAAGAATAAAAGTAGATGTTAAACATAAACATGTTAAAGGAAGCAAGTTAACTCGTACCACGTCAACTTGTACAAAATGAGCCATTAAAAGTCGACTTGTACCAATGTAAATTTGTAAAACGACAGATTGTAGATCCATGAAAGTGCATATATGTACATGTACATGTACATGTGCAGATGTAGTCCAAATAATTATGACGTCTTGAAAGGCTATTATAATTTTTTTCTTTGACGCCTTACTAAGTCCAAATAATTATGACGTCTTGAAAGGCTATTATAATTTTTTTCTTTGACGCCTTACTTCGCAAATAATTATGACGTCTTGAAAGGCTATTATAATTTTTTTCTTTGACGCCTTACTTCGAAGTAAGGCGTCAAAGAAAAAAATTATAATAGCCTTTCAAGACGTCATAATTATTTGGACTAGTGCAGATGCGCTCTTTGACTTTGGCATTTTCAAAATGGTTGCATTGCTGTTACCCTAGCTGGCATTGGGGAAAGGGTGCCACTGTCAGTTATTGCTGGCAATTACAAATCTAGAATTAAGTTTGCTTTTAGTTTACTGATAACAAAATCATTATTAAAACCAATAAAAACGTTCATCAAAGATCTAATAACAGTGTTGAATTAGTAGCCTTTCAGAATAAGTTTATTTGAAAGATTGATAAATTTACTACGATCATTTCTAAGTTTCCAGGCAGGATAAACAATATATCCTTAAAATTTAGGATGTGGTGTTTTGTCTGATGTAAGTTTTCTATAGGTACAATCGAACTTCAAAACCAAAGAATTTAGTTAAATTTTCAAGTAAATTCTGGTACCGAAATCCTTGACTAAATAATTTTCCAAATCTTAAACATCATAAGACAAGACCAAAATAACAATAAACATAAAACCAACAAAGTTTTTTTTCACAATATAATACAAATTACCTGTTTTGAAATAAAAATACTTACCGGTATAACCTTTTCAAACAATTTGTTCTGCAACTACTGTACATTCATATTCATTTATTTTGTATACAGTCCCATTACCTTGATATTAGATGTATCTATAACACTCCCATTACAATATATATATATGTAGATTCTAATGTGAGATGGGTGATTGTCTATTATTTAAGGATGTAATGTACCCTTTATTTTGGTTTATTTCAGTTGTTAAATTGCTACCATTTATCTATATTATTCTATGTTATATAGCATTTTCTTTTATACATATTATTCATTAAGATATTTTTAGGCAGTTAAGCTGCCTTATGCGAGCGCCCTGGATTTGTGTGCTACCCAATAAATGCTGAAATACGTGCCTTTGTTATCATCTAGCTGGCTACTATGTTATTTATAACTTATTGGACAGTTTTTTCATACTTTTCATTCTGGATTACAAAAAATATGACCAGAAAAACCTTAAATGATCGTCGATTTTCCCAAAAGTTTTGAAGTTGCACATAGGAAGTAGAGCACATTAGGAATCCTTATGTAGTTTATTATCCCCTGAGCTTTTGGCTAAGATGTCAAAGAACAAATGTATGAAATATTTAATCGCCGAAAATCTCTAAAGACAAGTAGTTAAAATGTCCCAAATTACAAAAGTCGTAGGAATATTGTTTGTCATCAATACGTAGTCAGTGCTCTAGCTAGAAATCAAAAGGGGCAGGGTGCCAGTGGAGGGCAGGGCACTTTTTATGATAAGAAAAGGCACTGCTAATTTTTTTGTCTACGTTTCTGTGTGTATCACGAGTTAACGAATCTCTTTTTTTTTTTACTGTATATGTTTTTTTTTTTAAATAAAGATGCTTTTCAACTATAGTCTTTATTTCATTGTTTGTGTAGTTATGACTGATATAGTACATCTTCATCAACATATTGTGTTTTTACAGTTCATCTTCACTCTACCCATTATCAAAGAATATGTGTTTTCTTTTTTTTTCTTTTTTTTATCTATATAGGAATTATAGCTTTGAATACATCATTTGTTAACAAACAAAGAGCATTACTAATTTAACAATGTTTAGAACATGGATTGCTAAAAGTATAATTATCAAGTAGAAATTGCAATATATATTTTTTAATATGTTCAAAGACAGTTAATATCTTTAAAGTAACATTATTATGTTATTATATATTCAATTGGTAATTTATTCCTTTTTTTGGTACTAGATAATATTTTTAGAGCACAAATTTGTAATAAGCTAAAACAGGGGAAGTAACTCCAAAATCAATTTCCACCACGTTTGGGTTAATTATAAACTGTGCTTGTCGCTAACAAGTTGAGATGGAAGGCATTTCTGTAAAGGCATAGTTTTATTTTGATGACTCATACCTACCAACTGTCACTATTTGCGGGGGATTTCCCCCATGGAGGCTTCCAAATGAAAATTTCGAAAGAGCAAATTTTGTCCATTATCTTAAACAAAACATTAATTTTACAATGGCAATGGGCTTGTTAAAGTATGAAGAAGCAAAAAAAAAACACATTGAAATGTATCTGAAGGCCCCCTTGAAGGTTTTAAAGGACTATAAGTGCGATTTTGCATATAAAACCCCCATGGGTATTTTGAAAAGTTGGCAGGTATGATGACTTAAATTCAATTCTAAAGTCATGAAGGTCTTCCTTTATATACGCTCTTCCATTGTGACTTGGAGATCAAAAATGCCGACCCAAGCTAAACTCGCTGACACATTCATGAAAAGTATGACAAAAAGATACATTGTCCTAATTAAATTACCTAGTTATTAACACCTTTGAAGTCTTTATCATTGTAACAAAATTTTACCAAAACGGCACAAGATAATTTTGGAAAAAGACGTCAGGGCAGAAGGGCGCGGATGAAGGCACCCAGGGCGCAGCTGAGGGCACCCAGGGCGCAGCGCCCTTCTATTTTGGGCTAGCGAGACCACTGCGTAGTCAACTACGTATATATACGTCAGTAGTCTATTAATATAAGTTCAACTGATCACGCCGTTGGCGGCAATTTTGAATTAGAAGACGAAATTTTCGTATCTTTTCAATTTGGACGCATGGGTTCAAATTAGCGGTGGTCCGAGGTCTGCGACCTTCCACTTTTGCAAGTCGGACTTTTTACTTGGTTACTAGCTACGCCCGACGGACCTTGAAAGAAAATAAAAAAAATAACTTTGCAAACATTTTTACCGAAGTTTCCTAATAAACGATCTCAAACTTATTTTCATCATTACCATTCATGACAGCGATGTTCAATTTGTTCAACCGCTAGCTTTATACAGAAAATCGCCGATAAATAATGTGTAAATCCGAGTAAAATCGTATCTCACTATCTGTCAAAAACAACATTGAAAACAAAATGGCTGCCGCGAGATTACAATATCGGATGCGATTCCGGAAGTGGATAAGGGTAATCCCGGGTTTTGGCTATCAACTAAAAGAATCCAGACAGGTGAAAATACATCTATGCCTGGTAAATAAATATAAACACTAGAATTTAAAACCAAAAGATATATGTAAAAGAAAGAAAAAGCAGAAAATGTTTTGTACACCAATTTTAATGTCAAAATCCAATACAATGTGACAGCTGGGAACAGTTTATCTAACAATATATATGTTCCTGGAAACAGTATAATTTTTTTTATCAGTGATAAATGTTGGTAATGAATGTTAAATGCTTTTCAAGTTAAACATATTACTGCAATTTCAAGGGGTATTTTTTTCTTCACAATTTTGATAGGTCAGATAAAATAGCTGGAAGTTTCTTATATAAAAAAAAAAGATGTGGTATGATTGCCAATGAGACAGCTATCCACAAGAGACCAAAAAGACCAAAACTTGGTAATGGTCAAGATCCTCACCCCTAAACCATATATATTTATGTATGGGACAATATAACAAATCATATGAAATATAGGTGGAGTTCGTTGGGCCACTCTGACTACCCCTTTCTGTTTGAGAATTTATAACGGTCGAGATCCACAATCTTAAACAATATATATGTATGTATGGGACAATATTAAAAATCAAATGAATTATAAGGGGGTCCCTATGGTCACTGTACACCCTCCTGTTTGAGAACTTGGAAAAATTCGAGATCATCGTCTCTTAACCATATAAATGATATATACTCATGTATAAGACTATATATATAACAAATCAAATGAAATATAGGGGAAGTCCCTGTGGTCACCCTACCCCTCATGTTTAAGAACTTTGAAACAGTTGGGATCCCCAACTCTAAATTAAATGAAATATAGGGGGAGTCCCTGCAGTCACCTGATTGAGAAATTGGAAACAGTCGAGATCCCCACCTTTAAATTAAACCATATATATTCATGTATGAGAACTAATCAAATGAAATATAGGGAGAGTCCTTAGGGTCACCCTACCAACTCCTGTTTGATAACTTAGAAACAGATGAGATCCCCACCCCTCAACCATACATATTCATGTGTTGGACAATATAACAAATCAAATGAAATATAGGGGAAGTCACTGGGGTCCCCCACCCCCTCCTGTTTGAAAACTTGATAACGGTCGAGATCCCCACCCATAAACCATATATATTCATGTATGGGACAATATAAAAAATCAAATGAAAAATAGGGGTAGTCCCTAGGGTCACCCCACACCCTCTTGTGTGTGTTTTGAGAACTTGTAAAAGATTGAGATACCAACACCTAAACCATATTCCTTCCTGTTTGTCATTTCAAAAAAGATTGAATGACATACACGGTCAATCTCATAGGCGACATATATGCATATCACTTTGCAAGACCCTAACACCTGTCATTATATTCCAAACTGAGACATCATGGACTTGGGGCGAAGGTGGGAGTCATTTACATTTACTATGGACAGGTCAGTCAGACCTCACCATTGATCCCTGTAGTAGTAAACATTTGTCTGATTTGTGTCTCATAACTTTTGTACTGTACAACACAAACTCCGTTTTCTTTCCAGGGAAGCAAGTCCATTCATACTTTTACAAGCTCGTACTAAAGTCAACTTGAACTACTAACAGTCAACTAATACGAACAATTAGGATCAACTAGAAGAACTGCAATCATTGCAAATTTGTACCACTGCTGAATCATGAAAGACTCATGACCATTTGTGGTCATTTGCGTTGCTATTGAAAACCTTGATAAAATATGAATTATTTGCCTTAATGATTAATTCATTAAATGAACATAAATGTACAATTATATATGAATTTTAATGTTTGTTCTTTTAAATCTTTAAAAAAAAAAGTTGAATCAACATTGCCACAGTTTTCATAATTAACCGGATTTTTGTGACAAAAGTGTCGGTTATTGATTTGGGGATGTACGGCGGTCGGTCGGGCGGCCGGGCGGCACCAAATGTTGTCCGTGCATTTTCTCATGAACCGTGCATCCAAAGCTTTTAAAATTTTAATATGTTGTTACTGACAACAAAATGAAGGTCAAGTTCAAGAATGACGATTTTTACTTTTACCGTTAAGGAGTTATGGTTCTTGAAAGATTGAAAAATGGCGTTTCCAGTCGTGTCCGTGCATTTACGCATGAACTGTTCAACCAAAGCTTCCCAAATTTTAATATGTTGTTACTGATGAAAAAATGGAGGTCAAGTTCAAGAATGACGATTTTGACTTTTACCGTTCAGGAGTTATGGTTCTTGAAAGATTGAAAAATGGCGTTTCCAGTCGTGTCCGTGCATTTACGCATGAACTGTTCAATCAAAGCTTCTCAAATTTTAATATGTTGTTAAAAAAAGAGGGACGAAAGATACCAAAGGGACAGTCAAACTCATAAATCTAAAACAAACTGACAACGCCATGGCTAAAAATAAAAAAGACAAACAGAAAAACAATAGTACACACGACACAACATAGAAAACTAAAGAATAAACAACACGTTACTGATGACAAAATGGAGGTCAAATTCAAGAATGACGATTTTGACTTTTACCGTTCAGGAGTTATGGTTCTTGAAAGATTGAAAAATGGCGTTTCCAGTCGTGTCCGTGCATTTACTCATGAACTGTTCAACCAAAGCTTTTCAAATTTTAATATGTTGTTACTGATGACAAAATGGAGGTCAAGTTCAATAATGTCGATTTTGACTTTTACCGTTCAGGAGTTATGGTTCTTGAAAGATAAAAAAAATGGCGTTTCCATTCATGTTGTTGCATTTACTCATGAATCATTCAACCTAAGCTCTTTCAAATTTTAATATGTTGATACTGATGATAAAATGCAGGTCAAATTTGATATTGACGTTTTTCACTTTCACCGTTCATCAGTTATGGTTATTGTGATATTGCCAGGAGACAAATAAATGTTAATAAATCCGGTTTGCTGTCGTTGTGACAGCCTCTTGTTATGTTTGCCTTGGTTTTTGGTTAACTGCCTACAGTGCTTACAGCGCTTTGATTTTCTTTACAGAAATGACAGACTTTCCCGGAGAAAGGTTAACACCTGATAATGATGAGAATCCAGTTAGTTATCAGAAACAAGAAAATAATGAAAATCAAAGTATTAATTCTCCGCCAGAAAATAATGAAAATATTGGACAGTCTCGGCATGGTCCAAATCCATCAAAACCTCTATTACGATCTCCTTCTACACCATATCTGGAGGATAAGCTCAGAAGAGAGCTGAAGTTTTTTTTTATGGGACCACATGAAAAAATAGTAGCCAGGAAAAAATTTCCTTGGAAACTTACATTACAGATAGTGAAAGTTATTATTGTGACAGTACAGGTTGGTGTATCTTCATTTATAACTTCATGAACAAATAGAATAGCAAGAAAATGTCTGTGGAAACTAACATTATTAACTAAAAAGGTTATGCCACATGTAGGTGCATTTCTTGGTGCTTGAACTAGTTGAAGATTGAACAACATAATATAAACATTGCAAACTGAAAAAGGCTCATCATATTGACATGGAGATAAAAAAAACTAACAAAAAAACCTAAGACCATGAAGACTGTCACTCAAAGTACTGTTCTAAGATTATTCACTGTTTTTTATGGCCCGCAAGGAAGTTGTTGGTGCCATATAGTTTTACCCTTATCCGAAATTCCGTATTTCCGTAATTCCCTATTTCCATAATTCCGAAATTCAGTAATTCCATCATTCTGTCATTCCCCAACAAACCATGCCATTATACAGAGTTTTTTTCTAAACGTCTTCAGATATTGGGCTGATTTTTGGTATGTGAGTTAACCATGATGAGTTACAGATCAAGTTTAAGTTTTGTTCCGCTCTGCCAATTTTTGCCGAAATTATGGGCTTTGGACTTTGATAAATTGTTGAAAATCACAGTTATACAGACTTTTTTTCTAAACTCTTTCAGATATTGAGAGGATTTTTGGTATGTGATTTAACCATGATGAGTAACACATCAATTTTAAGTTTTGTTTTGCTAGGCTAATTTTTGCCGAAATTACAGGCTAATGACTTTGATAAATTGTTGAAAATCATAGTTATACAGACCTTTTTAGCTCACCTGGCCCGAAGGGCCAAGTGAGCTTTTCCCATCACTTTGCGTCCGTCGTCCGTCGTCCGTCGTCGTCCGTTGTCGTCCGTCGTCGTTAACTTTTACAAAAATCTTCTCCTCTGAAACTACTGGGCCAAATTAATCCAAACTTGGCCACAATCATCTTTGGGGTATCTAGTTTAAAAAATGTGTGGCGTGACTTGGTCAACCAACCAAGATGGCCGCCACGGCTAAAAATAGAACATAGGGGTAAAATGCAGTTTTTGGCTTGTAACTCAAAAACCAAAGCATTTTGAGGAAATCTGACATGGGATAAATTGTTTATCAGGTCAAGATCTATCTGCCCTGATATTTTCAGATGCATCGGTCAATTGGTTGTTGGGTTGCTGCCCCTGAATTGGTAATTTTGAGGAAATTTTGCTGTTTTTGGTTATTATCTTGAATATTATTATAGATAGAGATAAACTGTAAACATCAATAATGTTCAGCAAAGTTAGATTTACAAATAAGTCAACATGACCGAAATGGTCAGTTGACCCCTTTAGGAGTTATTGCCCTTTATAGTCAATTTTTAACCATTTTTGGTAAATTAAAGTAATCTTTTACAAAAATCTTCTCCTCTAAAACTACTGGGCCAAATTAATCCAAACTTGGCCACAATCATCTTTGGGGTATCTAGTTAAAAAAATGTGTGGCGTGACTTGGTCAACCAACTAAGATGGACGCTACAGCTAAATGGAACATAGGGGTAAAATGCAGTTTTTGGCTTATAACTCAAAAACCAAAGTATTTTGAGGAAATCTGACATGGGATAAAATGTTTATCAGGTCAAGATCTATCTGCCCTGAAATTTTCAGTTGAATCAGTCAACCCGTTGTTGGGTTGCTGCCCCTGAATTGGTAATTTTGAGGAAATTTTGCTGTTTTTGGTTATTATCTTGAATATTATTATAGATAGAGATAAACTGTAAACATCAATAATGTTCAGCAAAGTTAGATTTACAAATAAGTCAACATGACCGAAATGGTCAGTTGACCCCTTTAGGAGTTATTGCCCTTTATAGTCAATTTTTAACCATTTTTCATAAATCTAAGTAATCTTTTACAAAATCTCCACTGAAACTACTAGGCCACAATCATTTTTGGGGTATCTAGTTTGAAAAATGTGTCCGATAACCTGGCCATTCAACCAAGATGGCCGCCACGGCTTAAAATAGAACATAGGGGTAAAATGCAGTTTTTGGCTTATAACTATGAAACCAAAGCATTTAGAGCAAATCTGACATGAAGTTAAATTGTTAATCAAGTCAATATTTATCTGCCCTGAATTTTTCAGATAAATTGGACAACTGGTTGTTGGGTTGCTGCCCTCCAATTGGTAATTTTTAAAGAAATTTTGCCGTTTTTGGTTATCTTGAATACTATTATAGATAGCGATAAACTGTAAACAGCAATAATGTTCAGCAAAGTAAGATCTACAAATAAGTCAACATGACCTAAATGGTCAATTGACCCCTTAAGGAGTTATTGCCCTTTATAGTCAATTTTTAACAATTTTCATTAATTTGGTAAATTTATGTAAATTTTTACCAAATATAGTTCTCTGTTACTAATGGGCAAAGTTCATTAATTTATAGATATAATTGTAAGAAGCAAAATCGTTCAGTAAAGTAAGAACTTCAAACATATCACCATCACCAAAATACAATTTTGTCATGAATCCATTTGTGTCCTTTGTTTGATATGCACATAGACCAAGGTGAGCGACACAGGCTCTTTAGAGCCTCTAGTTTCTAAACGCTTTCAGATATTAGGCTGATTTTTGGTATGTGAATTACTCATGATGAGTTACAGATCAAGTTTAAGTTTCGTTCCATTCTGCTAATTACAAATATGTATTGCTAAAGTTAAGGGTTTACAACTTTGAAAACTTTTTGAGACGGGGCCATTCGTGTCTCTTTGACACATCTAGTTAAAAGCTACATTGAAGTTTAAGGGCCAATTAAATCATCTATCCTACACTAAAATCAATCAGTACACATCCTATGTATTTAGTATAAAGTATAAATGTATAAAAAAGAAGATGTGGTATGATTGCCAATGAGGCAACCATCCACAAGAGACCAAAATGACACAGAAATTAACAACTATAGGTCACCGTACAGCCTTCAACAATGAGCAAAGCCCATACCGCATAGTCAGCTATCAAAGGCCCCGAAAAACAATTCAAACGAGAAAACGAACGGCCTTATTTATATAAAAAAAAAAAATGAATGAAAAACAAATATATAACACATAAACAAACAGCAACCACTGAATTACAGGTTCCTGACTTGGAACAGGCACATACATACATAATGTGGCGGGGTTATACATGTTAGTGGGATCCCAACCCTCCCCTAACCTGAGAAAGTGGTATAACATTAGAACGAAGTATAAAAATCAGTTGAAAAAGTGGTCATTAACAGTCTGAGAAAAAGCATGCATATTTTGTGGCCCTTTATAGCTTGATGTTGGTGTGACCTATAATTGTTAAAAAAATAACATTGTGTCATATGGACAAAGAGTTGTCTGGCATCCACAGTTTTCTCCCTAAACCCTTTTAGCATCATGGTAATGTGATGCTATCTGAAGATGTTTTCTTATAGATTATGTTATGGAGGTGATGCTACATTTGTATGATTTTTAGAACCAATATGATATTTCAATTTCCCCTGTTTACCAGGATGCTAAATGAAATTTCTGGGGAGAACACTTATCTATGCTACATCTTCGTATTCATATATATTAAGTAATTGTGGTACAGAATTGTTTTCTTTGTATGATGGCATTTAAAATTTGTTTACTTTTTCAGCTTGTTATGTTTGGAAGAGAGAGGTCATTGTTTGTTGAGTATGTTGAGAAGAACAATATAGCCTTAAAACATCTGTATCTGAAGGACTGGGAAAACTCGTATGAAACAATGCCTTACCCTCCTGCTGTTGGACAATATGCTATATATGACTTTGATGATCTGTATCAACATATCAACTTTGCAATGAAACAGGTATTTTTAAGCTAATTATATGATATATCCCAATTCAGAAGAATTAGGGTATACTTCTCTAGCTCTGTCTATATGTATGTCAATGACATATATACATGTATATGTCTGTTGTTTTTTTGTCAGAATCTACATGTTGTAGCTTTTTAGCTCACCTGGCCCGAAGGGCCAAGTGAGCTTTTCTCATCACTTGGCGTCCGGCGTCCGTCGTCCGTCGTCCGTCGTCGTCGTCGTCGTCGTCGTCGTCCGTCGTCGTTAACTTTTACAAAAATCTTCTCCTCTGAAACTACTGGGCCAAATTAAACTAAACTTGGCCACAATCATCATTGGGGTATCTAGTTTAAAAAATGTGTGGCGTGACCTGGCCAACCAACCAAGATGGCCGCCATGGCTAAAAATAGAACATAGGGGTAAAATGCAGTTTTTGGCTTATAACTCAAAAACCAAAGCATTTAGAGCAAATCTGACATGGGGTAAAATTGTTTATCAGGTCAAAATCTATCTGCCCTCAAATTTTCAGATGAATCCGACAACCCGTTGTTGGGTTGCTGCCCCTGAATTGGTAATTTTCGGGAATTTTTGCTGTTTTCGGTTATTATCTTGAATATTATTATAGATAGAGATAAACTGTAAACAGCAATAATGTTAAGCAAAGTAATATTTACAAATAAGTCTACATGACCAAAATGGTCAGTTGACCCCTTTAGGAGTTATTGACCTTTATAGTCAATTTTTAACCATTTTTCGTAAATCTTAGTAATCTTTTACAAAAATCTTCTCCTCTGAAACTACTGGGCCAAATTAATCCAAACTTGGCCACAATCATCTTTGGGGTATTTAGTTTAAAAAGTGTGTGGCGTGACCCGGCCAACCAACCAAGATGGCCGCCATGGCTAAAAATAGAACATAGGGGTAAAATGCAGTTTTTGGCTTATAACTCAAAAACCAAAGCATTTAGAGCAAATCTGAAATGGGGTATAAGTGTTAATCAGGTCAAGATCTATCTGCCCTGAAATTTTCAGATGAATCAGACAACTGGTTGTTAGGTTGCTGCCCCTGAATTGGTAATTTTAAGGAAATTTTGCTGTTTTTGGTTATTATCTTGAATATTATTATAGATAGAGATAAACTGTAAACAGCAATAATGTTCAACAAAGTAAGATCTACAAATAAGTCAACATGACCAAAATGGTCAATTGACCCCTTGAGGAGTCATTTCCCTTTATAGTCATTTTTTACAAATTTTTCGTAAATTTTTGTAATCTTTTACAAAAATCTTCTCTGAAAATATTGGGTAAAATTTAACCAAACTTAGCTACAATCATCATTAGGATATCTTGTTCAAAAAATGTGTGCTGTGACCAAGCCAACCATTCAAGATGGCCGCCATGGCTAAAAATAGAACATAGGGGTAAAATGTAGATTTTGGCTTATAACTCAAAAACCAAAGCACATGAAGCATTTAGAGCAAATCTGACGCTTTTTAAATTGTTCATCAGGTGAAGATCTATCTGCCCTGGAATTTTCAGATGTATCGGACAACCTGTTGTTAGGTTGCTGCCCCAAAATTGGTAATTTTTAAAAGAAAATTTGCCGTTTTTGGTTATTATCTTGAATATTATTATAGATAGAGATAAACTGTAAACAGCAATAGTGTTCAGCAAAATAAGATCTAAAAATAAGTCAACATGACCAAAATGGTCAGTTGACCCCTAAAGGGGTTATTGCCCATTATAGTCAATTTTCAACAATTTTCCCTAAATTGGTAAATTTTTGTAAATTTTACAAAATATTTTCCTCTGTATCTTAAGGACCAAGTTTAGAAAATTGTAAGTATCTTAAATATTATCATAGATTTAGAGATAAAATGTAAACAGCAATAATGTAAGTATTTTGGTTTCTTGTTCAACAGATTCTGAAGTTTGAATGTCAATTTCGAATTCCAAAAATTATTGATATAGACTTTGTCCCCTTTCACAGGTAATATGCATGTGTCAGGGGCGGATCCAGACATTTAAAAAAAGGGTGTGTGTGTGTTCCAACTATTAGTCCCCATTCAAATGCATTGATCGTTAAAAAAAGGGGTGTTCCAATCTCAATTCAAGGCTATGCTCCTTAAACAATATAACTCTAAAAGTTATAAATAAATCAGATTTTGAATATAATTTTCAATTTAATCCTTGAAAAGAAGTCTAGATTCCTAAAATAACTTATAAATTTATGTTTTTTTTATTTGTCCCAAAACATTTAAATTCATTTAATTACTGCCCTTTTATGATTATTTTATTAAAATATAATTAATTTATATTCTTTTTACAATTTACATTTTTAGAGAAAAATAACTTATAAAAGGATAATTCAAAGGGAAGTAACAGTTTTTCCAATACACAAAAGTTTTTAATACACATGATACACAACGGCAGTTAGCCAGAGGTAAACATTGTTGATTACCAGTATGTTTGACACCCAAGCTGTCAAGTGAAGCCATATAATTATACATCTTCTTTCATTTACAGGTAAAATTTAATACCCTACAGTAGTCATAATAGTAAGAAATTATCAAAAATGGCAGCTGAAAATTTTTATTCATGAAATATTTCATACAGAGGATTTTTTTTCTCCTTAACTGGATGAGACCCCTAAAAACAGGATTATTGTACTCCTGTCGGGAGGTTCACATTCTTAGAATAAAGACCCATGTTTTCAGTGTCATTAATTTTTTGGTTTCAGTCATCATATTTATTGGACTTTGTTGTTTTTAGTTTTTTTTGTGGTAATAAGATATAGCAAAAAGAAACTCTTCAATGAAAAGTCAGAATTCTTTTTCTGGTCTTAAAGGTACAGTAAGGAGGAGTTTGCTCAAGTTTTAAACTATAATAGGGACACATAAACTGCTTTGTATTTCAGATATAATATAGATGAATATGATCAACATAGTTAAATGAAAAATTTGAATAGCTAGCATTCTAAATTTAGAATGAAAGAAGCTAGATAACAATGAACAGGTTGGGAACAAATGATCACAAATCCTCTATACGGTGATTATTCCTAAGCTAAACAATAGATTGCATGTTTTGTCACTTTTGCAGAAATCTGGTCATCCCAATTTTTAGTAAAGTGCAATAATTGATGCATGTTATGCTAGAGATTATAGCCAATATAACTAAAAAATGCCATTCTGCCCTAATTTGTTTTAAATCCAATCTAAACAAAAATACCCCTCTATAGATGAATAATTGTATGCCTCTTTAAAAGAAGGTTTATCCCTCTATACAGGTATAATCGCCATATAGAGGGTTTGTTCCCAACCTGATGAAAGGGAAAAAATTATACAGATTTATAAATGACAGCAAATAATATTACCTGATGAAAATAGTTTACACATTATTTTACTGTTAATATTTATTTTACTGCGTTGTGCAGTTGAAAATATAGTAGCATACAACTAAATGTATCTAATTTGCAAACCCTTATAAATTTTACTCTCAATACTTTACATGTTCTCAAATTATTATGTTGTCGTGAAAACATATTCTTGTTAAAGACTTACAATACACCCTATTGCTATTTGTCCGCCATTACTGGATATCACACAGGTTCCCGTAAAATGTTGACGTCATAAAACAAAATATCTGACGCCATAATGGATAAGTGATTGTTGTATGTGTCAAAAGTTCAAGCGGCCGGGTCAGCCGGGATTAGCGATAAGGTGTATGTAAAAGAGAAGGATGAAGCTAAAAAGAAGTTTTCAATGGAAATATTAAATTCATTAAAAATATTTTAACCATTTGAGTTTTGTTTGTTGGAACTTGTGTACTGATATACTTTATTTGTAATTCTACAAAATAACAATTGAAACATCTGTTATCAGACTTGCCAACTATCCCGATTTTCACGGTATCATCCTGATTTTCATACCTTTACCCGAATCCTGATATCAGGATCATAAATCAGTTCAAAATCCCAAATTATTGGTTTCCAATTTTATTTTTTTCTGGTCCATTCAAATGAATGTTTAATTTTACGTGGGGACATATAATGACAAGTTTAAGACCCTATGCTAATCAACAGTCACAACAGGTGTCATAATTTGTTATTGCATGTAATTGGATTACCTGATGGGTCAACAATCTTCACTAATTAATATTTGCTGGGACTATCATACTTTCCTTTAGTATAATATAAACCTAGTGCCCACCCGGCCAGATATTTGTAAACAGAAATTTGGTCATACAGCCTTTCATATTTAATCAATTTATCATATGAGCACAATTTGCACCATTTACCGTATGTGTAAGCCTACTCCGGTAAGAGCACCTCTGAATACAAAGAAAGATAACTCAAATTTTATTAATTTTCTCATTAAAATGGACTATATCAAAATCTGTTTTCATTCAGGACATATAGGTTTAGGTTTCTTTGAGTCATGATAAAAAGGTAAGGTCTTTGGAGGTAGAAAATGGGGGTCTTCCCTTTGTATCCTTTTATTATTAATAGAATGCCACCTAAATTAATTATATTGCATGACGAAATATACTTATTTTACACATATTTGTTGAATATTTGGAATTGTGTGGTTAATTTATTGAGCAGTTCCAATAGTTTTTCAGTCAGACGTTTCCAATAATCAATGTATCTTGCAAAATCTTGTAAAGTCTAAGATTTTATCAATTTTATAGTGAAAAACTGATCACATTTATTTCACCTTAGATATACTGTTTCCAGATTTAATATGCGGCAGACATTACCTGTGAATGGGGATGAAGGCTGTAATTCAAACATGATAAAAAAGAAACGGAAATACTATAATGTTCCTGATTTTATTTCTGTTGTTCATGTTGTTAGGAAATTACTTGTGAAGTTATTTAAGTTATGACGTCATATTCAATGTAAACAAAGAAACGCTGTTATCAGGTTACGAAATTTTCCTGATCATTTTTATGGCCCGCAAGGAAGTTGTCGGTGCCATATAGCTTTACCCTTGTCTGAAATCCCAAAATTCTGAAATTCCGTAATTTCGAATTCCGTTAGTCCGTAATTCCGAAATTCCATCATTCCGTCATTCCGCAACAAATGAGTTTTTTTCTAAACGCCTTCAGATATTGGGCTGATTTTTGGTATGTGAGTTAACCATCATGATGTGTTACAGATCAAGTTTAAGTTTCGTTCCGCTCAGCTAATTTTTGTCGAAATTACGGGCTTTTGACTTTCATAAATTGTTGAAAATCACAGTTATACATACTTTTTTCTAAATGCCTTCAGATATTGGGCTGATTTTTGGTATGTGAGTTAACCATGATGTGTTACAGATCAAGTCTAAGTTTCGTTCCGCTCCGCTAATTTTTGTTGAAATTACGGGCTTTAGACTTTGATAAATTGTTGAAAATCACAGTTATACAGACTTTTTTTAAATTTGCCTTTAGATATTGGGCTGATTTTTGATATGTGAGTTAACCATGATGAGTTACAGATCAAGTTTAAGTTTTGTTCTGCTCTTCTAATTTTTGCCGACATTATGGTCTTTGGACTTTGATAACTTGTTGAAAATCACAGTTATACGTACTTTTCATGCCCCACCTACGATAGTAGAGGGGCATTATGTTTTCTGGTCTGTGCCTCCATTCGTTCGTCCGTCCGTCTGTTCGTTCGTCTGTGCGTCCGTTCATCCCATTTCAGGTTAAAGTTTTTGGTCAAGGTAGTTTTTGATGAAGTTGAAGACCAATCCACTTAAAACTTAGTACACATGTTCCCCATGATATGATCTTTCTAATTTTAATGCCAATTTATAGTTTTGAGCCCAATTTCATGGTCCACTGAACATAGAAAATGAAAGTGCAAAGTTCAGGTTAAAGTTTTTGATCAAGGTAGTTTTTGATGAAGTTATAGTGACATCTACTTGAAACTTAGTACACATAGTCCCTATGATATGATCTTTCTAATTTTAAATCCAAATTAAAGTTTTGACCCCAATTTCACGGTCCACTGAACATAGAAAATTGTAGTGCGAGTGGGGCATCGGTGTACTATGGACACATTCTTGTTTTCTAAATGCCTTCAAATATTGGGCTGATTTTAAGTATGTGAGTTAACCATGATGAGTTACAGATCAAGTTTAACTTTTGTTCCGCCCTGCTAATTATTGCAGAAATTATGGGCTTTGGACTTCTGATAAATTGTTGAAAATAACAGTTATACAGACTTTTTTTCTATAAGCCTCCACATTTTGAGCTGATTTTTGATATGTGAGACTACCATCATGTTTGTGTCCATATGTGTTATTCAAATTGCAATACTGCTAAATTAAATATACACAAATGCACTAGCAATACCAATTTCTGAAATGGTCATTTCCTTATATAACCAAAGGCTACATGTTTAGAAACTATAATTGCACTTTGATATATTATTTTATTCAAATATATGAAGCATAAATATATAGATATAGCTATAAATATGTCTGAACAAGTGACAACTCTATGGCAGAAAACACATATTATATTCATGATATATATAAAGGTACTATGTCTACCCCAATCATATTAGCTCTCATTATGTAATTGTTCATCTAGCCTTTCTTTTATCAGACTATGCATTTATAACATTTTGTCCTCGTTATTGTACATTGTTTGCATATATATTTTTAGATTTTTAAAGATGCCAAGAAGAAAAAATTGGAGGGCAGCTGAGGCTAAACGTGGTGTGAAAAACCCAAAGAAACAGAGACTGACGGACTTGACTGGGGATACTGGCCCCATTAACAGTACAGAGTTCGACCTTGACATAGGTGATACTGACACCCTCAACAACAGTAACTCAAATAACATGGGGGATACTGACCTCCACACAAATATAAACAACAGTAACTCAAATAACATGGGGGATACTGACCTCCACACAAATATAAACAACAGTAACTCAAAAAATATGGGGGATACTGACCTCCACTCAAATGCAAACAACAGTAACTTGAAACTACTTGAAAAATCTGAATTGAAAACACTTGAAATATCTGAACTGAATATACTTGAAATATCTGAATTGAATAAACTTGAAATATCTGAACTGAATATACTTGAAATATCTGAATTGAATAAACTTGAAATATCTGAATTAAATAAACATGAACTATCTGATTTGAATCAAAACAGTAACAATAACTGTGCAAAAGAATTGAATGAAAACAGTAACAATTACTGTGCAAAAGAATTGAATCAAAACAGTAACAATTACTGTGCAAAAGAAACTTGTCAAATACAAACAGATATTCTGTCAAATGAATCAAACAATAGTTATGCAAGAAAAGATTCTCATATTAATATCCAAACTGATCTGTTGCAAGACCAAAATGAACAATCTAAAAATAATTTAGAAGAAGTATCTGATTATTCTAATTCTTTTAATGCAAAATTTCTGAAATTTGGAACTTTTGACCAATATGCCACAAAATTTGCTGATCAAAGCAGGGGAAACCAATGTACTTGTAATTGCTTAGTTTTCTTGTCACTTTCTACATCAAATTTTGATTCAAACACACTGAACCTGGATTACATTTTGAATAAAGGTGATGATATTTACAGGAAGCATGTTCAAGAATTAACAACACAGGGATTATTTAAAAATATGCTTTTAAATTTTGATGAAATTCCTGTCAAAATAGAAATTCCTGAAGGGATTTTTATAATTAACAAACAAAATATTCTGTTTGGTCTAGCTTTACAGTACCAAGAGTTGACTGGATTTCTAACATTACAAGAAGCAATTCAAAATTGTATAAAACAGTCTAACAAATTTCTTATTTTGATCGGAGCCATATGTTCGGCAGTTTATTATTTTAATCATACATACTATTTTTTTGACACTCATTCTCATTCAGAATGTACACTGAATAATCCATTAGATTCCTCTGGCAAAAGTATTTTGATTGGATTTGCTGACTTGCATGACCTCCTCAGTTACTTATATGCTTTTTACACAAGTTTACAAATTGATTTAGACTCTCAATTTGAAATTTTACCTGTAAGTATCAGTAGTATAGATACTGACAAAGATGTGACCAAGCAGATTAAGAATTATTTCGATGATCAGAAACTAAGGAACACAAAACAAACAAAAGTTTCCTACCAGTATATGAAGGTACCCAAATTTGTATATATGAAAAACTACATGCAAAATAGAAGAAAAAATAAAAAATTAAAGGAAAAAGAATTAAATGCAAAAAGATATTCCAGAAAAGATAAAAATTATAGAAAAACTGAAGCAGATAAAAAAAAGTCTCGGAGAGATGATTCTGATATAAGGCAGATAGAGAGAAAAAGAGAACTTTCTTCTAAAAGAGAGGCTAGAAAGAACGAAGATTTCAAAAAAACAGAACTGGCTGCTAAAAGAGAGGCTAGAAAGAATGAAGATTTCAAAAAAACAGAACTGGCTGCTAAAAGAGAGGCTAGAAAGAATGAAAATTTCAAAAAAACAGAACTGGCTGCTAAAAGAGAGGCTAGAAAGAACGAAGATTTCAAAAAAACAGAACTTGCTGCTAAAAGAGAGGCTAGAAAGAATGAAGATTTCAAAAAAACAGAACTGGCTGCTAAAAGAGAGGCTAGAAAGAATGAAGAATTCAAAAAAACAGAACTGGCTGCTAAAAGAGAGGCTAGAAAGAATGAAAATTTCAAAAAAACAGAACTGGCTGCTAAAAGAGAGGCTAGAAAGAACGAAGATTTCAAAAAAAGAGAACTGGCTGCTAAAAGAGAGGCTAGAAAAAATGAAGATTTCAAAAAAAGAGAACTTGCTGCTAAAAGAAAAGTTAGAAACGATGAAAATTATAGAAGGGCTGAAGCGGAAAGTAAGAAGTCTCAAAGAGATAATTCTGATATAAGACAGATGGAAAGACAAAGAGAACTTGCTTCTAAAAGAGAGGCTAGAAAGGATGAAAATTATAGAAGGGCTGAAGCAGAAAGTAAGAAGTCTCAAAGAGATAATTCTGATATAAGACAGATGGAAAGACAAAGAGAACTTGTTTCTAAAAGAGAGGCTAGAAAGAATGAAGATTTCAAAACAAACGAAACAGAAAAGAAAAAAATTGCCAGACAAGATGAAGACTACAGAAAACATGAGTCTAAACGTGACTTCCACCGAAAAAAAGAATATAGGTCAAATCCAGAAAATTTAGAAAATGAGCGTTTGAAGAAACAAAGTTCCAGACAGAAAAACCTAGATATAGACAGATTTTATGAAAAGACAGTCAAAAGTACTAAAAGAAAAAACATTGATTTTACAGATCATGAAAAAGACCTAAAAAAGAAAAGAACTCAGGGTATAACCCTTGATGCTTGCATAAGAAATTTTAAAACAAAAATAAATCAAGGTCCTACATATATATGTACTTCATGTCATCAAACTTGGTTCTGTGATTCTGTAGTAAATTCTAAAACTGTCAAAACGAACACTCCTGCTAACATGACTCATTGCTTTACTAATTTTAAATCTGTACAGCACATAGAATGGATATGCCACACTTGTCTAAATGCAATTAAAAGACAAAAAATACCTCGTTTTGCAATAGCAAATAAAATGGGATTTCCTCAAAAACCAAAAGAATTAAATTTGTATCCTTTAGAAGAGAGACTATTATCATTAAGAATTCCTTTTATGCAGATTCGACAGTTGCCTAGAGGCGGACAGTTATCAGTTAAAGGCAATGTTGTAAATGTGCCTGTTGAAGTTCAACCTACAATAAATTCTCTTCCACATACAATAGAGAAATCAGGTACAATATCAGTTAAATTGAAGAAAAAGCTTGAATTCAAAAAATGTGATTTTAGTGAAAATGTCAGACCATTTGCTGTCATTTGTGCATTACATTATTTAATGAGAACAAGTGACTTGTACAAGTCTTCTGGGATTGAAATAAATGATGATTGGATTACAGAAATAGCAAAAATAAATGAAGAAGACACACAAAATGAAAACAATAGTAAAGAACAAGAGGATCATCAGGATGAAAATGATTCAGACGATGACTCCGATCATTTCAGTGAAGTAGATGAAAGTGAAACGCATGTTGGAAACACAGATACACTGTTAGATCACATTCCAGACGACAATCCACTATGTGATACAGGTTTAACTTTTGCTCCTGGTGAAGGTCAACGACCAATAAGTCTCTACAGTGATCCTGATGCAGAGTACTTATCTTTTCCAACTATATTTTGTGGTCAAAGAAGGCCAGATAATAAAGACAGGTCTGTTTCTGTTCACTATACTGATATTGTCAAATGGGAACTAAGGTCCATGGATAGGAGAGTAGCACAGTCTGTACCAAACATTTTTTTTAAGTTAAAGAAAATTCAGTTAAAAAACATAAGTGATAAGGTCAATCTTGCTCTGAGAAGGTGTCAATCAGAAGGAAAACAATGGACAGCAAAAGATGTACTGAATCCTAATACTGTGAATGATCTTGTAAGATTGGATGAAGGTTATTATATCTTTAGAAGTTTAAGAAACTCCCCAGTATACCTTGAAAAGAGGAAAAAAGATTTGTTTGCAATGATTAGACAGTTGGGTCTTCCAACGTGGTTTGGCTCTCTTTCATCTGCAGACACTAACTGGAAAGATTTGTTACGAATTCTTGGCAAATTAAATGATGGAAAAGAGTATACTGACAACGAATTGGAAGAAATGGATTGGAATCAGAAATCTAAACTTGTTCAGAAAGACCCTGTGACATGCTCTAGATATTTTGATTATCGTGTCCAACAGTTTATCAACTTGGTGTTGAAAAGTGATCATGATCCTATTGGAAAATTGACAGATTTTTTTTATAGGGTTGAATTTCAACAGAGAGGTTCACCACATATTCATATCTTAATTTGGATTGAAAATGCACCAGTATATGAAAGTGATTCAAATGAAGAAGTTGTAGCATTTATTGATAAATATGTCTCCTGTTCACTTTTAGAAAATGACAGTTTAGTCAATTTGCAAGTTCATAAACATTCAAAAACGTGCAGAAAAAAAGGTCACCCAATTTGTCGTTTTGGTTTTCCCCTTCCACCTATGAAAGCAACAGTAATTTTAGAACCTTTGGGAGAAAATGATGACATAGAAAAATACAAGGCTATATATAAAGAAATACAAAATGAAATTAATACACTTCACAATTCTGAAGATATAGACCAGATGACATATGATATGTTTTTAGATGACGTGTTACAAATGAATGATGAAAATTACATTAAGGCCATTAGAAGCAACTTGAATGGTCCAAAAGTTTTTCTCAAACGAAAACCATCTGAAGTCCGTGTTAATGGTTACATGAAAACTGTGTTGATAGCCTGGCAAGCAAATCATGATTTACAGTTTGTTTTAGATGCATTTGCATGTGCAGTGTATATTGTTTCATACATAAGTAAGTCACAAAAAGGTATGAGTGCATTACTAGACCAAGCAGCAAAAGAAGCACGACAGGGAAATTTAGACTTGAAGCATCAAGTAAGACACATTGGGAATTACTTTTCAAATTCTGTTGAAACAAGCGCACAAGAAGCAACCTACTTAACGCTACAGATGCCTTTAACAAAAGCTACAAGACAAGTTGTATTCATTAACACATCTCCACGTCACAAAAGAACTTTCCTCCTTAAGCAATCATCAGCCCTAGAAAAACTAGGCCCAGACTCTACTGAAATAGAATCAGACAATGATATTAAAAGATACTCGCGTAGACCAAAACAACTGGAGAACTGGTGTCTAGCAGACTATGTATCTGAACTTGAATTGCAGTATCCTAAAACTTCAGAGTCCTCAGATCATGAATCAGAACAGCAGGACAATAGATCTGAAAGTGAAAATGAAGAGGCAAATACAGATGTTATAGAAGAAAACAATAACAAAATTGACTTAACTCTGAAGAATGGTATTAGAATATACCAAAGAAAAACACCTAAGGTTATAAGATATGTTAAATACAATTACAAGACTGACTCTGAAAACTTCTACAGAGAACGCTTAATGTTATTTTATCCATGGAGAAATGAACTTTCAGATTTGCAATGTGGACATGAAACATTCGAAAAAATGTACTTGACTGTTGCAAGAGTATTAGAAAAAAAAGCCAAGCAATATGAGGGTAAAGTAATAGATCTAGAGAAAGCTATAGAAGAGGCAGAAAATGATTGTAATGAGAATGATCAGATAGCACCTGCCACTCAGCAAGTAGAAATGGAAGATGCTGAAATAGGCCCAACAGAATCTGAACAGTATGTTCATTTCAATCCAGATAGACCAACAGAACATAGACTGTATGATATGTCCCGTGAAGTTGGAATAGAAGCAAGAACAGTAGAATTGACAAATCATGCCAACAGAATAAGTGAGAGTGATTATTTTGCATTGATAAGATCCTTGAATAAAAAGCAGTGGGAATTTTTCCAACATGTTGTCACATGGGTTAAAACAAAACATGAACCATTTTATACATTTTTGACAGGTGGAGCAGGGTGCGGAAAATCTGTAGTTGTCAGAGCAATATTTCAAGCTTTACATAGACACTTATGTTCTATTGAAGGTGAGGACCCTGACGATATAAGAATTCTTCTTTGTGCTCCTACTGGAAAGGCAGCTTACAATATAAATGGTCTGACTATTCACAATGCTTTCCAGATACAACCAAATAAAGGACTTGACCAGTCACTGTCATGTGATGTTCTCAATACACTCAGAATGAAATACAGAAATTTGTCTCTGATTTTAATTGATGAAATTTCTATGGTTGGAAACAAAATGTTCTCTTTACTGGAGAGAAGGCTGAAAAAAATCAAGGGAAGCAACTGTTCATTTGGTGGCGTCAGTATCATAGCTATTGGTGACTTTTTCCAACTCCAACCTGTATTTGACAGCTGGATTTTCAATGATCTTAGCAAAGGATTAACAGCATTAGCCCCTAATTACTGGAAATTATTATTTTCTTTTCATGAACTTACTGAAATAATGAGACAAAAAGATGATTTAGAATTTGCTCTACTACTAAATAGGTTGAGACAAAATCAGCTGACTGAAAAAGATTTTGCAGTTTTAAGTACAAGGACTGTTTCAATCAGTGATCCAACATACAGAACTAATGCTACACATTTGTTTGTTGAAAATGCTTTAGTGGATAATTTTAATTTGCAATACATATCTAAATTATGCTCACCAAAAGTTAAAGTTAAAGCAGTTGACACAGTTTGTGGGGATTTACCAACATCTGTAAAAACAAAATTACTTAGTTCTTTACCAGAAAAACAGTCTGATACAGCCAATCTTGCAAAAGAAGTAGTACTAGCAATTGGGATGAAATATGATCTTACAGCTAATATTGAAGTCACTGATGGTCTCACAAATGGTTCAACATGTGAACTTAAATTGATTGAGTGTAAAACTACATCTTTAAGACCAAGTATCATATGGGTTAAGTTTGAAGATGCCAGAATAGGTGCTAACAATAGAAAAAAATATTCACACTTGTACGGAAAAGATGTTGAAAAAACATGGACTCCAATGTTTGACATTAAAAGATCATTTACTTATAAATATAAGACCTTTGAAAGAATTCAGTTTCCTCTTCGCCCAGCAGCCGGAAAAACAATTCATAAATCGCAAGGAGATACATTGCACGAGGTTGTTGTTAGTCTGAAATCAAAACGTAAAGGGAAAATACCACATATTCACTATGTTGCACTAAGCAGAGTAACATCTTTAACTGGATTACAGATATTAGATCTTAATCAAGAAGCAATATCTGTAGCAGATTGTGTTCGACAAGAATTACACAGACTAAGGACAGATGCAACTCTACAGTTGTGCTTTAAGCCATTGTATAACTTATCAAGTAACTATTTTAAAGTAGTTTTTCACAACTCAAGGTCATTGCATGCTCACTTTAATGATCTTAAATCAGACCCTAACATCTTGGATGCTGATGTTATTGGTATTGCTGAATCAAGACTTATTTCAACAGATGAAAATGATGATTTTCATGTACCTGGTTTTGAACCACCAGTTCGATTAGACCAAAAGCAAACAAACTTTAATACAAGACCACCTCATGGATTGGTATTATATTATCGAAATAATTGTATTCTTCACAATACAGTCACTTTCTCAACTCCATCTTTAGAGTTTGTTATAGCAGACATAATATCACCCAGCAAAGGTCTTTTTCAGGTTGTCTTTGTTTACAAAGCACCAAACTGCAAATTGCAACAACTTAAAGATACTTTCCTTGCAAACCTTCTTCCTGATGTGTATTTAAGACATCCAAAAATTATCATAATGGGAGACTTTAATATTGATTTAAATACTGGGAACACTTCTTTTTTAAAGTTCATGAGAGATTCATTTTGCTGTTCACAAATTGTATCTAAACCTACTACATCTTATGGTACATTGTTGGACTTAATTTTCCTAAATTTTGATAGTAAGGTAAATTTTGAAACAGAAGTTCTTGATTCCTATTGGTCAGATCATAAAGTTATATATGTAGCCATTGAAACACAATGATTCAATGTCATAATTATTTTATATGCCGAAACCAGCTTTGTTTGAAACAATGAAAATTAAACCCGCTGAAAAACATGACACATTTGCGGTTGCTGAAAATGCAACCTCAAATGTGCAGGAGTGGTTTTAAAGGAAAATGGGTTTCCACTCCAACAGATTTGCCTTTTCATAAGTAGGAATAGGACTGAGTTGGCTTCAAGACTCCTGATATCCAGTTTTACCTGTTTAGAAGAAAGCTTCTTTACAAAGCTTTCTTCTTTACAAGTACACTGGATTAACGGTAGCAGAGGTAAAGAAATTTGAAAGTGTGTTACTTTGTCTTCCATAAAGCAGAAAGGCCATTGGTGATTGGTCAACCATTTTGCTATGGAAGATAAGTAGAATTCCATTCATTTCAAGTCAGTAATGATTGGAGACATCAAATTTTAGAACCTCTACTACCTGAATGCTCATTGTATCAGTGGAGAGTTGTGTGCACTTAGCATGTGAACACTCCTGATATTTACTTGTTATAAATGTATCTATATATAATTCTTGAAATATTTGTTTTGAATACAAACAACAGCCATTGCTTTAATATAGATGTAAAAATGGAGTTTTGAAGACCACAAGTTCCATGCCTCATTTCTCTTCCTACAAAATGATTAAATTTAACTGGCTGTTTGATGAACTATGATTAAATAATCAAAATGTTTATGAGTGTTGAAATCCTTGCTGTTATGTAAATATATTCATTGTAATTTTTCATATAGATAACTTGATACAATTTACAATACTTTTGTTCACTGTATATATATATATGATATATAAAACATTTATCATGATTAAGTATGTACAGTTTACTTTTTGTAATGCTAAATTAATCTGTATATTTATCTCATCCAATATTCATTGACTTTTTCTGTTTAAGAAATGCTCTCATGTTCATATCAGACATAATAAATCAGTTCTGTACAAATACCACATATTTTATTATAATATAATTATTTGGAGTTCTCCAAATTGAAAAACAATCCAGAAATCCAACATTTTTGATTTCTTATGATTTCAATTATGTCTTATTCTAAGTACAGGTTTATCAAAATGTGTAAATCATTAATTCATGCAAAGGGTTAAATGTTGAAAAGAAAAAAAATCAAATATTGCATTAATTTGTCATTCTACTTAACTATGTGGTTGCAGTTTTGCTTATACATTTGATATATATATAGAAGTCATTTATAAAACAGAAACTAATGAACAGTTCATGTAAACATTTGCTTCATAGAGAAAAAAATTGTGACATTTGCCTATTAGAGAAGAATTTGTGAACATTTGCTTAATAGAGCAGAAATTTGTGACATTTGCCTATTAGAGAAGAATTTGTGAACATTTGCTTAATAGAGCAGAAATTTGTGACATTTGCCTATTAGAAAAGAATTTGTGGACATTTGCTTAATAGAGCAGAAATTTGTGAACATTTGCTTCATAGAGCAGAAATATGTGAACATTTGCTTAATAGAGCAGAAATTTGTGAACATTTGCTTAATAGAGAAGAAATTTGAGAACATTTAATGACTGTTTTATAATAAGCCAATGTAAAGTGAATTCAGTAAACTAACTGCTGAAGAAAATAAGAATTATATAGATTGTTTCAGTTGTTGTTATATTAACATCATACAACAATTAATAAACGTATGGAGTAAACTTTTGAATCTTGCATTAAAGCAAATCCACCAGAACTGATATGAATAAAGTTTAATACAGAGATACTATGGTATAACTCAGTATACCATGAATAGAAATGAAACAAAAATGACAATTACTTTGACAGATAGTTGTTAAATGCTCAAGAGAAAATAAATTATATATAGAATCTAGACTCTTTAAGTTGGAAATAACTGTTAAATATTCTTCTCGACAAGTCTTTACAAATTCACTTCAAGAATTTTTGAAGGTCAAGATATGGAAACAATAATCATATCATAATATAATCGCTGTGTTGCTTTTTATATATACTGTTTTTACTGTCATATTTTGACTTTGAAAATGTGTTGTTATAGATATAGAATGTAAATATTGTTCTATAAGTGAACTGTTTTAATCCACATATATAAAAAAAATGTATAAGACAATGAATATTATAATGCATTATTTGAAGTATTTCATGTGTTCAAATTTTTCATAATAAACAATTAAATTTGATGTCTTTTATTATTTTTCACACCCCATTTATTTTTGAAATTGATAAGAACAAAACCTCCAGTCAAGAAGAGAAAAAAAACATGGTCACAACCCTAAAAGAACAAACAAATAGCAGCTTCACACATGTTAGAACTACTATAAAGGTCGTCTCTATTTAAGCTAGCAAAAACTTCGTTCTCTGTGTCTACCTTGTTCAATTCAAGTAATACCTATTCATTTTGAATCTTAATTTAAAGTTCAGGTCACCACTCATAAAAGATGATAATCTTGGGTCCAGTAAAAAGATTGATACAATTGATCTGTTGTCATTCTCCATAATGATCAGTAACTTTGCTGTCATAACTAATTGAACAACTTATATATATTGAACAAAATCAATTAAAGTTTCCTTAATTATCCTTGACCAGTATTAGTAATGATAGGGTCTGGCGTATATACATTATGTAGTCCTGGTATCGATGATGAGTTTATATAGAACAAATATATAGACATGTATGTCCATGAGTGAACAACACAATACTTGAAAAGTGTGTTTTAGACCTCAAAACTGAAAATAATAAACTAGTTGAAAGTAGTTAAATCACAAGAAAGATTAGATTTTGGTTCTCAAAGTTTCCTTTAACAAAAAGTATTATTGTTATTTCATGCATCAATTGTCAACAAAAATCTAAGGTGAGCGACACAGGGTCCTTGGACCCTCTAGTTCACATTTCTTATCAATCTTCATCATGGTATGCTTTGCTGTGTGCCATATTTTTAGGTTTGTCTCTCTTCTTACAGTGTGCTGGAAACTAATACATATTACATACATATTACTTATAGACAAAAAATGTTCTTCTTAAATGTCCTGGGGCACCCTCAAAATCCTGGTCAGTCATTTGTCATGTTCAACAGTAAAATCTGGTACCTGAGACCAATTGAACTCTGTAATATTCATTTATTATAGAAACCTTATTGAAGTATTTTACATTTTGTAGTATAATCAGACAGAAGACACAGCTCTTGCTGTTTTCCAGTTGGTACGTGAGAATGGATCTGTGAGAGCCATGGAACTGTGCAGTGAACATTACAATGGTGGCATGCTTTATCCTAATGGAACATTCAGTTTTTACTCAGAGAAAAATCAAGGTATGATATAAATACTGATGTGAAAACATTTTTAGGACTTTTATATATCACCATAAAGGGTTACCTTATAAAATGATGACATCAGTTTATTATCATATAGTTAAATGCTTCAAAAGTAAGAGAAAAAAATATCTGATGCAATTTTCAATATCACAAGGACCATAAATCCTGAACGGTAAAAGTGAAAATCATTAGTATCAAACTTGACCTAAGTTTTGTCATTAGTAACAACATATTAAAATTTTAAAGCTTTTGTTGAAGGGTTTATGTGTTATAGCACAGAAACATATGGAATCACTATTTTTCTTAATCACAACTCATGAATGGTCAATGTCAAATTTGTCAATAACTTGACCTCCATTCTGTCATCAGAAAAAACATATTAAAATTTGCAAAGCTTTGGTTGATTGTTGATGAGTAAATGCATGGACACTGCTTGGCACGAATGCCCATCCGCTGTACATCCCCAAATCAAAACTGATTTTTTTTTGTTTGGAAATCAAGTTAGAAATTAAACTATAGAAGGTAGAAAGACAGCTGATAGATAATGTGATTGCAAACGTACAACACATAACATCATGGCAAGCTTGTGATCATCAATGGATTTTTTTCACAACCTGGGCTGAAACCCATTCATTTCAAATTTTTATCATTTCTGCTTAAATTGATCTTCAAAAATGATGTTTAGCTAAAGTACACTGCAATTACATAAAAAAAAACTTGAGGACTTGATTGTGTATCTGTGTATCTAGAGTATGGCGATTTTATAGCTTTATCATTAATTTCAGATTGTGTTTTTGTGTATTCAGAGCGTGGTCATTTTAAAGTTTTATTGTTAATTTAAGATTGTGTTTTTGTGTATTTAGAGTATGGTAATTTTATAGCTTTATCAGTAATTTCAGATTGTCTTTTTGTGTATTCAGAGCATGGTTATTTTATTGCTTTATCATTAATTTAAGATAGTGTTTTTGTGTATTCAGAGCATGGTCATTTTAAAGTTTTATTGTTAATTTAAGATTGTGTTATTTTGTATTCAGAGCATGGTTATTTTATAGTTTTATTGTTAATTAAAGATTGTGTTTTTGTGTATTCAGAGCGTGGTCATTTTAAAGTTTTATTGTTAATTTAAGATTGTGTTTTTGTGTATTCAGAGCATGGTCATTTTAAAGTTTTATTGTTAATTTAAGATTGTGTTATTTTGTATTCAGAGCATGGTTATTTTATAGTTTTATTGTTAATTAAAGATTGTGTTTTTGTGTATTCAGAGCGTGGTCATTTTAAAGTTTTATTGTTAATTTAAGATTGTGTTTTTGTGTATTCAGAGCATGGTCATTTTAAAGTTTTATTGTTAATTTAAGATTGTGTTATTTTGTATTCAGAGCATGATTATTTTATGTTTTATCGTTTATTTCAGATTGTGTTTTTGTGTATTCAGAGCATGGTTATTTTATAGTTTTATTGTTAACTAAAGATTGTGTTTCTGTGTATCTAGAGTATGGAGATTTTATACCTATGTCTTTAATTTCAGATTGTGTATCTGTGTATCCAGTACAAGAATTAAATAAAACAACAGGGAAGACACAGGATAGATATGACATTAAGGAATATCTAACTCAAAACAACAAAACTAATTTATTTCACAGGTAATATATACCATGTCTCAAAATTACAAAGTATCTATTCCAAAGGTATTACCCGTCACAATCTTAAAAACATATCCATTTCACAGGTATTTTTTTATGTCACAAAACAACATAACATATCTATTTCACAGGTAATATATCTTGTCACAAAACAAACAAAATATTTATATTTCACAGGTTATTTTTCCTGTCACAAAATCACAAAACACATCTTTTTCACAGGTAATTTCTCCTGTAACAAATCAACAAAACATATCTTTTTCACAGGTAATGTGTCCTGTCAGAAAACAACAAAACATATCTATTTCACAGGTAATTTCTCCTGTAACAAATCAACAAAACATATCTTTTTCACAGGTAATTTCTCCTGTAACAAATCAACAAAACATATCTATTTCACAGGTAATGTGTCCTGTCACAAAACAACAAAACATATCTATTTCACAGGTAATGTGTCCTGTCACAAAACAATAAAACATATCTTTTTCACAGGTAATGTGTCCTGTCAGAAAACAACAAAACATATCTATTTCACAGGTAATTTGTCCTGCCAGAAAACAACAAAACATCTATTTCACAGGTAATGTGTCCTGTCACAAAACAACAAAACATATCTATTTCACAGGAAATGTGTCCTGTCACAAAACAATAAAACATCTATTTCACAGGTAATGTGTCCTGTCACAAAACAACAAAACATATCTATTTCACAGGAAATGTGTCCTGTCACAAAACAACAAAACATATCTATTTCACAGGTAATATGTCCTGTTACAAAACAACAAAACATATCTATTTCACAGGTAATGTGTCCTGTCACAAAACAACAAAACATATCTATTTCACAGGTAATATGTCCTGTCACAAAACAACAAAACATATCTATTTCACAGGTAATGTGTCCTGTCACAAAACAACAAAACATATCTATTTCACAGGTAATGTGTCCTGTCACAAAACAACAAAACATATCTATTTCACAGGTAATATGTCCTGTTACAAAACAACAAAACATATCTATTTCACAGGTAATGTGTCCTGTCACAAAACAACAAAACATATCTATTTCACAGGTAATGTGTCCTGTCACAAAACAACAAAACATATCTATTTCACAGGTAATATGTCCTGTTACAAAACAACAAAACATCTTTTTCACAGGTAATGTGTCCTGTCACAAAACAACAAAACATATCTATTTCACAGGTAATGTGTCCTGTCACAAAACAACAAAACATATCTATTTCACAGGTAATGTGTCCTGTCACAAAACAACCAAAATATTTATATTTCACAGGTTATTTTTCCTCTCACAAAATAACAAAACACATCTTTTTCACAGGTAATTTGTTCTGTCACAAAACAATAAAACATATCTATTTTACTATATATTTCACAGGTAAATTGTACTGTAACAAATCAACAAAAAATATCTATTTCACAGGTAATGTGTCCTGTCACAAAACAACAAAACATATCTATTTCACAGGTAATTTGTCCTGCCAGAAAACAACAAAACATCTATTTCACAGGTAATGTGTCCTGTCACAAAACAACAAAACATATCTATTTCACAGGAAATGTGTCCTGTCACAAAACAACAAAACATCTATTTCACAGGTAATGTGTCCTGTCACAAAACAACAAAACATCTATTTCACAGGAAATGTGTCCTGTCACAAAACAACAAAACATATCTATTTCACAGGTAATATGTCCTGTTACAAAACAACAAAACATATCTATTTCACAGGTAATGTGTCCTGTCACAAAACAACAAAACATATCTATTTCACAGGTAATATGTCCTGTCACAAAACAACAAAACATATCTATTTCACAGGTAATGTGTCCTGTCACAAAACAACAAAACATATCTATTTCACAGGTAATGTGTCCTGTCACAAAACAACAAAACATATCTATTTCACAGGTAATATGTCCTGTTACAAAACAACAAAACATCTTTTTCACAGGTAATGTGTCCTGTCACAAAACAACAAAACATATCTATTTCACAGGTAATGTGTCCTGTCACAAAACAACAAAACATATCTATTTCACAGGTAATGTTTCCTGTCACAAAACAAACAAAACATATCTTTTTTACAGGTAATGTGTCCTGTCAGAAAACAATAAAACATATCTATTTCACAGGTAATATGTCCTGTTACAGAACAACAAAACATATCTATTTCACAGGTAATGTGTCCTGTCACAAAACAACAAAACATATCTATTTCACAGGTAATGTGTCCTGTCAGAAAACAATAAAACATATCTTTTTCACAGGTAATGTGTCCTGTCAGAAAACAATAAAACATATCTATTTCACAGGTAATGTGTCCTGTCAGAAAACAATAAAACATATCTATTTCACAGGTAATATGTCCTGTTACAAAACAACAAAACATATCTATTTCACAGGTAATGTGTCCTGTCACAAAACAATAAAACATATCTTTTTCACAGGTAATGTGTCCTGTCAGAAAACAACAAAACATCTATTTCACAGGTAATTTGTCCTGCCAGAAAACTACAAAACATATCTAAATAACAGCTAATGTGTCCTGTCACAAAACAACAAAACATATCTATTTCACAGGTAATATGTCCTGTCACAAAACAATAAAACATATCTATTTCACAGGTAATATGTCCTGCCACAAAACAACAAAACATATCTATTTCACAGGTAATGTGTCCTGTCAGAAAACAATAAAACATATCTATTTCACAGGTAATATGTCCTGTCACAAAACAACAAAACATATCTATTTCACAGGTAATGTGTCCTGTCACAAAACAACAAAACATATCTATTTCACAGGTAATGTGTCCTGTCACAAAACAATAAAACATATCTATTTCACAGGTAATATGTCCTGTCACAAAACAACAAACCATATCTATTTCACAGGTAATGTGTCCTGTCACAAAACAACAAAACATATCTATTTCACAGGTAATGTGTCCTGTCAGAAAACAACAAAACATATCTATTTCACAGGTAATGTGTCCTGTCAGAAAACAATAAAACATATCTATTTCACAGGTAATGTGTCCTGTCAGAAAACAATAAAACATATCTTTTTCACAGGTAATGTGTCCTGTCAGAAAACAATAAAACATATCTATTTCACAGGTAATGTGTCCTGTCAGAAAACAATAAAACATATCTATTTCACAGGTAATATGTCCTGTTACAAAACAACAAAACATATCTATTTCACAGGTAATGTGTCCTGTCACAAAACAATAAAACATATCTTTTTCACAGGTAATGTGTCCTGTCAGAAAACAACAAAACATCTATTTCACAGGTAATTTGTCCTGTCAGAAAACTACAAAACATATCTAAATAACAGCTAATGTGTCCTGTCACAAAACAACAAAACATATCTATTTCACAGGTAATGTGTCCTGTCAGAAAACAATAAAACATATCTATTTCACAGGTAATATGTCCTGTCACAAAACAACAAAACATATCTATTTCACAGGTAATGTGTCCTGTCACAAAACAACAAAACATATCTATTTCACAGGTAATGTGTCCTGTCACAAAACAATAAAACATATCTATTTCACAGGTAATATGTCCTGTCACAAAACAACAAACCATATCTATTTCACAGGTAATGTGTCCTGTCACAAAACAACAAAACATATCTATTTCACAGGTAATGTGTCCTGTCACAAAACAACAAAACATATCTATTTCACAGGTAATGTGTCCTGTCACAAAACAATAAAAACATATCTTTTTCACAGGTAATGTGTCCTGTCACAAAACAACAAAACATATCTATTTCACAGGTAATGTGTCCTGTCACAAAACAAGAAAACATATCTTTTTCACAGGTATTGTGTCCTGTCAGAAAACAACAAAACATATCTATTTCACAGGTAATATGTCCTGTTACAAAACAACAAAACATATCTATTTCACAGGTAATGTGTCCTGCCAGAAAACAATAAAACATATCTATTTCACAGGTAATATGTCCTGTTACAAAACAACAAAACTTATCTATTTCACAGGTAATGTGTCCTGTCACAAAACAAGAAAACATATCTTTTTCACAGGTATTGTGTCCTGTCAGAAAACAACAAAACATATCTATTTCACAGGTAATATGTCCTGTTAAAAAACAACAAAACATATCTATTTCACAGGTAATGTGTCCTGTCACAAAACAACAAAACATATCTTTTTCACAGGTATTGTGTCCTGTCAGAAAACAACAAAACATAACTATTTCACAGGTAATTTGTCCTGTTACAAAACAACAAAACTTATCTATTTCACAGGTAATGTGTCCTGTCACAAAACAAGAAAACATATCTTTTTCACAGGTATTGTGTCCTGTCAGAAAACAACAAAACATATCTATTTCACAGGTAATTTGTCCTGCCAGAAAACAATAAAACATATCTATTTCACAGGTAATATGTCCTGTTACAAAACAACAAAACTTATCTATTTCACAGGTATTGTGTCCTGTCACAAAACAACAAAACATATCTATTTCACTGGTAATGTGTCCTGTCACAAAACAATAAAACATTTCTATTTCACAGGTAATATGTCCTGTTACAAAACAACAAAACATATCTATTTCACAGGTAATGTGTCCTGTCACAAAACAACAAAACATATCTATTTTACAGGTAATGTGTCCTGTCACAAAACAACAAAACATATCTATTTCACAGGTAATTTGTCCTGCCAGAAAACAACAAAACATCTATTTCACAGGTAATTTGTTCTGTAACAAAACATATCTATTTCACAGGTAATGTGTCCTGTCACAAAACAATAAAACATATCTATTTCACAGGTAATGTGTCCTGTCACAAAACAACAAAACATATCTATTTCACAGGTTATTTGTCCTGTCACAAAACAATAAAACATATCTATTTCACAGGTAATGTGTCCTGTCACAAAACAACAAAACATATCTATTTCACAGGTTATATGTCCTGTTACAAAACAACAAAACATATCTATTTCACAGGTAATTTGTTCTGTAACAAAACATATCTATTTCACAGGTAATGTGTCCTGTCACAAAACAATAAAACATATCTATTTCACAGGTAATGTGTCCTGTCACAAAACAACAAAACATATCTATTTCACAGGTTATATGTCCTGTTATAAAACAACAAAACATATGTATTTCACAGGTAATTTGTTCTGTAACAAAATATATCTATTTCACAGGTAATGTGTCCTGTCACAAAACAATAAAACATATCTATTTCACAGGTAATGTGTCCTGTCACAAAACAACAAAACATATCTATTTCACAGGTAATGTGTCCTGTTACAAAACAACAAAACATATCTATTTCACAGGTAATGTGTCCTGTCACAAAACAACAAAACATATCTATTTTACAAGTAATGTGTCCTGTCACAAAACAACAAAACATATCTATTTTACAGGTAATATGTCCTGTTACAAAACAACAAAACATATCTATTTCACAGGTAAATTGTTCTGTAACAAAACATATCTATTTCACAGGTAATTTGTCCTGTCAGAAAACAACAAAACATATCTACTTCACAGGTAAATTGTCCTGTCACAAAACAATAAAACATATCTTTTTCACAGGTAATTTGTCCTGTCAGAAAACAACAAAACATATCTATTTCACAAGTAATATGTCCTGTTACAAAACAACAAAACATATCTATTTCACAGGTAATGTGTCCTGTCACAAAACAACAAAACATATCTATTTCACAGGTAATGTGTCCTGTTACAAAACAACAAAACATATCTATTTCACAGGTAATGTGTCCTGTCACAAAACAACAAAACATATCTATTTTACAGGTAATGTGTCCTGTCACAAAACAACAAAACATATCTATTTTACAGGTAATATGTCCTGTTACAAAACAACAAAACATATCTATTTCACAGGTAAATTGTTCTGTAACAAAACATATCTATTTCACAGGTAATTTGTCCTGTTACAAAACAACAAAACATATCTATTTCACAGGTAATGTGTCCTGTCAGAAAACAACAAAACATATCTATTTCACAGGTAATATGTCCTGTTACAAAACAACAAAACATATCTATTTCACAGGTTATTTGTCCTGTCACAAAACAACAAACCATATCTATTTCACAGGTAATGTGTCCTGTCACAAAACAATAAAAACATATCTTTTTCACAGGTAATGTGTCCTGTCAGAAAACAACAAAACATATCTATTTCACAGGTTATTTGTCCTGTCACAAAACAACAAACCATATCTATTTCACAGGTAATGTGTCCTGTCAGAAAACAACAAAACATATCTATTTCACAGGTAATGTGTCCTGTCACAAAACAAGAAAACATATCTATTTCACAGGTTATTTGTCCTGTTAGAAAACAATAAAACATATCTATTTCACAGGTAATGTGTCCTGTCAGAAAACAACAAAACTTATCTATTTCACAGGTTATTTGTCCTGTTACAAAACAACAAAACATATCTATTTCACAGGTAATATGTCCTGTTACAAAACAACAAAACATATCTATTTCACAGGTAATATGTCCTGTCACAAAACAACAAACCATATCTATTTCACAGGTAATGTGTCCTGTCACAAAACAACAAAACATATCTATTTCACAGGTAATGTGTCCTGTCACAAAACAATAAAAACATATCTTTTTCACAGGTAATGTGCCCTGTCAGAAAACAACAAAACATATCTATTTCACAGGTAATGTGTCCTGTCACAAAACAAGAAAACATATCTTTTTCACAGGTATTGTGTCCTGTCACAAAACAACAAAACATATCTATTTCACAGGTAATGTGTCCTGTCACAAAACAAGAAAACATATCTTTTTCACAGGTAATGTGTCCTGTCAGAAAACAACAAAACATATCTATTTCACAGGTAATATGTCCTGTTACAAAACAACAAAACACATCTATTTCACAGGTAATGTGTCCTGTCACAAAACAACAAAACATATCTTTTTCACAGGTAATGTGTCCTGTCACAAAACAACAAAACATATCTATTTCACAGGTAATATGTCCTGTTACAAAACAACAAAACATATCTATTTCACAGGTAATGTGTCCTGTCACAAAACAACAAAACATATCTTTTTCACAGGTATTGTGTCCTGTCAGAAAACAACAAAACATATCTATTTCACAGGTAATTTGTCCTGTTACAAAACAACAAAACTTATCTATTTCACAGGTAATGTGTCCTGTCACAAAACAATAAAACATCTATTTCACAGGTAATATGTCCTGTCACAAAACAATAAAACATCTATTTCACAGGTGATTTGTCCTGTTACAAAACAACAAAATATGTCTATTTCATAGGTAATTTGTTCTGTAACAAAACATATCTATTTCACAGGTAATTTGTCCTGTCAGAAAACAACAAAACATATCTACTTCACAGGTAAATTGTCCTGTCACAAAACAATAAAACATATCTATTTCACAGGTAAATTGTCCTGCCACAAAACAACAAAACATATCTATTTCACAGGTTATTTGTCCTGTCACAAAACAACAAAACATATCTATTTCACTATCTATTTCACAGGTATCTTCCTGACACTAATCAACAAAAAAACAGAGTAATTGATCTAGAAAAAGTAAAACTCGGAATGTGAAACTGTGTCTGTATCTCCAATCTTTTACACATTTTGAATATCAATTTTAAACCTGTTTTCATCTGGATTTTTTTAGGATTATCAAGTTGACCCTGAAATTCAAGATAAAGTCCTACAGACTGAATGCAGAAGGAAGAAAAGTGGCACCTGAATGTTTTATAGTCCATGGGCAGGTGAATATAATTTTAACACTAAGGCTTATCTTCAGAAAGTTCAAAGTTTTTTTCCTGTTGGGATGGACTTATAATAATAAATAATTATGTCTCCCATTTTGTTAGTGGTGTCCATGTTATCAGTAACCAACTTGAAAAATATAAGAATTTGTTGGTATATTAATACATAAATGTTCTGTGTTGATCCAGCTTAAATTTCTATGTCTTTTGAATTCGATTAGTTATAGCTATAATGTTTATTCAGGAGGTTTTTCCATTATGAACGGAGATATACTGTGGAATCATTTTATGGATCGAGTAAACATTTTATTTTTGGGGGATACTTGATTTTCTGGTTGTAACAAATACTAAATGCAAGCCTACATGAAATTAACTCATTTTTTTTTAACTCACAAAATCTGCAACCAATTTTCTACCAACAAATAATAATGAATCGACATTGTATCTCATTTCTGAAATGATACAAATGATTGAACTTATATTTTAAAGATAGTATTTGATGACTCTAATAGAGATGGACAGATGTTATTGGATTTAGACACAGAATTAGAAGAGAGAACATGTCATGGTCATTATAATTATGGAGGTTAGTGTTATGGGTATAATACTCAGAAATGTTTATAATGCTTTCATCTTAAATGTGACCTTATTAGTAGTCTAAATACCGTTAAATTTTGAATTTAGCAACTTTATGGGCTTGTATTGCTTAATCTTGCATTGTTGCTTGTAAATCAACAATCTTATTGATAAAAGGGTGCAATATTTCAAAGATATACAGTTATTACTGCATAACATACAATGAATGACTAGATTTGTTTGTTGTTAATTTAGATATAAGAATAAATTACATATATTAGTGCGGTGACTGAAAGCAGATTTTTTTGAATTTAATCTCCCCACCGAACACACACCTACATAATATATCATTGGAAAGAGGAAATCGTGTACTATAATAATATGCCTGTCGTCAGAACTTGATATGGTCACATTTTTTTTAAATTGAGGTTAAAGGTCATATGCAAAATCTGTGAAAATTTGAGATGGTTTCAATTTTGACATTTTTTTATATTTATAAACTCTACCTAATTACAAATGATACCGTTTTGGCTTTAGTAATGTTTGTTATTATACATAAACCTTAATCGTTG
Organism: Mytilus galloprovincialis; assembly: GCF_965363235.1. NCBI lineage: Eukaryota > Metazoa > Mollusca > Bivalvia > Mytilida > Mytilidae > Mytilus > Mytilus galloprovincialis. The sequence goes on along the minus strand of NC_134838.1, from coordinate 130,070,231 downwards.
AGATTTTTTTATCAAAAAAATCCTAAAACGACGTTTTATTAACAAAACTTCAAAAATCAAGTTTTCAACCTATAAAATGTTTAGAGCACCTTAACTTTATGAAAAATATCAATTTCAGGTAAAAATCAAGTGTCATGCAGGACAATACTTTAAAATTATTTTTTAAACTATCATAGTGGGTGAGGTATCAAACCAAAGCCATAGAACACTACAGTCAAATTCGACCTCAAATTGAATTTGCGGATACTTCAGGTTTTTTATAGACTACTCGTTGCTTTTGGTTTTTTTTCACAATTATTGCTGCTACCATAGTATTATCTTTTGTTGTGTATTTAACTTTGGTTAATATCTATTACATTATAGGTTTTGCAATTATATCCCCCCTTTTTTCGCTTGAAACGTACCACAAACTTCAAAAGTATTCCATATACAAAAAAAAGAAGATGTGATATGATTGCAAATGAGACAACTATCCCAATGAGACCAAATGAGACATAAAACAATTATAGGTCCCGTACGGGCTTCAACAATGAGTAAAATTCATACTGCATAGTCTTCAATTCCCGAAATGAATAATGTAAAACAAACAAAAAATCTAACGGCCTGATTAATGTACAAAATAAATAAGAAACAAACAAATATAGTATATAGAAACAAACGACAAACACTGCGTTACCGTCTTTTGACTTGAAACAGACGCATACAGATAGTGTACTTTTTTTAAGGGCACGCCTACACTCCTCTAACCTCGGGGCTGGAACCGTGTGTACCAGTGCAACAAACTTTATACCAAATCAACCGCTATCTCCATCATCTTCATTTTCATCAACCGTCACAAGACATGTTTTAATATTTCTACACATTTCTTTCATGGCCACAGGTCTGCACATGAAAGGTTCTGCTCAAAGCAAACACGTTATTTTGAGTTTTACAAGTACAAGTACAATTAAGCCTGAAGGTATTGTAGGAAGTCCAAAGACATTTGTTCCTAAAAAAATACCAGCTTCAAACCATCCCTATCAATTCATTCAAGATTTAACAGAGATGTAAAAGGGGGGCTAGGAAGGTGTGTTGACATTCATATGCTTGTCTGCAAAGATGCTGGGGAAACATTACACGAGACGTACACACTATCTTGAATTCGCTCAATGTCATGGTTGGCAACAAACTAGATAGCGTCGCACTTTATTTTAAGAAGCATAAAATCCATTGGCATTCAATGTTTCAACAAGGTGTTTTGAACCAAACTCATTGTACATTTGTAAAAATTCTAAATGAAAAGGAGTAAAACAAAAACGATTGCATCAACAATTGCTTAGCATTTCCACAATTTCTCTGGTGCCATTTCCTGAGAATAGTCTTGCGGCTGTATGCAGTTTCATTGAGTAAAGATAGAATGAATTGCAATAAATACGAAGGCATTGACTGAATTGAGAAAAAAAGAGACAATTCATCCGAAGTTGGGTAGTCTTCTTTAGAGTTTCGATGTCTTTTCTAAGTAAACTTGCAGCGGAATGAAATATCTGTCCGTTATTTGTGTCTATTACAATACAGTTGACATTGAGATTTTGAGGTCAGTTTTCAATTGACTAGAAGCTTATATGGCATCTTAAATAGTTATTTTGCTACTAAATATTATGTTATATTTGCCTTGAACTTGTTGAAGTTGATTGACAACTGAATTTCTATAGAAATTAATGAGTTTAGACTGCATTTTACATGTAGAATATTTTAAATTAGAATCAGCCGGAAGAAATTATCTTTATTTATCAAGTAACGGTGCCATGAGGAATGACCATTAAATCGTTGTCAATAGCCAAAATAAAATTAGTAAAAGCAGTATCGTGTTCTGAGATATCTGCTTCCACGGGTTTGGATTTTTTTTTTCGTTTTTAGTAAATAATTTATAATACAACCAAAATGACAGAGTGCTTGATGTTTAAAAGATGGACGGGAAACTATTTCAACTTTAACTTTATCTGACACGCATAAAACATTTTTAATTCGCTCATCTGATTCAAACTTGAGTATTTTTGTATCTTTCTAAAATGTTTTGTTGCAACAAAATATACAAGCACTCCAGTTGAACGACTGCATTCTTGAACGTGTACAAATACCCGAAACTGAGGGATAACAGTCAGATAATTGTATGTCGTCATTAAATATCAGACTAGAAGCTTTTTCGCTCTAAAAGGGGGAACAAATATGTTTACTTTGTAAGTTTTGTAGCATGAACGATGATAAACTGCCGGCACAGAGTTCTTCAAATTAACAGCTTTCGTATGAAACATCTTGATGTTCACCTCATGATCATCCAATCTTTTATGCAATGCAGATACAAAAATCGACTTCCCTAAACTAGTAAATTGACTCAAAATTTCAATCAAGGGTTTTTTTTGGGGCATATTATGCACTGCATAACATTTAACAACTGTTGTCTTTTCTTTGGACTTAATGGAGCAATTTGCAAAGGACTTGGCATATCACGGAATATTTACTGAAACTATCCGTCAATTATTTTGATTTTACAATAAGACTTTTCTGACAAAGTATTTGATGTTTTAGAACGAAAAAACATAGAATATAAACATATACAAACAAAGTATGTGCATATATCAGTGCACTTCAATTGAAAATATGTGTATATAATAGCGAAAAAGGTAGTAATTTCATATATCATTTGAGAGCAAATTATTGACTAATACACAAAATGTGACGGAAGGCAAGTGATTGAGTTCCGTGTTGAAAATGAAGATTTTTACTCGATTCTTTTTCCGTTGATTTCTTAAGGTTTTTATCATATTTGGGTTCCGAAATTTTTATCACTTACAAGTTTTATTAAATACTATATGCTTAAAATATTATGGGATAATTTGTATTACTACTATGAAGAAGAAACTAAAGTTTGAGTTTGAATTTGCAATTAAAATTACCTCAATTTTAAATAGTCTAAATTTCGCAAATTTTATAGATTAGAAGAAAATAAAATACTGAATAGAATATTTTGACATATACAAATAGCTTCAGGAAAAACTATTTCAATTAAATGTAAGCAAACATACACATTTTTTCATTTTGAAAAAGGGGGGTTTAAACTCTTCAATATACTACCAGTCATTAAAACGACTTTTTCGAAAAAAGTGACCGTACGAAATTCTGACGACAGGGCAAAAACTAAAGAAGACATATTTGTCTTTAAGTTAAGACCATTTTTAGCCGTGTGTTATTTGGGGAGATTAAACTCGCGATCTAGACGACTTTTTACACTTCTGTCACCGCACTATATGTCTTAAAATGAAGTTAAACAAAAACAAAACAACAAAGAACAGATGTTTGTATTTTAATATTATCATGAAATGGCATATCAATTTATATTGAATGATACATTGCTTTGTTTAGAGAAAAAGAACCCAATTTATATTTATATGAGATGAATACAATATATTATCCTTGTTTTATGTTATTGTTCTGTGTGTACACACTTGTCTGTAACATCAATATGTATTTTCTGTGTGTACACACTTGTCTGTAACATCAATATGTATTTTCTGTGTGTACACACTTGTCTGTAACATCAGTATGTATTTTCAGAGAAAGAAAGAAAGGGAGAGATTGTGCTTCTCTTTATTATTTAACTGTTTCATGTGTCAATGCTTTCCTCAGACAAGACATTAATGTGTTTCCACACTTACCACGTTTTCTGCATATTTTCAGAAGAAGAAAAGCAGGAGAGACTTACGAATACACTGTATGATATCTTTGTTATATGTGTCAGTGTTCTCTCTGCAGTTCTGTGTTTGAGGTCTTTGTACAGAGGACACAAACTTAAACAGGTAAAATATTCTATTTTTTTTTTTTTGGTTATAATATTAAAAACTGCATCAGGGCACATGCTAGCAGTCCATTAGGGCGAAAAAGTTGCTTTTCTCTCCGTCACTTCTCTATACCCGACGTCAAAAGGAAAATCTAGTCACCCTGTTGTTCACCATACTCGCTTTCAGTCTCTTTCGTCATTAGACATTTTGAATTTTTAACATGTCGATGAAACATCAATTATGTATTGGAAATGTAAGAAATTCAGACCAAAATGATTCATTTTCGTAAGAAAAGAGGTTTAAGAATTTACTTTACAGTGCGCTGCAGGTTATTTAATAAAAAGACAAACTTTTATTACTTCCTGCACTTTCGGTACTTGTTACTCATGAGCCTACATCACTCTAACTTTTGGCGTCAAAATAAGTTTGTTATGTCATTTTAAGGTGATAAAAGTTGCCTACAGTAAATGTTTGATCCTTTTATTGCATTAAAAACGTCATATCCCTTTCCAGATAGTTTGTCAAACATCATTTATTTTTGTAAATTTTTTTTGGCCGCCATGGACTGTTTACTACAGATCGGAAATGAACCAGCTATGAATGAAATATGTATTTTTACAATAAGTATTACAGATGCATGAATGTAACAGCTGAGAGAAGAATATTAACCTCAAGAGGAAAAATAACGCATTCCACTCGCATTAACAGACTTTAAGTTAGATCTACTTGATTAATGTATATAATTCCATAGAAATGGATTGTTTCAAAATATTGCTGAAAGTTCCTCAACTCATTGTCTATTTTACTAATATCAATATATTATGGCCCAGCTTATAAACATTGTATATCTTTTGATGAGAAACTCGGAATTCATAATCATGAAAAACAGGATAGTTTTTTAATTGAATTGTTATGATATATTATATTTTCTTTACCTTTTTGACATAAAAAAAAAAATCTTTTTAGTGCTAAATATTAAGTTGGTAGTTTCTCACAAGAATCTAATTAACTTAAACAATTTTGAAATTGAACTGTTACATTAATTATAAAAAAAAAAAGATGTGGTATGATTGCCAATGAGACAACTCTCCAAAAGAGACCAAAATGACCCAGAAATTAACAACTATAGGTCACCGTACGGCTTTCCACAACGAGCAAAGCCCAAGAAAACTAACAGCCTTATTTATATAAAAAAAATGAATGAAAAACAAATATGTAACACATAAACAAACAACAACCACTCAGATATGAATTGAATTATATAAAAAGAACATTATTTACATATGACCCTTTATACTATAGTAAAATCCAAACATTGTAGCGCAGTGCACGAAGGTGCACTTCTCCCTATCAGTTTCAAAAAGAGAAGTCACTTCTTCCTATGATTCTGAAGTAGTGTGAGCCCTGCTGCATACAATTATAACTTTGTGAAGTAGGGAATGATTTTGTTATTCCTCGAAATTGGTTCATCAGTGAAACAAATACCCCATGTTTAATGATCTTTAATGCAGGATTACATTTTTATGCCCCATTTATGGGCATTATGTTTTCTGGTCTGTGTGTCTGTCTGTTTGTGTGTCTGTCCGTTTGATTGTCTGTTTGTTTGTTCGTTCCCTCGTTCGTTCGTCCCTCTGTCCCACTTAAGGTTAAAGTTTTTGGTCGAAGTAGTTTTTGATGTAGTCCTATCAGCTTGAAACATAGTATACATGTTCCCTATGATCTCTCTAATTTTAATGCCAAATTAGAGATTTTTCCCCATTTTCACGGTCCATTGAACATAGAAAATGATTTTGCGGATGGGGTATCCATGTACTATGGACACATTCTTGTTTATAAGTAAATAAGGCCAAACAAAAAAAATATATGAGATTCTTATTTCATCAATTTTCAAAATAGGTAAGGAGGACTTTTTTGGGGGCTGGGGATATAGCTGTTGGTGGGCTCCCTAAATCATAGTCTTTGATTGTTCTTCAAATTATAAAAAAGAAGATGTGGTATGATTGCTGATGAGACAACTCTCCACAAGAGACAAAATGACACAAATAAACAGCTATAGGTCACTGTATGGTCTTCAACAATGAGCAAAGCCCATACTGCATAGTCAGCTACAAAAGGCCCCTAAATCACAAAAAAATGTAAAATTATTCAAACAAGAAAACTAACAACTTCATAGTTGCTCTTTATCTTTTATCATGCATTGAAATCATCCTATATTTAAAATGTTTTGTGTTGCAGAAGACAATAGACCACTTCAAAAAAGTTTATCGTAAAGACCTATCTCGATCAGATAAATTTGAGTTTTTAAACCTATGGTACGTTGCCATTGTCCTCAATGATATCTTCACCATTGTTGGAAGTTCATTCAAGATACAGATTGAGAATAAGGTACATTTATTTATCATTGAGAATTAGGTACATTTATGTTTCATTGAGAATAAGGTAACATTTATTTATTATTGAAGATTACAGAGAAGATGTTTCCTTAGAGAAATTGATTTTCCTGAATAATCTGTATAAAATAGATTTCTCTTTTTTATTCGAAACATTTCTTTGACAAAAGACTGTAACTGTGAAGTTTAAAAACAGAATGAAATGCCATCAGTACAGATACAAAATATTGGAATTATTTCTTTGTGTGACATTCTTTAGTGTTTAAATTCTTAATATCAATTTAATTTCAACTTATTTGAACATTTCTTCATTGCTATGAGTATAAGTGAAATATGTTCCACTGAATATTAAAGAAACATTAAGTTACAAATTGTTCACATCCAGAACTAGCTATGTAAATGCACCTTATTTTTGGTTAGGAATTATTTGATGAGGATTATGATGTGGTGAGTTGACAAATTCCTGCCTCCAGCACCCATCCCCATGGTGACCATGAAATTTAGTAATGGTATCCATTTTGCAAACCAGTAGGTTCAATAAGTCCCCAAAATGGCCCCTATTTCCAGCTAAAATTTCAAATTATGATTCATTGACCATTATTATAAGTTAACGGGCTTCTCTTGATGACACACATTTTGATTTCTAGAAAAATTCAAATAAAAACATGTCAATCTCCATTGATTATTATTTTTTGACTGGTAATGAAAAGTACATGCACCGAGAAGCAAGATGATTTCAAACTACATTTTATTATAATATTTTACGTTTCTGACTTGAATATTTAGTTTGTCAAAGTATACACTCAATGTTTTCTAGGCTTGAATTGAAATCTGTATGATTTTGTCAAATTTCACTAAAGTCTCTAATTTTGGTTTAATCAGATTGTAAATGTTAACATTTTAAAAGAAAATCTATACAAACATAGCTCTATTTCTCTTATTTATGTGTTTGCCTATCAACTTGAACAATTTTGAACTTACAACAATGGACTGAATTAATATTCCAGGTCAAATAGGACTTTTAAAGATTGATTTACTTGCTTGCAATTCAACTGCCTCATTATGTGCTTAGCACAATCTTCTCTAAACACTGATCACAGTTGTTCACTTATCATAGACTTATTATTTTGAATTGCTAGTTGTCAATTATCAGAAGCAAAATCACACAAATTAAGCCTGCATTATGTTTTTCGGTATGTACGTCCGTGCATCTGTTCATCTGTTTGTCCAACCGTCTGTCATGCTTCAGGTTAAAGGTTTTTGATCTAGGAAGTCCAATCAACTTTAAACTTTGTACACCTGTTCCCTAAGATATGATCTTTGTAAATTTTAGCCCACTTCACAGTGATCTGATTTCATGATTTTAAAATGTTCTTGGTGGAATTGACTAAGTGAGGATCCAAATTTAACATATTTGGGACAATTTCATGTTATTTTTCTACTGGTGAAAGTTGCGACAATAAAATCACTCGCTAAAATAAGTTGGTTTACAGTATTCAAAAAAGGAAAAAAATAAACTTGGATCAATGAAAAGTGTAAGAAACAAACTGTGAACTATTTTTAACCGGATTTTTGTGACAAAAATGTCGGTTATTGATTTGGGGATGTACGGCGGGCGGGCGGTCGGTCGGGCGGGCGGGCGGGCGGGCGTCACTCAAATGTTGTCCGTGCATTAACTCATGAACCGTTCAACCAAAGCTTTTAACATTTTAATATGTTGTTACTGACAACTAAATGAAGGTCAAGTTCAATAATGGCGATTTTGACTTTTACCGTTCAGGAGTTATGGTTCTTGAAAGATTGAAAAATGGAGTTTCCAGTCGTGTCTGTGCATTTACGCATGAACTGTTCTACCTAAGCTTCCCAAATTTTAATATGTTGTTACTGATGACAAAATGGAGGTCAAGTTCAATAATGACGATTTTGACTTTTACCGTTCAGGAGTTAAGGTTCTTGAAAGATTGAAAAATGGTGTTTCCAGTCGTGTCCATGCATTTACACATGAACTGTTTTACCAAAGCTTCCCAAATTTTAATATGTTGTTACTGATGACAAAATAGAGGTCAAGTTCAATAATGACGATTTTGACTTTTACCGTTCAGGAGTTATGGTTCTTGAAAAATTGAAAAATGGTGTTTCCAGTCGTGTCCGTGCATTTTCTCATGAATCATTCAACCAAAGCTTTTGAAATTTTTATATGTTGTTACTGATGGCAAATTAGAGGTCAAGTTCAATAATGATGATTTTGACTTTTACCGTTCAGGAGTTATGGTTCTTGAAAGATTGTGAAATGGCGTTTCCATTCACGTTGTTGCATTTACTCATGAACCATTCAATCTAAGCTTTTCAAATTTTAAGATGTTGATACGGATGACAAAATGGAGGTCAAATTTGATATTGACGATTTTCACTTTCACCATTCATCAATAATGGTTCTTGTGATATTGCCAGGACACAAATAAATATTAATAAATCCGGTTTGCTGTCGTTGTGACAGCCTCTTGTTCTACATGAAGTGACAAGAAATTTGGTCAGTGATGGATTACAAACGCCTCACTAATTCTTGCTTTCTGTTTATTTTCATTAAGTTATTGGTAAGTAGATAAAGCATGAAATTTAAGAATAAGGTAGAAATGCTAAACAAGTACCTGCGGGCTTTTATATAAAAAGGCATCATTCGATATATTAAAATAAGTATAGAATAATTGCCAAAAATGTGGGTTGCTGACATTTTAAGAACCTGTTTATGTAAAGTATATAGTGTTAACAATGTGTTTGATGATGAACCTTTTCATTTGGCTTGTAAGTTAAATAAGAGATGAAAAAATAAGAGCATGAAAATATAACTGGTATTTAAAACTAGAGGCTCTAAAGAGCCTGTGTCGCTCACCTTGGTCTATGTGAATATTAAACAAAGGACACAGATGGATTCATGACAAAATTGTGTTTTGGTGATGGTGATGTGTTTGTAAATCTTACTTTACTGAACATTCTTGCTGCTTACAATTATCTCTATTTATAATGAACTTGGCCCAGTAGTTTCAGAGGAGAAGATTTTTGTAAAAGATTTACGAAAAATGGTTCAAAATTGACTATAAAGGGCAATAACTCCTAAAGGGGGTCAACTGACCATTTCAGTTATGTTGACTTATTTGTAAATCTTACTTTGAAGAACATTATTGCTGTTTACAGTTTATCTCTATCTATAATAATATTCAAGATAATAACCAAAAACAGCAAAATTTCCTTATTTCCTGAATTACCAATTCAGGGGCAGCAACCCAACAACAGGTTGTCCGATTCATCTGAAAATTTCAGGGCAGATAGATGTTGACCTGATAAACAATTTTAATTCATGTCAGATTTGCTCTCAATGCTTTGGTTTTTGAGTTATAAGCCAAAAACTGAATTTTACCCCTATGTTCTATTTTTAGCTGTGGTGGCCATCTTGGTTGGTTGGCCGGGTCACGCCACATATTTTTTAAACTAGATACCCCAATGATGATTGTGGCCAAGTTTGGTTTAATTTGGCCCAGTGGTTTCAGAGGAGAAGATTTTTGTAATAGATTACTAAGATTTACGAAAAATGGTTAAAAATTGACTAAAGGGCAATAACTCCTAAAGGGGGTCAACTGACCATTTCAGTTATGTTGACTTATTTGTAAATCTTACTTTGAAGAACATTATTGCTGTTTACAGTTTATCTCTATCTATAATAGTATTCAAGATAATAACCAAAAACAGCAAAATTTCCTGAAAATTACCAATTCAGGGGCAGCAACCCAACAACAGGTTGTCTGATTCATCTGAAAATTTCAGGGCAGATAGATGTTGACCTGATAATCAATTTTACTTCATGTCAGATTTGCTCTAAATGCTTTGGTTTTTGAGTTATAAGCCAAAAACTGAATATTACCCCTATGTTCTATTTTTAGCTGTTGGGGCCATCTTGGTTGGTTGGCCGGGTCACGCCACACATTTTTTAAACTAGATACCCCAATGATGATTGTGGCCAAGTTTGGTTTAATTTGGCCCAGTAGTTTCAGAGGAGAAGATTTTTAACGACGACGGATGACGGACGCCGGACGCCGGGCGCAAAGTGATGGGAAAAGCTCACTTGGCCCTTTGGGCCAGGTGAGCTAAAAAAGGAGAATCTGTTTCATGACGATTATCATGATGGGTGTATTGGTTGCTGTCTCATTTAACTATATCCTACTTCTATTTTTCTTCTATAGTAAAGTTAATGTAGGCATGACTGAATTTTAATGTGCGTATTGTTATGAGTTTACTTTTCCACATTGGCTAGAGGTATAGGGGGAGGGTTGAGATCTCATAAACATGTTTGACCCCGTCACATTTTCGCGCCTGTCCCAAGTCAGAAGCCTCTGGCCTTTGTTAGTCTTGTATTATTTTAATATTAGTTTCTTGTGTACAATTTGGAAATTAGTATGACGTTCATTATCACTGAACTAGTATATATTTGTTTAGGGGCCAGCTGAAGGACGCCTCCGGGTGCAGGAATTTCTCGGTACATTGAAGACCTGTTGATGACCTTCTGCTGTTGTTTTTTCTATGGTCGGGTTGTTGTCTCTTTGACACATTCCCCATTTCCATTCTCAATTTTATGACAGTGGGGATAGTACTGGTACAGACTGGTTTGTCTCTTATTTTAACTAAATGAAAAGTCATCACCAGCATTGTCAACACTTATATTCATTTAAAATCATGTTTGGTATTTGGGTTTGGAATTTTTTTTCAGCATTGCATGTTTTAACATTGAAAGTATGCTAGTCTTTTAGGAAAAGATTAGCCAAAGAATTTTAAACAGCTCACTGTATATAAAAATGTAAAAGAATTTATGCTCTGATATTAGTGGTGCATGATTTGTTCCTGTTTGTGAGTTGGTTTGTATGTCCATCTGTCCATACCATATCATGTTTAAGTTTTGGATTAAAGTATTTCACCTTGAAGTTTCAATCACATCAACAAAATAAGTATACTTGTTCAATATGATGTCAACTTTTAAAAATAAATTCCAAATTTAGGTTTTAACCCAATTTTTGTAGTTCACAGAAGATGGAAATGACAATGTAATATCAGGGTATGGTTTCCTTAGGTCACATGTTCTTGTTTTACAGATTTAGTTCTCACAATTTAAAGTTATAATATATGCTTGTACAGAGTTGTTTTGTAGATCTTTCATAAAACAAACATTCATAAGGTATAATCCACATTGGTTTAAAAACTAACATGTGACAGACTTAATTTTGACAAATTTTTTATTGAATGTTTATTTATCTTCAGAATGCACAGAGTACCTCAGAGAATTATGATAACTGTAGCTTGTTTCTGGGAACTGGTAGTATACTGGTATGGTTAGGAGTCCTTAGATATCTGGGATTCTTCAAAACATTTAATGTAAGTTATAGATAGATATGGGACAGTCAGGTATCAAGGATTCTTCAAAATGTTTGATATAAGTTATCAGTAGGTATGGGGCAGTCAGATATCCAGGATTTTTAAAACACTAAGGCTTAACAGAATAAACATCATTATAGATAATAAAATGAGGTAATAAGGTAGATTTGTGTGTTTAAAAATTGATTTGTTCTTAGTTACATATTAAGATTAATGTATTTATATATTATTGCATTCATTATATTTTTATTTAATTCCTTTTTAGATTCTCAGTATTGTTTTAAAGAAAGCATTTCCAAATATGATGAGATTTTTGGTTGGAGCTCTGATGTTGTATGTAGGTTTCATGTTTTGTGGATGGGTTGTACTTGGACCATACCACATTAAGGTAAGATAGGATATATGGATGGGATGTACTTGGACCATACCACATTAAGGTAAGTTAATACATATTGATGGGCTGTACTTGGACCATACCACATTAAGGTAAGTTAGGATATATATGTGGATGGGTTGTACTTGGACCATACTACATAAAGGTAAGTTAGGATAATCCGATATATGGATGGGTTGTACTTGGACCATACCACATAAAGGTAAGTTAGGATATATGGATGGGTTGTACTTGGACCATACCACATAAAGGTAAGTTAGGATATATGAATTAGTTTACTTGGACCATACTACATAAAGGTAAGTTAGGATATATGGATGGGTTGTACTTGGACCATACCACATAAAGGTAAGTTAGGATATATGAATTAGTTTACTTGGACCATACTACATAAAGGTAAGTTAGGATATATGGATGGGTTGTACTTGGACCATACCACATTAAGGTAAGTTAGGATATATATGTGGATGGGTTGTACATGGACCATTCCACATTAAGGTAAGTTAGGATATATGGATGGGTTGAACTAGGACCATACCACATAATTGTGGGTATTGTGTCCGTGGATATGTTTTATTTGGACTGGACTTATTAATAGTAATTTGATTTGATCATTTATTATTGTCTGTTTGCTAAGATTTTACTGGAAAATATTTAATTTATATAAATGATGAGAAATATTTAATATATCATAAAGCTAGATTCTGCAATGTTTGACCTTAATGAACTATGAGAAATCTACACTGCCGCTGCAGTTAATCTACACTGCCGCTGCAGTTAATTTACACTGCCGCTGCAGTTAATCTACACTGCCGCTGCAGTAGGGTTGGTTGTAAATTTAATTGCATGAACTTGAAAAATTAGAACACATGTTCACTATGAGGTAAACTTTTAATTGTTATGCCAAATCTTTATTTGCTGACCTTGATATCAAATTTCATTAAACAAGGACATATGATAGTGTGAGTCCTACAGACACATCTTTTTTTCAAATTCTTCTTTTGAAATAAATGTTTACAATAGTTATTAAAGTTACCAAGATTATAATTTAATACGCCAGACGCACGTTTCGTCTACATAAGACTCATCAGTGACGCTCAGATCAAAATAGTTGTAAACCCAAACAAGTGCAAAGTTGAAAAGCATTGAAAACCAAAATTCCAAAACGTTGTGCCAAATTCGGTTACTGTAATCTATTCCTGTGATAAGAAAATCCTTAATTTTTCAAAAAAAATCAAAGTTTTGTAATCAGGAAAATTATAAAAATGACCATATAATTGATATTTATGTCAACACCGAAGTGCTGACTACTGGGCTGGTGATACCCTTGGTGACTTTCATTAATTTGGTATATTTATGTAGTATTTTGTAAAATCATGAATCAATGTATGTTTCTCTGTTCATTCCTTCTATATGAGTGTTTAATTAAAAAATATTATACATTTATGACATTTTATTTGATTTCTTTTTTTCAGTTCCGTCATCTGAGTACATCCTCTGAGTGTTTATATCTTTTTTTCTTTATTTCAGTTCCGTCATCTGAGTACATCCTCCGAGTGTTTATATTCATTAATCAATGGAGATGATATGTTTGTGACATTTTCGGCCACAATGACAAAGAACATGGTGGTGTGGTATTTCAGTCGGATCTACCTGTATATATTTATCTCGCTGTTTATTTACTGTGTTTTGAATTTGTTTATTGCTGTTATTCTGGATACATATGAAACTATAAAGGTAATTATTGAGGCTATATACTGTAAATTTAGAAATTATTGAGAGGTTTTTATTATTGGGAAAAATGAGTTGTAAACACAATATTTAAAATTGGCATTTTGAAATGTTTTATATGAACTAAACAGGATTTTCTCAAAATCGTAAAAATAAAAATCGCTTTAAGTTTTAAATGACAAAATCGCAATATTAAATGCAAGCAATAATTTCTGAATTTACAGTATATAGTTTTTTTATTAGGTTTATTTTTAAGTATAGATATTTCTTTGTACAATTGTAACCCCCAATTTTGACTCTTAAATTGAAGTCTATGTCTGAAACTGTCTGAAAGATGTATTATCCTTAGACTAATCTTATTCCTATTAAGAACAAATTGAGATTACATGGGTGACTCAGAATCTCAAACGCTTTGATATCTGCCAAATTTATATCTCTTAATTTTGATGTGTTTGATGCATGAGCATATGATACAGTAACAGGGGAGGTAACGACATTGCTAACATAAACTGTTATTTCTGTGACATCGAATTGTGACATATCAGGAAAAGAAGCATTTTTCAACTGCTTTTTATGATTTTAACTTATTTAACTTGAAAACGAGTACTGTAAATTCAGAAATTATTGCGTGCTACTGCATTTATTTTTTGCGATTTTGTAATTTCAGACTTAAATGAGATATTGAGAAAAATCCTATTCAAGTCATATAAAAAATTTCAAAATGTGAGTTTAAATTAATACGATTATAACCCTGTCGCAATTCTCTAATTATAAGAACATCGCAATAGTTTCTGAATTTATAGTACATGGACCTCTCTTTTTTAAAATGGCATTAGATTTGATTACGTTTGAAGATTATGTGTACCAATTTTTATGAAAAAGTCAACATTGAAATTGAAAGATGTTGTATGTAGGTTTCATGTTTTGTGGATGGGTTGTACTTGAACCACATATAATCTATCATGATAAAACTTGATTGCTGCATTTATTAGGTTACACCACAAGTTGAATGTCCAAAGTTCATGGTCCAATAAGTGCTGACCCAGAAACCCAGTACAGATATATTATTTAAGAAGATCAATAGATTTGTTATACTACACATGACATATTTAAAGACAATGGTATTATAATGATTGTCTATTTGTAGGAGTATTATGAGTGTGGCTTTCCCAAGACTGATCTCTCAGAGTTTATATGTAAATGTAATGATCCCCCAACGTCAGCTTTATACAGGGGAGAAGATACCGGGTGTGGTCTGTGGTCTTGTTTATGTTGTTGTAAAAGGTAAGATCAGGACATCTATCTGACCTTGAGTCAACAATCCTTATGTGCCTCAAAATGAGCCAGTGCTCTATGTTGAATACTGTACAAGACTGACCTATAAAGGTTTACATTTATATATTGTGACTTAGATGGAGAGTTGTCTCATTGGCAATCATACCACAACTTCATATATCTAACACAACTTTAAAGTACCATAAAAGAGACACTATGCAACATGGTGTTAGTTTAAAATAACTTTTTGAGCTTAACAGTTTTTGAAGTGCATAAGACCATAAAATAAAGATGTTTAAACTATTGAACTATAACAAGTTTTTAAAGAACTTAATTTCTAGAGAATAGTGTAAAAATAAGATTTTTTTCCTTATTGATTTTTTAGTGTCCTAAAAATTACATGAGATATTTCTTTTTATACGCCAGACTCAAACAATTAGTACTAACAAAATGAGAAATAAAATTTCAAATGATCCATATTAAAATACAGACTGGTAAAGAAGTTGTCATCAAAACAGCTTTGTTAATTTGACTGCCATACAAGTGAGAGGTTTAGCTAGCTATAAAACCAGATTTATAAGAAAGGCCTGTACCAATTTAGGAATATTAGTCGTTTTCGATTCATTTGATGTGTTTAAGCTTTTGATTCTGCCATCTGATAAGGGACTTTCTGTTTTGAATTTTTCATAGAGTTTGGTATTTTTATTTTTTTCCTTTTTGTATTATGTATTTTTTTTTTCAGAAATGCAGATCAACCAGGAGAGTATACCAGTTTGTTATAGAATCTTTCTGCTGTAGTCAAGTTTACTAGAAATTATATTTGTGGATTAAAGAAGGTGCAAGGGAATTACAATGATCATGAATTTACTAGAAATTTGTGGATTAAAGAAAGTGCCAGAGAACAAACCATTATGTTTCTCAGTTACTGAATCTGATGTTTAATACATGTGTTATACATTTATACAACAGTTCAATTTTAATCTTATATTCAAACTTTACATTATTGACTAATACTCATTTCACATTCCAACAAAAGGGTCATTCCTTATAGTATTCATTTTATTTATTTCAGTCATATTTTAAGATTAAATACAGTCTATAAATTTTTATTTGCATTTATTTAATTTTGAAATAATGAACCTTTTTATGCCCCACCTACGATAGTAGAGGGGCATTATGTTTTCTGGTCTGTGCGTCCGTTCGTCCGTCTGTTCGTTCGTTCGTTCGTTCGTCTGTTCGTTCGTCCGTCTGTCCCGCTTCAGGTTAAAGTTTTTGGTCAAGGTAGTTTTTGATGAAGTTGAAGTCCAATCAACTTGAAACTTAGTACACATGTTCCTTATGATATGATCTTTCTAATTTAAATGCCAAATTAGAGTTTTGACCCCAATTTTACGGTTCACTGATAGAAAATGATAGTGCAAATTTCAGGTTAAAGTTTTTGGCTTCAGGTTAAAGTTTTTGGTCAAGGTAGTTTTTGATGAAGTTGAAGTCCAATCAACTTGAAACTTAGTATACATGTGCCCTATGATATGATCTTTCTATTTTAAATGCCAAATTAGAGTTTTGACCCCAATTTTACGGTTCACTGAACATAGAAAATGATAGTGCAAATTTCAGGTTAAAGTTTTTGGCTTCAGGTTAAAGTTTTTGGTCAAGGTAGTTTTTGATGAAGTTGAAGTCCCATCAACTTGAAACTTAGTATACGTGTGCCCTATGATATGATCTTTCTAATTTAAATGCCAAATTAGAGTTTTGACCCCAATTTTACGGTTCACTGAACATAGAAAATGATAGTGCAAATTTCAGGTTAAAGTTTTTGGTCAAGGTAGTTTTTGATGAAGTTGAAGTCCAATCAACTTGAAACTTAGTATACATGTGCCCTATGATATGATCTTTCTAATTTAAATGCCAAATTAGAGTTTTGACCCCAATTTTACGGTTCACTGAACATAGAAAATGATAGTGCAAATTTCAGGTTAAAGTTTTTGGCTTCAGGTTAAAGTTTTTGGTCAAGGTAGTTTTTGATGAAGTTGAAGTCCAATCAACTTGAAACTTAGTATACATGTGCCCTATGATATGATCTTTCTAATTTAAATGCCGAATTAGAGTTTTGACCCCAATTTTACAGTTCACTGAACATAGAAAATGATAGTGCAAATTTCAGGTTAAAGTTTTTGGCTTCAGGTTAAAGTTTTTGGTCAAGGTAGTTTTTGATAAAGTAGAAGTCCAATCAACTTGAAACTTAGTATACATGTTCCCTTTGATAAGATCATTCTAATTTTAATGCCAAATTAGAGAATTTATTCCAATTTCACAGTCCTTTAAACATAGAAAATGATAGTGTGAGTGGGGCATCCGTGTACTGTGGACACATTCTTGTTGGGTAATAATTTTGGGTGATTAAGGAAAAAGTGCATTTTTGCAAATAAATGTGATTCATCTTTACCCTCCATTTATATCAAAATATAATGGTTTAATGCAGAATACTCGCATCATTCTTAACATCTAATTGTACCCTCTTATCATGCATAAAGGCAGGAATAAATTATTTGTTCAGATTTGGTTTTCAGACTGCTGCTGGTATTTTTCCAGCTAAAATCCTTCCAATATTAAAGTGTTCAATATTTTTAACAATATCTCACAAAGTTACAGCACTATATACTTTTAGAGTTGTATTCATTTGCAATATTTATAAATGTAAGATTTCCCCACTTCCCTGCCAACATCTTTCACCCGCATCTTTTTGATTAATTCATTTTTTTTTTAATTTCCAGTTCATGACAAGGGAAGATTCTTTTTTCTAGTGTTCTAGAATCAATAATGATTTTGGAAATACTGCAAATGACCACTTACAATTTGAAACTTTCAGATTGTCACTAGGTGATTTCAAATACAATTTTCTTCACTCATGGGGCAAAAATAGCTGTTAGAACTATCTTTAAATACAATTCTACATGACCCTTCAAATTATATTTATAGATGGTACAAATGCATGTCAGATATTAAAATCCATTACTCAGGAATGTCCATTATTTCTCTCTTTTAGTGTATCATGTTGGTGCTGTAAAGATGTGCAATGTTTTTAATATATTTAATGTCATGTATAAAATTGTGATGATTGTAAATATATTATTACCATGTTATTTAATGTAATATCAATAATTACTGTGTTATTTAATGTAATGTCAAGAATTACTATGTAATTAATGTTTTTGTTGATAATTACAGTGCTATTAAATGTAAGTAACTTAAAAACACTGTTTAGTGTATTCTGTTTGTAGGTTATTATAATAAATAAGCTTTATTTAAAGTCTGCATAGTGTACAAACATAACATGAGCTTTTAACAGAGAGGTTGATTTTTTAAACGCATTAGTTTTATATTTATGGACTTAATATTTCACTGAATATGATTTTAAAAAACTGTATTAAAAGGAGAAAAACATTATTTGATTTTAATTCCAAAGAGTGTACTCATCAAAGACTTACATTTCCAAGAGCTGTCTTTGATGATTTAAATTCCTGTTGAAATTAACCCTAATTTATAAAATTTTCAAATGCTTTACATCAAATAATCGAGTTGACTCACTTTAAACTCAAAGATTTTGTTATTGTATTGTCTTTTATAGCTGACTTTTTGGTATGGGGTTTGCTGATTGTTGAAGGCCCTATGTTAATCTGTATTTAATTACATTCTTGTTCTATGGTATATTGGTTATCTTATATCAAAGAACATCTACTTCTACCTGTTTGTGGTATGGATGAGAAGATGAGACATTGATAACCTCACCCTTGTTCAAGTAAAAAAATGCAAAAACTTTTCATATGTTTTTTGACAAAATATTTGTCTATTGCTAACATGCTTGTACTATTTCCTAGAGTGATAAATAGATTTAAACAAATATATATGACTTTAGTTTTAAATTGCATCTGTGTAAATAATCAAAATTTGATTGATAATACATGTACTGAAGAAACATTAATTTTCATGGGATTAAAAATTTTGTGGTTTTGTCTCTATATAAGATTTCATGGGGATTTAATTTCTTGGTTTTCAGTTAATGGAAGTGATATTATTTATAGGTAAAATTCTGTGGGGGTTTTAATTTTTCGGGGATATATTCTTTCCAAGAAATAAACAAATTAAATTTTGCACGAAAAATTTCTGCTTTTACAGTAAATACCTGTATTTCAATCAGAAGTCATATATTTCATCGTAGTTTCTCAACCCTATCACATATCATGAAGCTGGGAAAAGTTACCTACAACACATGACACAGTCAAAGCCTTACTTATATCTAAGACAAATCTATTCTCATAAGAGTACATTCTATGTTTGGAAGTCAGATGGTCAAACATGATGATTGTCTGCATTTTTATAACATAAAAGTATGAGGAAACTTGTGGCTGCAACCTATGATCCCTTATGTTCTGTAACGAAAAAATACTAATGATGATATTGTATTCTTAGATACATTAAATTTTCTGGATCAGGCCTTTGTGTATATTTAACTATATTTTACTCTGCATTTAGTATGTGCGTTAGTTTTTAACTGTCATTAATAATAGATCATCAACCATCTAGGCCAAATAGACTTATTTACACTTGTATGCAAATTTGTCCGCCATTACGTAAAATCATACAGGTTCCCGTAAACTTTGACATCATAATTTAAAATATTTGACGTCACAATTTAAAAGTGATTGTTGTTTAATGTCAAAAGGTGATTTGGAGTCGATCTAAGGTCATTCGGAGGCAAGATACAGCTAAATACCAAAAGTGTAAATATGTTTGTTCACAAAAATAATAACTTTCACTGTGGTTTTGAGAATAAGAATACTGTATAAATATTTTATTGTTGTTATTTGAATAACAATATGATTTTTTTTTTATATAGTATAACAAACTAATTTGCAATTGTTCTATAATGTTGCCAGTTTAAACTTTTGGTGTGTTGAAGAAATTTGTTTTTAAATTCTTTAGAAGTGGAAGATATGTAAAATGAAGTGAGTATTACAAAAGATAAAATTCTACTTTGATATATTTTGTTCACAGAAATATTTGTGTAATAAATGAAAATAACAAGTGTATTTTTTACCAAGAACTTGTTTTCATTCTTTATTGCATGACAGTAAATACTGAGGCAAATATACAATACAAAAAATCATAACATAAGTAAACAAGAATGTGTCCACAGTACACGGATGCCCCACTCACACTATCATTTTCTATGTTTAAAGGACTGTGAAATTGGAATAAATTCTCTAATTTGGCATTAAAATTAGAATGATCTTATCAAAGGGAACATGTATACTAAGTTTCAAGTTGATTGGACTTCTACTTTATCAAAAACTACCTTGACCAAAAACTTTAACCTGAAATTTGCACTATCATTTTCTATGTTCAGTGAACCGTAAAATTGGGGTAAAAACTCTAATTTGGCATTTAAATTAGAAAGATCATATCATAGGGCACATGTATACTAAGTTTCAAGTTGATTGGACTTCAACTTCATCAAAAACTACCTTGACCAAAAACTTTAACCTGAAGCCAAAAACTTTAACCTGAAATTTGCACTATCATTTTCTATGTTCAGTGAACCGTAAAATTGGGGTCAAAACTCTAATTTGGCATTTAAATTAGAAAGATCATATCATAGGGCACATGTATACTAAGTTTCAAGTTGATTGGACTTCAACTTCATCAAAAACTACCTTGACCAAAAACTTTAACCTGAAATTTGCACTATCATTTTCTATGTTCAGTGAACCGTAAAATTGGGGTCAAAACTCTAATTTGGCATTTAAATTAGAAAGATCATATCATAGGGCACATGTATACTAAGTTTCAAGTTGATTGGACTTCAACTTCATCAAAAACTACCTTGACCAAAAACTTTAACCTGAAGCCAAAAACTTTAACCTGAAATTTGCACTATCATTTTCTATGTTCAGTGAACCGTAAAATTGGGGTAAAAACTCTAATTTGGCATTTAAATTAGAAAGATCATATCATAGGGCACACGTATACTAAGTTTCAAGTTGATTGGACTTCAACTTCATCAAAAACTACCTTGACCAAAAACTTTAACCTGAAGCCAAAAACTTTAACCTGAAATTTGCACTATCATTTTCTATCAGTGAACCGTAAAATTGGGGTCAAAACTCTAATTTGGCATTTAAATTAGAAAGATCATATCATAAGGAACATGTGTACTAAGTTTCAAGTTGATTGGACTTCAACTTCATCAAAAACTACCTTGACCAAAAACTTTAACCTGAAGCGGGACAGACGGACGAACGAACAGACGAACGAACGAACGAACAGACGGACGAACGGACGCACAGACCAGAAAACATAATGCCCCTCTACTATCGTAGGTGGGGCATAAAAATGTTCTCTTCGCTGTAACAACAACTGTATAAAGCATAACTTACAGTCTTGTTACCAAATAGAGATAAAAAAAAAATACAAGTATCAAAATTTAGGAAAAAAATAAGATGTGATATGATTACCAATAAGACAACTCTTCAACAGAGAACAAATGTTGTAGAAGTAAGCAACAGTGAGTGGGTTACTGTAAAGCCTTAAATAATGAGAAAATCCCATTCCGCATAGCAAGCTCAATAAGACCACACAATGACAAATGTAAAACAATTTGATATATGTCAACAAAGTACACAAACTAAACGAGTTTGTATAACAATGATTTAACTTAAAAGTAATATTGCTTACCCTAGTAAAATAAAACAGGTAAACTATTTTCAGCACATTAAACAAGCCTCCAGGCAATGGTCCTTTAATTTACCGAAATCAATTGAGCACAAGTGGACATTTTTTCAGTCTCAAACTCTTATGCAGGTATTGCCTCGAGGCATATCATTCAAAAACCACAAATTTATATATCATAAAACAACTTACTTCTTCAGTAACTAACCATGAGAATAACTTGTGTCTTAACATTAGTAACTTTTAAGTCGTTTTACATCTGTATTTAAAATATGCTTGCATACAGATTTTTGAGCAACATCTTTGACAAACCAACAAGCCAAATAGAACGTTTGAATACCACAAAAAATCTTTGTATTGTTTAGTTGAGTATTTCTGTGTCCTGAATGTTCTTGCATTTATTTTTACTGTATTTCTGTCATGTAATGTTGTCATTTTAGTGTTAATAATTAACATTGCCATTAAAGCGGGAGGTTTGGCTAGCCAAAGAACCAGATTCAACCCACCATTTTTTTTTTCTAAAATGTCCTGTACCAAGTCAGGAAAATGGCAATTGTTATATATGTAGTTCGTTTCTGTGTGTGTTGCATTGTCGTTAGTTTTTGTTTTTGGGGTTGTTGGGTTTTTTGTTGCACTTCAGTGTTTCTGTTGTTTCGTTGTATTCCTATTATAGTTAATGTGTTTCCCTTAGTTTTAGTTTGTAACCCGGATTCGTTTTTATGCCCCACCTACGATAGTAGAGGGGCATTGTGTTTTCTGGTCTGTGTGTCCTTCCGTCTGTACGTCCGTTCGTCTGTCCGTCCGTTCGTCCCACTTCAGGTTAAAGTTTTTGGTCAAGGTAGTTTTTGATGACGCTGAAGTCCAATCAACTTGAAACTTAGTACACATGTTCCTTATGATATGATCTTTCTTATTTTAAAACAAAATTAGACTCTTTACCCCATTTTCAAGGTCCACTGAACATAGCAATTAAAAATGTGAGTTTCAGGTTAAAGTTTTTGGTCAAGGTAGTTTTTGATGAAGCTGAAGTCCAATCAACTTGAAACTTAGTACACATGTTCCTTATGATATGATCTTTCTTATTTTTTAGGCCAAATTAGATTTTTTACCCAATTTCACGGTCCATTGAACATGGAAATTGATAACGCGAGTGGGGCATCCGTGTACTTTGGACACATTCTTGTTTCTTAATTGATTAATGACTTTCGAACAGCGGTATAATACTGTTGCCTATATTCAGTTTTCGACGTCATTCTGTGATGGGTATTATCACTCTACGTTTGTTGCTGTCATTATCACGTGCAATTTCCAAAAGTACTCCATCCTGAATGTTCATGTCATCAAACTGCAACCATAAGCTTTTAAGAACACAATTGACATTTGTACCCTCCTAAGTTTTTCAAGTTAGGCTTGTGTCCATCTTGCACCAACTGTCTTATAATATGTAATTTTTTGTCATTGTGTTGAAGATGTATGATTGATAACTTTGTGTTGTACATGTGCATATGTATGTAATCAGTATATTCCATAGATTTGATTTTCAAAAGTTAAAAGAGTGAACATTAATTCCTTTGATGTGTATCCATGGCAACATTCTGCATTTATTTACCATAAAATATTGCAAAAAGGGGGGTGGACATGTCACATATCACCCCCAAAATTTGGATCAAACTAGAATTTCAATGCCTTTGAGTGATACCTTTTTAGAAACTGTTTTCATAAATCTTCCTAATGATCAAATAAAAAATGGGTGTCTTTCGCCTCATTTTTTTCGTAAAATCCAATCACAAAGTTCGTGCGATAAAAAGTTGGAAAAAAACATTACAATAATTGCCGGACCAATGTATGGTAGGGACATACAAATACGGACTGTCATACAGAAAACAGCCTATATTACATACATTACATAATCTTGATGTTCATATAAACCCAATACAAAGGCTATTTTAATACTCAGCTATCCAAAAATAAATTTTATTGCACACTAGCTCTCATATTTGAAAAATCCAGGGGCCAAAATGCGAAACTACACACCTAGCTGTGGAGTGCTACCTAAGCAACACGACGGGTGCCACATGTGGAGCAGGATCTGCTTACCCTTCCGGAGCACCTGAGATCACCCCTAGTTTTTGGTGGGGTTCGTGTTGTTTATTCTTTAGTTTTCTATGTTGTGTCATGTGTACTATTGTTTGTCTGTTTGTCTTCTTCATTTTTAGCCATGGTGTTGTCAGTTTATTTTCGATTTATGAGTTTGAATGTCCCTTTGGTATCTTTCGTCCCTCTTTTATATACCCTCACGACACTTACCAAAGAAGAAATCCTGGATAATCATAGGTCTTTTCTGTGTTCCTTTGGAATTTCAACCAAAGATGTATAACTGGATCTTCCATCACTGTATTGGAAACCTAAACTACATAAGTGTCCTTACAAACAACGGCATATTGCTGGGTCTTCCAAGTGCACCACGAAACCTCTTTCTAAATTATTAACATTTTTTTTACCTATGGATACCTATGGATCTTCAGAACGCTGGCACTGTTGCACCAATATATTCTGCTCTACTTCATCGTTATATTTAATTGTTCGTTTCTCACTTCCGGATAGAATTTCGTATTCTGCTTCGAAAGCATACATTAATGGTTGGTTGGCCCAAAATTTATCTAATCTGTTTTTGAAAGTGTTTAAAGTTTTTGCTGAAATAACTTCTTCAGGGAGGCTGTTCCATATATCTACTACTCTGTTGGTGAAAAAGTACTTCCTGAGATCCAGACGACTTCGTTGTTTCATAAGTTTCTTCGAGTGGCCTCTTGTTGTGTTTGTTGTGTTGTGCATCTCTAGCAGACCACTTGTGACTCTAGTGTCATATAACCCGGTCAATAATTTGTACGTCTCTATCATGTCACCTCGCAAGCGGCGGAAACGGAGGGTTGGAAGCTTGAGTTTTCGTAAGCGGTCTTCGTATGGTAAGTCTCTCATTGTAGGCAGCATTTTGGTCGCTCTCTTTTGCACATTCTCAATACTAGTAATGTCAGCCTTCCTGTAGGGTGACCATATACTGTTTGCGTACTCCAGATTCGGTCTTACTAGTGCCTTGAATAATAAGGTAAATGTACGATTGTCTAGGTGGACAAAGGAACGGCGAGTAAGGCCTACGATCTGGTTAGCTTTATTGACTTGGTTTTGGATATGTTTTGCAAATGTCAGATTTGTGTCAATAGTTACACCAATATCCTTTTCTGATTCCACATTTTCAAGGTTAGTGCGTCCGCCTTCATACTTTTTCATAGTGTAGTTTGGGTGTTCGTGTATTGTATTCCTTCCACTAATCGGTAGAACTTTACACTTGTCTGGGTGGAATTTCAGTAGCCAAGTTTTGCTCCAATCAAATAGGATGTCGAGGTCTTCCTGAATAAGGTTTTGATCGCTCTGATCGACTATTTCTCTAAATAGTTTGGTATCGTCTGCAAACATGAATACATCGGATATAACATTGTTTGGCAAGTCATTAATAAAAAGAACGAACAAAATTGGTCCCAATACAGAGCCTTGTGGAATTCCACTGGTTACGTTCCTCCAACTTGATCTCGACCCATTGACCTGTACGCACTGTTGTCTATTACTGAGGAAACTTTTTATCCAGTTTGTAGTTTGCTCACTTATACCATAGTGTTTAATCTTGTGTAGTAGTCTCATATGTGGCACCTTGTCAAACGCTTTCATGAAGTCCATATAGATAGAGTGTAATATACCTCCTTTGTCAAGTACCTTTGTCCACTTGTCTAGGACTTTTAGCAACTGAAGTGAAGTTGATCTACCACCCATGAAGCCAAACTGTTGATTGCTAAATAAATTCTGTCTATCCATGTGTTCAATTATTCTCTTTCGGATAAGTTTCTCCATAATTTTACATAGAATGCTGGTGAGACTTACTGGACGGTAGTTTGAAGCTGATTTCTTATCTCCCTTCTTAAATAAAGCAGTTATTATAGCGATCTTCCAATCCTCAGGTACCTCCCCATTTACAAATGAGCTGTTGAAAATCATACATAACGGTTTGTCAACAACAGAAGCTAATTCAAATAGTAGTTTTGGATGGACTCTATCTGGTCCTGGTGATTTTGTTATATTCAGATTTAGTAACAATTTTCTCACTTCTTCTTTATTAAATAAATCATCACTTGACTGATGGCTATAATCTACCTTTTCCATTGCCGGCATATTATTGTCATTTTCATTAGTGAACACACTACTAAAAAAATCAGCAAGAACTTCTGCTTTGTCTGAGTCACTACTTGCCACTGTTAATGTGTTGTTCTCTGTTTTATGTAGTTCTGATACACCAGATTTGGATTTCCTTTTCGCGTTAACATATTTCCAAAAGTTTTTACTATTAGTTTTTGCTGTTTCTGCAACTTCTCTTTCCTTGTCCTTTCTCTCTTTTCTTGTTAATTTTTTAACCTTGTTTCTTGCCTTGCAAAATTCCATATGGCTCTCTTCACTCTTTTTTTCCATATATCTTTCCCAAAGTCTATGTTTACGTCTAACACTACTAAGAGTCTCTTTACTAAGTGTTGTATTACCTTTGGAATTTTTAGGTCGGCTCTTTGGTACATGTTTACTCACAGCCTGGTTGAACTTATCCATAAAAGCTTTGAGCATATCATTTGTATTTTTATGTTCTAGTTCTTTTTCCCAATCTATATTTAACTCTTGCCGCAAAGCAACGTAGTCGGCTTTATAGTAATTTAATCTTTCTATAGCACATTCTGTGTATTTAAAGTAACACATATAATCATATTTTAAAACGCAATGGTCACTAGCTCCTAAAGGGTCCAAGTGTTCGATATTTGCTATATTATTAAGGTCATTTACTCTTATCAAATCTAGTATGGAAGGCTCTTGATTGATCCTAATTCTTGTTGGCTTAGCTACCATCTGATGTAAAAAGTTCTCTCTAAGACATTCTATAAATTCTGTACTTGTTTCATTCTTGGCAGTCCAGTTCTCCCAATCTATATCTGGAAAATTGAAATCCCCATTTATCAAAATATGAGTGAAATTGTGACCAAGGTTACTTGCTTTGTTTAATAAATCATTTAAAGCCTTGTGTTTACTTTCATCTGATGATGGACTTTTATATATACATCCATATAATAAATTGTCATGTCCTAATAATGGAATCTTGATCCATACACTTTCTTCAAATTCAGAGTCAATATCTACCTCTGTTGCATTGATAGAATTTTTTATATAGACTATAATTCCTCTCTTTGCCTTGCCAGGAAAATTACTTGGAAATAACTCATATCCATTTAAATTTAATTCTGCCTTTGTTAAAATATATCTCATATTCTTTGGGACGACCTCTGTAATAGCTATAATGTCTGGTGTCTTAGCATCGCATAAGAACCTAGTTTTAAACTCGTCAAGCTTATTCATAAAGCTATCTGCATTTGTGTATATACAACATAAACCCTGGTGATTAAAATCATTAACTAACTTAACTGAACTGGAACTTTGAACATGTAACATATTTACAGGTTTATGTACATTTCTATTTAAGTCTATGTTCTCTGCACTTTTACGACACGCCTTTCCCACGGTGGGCCTCTTACAATGTACTTGAATTTCCCCGAATTATCTTTTTCATTTAAATCCTTTGCTTCCTGAAGTTTTAGTTTATTAGCTTCCCTTTCTGACTTTGACATATCCTGTGTTATACTCAATTTCTTTAGAGGGTCTGACTCATCAAGTGATTTTAATTTTGACAATTTTTTCAACAGTTCTTGTTTTGCTTCTGCATCTTTTAAGATGACCCTTATCGGTCTCGGTTTTAAGTCATTTTGTGTGTCAGTTGAATCACTATTTTCATCTTCTTTTCTACGACGACCTAACCTTGTCACTTTTTTAACGTTGTTGTTATCAGAATCAAGAAAATCAAAAAGACTATTTACAAAGTTTGTGTCTTCAACCTGTCTATCTTTACCTTCATCTGCTTCTGATTCTGCTGCACCAAATATGATTATATTCTTTTCACGCAGTGCACTATCTCTCAAATCTGAAACTTTCTGATTTACAGACTCAACCACTTTGGCTGCTGCCTCATTTGTGTCGGTACTACTAGCAAGTTCCTGTATTAGATCTTTGACCTTGGATTCATCAACTTTGTTTTTAATTTGTTCCTCAAGCTTTGATACCCTTCCCTCCATAGCCTCTAGGAATTTTGCACACCTAGCCTCAACTTCATGATCAGTTCTCAAATTTTTCATAACTTTCGTCTCGCATGCTGCACAAAACCAGTGCAGAGCTGGTGATTTAAAATGCTCATAATCATCATCAGAGAGTTTCAAACATTGATTGCAATAATAAAAAGTACAGTACTCACATTGCACAATCTTGTCATCTTCTCCTTTAAATACCTTCTGACATGACTTACATGACCAGCCTTCCTTCATATCTTTTATTCCTTTATCCTTATTTCCTTTTCTAGTTGTTGATGAACTAGAAGTTGAAGAGCTTCTTGTTGCCGATCCCGGCATTTTTCAAAAAACAAAATGGCGGACTTGTTTACACTCGATAAATAAAGTCAATTTCCAACGTAAATCTATAATGTCAGCACAGTTTTTGCATGAAAATTGATAGTATGTAATGTTTGACACTGTTTAACCGCAGTTTGAGACTCACGGCTCACTTTAAACACTTCAAAATTTGTAAAAATTTACGCTCTGGGCCAACCACACTTCTTCACTCAGCGCCACCGGAAGTTTTTTATCAGCAATCAAAGACGGGCTTCAAATTTATTGTGAAACTGCCTATTCTTTGGGGTACTCCTGTTAGGACTGTCGATGTTTTGAATCCTGTTCACAACAAAACACTAAGATCTTGTATAAAGGAAGGCGTTAGTCAAATTCAAGGTGTTTTTCGGCACGCAATATTTATGTATTTTATTTTGTTTGAAATAGGGGTTTTCCCGTTTGCTATTTGTAGTTAATGTTTACAGATGGGAACTAGTATAACTAGTTCGGATACTGGTTTTGTAACAGTATGTACTATTTATAAGTTTGACGTTAGGTGCAGGAGGCACGAGGAAAGTTTTGGCGGTTTTTATGGGTGGGGTTTAAAGGTACTATATAAAGTTCGGGATTTAAATGTATTAGTATCGAAGGTGCTCGCAGTTACGTCGGATTGAAGTTGGTCACATAGGTATATGTGCAGTTGCTGCTATGTTTATTGTACGTACAGGCGTTGGAGGCATTAGCCGGGGGAAAAGAAACGATGCGAAAGAGGAACATGTTTTCACATGACGGAGTTGAGTATAATGTTGACTTTATTTACATTCTGAAATCATGCCTGGAACGTATTATTAAGTTAGAAGCGAAAATCAATATATTTGTGTTCGAAAAACCGTTTTACAGGTTTATGATTTTATTTTAAAATACTACAAAATTTGGTTATATATTTCCATTCAATACTGAACCATGTGAATCATGTTAAGTTCAATAATATGAAAAACAAAATAGCTTTTAAGCATGCAACTTTTATTTAAAAGTTGATAGATGAAATGTTCACTAAATATTACAGTGTCCACTTTTTGTATAAATCTGATTACTGTTTCAGTACAAAGTTCAGGTAAAGAATTTGTAAGACTTGTACTAGATTTGAGACATGGAAACAACATATGTTTAAATCTTCTCGCAGTGAGATGATTTTGTCACGGAGAGTGATGCGAGTTACAGATGAGTTTGAAATGGTATGTATGAAATTTATTTTATTAGATCGCTGGGAGCGATGTGATTGGTTGCACAGTGTAGTGCACCATGGAATGTTGTCGCTGGGAGCGCTGTGATTGGTTGCACAGTGTAGTGCACCATGGAATGTTGTCGCTGGGAGCGATGTGATTGGTTGCACAGTGTAGTGCACCATCGAAGGTTGTCGCTGGGAGCGATGTGATTGGTTGCACAGTGTAGTGCACCATGGAATGTTGTCGCTGGGAGCGATGTGATTGGTTGCACAATGCACCATGGGATGTTGTATAATTTTAATTTAATAATATACAGAAAACAAAAGATTAAATATGAAGGCATTAACTTTTTGTACATTATTAAATATATGTATACAATTGATTTGAAGATGAGACTTGTAATAATCATCATGTGAACCATGTGGAGTTCATTAATATAAAAAACAAATCAGCTTTTAAGCATGCAACTTTTATTTAAAAGTTGATAGATGAAATGCTCACTAAATATTACAGTGTCCACCTTTTGTATAAAATCTGATTACTGTTTCAGTACAAAGTTCAGGTAAAGAATTTGTAAGACTTGTACTAGATTTGAGACATGGAAACAACATATGTTTAAATCTTCTCGCTGTGAGATGATTTTGTCACGATCGAAGAGCGATACGAGTTAAAGACGAGTTTGAAATGGTATGTATGAAATTTATTTTATTAGGTCGCTGGGAGCGATGTGATTGGTTGCACAGTGTAGTGCACCATGGAATGTTGTCGCTGGGAGCGATGTGATTGGTTGCACAGTGTAGTGCACCATGGAATGTTGTCGCTGGGAGCGATGTGATTGATTGCACAGTGTAGTGCACCATGGAATGTTGTCGCTGGGAGCGATGTGATTGGTTGCACAGTGTAGTGCACCATGGAATGTTGTCGCTGGGAGCGATGTGATTGGTTGCACAATGCACCATGGGATGTTGTTAAATTAATATACAGAAAACAAAAGATTAAATATGAAGGCATTAACTTTTGTACATAATTAAATATATGTATACAATTGATTTGAAGATGAGACTTGTAATAATCATCAATTTTATATGTTTTTTCATTAAATACCACAATTTTGATTTTATTTTATCAGCAGGTCGCATTTACTATAAAACGTTCAGAGTTTTAGTACCATATTGGAGACCTTATGCATGTGCTAATTATTTCCCGGATGCCACAAATATGCAGGTGTAGGTATAAAAAGTAGCCCGTTTTTATGTGAGATAAATCGGACAGTACCAAGAGTTCAACTTGGAGAGATTTTAAAACGGTAAGCAGTAATATTTTACAGTCCGTACACATGGTACATAACATATTGAGTGGAAAACTTTTAATTTAAAATCGATAATAAAAATGTAACATAGATAATAAGAAACCTTGTACAAAGTCAGAGCTTCAGACATAACTGTAGACTTTGTTTTTTGTTGTTGATATAATATATATATATATATATATATATATATATGTTTAGATTTTTATGAATGCAACAATAGGATCACACAGTGTGATATGAAGTTGATGTGTGTAGATCTGAGATGCATATATGTTTAGACTTTCATGAGCTATGTTGCGCAGTGTGACATAAAAGGATCACAGTGTGATTAGAAGTTGATGTATGTAGATCTGAGATGCATATATGTTTAGACTTTCATGCGCTATGTTGCAGTGTGTAACATAAAGAATCACATAGTATGATTAGAAGTTGATGTATATAGATATGAAATATGTATATATCTATAGAGTTTTTAATGTTTATCTGATTAAGATACAAGTACATGTATGTATGAAGTTTTGATTGTGTTCTTCTATTTACAGAATCAAGGAAAACAGTTTGAGAAATTATCCATCGATTCAAGATTTGCAAAATATTTGTCTGCATAACCATCTATTGCGGAAGCTTCCGGTTCAATATGTCGTATTTGACGTTCCGATTGTCGACTTGAAACTGATATTGGTCCAGTTTAGTGGTTGAAGATTTATCTTCAATTAGCAATATCTCAAAAGACTTTTTATATCAGCATCTTATTCTGAACGGTTTCATTTCCTTTGTTTCGATGTTACTGCGAGCAACTAATCCTATATCTGTGTTTGTCTTGTTTATAGCCTATTGAATTAGAAATTAAATGCTTTAAATTCGGACGAGCAGGGCGAGGGAGAATTTAAATGTATTTTATTTTGTTTGAAATAGGGGTTTTCCCGTTTGCTATTTGTAGTTAATATTTACAGATGGGAACTAGTATAACTAGTTCGGATACTGGTTTTGTAACAGTATGTACTATTTATAAGTTTGACGTTAGGTGCAGGAGGCACGAGGAAAGTTTTGGCGGTTTTTATGGGTGGGGTTTAAAGGTACTATATAAAGTTCGGGATTTAAATGTATTAGTATCGAAGGTGCTCGCAGTTACGTCGGATTGAAGTTGGTCACATAGGTATATGTGCAGTTGCTGCTATGTTTATTGTACGTACAGGCGTTGGAGGCATTAGCCGGGGGAAAAGAAACGATGCGAAAGAGGAACAATGTTATATGTCATGTGTTTATATAATGTTTCGATTGAAGAAATATGTACAATTCAGTAAAATGAAATATTGTATCGCAAGAGAAAATAAGATGTTACTGCGAGCAACTAATCCTATATCTGTGTTTGTCTTGTTTATAGCCTATTGAATTAGAAATTAAATGCTTTAAATTCGGACGAGCAGGGCGAGGGAGAATTTAAGTGAAGTTAATATCATTTTTAATAGCTCGTGTGGTATGGTGTCAAAAATTTTCAAAATCCTAAATAAATATATCCTTCAATCAAATGCTTTATTTATATTAAATTCGGCATGTCACATAACAATAGTAAAAACATAAGGTCTTTGACCTTTCATAACCGACAAATACATACATTTACACAATATACACAATACTAATATTAAAACACAAAAGACATAGAACATATATTGCATGCACATTTTTAACAGGGCTGAACCAAGGATTTGTATGATAATACAAATCCTTGGCTGGACTCATTGAAATACTATATTATATATTATATACATGCATGAGCAGTAAGCTAAAAGCAACATTTAAGCAGCAACATAAAACAATAAATCACAGCAATTAGAAATTAGAAAAAGGCTGAGTTTTTTAAGCTTAGCAATTAAAAACAAAAAGAGTAGAAGTATAATACCTAGCATGTTTCAAAGCTGTAACATGAAACACAAAAATAAATACTAAGCCCATGCTTTGCAATGGCATAAGTTGCGATTTTATGAGTAAGACTCGAGGTATATATCCATTTTTTTTTAAATATAGGATTTTGCTGGGTTTTTTTTTTTCTATAAATGAACTTTACCATATACTTAATAGTAAAAGAAAATAGAAAAATGGGGTCACCGTTCAATTTAGCACAGTGACACAATCTGCATTCGAAAGAAGCATGCATTTTTGTTAAGTCACTTTTTTTCTTATGAACTAATAGGAGAAAAAGAGGTAATATTGAAATAAAAAAAAAGAACTAAATTACAGAAATCGCTTAAATTTTACAATGATTTAGTTTACGTAAAGCTTTATTTGGAAAAAAAATATATAGATCACTGATGAGTAAAAAAAAGTTATTTCAATTTTAATGCTAAAAAAATTGCATTTTTGCACAAAAAGGAGATAATTTAGAGCTTTAAAAGTCATTCGTGGCCAAAACGAATCGATTTTTTTGGGTTGAGTTTTGTACCATATTATAAAGTAAAAACTAATAGTGTAATAAATAAAATATGAAATGAAAAAGAAAAGTGTAAAAAAATTTGCTGATTTTTTTTTAACTTCGAGCAGAGATATATATACTAAATGTTTTATATGTCTCTGTCTGAGGTCTCTGCATATACTTATTGTTCTGAAAATATTTGTAAAGTTTTTTAAAGACATCCTTGATATATTTACGAGCTTTAGAATCTATCCTAAAACATAATTGTTATTAAATATGGTAAATATATTTTATATGATGTACGAAATAATCAAAGTAAAGGTTATTAAATCTCAGAGAGCTTATATTTATTTGTTATGCAACATGCCGACTATAAACAATTCAAAGCTTTGAAATGAATTGAGTAAAGGAAAAGTATCGACACAGACACGGAATTGCAATCCGACATTGGTCCGTAATCTACAGAAGTTCCGGTAAAATTTTGCCGAGAGAAAAAAAATATACATTTTTGTATTTTTAGCAGTCTTCACGCTGAGTGGCAGCCCTGGCAGCCCAGGCTTGTTAAATTACGCTCGGGCTTGTAAAAATCATATCTACAGGCCAACAGAATCTAACTAAAAATTTTCAAAAATTGAGCTCCGGGCCTGTAGATTTAACAGTTCATCGTGAAGACTGTTTTTAGTTCTGTTCTTTGGTCAGATAGAAATATGATATAAAGGCAAACAAATGTAAGGGGTCTCATATTTAGTATTTTTTAAACTCATGCCCAAGAAAACGAAAGTCGAGTAACAGCAACAGATTTAAGGCCTTATATTTTTTATAAGACTCTCAGGCACTTGTTTCTATCCTTCGGAAGACCCACTATCGACGAATATTTACACGTGGATAGTAGGTCTTCCCATGAATAGAAACAAGTGCCTATGCTAAGACTAAGAATTATAATAAGCTTATTTTTAAAATACATCAATGCTGTACATAAACCTCTTTTTGTAGATAATCTTTAACTTCATGCCAATAGACATATGTAACGGGAGTGGAAGTTTCCAATGGCTTCTTTTTCCAGTTGTCTACTTAAGTTCTGGGATATTGGACAAACTACGCAAAACACATTAATATAAACAAGATGTTTATTTAAAGACATACATTGTGGTTAAATATAAGTAACATTATCTACACACAAGAATAATACAATATACGGTGGTGGCTAGTCTACTTGTCATTGTGAAGTTCCATATTTGCAAGCCAAATTGTATGAGCGTCTGCTCATTTCAAATCCTAAGTGTAGACTGCCCCAAACACAGTGAGTGACAGCAAACTTATAGTTCCTAGTGACAATGACCGGGCCGGATGTCGGGCACGTCGGGCACATGCAAGAAGCAGGAAGTCCTGACAAGAATAATTATATGGCCGGTCTCAGGAGAAAGAGTAACGGAACTTTAAGTTATACTAATATTAACCAATTGCCCCAAATAAATAGAATAAACAAGTAAACAAAGTGACCACCATTACACACATTTACATTTGTATGCAAATTTGTCCGCCATTTAAATCACACAGGTGGTTCCCATAAACTTTGACATCATAATTCAAAACATTTAACGTCACAACTAAAAAGTGATTGTTACTTAACGTTGGAAGGTTATTCGGATAGGGGCTATTTAAAAAAAAATGATGCCTTTCCTTTAAACCTTTGTCAGTCTCTTGTATGATACTATATCTGTAATGTTTTTAGGTCAGATAATGTATTATGATTAGTTGGTCCTAACTACCAAAGATAATACATGTAGCAGTATGTGCTCTGTTTAAAAAATATTGTCCAAAATTGTACCTCTAAATGTCAGGAGTGTAATGCTTTCAGTGTGACATTTAGAAGAAAGCATGTGCATTCATTGATGATATAGAATAAATAAGGGCAGATACAATACCAAACAATATCTTTCATCCAACTATTATATCTTGGCTATGATTTCTTGTTCAATTCTTCCATATATTTACATTTTTATGAGCCTCATAAGGTAAGTCAAATAAGTTTGTGTAAAAAAAAAAATGTTAGTAAAAGTCAATTTGCTGCCAGAAAATGTCTTTGTAGGTGAAATAACATGTTTCTGTACATCTTGCACGGTTTATTTTTTTTTTGTTTAGTATCATAGCTTGGAACAGGTGCATCCAGTTGACCCTGAAGTTCTACTACTGGAATATTATGGTTACAATAAGAGGACTACCCAGGTCTGTCAGGAGTGTAACAACTGGGTTAAGATGTTTTTTTTTTAGAAACAATGTTGTTATAGTTGTTGTTTTTTCTTGAATTTCAGTGAACATTACCTGTTACAGTTTATCAGTAACAAACATGCCATTATTATGGCCTTCATTGCTTTTGTATGCTCAATACTTCAATGTCAGGAGTGTAACACAAAAAAATGCCTTATTTCAATCTTATTAGCAAAGGTAAGTTATTGGAAGAAAAACAAGCTGACAATTATTATAAAATGACATTACTACACCTCAGCTTAACACAGAATACAAGTCTACATCATTACTTTTGAAATTTTTGAACTAAAATTGCAATTGAACTAGCTTGTTTAAATGTGTTACAGTCCTGACATACAAGTATTGAGCATAAACAAGCAATAAAGGCCATAATAATGGCATGTTTGTTACTGAAAATATGCAACAGATGGTGTTCACACTCAAATTCCAGAAAAGAAAACCAATAATAACAACATTGTTTCTATAAAAAAATAACATGAATGTTACACTTAAACATTTTAAAGCGTTACACTCCTGACATTTTTGGGTACATTTTTGGACAATTTTTAATATACAGAGCACATACTGCTACCATCTTTGGTAGTACGAACAAACTTATCATAATACATTATCTGACATAAAAACAATATATATATAGTATCAAACAAGAGACTGAACAAGGTTTAAAGGAAAGCCATCTTTTTTTTTAAATAGACAATTAGCAAAATTTGTAAATATGTAAGAAGTATATAATTTTTTTTAACCTGTTCTTTATAAATTTGCACTAAAATAATATGTGAAATATAAAGACTCTACATGATTTCAGGTCAGTTTCAGGTTAAAATAGGGTAGCAATTAATTATGGTCAGGAGTGTAACATTTGTTACACTCCTGACAAGTTTCTGATGTAGCTTATCTATAACAAAATTCAACATGATTCTTTATTAAAATAATTGTAACATCTTTACAATGTAATGAGAAAGCCGATCTGTCTTGTAAAAGTGATTTTTCTGCACACTATTCACCAAAGATTCTTAAAAATTAAAGTGTAATTCTCATTAAACATGTTAAAAGTTTGCTCTTTGCTCAGAAATTAAAAAAATATGTAATCAAGTATTTAATAAATTTATTTATTTGTGAGATTGTAAATTTAAAATAGATATCATTACTGATTTTCTAAACATTCCATTAAAAAACAGTCTTACAGTTACTGAAAAAATATGTCAGGAGTGTAACAAAAGGATAAAAAACACATGTTTGTATTTTTTAAATGAAGAAAACTTAGAATTGACTGAAGCAATTGTTGTGAAATTTTCAGAGGATGTAATTAGATCATATATGTTTGCTTCCTTATACTTTTTATATAAAATTAAAGCTTTTGCAAAGAGATATAAAAACTTTTGAAATAAGATATTAAAGAATACACTAAAAATTGGTGAAATTTACATATTTAAAAACTTATAAACTGTTTATAAGTAAAAAAAAATTGCAGGAAAATCATTTAGTACCTTTATTGCAACAAACAAAAAAATTACATTGATATTTATATTCTTATTTATGTTTGTCAGTTGATATTATTATTTTGTTGTTTCCTTTGAAAAGTGGATGAATTCTTATGAGTAAAATGTTGTTAAAATTTTTGTTTTTATTATTTTGCATTAACCCTTGGTAGTTTTGTAAACTTGAATGTCTCTGGATTAAAGAAAAATGATAGAAAAAAGATTAGCAATGACTTAATTTTTTACCATGTTTGTCACACTTTGGCATCATTTTTTTGAAATAGCCCATAGGTGATATAAGTTCTTTCGGGGGCAAAATATCAAAAGTGTAAATATGTTTATTGTAGGCCAAATTATGCTAAACTGTAGACAACAAATACATTAATATTTTGATGAGTCTTGTTCTCCTCTTTCCAATGATATAAAGTATAACTGTGTGGTCTTTTGTTAACCCAAATCCATAAATTTCATTGATTAATAGTAATACTAATAGTAAAGATTTTGATGTGTAGTTTAATTGTTTGTATTATAGTTCATATGGATGGTAAAGTGAACATTTCCATTCTCAATCTTATTTTACCTGTTTTTGTGTTTTATAGGTGATATGATATGGATGGTAAAGTGAAGATTTTATTTTTTATCATCAGTTTATTGTTGTTGGAAGTTTTCTGTCAGCATACTATGTACCAGTTCAAGCGTTACACTTACAAAAAGAAACGAGATGTAAGTCCTATGAAGTACATGAAGTATGGAATACTTTTTTGTATATGCATTATGTACATATACATTTTTTTTTTTAATTTTGCAAAATATTATTGTTTATATTAATCCTTTAATCCACAGACACACTATCTTTTTCATTGTGGACTGGTCATTTATGAGCAAATAAAACTTCAAACTCAATTAATAAATATTAATAATTGAATGAATGATCTTGATCCACTGGTCAAAACATTGACTTAACTTGATATTATTAATTTCATGTTAATCTGGTGCTCTACTTTCTCTTAGTACTTACTCACATATGTTTTATAGTGTTCACTGAGAGATACATCTTCGCTAGCCAAGGGTTACGATCCACTCCCGCTCTCTCCACCCTTGGCAGATTAAGCCAACATTTGTGAAAACAATGTTGTGCCACCTATCGGAAGATTAAAGTCACGCCCATTCCGAATACATTATTCTTAACCAATGGTAGCACTTGAACTCTTCAATTTAGAGGTAAAAACACAGTACCGTCTAGATTCTTCACACTTGGTAAAGCCGGAAACGAAAATATACGTCAACATTCATGCATAAGTGCATGAAACATACACAGGAACTTCTATTAGTTGATTAAAAACATTCAAGTTGTAACTAAATATAGTCGTATGTTTAGGGATGTAAAGACTTGTTGCACAATAAACACGTGGCAATTGTTTACAAACACCTTCTACATTTACACATGATCATGTTATGTACACTTTTTGATTGGATGCAGCGAGTTTCGACTGTAACCAATGAAAATGCTTATCCTGTGTCTACGCAATTTTATCTCAATCCGCCAAGGGTGGAGAGAGCGGGAGTAGATCGTAACCCTTGGCTAGCGAAGATGTGAGAGATATCTTCTTAGATTATATATAAAAGTTTTAAATCATGATGAAGAATTTAATGTTTAGGCTTTATTCAGGTTTGCTAATTTTCATATTTAAATAAGGCTGATCCTAACTTTTTCAATTAATCATTAAAGTCTTGGAACTTTTTTTTCAGGATAAAAAATATAGAAGTGCCAAAAATCCTTGTGAAGGAAGACCAGACTGTCTTGCTCATAAAGGTGTGGACCAATTAATGTGTGTCAGAGAGTGCATGTCAAAATTCTGCTTTGATGAACTCTACAAAAATGACCTAGTAAGTGTATTGCATAACCATTTAAGTATATATAAATTATATCAAAGTCAGTGTTAAGAATTATCTTTGTAGAAATGTACAGAAATGGCACAGAAGATATAAAAAAGAAGATGTGGTATGATTACCAATGAAGCAACTCTCCATAAGAGACCAAATGACACAGAAATTAACAGCTATGGGTCACTGCACAGCTTTAAAACAATAAGCAAAGCCTATATAGTATAGTCAGATTTAAAAGGCCCCGAAATCACAAATGTAAAACAATTCAAACAAGAAAACTAACAGCCTACAAAAAGATAAATATGTAACACAGCAACAAACGACAACCACTGAATTACAGGCTCCTGACTTGGGACAGATACATACATTCAGAATGTGGTGGGGGTTAAACATGTAAGTAGGATCCCAACCCTCCCCTAACTTGGGACTGTGTTGTAACAGTTCAACATAATAACAACTATCAGAAATCAGTTGAAAAGGCTTAAATCATTAGATGGATACAAAAAGAAATACATATAACAAAAACACAGAGTAGATGTGACCAAGTTCTTGAACATCCCAACAACAAAAAGACATTAAGTACAGATCTGAGAGTATTCACAGTAACTGGCAGAAAGTCAGTTACAACTAAAAAAAAATCATGCATCTAAGATTAAATTATCAATCAGTACACATCCAATGGATTAAGTGTAAAGACATCATATACAGTCAAAGGAAAACATGGCCTAAAATAACAATTTTTCTCAAGAGTTATTATAAGACCAATGTCTCGAGCTATGAATTGTTATATTTTAGTTTCAGGTTTTGGTTTATTGCCTTGTGAGCAAGTTGTCTACCATTAAATCTTGTGGAAAGTTATCTCATTGGCAATCATGCCACATATCTTTATTTTATTGTCATATTCATCTTATGTTTTCTTTTTCAGCTTGAAGATGGAGAAATTGATATAAGACTAAACTCATTCAAAGGATGTTTGTCTCAGCAATCCAATAATATGTACTCTAAGACAAACAATATTGATATTAATGGAAACTATGTTCTTAACTGAAAACAATAAACAAAGACAAATATATAATATAACTATGGATTGAAATTGTGTTTTCAACTGAAAACAATATATAAGAACAGATATATATTAATACCGTAACTGTGATTGGAAACTTATGTTCCAAACTGACTGTCTTATACAGACTGATTTATAGCACACAAACGAAGGAAACTAAGATCTGTACCAACGTTTACCAGTGATTTCTTCATTACTATCAGTGGATTCTGATTTAAAAGACCAACTTTAGAATGCTGCCAATCTTTTCGGATTTTGCTACTGATTTGTAAAACTATTAATAATAATGAAAAATACATCATGTGCTCTTTTTATATGAAATTTTTGTGTTCTTACTTAGACTTATATGTTTTTATTCGATTGTTTTGAGATCTTATAATGCTATCATGTCGTGGTCGTCAGAAGATATATTTGGTTTCTGAACAATAACAGATCAAGAATGAATTTTGGTGGCGTCAAGTTTACCGTTCTAGATTCATGCCCCTTACAAATTGGAAAACTGCTAAACATTCGTTTCTAATCGCTAACTTTAGTTTGCCTCAACCGAAGGTTATGAAACTTGTGCACATAGCTATTCCCACAAAACACAGATCAAGTTCAAATTTTGGTGGTGTCACTTTTACCATTCTAGATTTATGCGGCTTATGCCCCATTACATTTAGTTTCCTTTCTCTAACTTAAGATTGTGTATATGATTATAACCCCAAAACTCAGAGAAGTACAAATTTGGGTAGCGTCACTTTTACAGTTTTTGTGTTATGTCCCTTTAGAAAGTTATATGCAAGTTTGAGCATCATCCCATGGACACATTCCCCATTTATGTTAAATTAGATTTGACAGTATTTACTTTTCATTTTGAAATCTCAGAGCCATGTTTTATGGACAGAAAAGGGATACAAGTGATTGAAAACAGGACAACAGCATGATTTAGAATTACGAGGAAATAACCATATTCTCTGCTGAATTACTTTTATTGCTGTTATTCATATGGACAATTATAAAACGAGTTACTCATTGGTTTATAATTACATGTCAGCTCACTCGTTGATTTATCATTATGATATGTAAGCTTACTCATTGGTTGATCATAATGATGTCAGTTTACTCATTGGTTGATCATTATATGTCAGTTTACTCATTGGTTGTTCATTACTATCAGTTTCCTCATTGGTTTATCATTACATGTCACCTTACTCATTGGTTGATTATAATGATGTCAGCTTATTCATCGGTTGATATATTACATGTCAGCTTACTCATTGGTTGGTCATTACATGTCAGTTTACTCATTGGTTGATCATTACATGTCAGCTTACTCATTGGTTGGTCATTACATGTCAGTTTACTCATTGGTTGATCATTATATGTCAGCTTACTCTTTGTTTGGTCATTACATGTCAGTTTACTCATTGGTTGGTCATTACATGTCAGTTTACTCATCGGTTGGTCATTACATGTCGGCTTACTCATTGGTTGATCATTATGTATCAGTTTACTCATTGGTTGATCATTACATATCAGTTTACTCATTGGTTAATCATTACATGTCAGTTTACTCATTGATTGATCATTACATGTCAGGGCCGTGGTGTAGTGCATCGGACTTCTAACACAAAGGTTCCTGGTTCGATTCCCGTTCGGAATGAAAATTTCAGGAACTCAATTTTCGGCTCTCCCTTGACACCATTTGCGAGTATGGTCTTGAGGAAACAATGATAGTCTGTCGGAAGGGGCTGATAAATGGCTGACCTGTGTTAAGAGAGAGCCATATCTCTTTCACGTTAAAGACACCCTTGTAGATTTCGAGTAGGCTAATGCCGCTACAAGGCTGCACTCATACCCGCAAAGTGGAAAGGGATTAATATAAGTTGCAAAACTTGTTTCCCAATCCACTAAAAATAAATATGTTTAAAAAAAAAAAAATATACTCATTGGTTGATCATTACATGTCAGTTTACTCAATGGTTGATCATTATATGTGGGCTTACTCATTGGTTGATCATTACGTGTATGATTACTCATTGGCTGATCATTACATGTCAGTATACTCATTGGTTCAACATTATGTCAGTTTACTCATTGGTTGATCATTACATGTCAGTATACTCATTGATGGATCATTACATGTCAGTATACTCATTGGTTGAAGATTGTCAGTTTACTCATTGGTTGATCATTATATGTCAGATTACTCATTGGTTATTCATTACATGTCAACTTACTCATTGGTTGATCACTACATGTCAGTTTACTCATTGATTGGTCATTACATGTCAGCTTACTCATTGGTTGATCATTACATGTCGGCTTACTCATTGGTTGATTATTACATGTCAGTTTGCTCATAGGTTGATCATTATATGTCAGTTTACTCATTGGCTGATCATTACATGTCAGTTTACCCATTGGTTGATCATTAAATGTCAGTTTAATCATTGGTTGATCATTATATGTCAGTTTATTCATTGGTTGATCATAACATGTCGGCTTACTCTTTGTTTGGTCATTACATGTCGGCTTACTCATTGGTTGATCATTATATGTCAGTTTACTCATTGGTTGATCATTATATGTCAGTTTACTCATTGGTTGATCATAACATGTCAGCTTACTCATTGGTTGATCATTACATGACGGCTTACCCATTGGTTGATCATTACATGTCAGTTTACTCTTTGGTTGATCATTATATGTCAGTTTACTCATTGGTTGATCATTATATGTCAGTTTACTCTTTGGTTGATCATTACATGTCAGTTTACCCATTGGTTGATCATGTCATGTCAGCTTACTCATTGGTTGATCATTACATGTCGGCTTACTCATTGGTTGATCATTATATGTCAGTTTACTCATTGGTTGATCATTATATGTCAGCTTACTCTTTGTTTGGTCATTATATGTCAGCTTATTCATTGGTTGATCATTACATGTCGGCTTACCCATTGGTTGATCATTTTGTGTCAGTTTACTCATTGGTTGATCATTATGTATCAGTTTACTCATTGGTTGATCATTACATATCAGTTTACTCATTGGTTGATCATTATATGTCAGCTTACTCATTGGCTGATCATTACATGTCAGTATACTCATTGGTTCAACATTATGTCAGTTTACTCATTGGTTGATCATTACATGTCAGTATACTCATTGGTGGATCATTACATGTCAGTATACTCATTGGTTCAACATTATGTCAGTTTACTCATTGGTTGATCATTATATGTCAGATTACTCATTGGTTAATCATTTTGTCAACTAACTCATTGGTTGATCATTACATGTCGGCTTACCCATTGGTTGATCATTACATGTCAGTTTACTCATTGATTGGTCATTACATGTCAGCTTACTCATTGGTTGATCATTACATGTCGGCTTACTCATTGGCTGATCATTACATGTCAGTATACTCATTGGTTCAACATTATGTCAGTTTACTCATTGGTTGATCATTACATGTCAGTATACTCATTGGTGGATCATTACATGTCAGTATACTCATTGGTTGATCATTACATGTCGGCTTACCCATTGGTTGATCATTACATGTCAGTTTACTCATTAATTGGTCATTACATGTCAGCTTACTCATTGGTTGATCATTACATGTCGGCTTACCTATTGGCTGATTATTACGTCAGTTTACCCATTGGTTGATCATTATATGCCAGTTTACTCATTGGTTGATCATTATATTCAGTTTATTCATTGGTTGATCATTATATTCAGTTTATTCATTGGTTGATCATAACATGTCGGCTTACTCTTTGTTTGGTCATTACATGTCGGCTTACTCATTGGTTGATCATTACATGTCATATTACTCATTGGTTGATCATTATATGTCAGCTTACTCATTGGTTGATCATTATATGTCAGTTTACTCATTGATTGATCATAACATGTCAGCTTACTCATTGGTTGATCATAACATGTCAGCTTACTCATTGGTTGATCATTACATGTCGGCTTACCCATTGGTTGATCATTACATGTCAGTTTTCTCTTTGGTTGATCATTATACGTCAGTTTACTCATTGGTTGATCATTATATGTCAGTTTAC
Organism: Mytilus galloprovincialis; assembly: GCF_965363235.1. Taxonomy (NCBI): domain Eukaryota; kingdom Metazoa; phylum Mollusca; class Bivalvia; order Mytilida; family Mytilidae; genus Mytilus; species Mytilus galloprovincialis. The sequence goes on along the minus strand of NC_134838.1, from coordinate 130,026,253 downwards.
TCATTGGTTGATCATTACATGTCAGTTTACTCTTTGGTTGATCATTGTATGTCAGTTTACTCTTTGGTTGATCATTGTATGTCAGTTTACTCATTGGTTGAACATTGTATGTCAGCTTACCCATTGGTAGATCAATACATGTCAGTTTTCTCTTTGGTTGATCATTATACGTCAGTTTACTCATTGGTTGATCATTATACGTCAGTTTACTCATTGGTTGATCATTACATGTCAGTTTTCTCTTTGGTTGATCATTATACGTCAGTTTACTCACTGGTTGATCATTATACGTCAGTTTACTCATTGGTTGATTATTATACGTCAGTTTACTCATTGGTTGATCATTACATGTCAGTTTTCTCTTTGGTTGATCATTATACGTCAGTTTACTCACTGGTTGGTCATTATACGTCAGTTTACTCATTGGTTGATCATTATACGTCAGTTTACTCATTGGTTGATCATTACATGTCAGTTTTCTCTTTGGTTGATCATTATATGTCAGTTTACTCTTTGGTTGATCATTATCTGTCAGCTTACTCTTTGGTTGATCAGCTGTCTCATTAGTGATCTTTATTTTCAGGATTACTGATTGGATGATTCAGTTAATTCACGAATAGGTTAATCATTATATGTCAGATCAGTGGCGTAGCTTGCATGTATGCTCAGATGCTCAAGCATCCACATCATTTTGACAAAAAAAAAATTAAAAAAAATAGCAGCAGTTTAACTCGGAAGTATCCAAATGTAACAAGCTGAGGACATGAGGGTAACGTCCAGTCATTTTCGAAGCAGTATGCCTGGTCTTTCATTTAGGATAATTTAGTTTGATAGTTGAATCGCAGAATAGTGTTTCAAGTTAACTTTTGTTCGTAAAAATAGTCTATGTCATCGGCCAAGGCAAGCGGAGAGGACTGATACGCAGACCCGTGGACATATTTCATCTGAAATTGAACCTAGTGGAGTGATGGCTTCTCATTTGACTATAGCAACTAACAACTAAAACACCATGCCCAGGGGCGTAGCTAGAAGAAAACGATGTGCAAGCAAGCCAACTACCGCCGAGCAGAGCGAGTGGAAAAAATTTTGGGACCCTTTAATGCAGAAAAATGTTTTTTTTTTTCGGTTTTCAGTCATAGGACGGTTTAAAGAGGAGCTACATGTAGATAGGACTTATAAACAATTTATGAACGAAAAACTTTCAATACTTGAATCTTCTGAATAGAGTAAGTCATGGTTAATTTAATACATAAACAACACATTTTTGAATTACAGAATTTACTCAAAATTTACCAAAATCTGCTCTTCGGGTCTAAGCAGAAACGAACTTCTCTATTACTTTGTCAACATTCACACTGAAATCCCAATCAATATGCAGTTAAATGCTAGCGATGATAACCTGTCGTTGTTCGTTGTTGATCGTACATTTGTTTTTAACAGACTTAATACATTGATTGATCTGCACGGTAGCACTCGCGAGATGTTATAAACCAGCGTACGTGTTCTCCATCGAGCGACCTCCCGATTGAAATTGTCCGCCAAATACATCATGCCAGGTCATTTTTTTTATGTCTCAGACAATGTTGAGAATTAATGTTGGTTATTTTTCCTACAACACGAGGAAGCAGATATGACACAAAGAAGCTATTTTCTGATAATACCAGACACCCTCTACTCTCCAATTCCATATACCGTAATCATATGGTCTACGTGTGTGAACGCAAAATATAATGAGACTTTCCAATGCTGTTTTGGCATGTTTTCAGGGATTATTGGCTCTGGTAGTCTGTGGAATACATCGCCTCGGCATATTTTCAATTATATCAAAGGGTTTCGATAAATCTAATGATCGATTGGTACATCGCATCGCAAACAGATAAGCCGTACTCTGTAAAATGTGCTCCGAAACTACACGTCTTAGACTGAGTATAATAAATTCAAATCTGGTAAACATGGTAAAGATACAAGTTACTGTCCGATTTGTAAATGATCTCCAATGAAACGTTTATTTTGAAATGCCGTTTTTTAATGACAGTTCATCAATTAAAAAAGTGACAACATATGTGTTTCCTTTAACCATAATTAATTTTAAATTATAAATTTTTATTTTGTCATTTTTTTTTTGCTTGCCGAATCGATGTGCACGCAACTGCCTGTTAGCGTATAGGGAGCTACGCGCCTGATGCCATCCTGATATCGTTTCTTGCGACATTGTAAACGACGTGATAAAACAAATCAATTTGTAATAGATCGTGATAAGTCCTAGGCTTATGAATTCCCGTTTCTATCTAGGTTCAAATACTAATTTTATTTTCATTCAGTAAAGAACAAAGATCCAATATTCCCCGCCATGCACATTACATGTCATATTTTATCTATCAAAAACCAAGGAACAAGGGAATAACTAAAAAAAAACTTTTGTTTTGTTTCGTTTTCTTTTTTATTTTCAATATCTAAAAAGAAATAAAAGCTTCACAGCAAATGAAATGGGATTTCCATTACAATTTATATTTCAAAGGGTCATTATACTGGTTAAAAATATTTGATTACGAATTATTTTCCAAATTGTCAAAGACATTGCTTATGATATGAGTTTCACTTAATCTGACAAGAATTGTACACATGAGAGTGCTAACAAGACCGGACGATCGGACGCCCGGTATTTCTATGTCTCATGCATGCGTTTAGCTCAGTAATAAAAAACCCAAGGTTATAGACTCCAATTCCTGGAAAGAGAAGTCACTTCAGTTCCTATACTCCGATAATCGAAGTTCCTAAATTATACAGAAGTGCCGCTGTAATGGGGTCCGTTTAAACGGTTTTTGATATGTCAAATAGAAGATTGGGGGGGAAACTTTACATCAAATATTTATGAATTGAATGATGGTAGTTTCAAGGAAACAATAAAATTGGGTTAAAAATATAAATATATGAATTGGTGGGTATTTTGAATTTAAACAAAAATCTAACTAGTGTCGGATTCTGGGGGAGTACATGTGCTTAAATAAAAAATATTTTTCTGCACAAAAAGGTCCAAAACATTTTTCGGCTCGCTCCGCTCGGCAAAACATCCACATCATTTCAACCCTGGCTACGCCACTGTCAACTAAATTCTGAAAATACTATTGTAACCCATTACTCATTTTTTACTCTCAACATATATCAGATAACTAACAATATTATAGAGCTACTGTTGTCGATATAAGGTTCCTATTTAGAATATAGTAATGTCATAAAGAAATAATGTCTTATTGATGAATAATATATGAAGATAGCCTGGTCTTTAGGTACTTATATACAGGGATCTTCACTTAGAATTAGCTGTTCCAGTAATCAGTGAAGAAATATGTTAACAAAATATGCAATATTGTTGTTGAATAAAAAAAAAGAATTATGCTACTATACACAAGTAAGGAATAATTATATAATGTGGTATAGGGTAGCACTTACAATAATATTGTGTGTGGCATCTTGAATTTTTACTACCAGTCTCTGAACTGCTCCTGTTTTTGTTTTGATGACACACAAAGGATACTGTATACCAAGTAGGTACTAACAGTACAAACAAGATTTACATGATTACATTTCTGTCTGTCAGGTTGAGACTATGAAGATGATGCCTGTCAGATGGGCTTTGGTTGTGGCAAACTAAAAGTTAGAAAAAGGAAACAAAACATCAGCAATTTTTCCATTTGTAAAGGGCAAATCTCTAGAACTGTTCAAATGACTCCACCAAAATTCAAACTTGATCTGTGTTTTGTGGTAATGAGCATTGTGCATATAACTTGATGTACATACTGACATGGGTAAAACTTATTGCCAACTCTGTTACGGTGGGGGGCATAGAAATAAAGTCAGATATATACGTTAAAAGAGATGCCACCAACTTGATCTATGTTTTGTGGTTATAAGCATTGTGTGTAAGTTTCATAATATTTGGTTGAGGCAAACCTAAATTGGGGGAACAGAAACATTTTTCCCCCTATTTTTATGTGTATAAAGGGTCATATGAACTGTTAAAGTGACACCACCCAATTTCAAACTTGACCTGTGTTTTGTGGTTAATAATTAATAAGCATTGTGTACAAGTTTTATAACACTTGGAAGTTAGTTGAAGTTAGAAAACAGAACCTGTTTTGGGATGAATGCACAGACACATGGACAAGGGTAACACTCCCTATTCCCTTAGCCTAGCGGCAGGGGATTAAAACATGAAAAAGTTGTCTTTGTATGACTTGAATACTGAACACATATTAACTCCACTCATACTTTGTTGCATATGTTTATTGGTTTTGTATTATAGAACAATTACACTCGAGTAATGATGACATTATGTTTATAAAGTTCTATCATATATTTATTGGTTTTGTATTATAGAACAATTACACTCGAGTGACATTATGTTTACAAAGTTTTATCCTATATTAATGATCTATCTCTCATTTGTTCAAGAGTTATATCAGTTTTGTTACATAAGATAAACTCCAGCTCCAATTTTACATAAATGACATAAAATATGGACCCATTGTGATGAAGTGCGACGGCTCCAACGTGATGAGGTCAGACTGTTGGTGAACACAGTGTGGTTGTTGTAAGAAAATAAACGATATTTGTTACAAGAAACTTAAATTGTAGTTACCTAAAACAAAACTAACATCTTTCTCAGAGCAGTTATACCTTATAGCTTTGGCAAAATGATTCAGCCTACAGAACTTTTGCCTGCAGTTGCATATCCAGTAGTTTGGAGGGTTTGACATTCAATGCATTTGAATGGGGCGATATGGTAGGAACACCCCAACTCCCTTATATCCTAGGTTGGGAACCCTCATTTTTTGGTTCAGCCTCTGACCTGGGCCACTAACTTTTCTGGCTAACAGACGGCAAATTCAGCTGCCAAATGAAACCCAGCAGCATTTGTATAAGCTTTGTAAAATACAGATCCATAAGACAGAAATTACATAAATGATTTGTTATCTGATTATTATCTACATAAAATACATAAAGAGCACCATTTAAATAAGTAATTCAGGACCTAAAAAACAGTACCATTCATTAGCTGCTAAAACAGGGCTGATTAATCTCTTATCAGAAATTAAAACCATTTTATACAATAATTAAATACATTAACATAGACCAGGTGCTCCGCAGGGCGCAGCTTTATACGACCGCAGAGGTCGAACCCTGAACAGTTGGGGCAAGTATGGACAAAACATTCAAGCGTGATACAGCTCTGAATTTGGATTGTGATCAAATTTTTGACATTACATGGGTTTTTTTACACAAAACAAATGTCAAGATTTTACAAATCAATTAAAGATTTCTTCTTATTTAAATCTAAAATTAAATAGTTGACACAGCATAGGTTTCTGACACAGAATGAATGTGGTCTAATGAACTTAAAAGGTTTTTTTTGCCTTTGAGCAATTCACTATGCTGTTGAATATTAATCCTCTCAAAAAAATGTTTGAAGAAATTTTCTTTTTATTTATGAAATCTGAAATGAGAAAAATTTAACCCCCCCCCTTTTTTCACATCCCCGTTTCCCTTTTTCCAAAACTGATATCAATTCAAATTTCTAATGGAGTTTGCAACAATAACTACTCTTTTAAATACATCATAAAATATTAAAATGTAAAATAAAGTGCTTGTTATCACTGAATGGTAGATTGGTTGGTAGTAAAAGTGAATATACATTGTTTATTGTATAAAACAATAAAAACCAGGTGCTCCGCAGGGCGCAGCTTTATACGACCGCAGAGGTCGAACCCTGAACAGTTGGGGCAAGTATGGACAAAACATTCTAGCGTGATACAGCTCTGAATTTGGATTGTGATCAAATTTTTGACATTACATGGTGTTTTTTTTACACAAAACAAATGTCAAGATTTTACAAATTTTCCAATTAAAGATTTCTTCTTCAAACTTTTTAAATCTAAAATGAAATAGTTGACACAGCATAGGTTTCTGACACAGAATGAATGTGGTCTAATGAACTTTTGTTTTTGCCTTTTAGCAATTCACTATGCTGTTGAATATTAATCCTCTCAAAAAAATGTTTGAAGAAATTTTCTTTTTATTTATGAAATCTGAAATGAGAAAAATTTAACCCCCCCCCTTTTTTTCACATCCCTGTTTCCCTTTTTCCAAAACTGATATCAATTCAAATTTCTAATGGAGTTTGCAACAATAACTACTCTTTTAAATACATCATAAAATATTAAAATATAATATAAAGTGCTTGTTATCACTGAATGGTAAAGATTGGTTGGTAGTAAAAGTGAATATACATTGTTTATTGTATAAAACAATAAAAAAAACTTCATCAGCAACATTTTATATTATGCAAATTTCCAATGAAGTTATTTACATAAAGTTATTGGCAAATAAAAATAGAAAATGACATCATAGTCATGTCTGGCAAATGTCCAACATACATTATCTAAAAACATTTTAGATAAGATAAGGAAATAAGATGTAAAAAAACTGCTTGTTATCACTGAATGGTAAAGATTATTTTAATTTATCAGTTGGTAGTAAAAAGTGAATATACATTGTATATTGTATATAACAAAGATTTAAGTTGATTCTGGACAAAGAAAGATAACTCCAATTAAAAAAAATCTTGCTATTGCACAATATTTTGGAATTAGATATTTCTTGCTTACTATTCTGGACAAAGAAAGATAACTCTAATTAAAAAAAAATTTGCTATTTCACAATATTGTGCAATTAGATATTTCTTGCCATTGCGCAATACTGTGCAATTGAAAAGACTTGCTATTGCACAATACTTAATATAATAATTTTAGATCCTGATTTGGACCAACTTGAAAACTGGGCCCATAATAAAAAATCTAAGTACATTTTTGGATTCAGCATATCAAAGAACCCCAAGATTTCAATTTTTGTTAAAATCAGACTAAGTTTAATTTTGGACCCTTTGGACTTTAGTGTAGACCAATTTGAAAACAGGACCAAAAATGAAGAATCTTCATACACAGTTAGATTTGGTATATCAAAGAACCCCATTTATTCAATTTTTGATGAAATCAAACAAAGTTTAATTTTGGACCCCGATTTGGACCAACTTGAAAACTGGGCCAATAATCAAGAATCTAAGTACATTTTTAGATTCAGCATATCAAAGAACCTAACTGATTCATTTTTTGTCAAAATCAAACTAAGTTTAATTTTGGACCCTTTGGACCTTAATGTAGACCAATTTGAAAACGGGACCAAAAGTAAAGAATCTACATACACAGTCATGACAATTAGATTCGGCATATCAAAGAACCCCAATTATTCAATTTTGATGAAATCAAACAAAGTTTAATTTTGGACCCTTTGGGCCCCTTATTCTGTTGGGACCAAAACTCCCAAAATCAATACCAACCTTCCTTTTATGGTCATAAACCTTGTGTTTAAATTTCATAGATTTCTATTTACTTATACTAACGTTATGGTGCGAAAACCAAGAATAATGCTTATTTGGGCCCTTTTTTGGCCCCTAATTCCTAAACTGTTGAAACCTAAACTCCCAAAATCAATCCCAACCGTTCTTTTGTGGTCATAAACCTTGTGTCAAAATTTCATAGATTTCTATTAACTTAAACTAAAGTTATAGTGCGAAAACCAAGAAAATGCTTATTTGGGCCCTTTTTGGCCCCTAATTCCTAAAATGTTGGGACCAAAACTCCCAAAATCAATACCAACCTTCCTTTTGTGGTCATAAACCTTGTGTTAAAATTTCATAGATTTCCATTCACTTTTACTAAAGTTAGAGTGCGAAAACTAAAAGTATTCGGACGCCGGACGACGCCGACGCCAACGTGATAGCAAAATACGACGAAAAATTTTTCAAATTTTGCGGTCGTATAAAAACTTCATCAGCAACATTTTATATTGGCAAATTTCCAATGAAGTTATTTACATAAAGTTATTGGCAAATAAAAATAGAAAATGACATCATAGTCATGTCTGGCAAATTTCCAACATACATTATCTAAAACATTTTAGATAAGATAAGGAAAAAAAGCTTCATCAGCAACATTTTATATTGGCAAATTTCCAATGAAGTTATTTACATAAAGTTATTGGCAAATAAAAATAGAAAATGACATCATAGTCATGTCTGGCAAATTTCCAACATATATTATCAACTACTATTCTATACAAAGAAAGATAACTCCAATTGAAAATTAATTGCTATTGCACAATATTGTGCAATTAGATATTTCTTGCTATTGTGCAATACTGTGCAATTGAAAATTTCTTGCTATTGCACAATACTTGATATGGAATCCTGATTTGGACCAACTTGAAAACTGGGCCCATAATCAAAAATCAAAGTACATATTTAGATAAAGCATATCAAATAAGCCCAAGAATTTAATTTTTGTTAAAATCAAACTTAGTTTAATTTTGGACCCTTTGGACCTTAATGTAGACCAATTTGAAAACTGGACCAAAAATTAAGAATCTACATACACAGTTAGATTTGGCATATCAAAGAACCCATTTATTCAATTTTTGAAGAAATCAAACAAAGTTTAATTTTGGATCCCCATTTGGACCAACTTGAAAACTAGGCCAATAATTAAAAATCTAAGTACATTTTTAAATTCAGCATATCAAAGAACCCCAAGGATTCAATTTTTGTTAAAATCAAACTAAGTTTAATTTTGGACCCTTTGGACCTTAATGTAGACCAATTTGAAAACGGGACCAAAAATTAAGAATCTACATACATAGTTAGATTCGGCATATCAAAGAACCCCAATTATTCAATTTTTGATGAAATCACACAAAGTTCAATTTTGGACCCTTTGGGCCCCTTATTCCTAAACTGTTAGGACCAAAACTCCCAAAATCAAACCCAACCTTCCTTTTATGGTCATAAACCTTGTGTTTAAATTTCATAGATTTCTATTTACTTATACTAAAGTTATGGTGCAAAAACCAAAAATAATGCTTAATAGGGCCCCTTTTTGGCCCCTAATTCATAAACTGTTGTGACCTGAACTCCAAAAATCTATCCCAACCTTCCTTTTGTGGTCATAAACCTTGTGCTAAAATTTCATTGATTTCTATTTACTTATACTAAAGTTATTGTGCGAAAACCAAGAATAATGCTTATTTGGGCCCTTTTTTGGCCCTTAATTCCTAAACTGTTGGAACCAAAACCCCCAAAATCAATCCCAACCTTCCTTTTGTGGTCATAAACCTTGTGTCAAAATTTCATAGATTTCTATTCACTTAAACTAAAGTTATAGTGCGAAAACCAAGAAAATGCTTATTTGGGCCCTTTTTGGCCCCTAATTCCTAAAATGTTGGGACCAAAACTCCCAAAATCAATACCAACCTTCCTTTTGTGGTCATAAACCTTGTGTTAAAATTTCATAGATTTCCATTCACTTTTACTAAAGTTAGAGTGCGAAAACTAAAAGTATTCGGACGCCGGACGACGACGACGACGCAGACGCCAACGTGATAGCAATATACGACGAAAATTTTTTCAAATTTTGCGGTCGTATAATAAATATACTTAAAACAAGACAAGCTTTTTACATGAATATAAAACAAGACAGAAATCCTATATTTTACTATTTCTACACCTCCCATCTTGATCTAAATACTCTAAAGCGAGTCTTGCTATGTTGGGTATGTAGCATGGTTTTAGTAAAATTCTAACATAATAACTTGACTCAAAACCTGTAAGAAATTTGAAGTATATTTTAGTTTGTAATATACAGAGCTTAATGTCTAAGAAGGAATACAATGAGTTATAAGTACAAACAAGCAGATTTACAGATAAGAAGTTTTGTAAAAGGAAAGAATGAAGTAGAACAAAGATGTAAAACTACTGTACATTTATATATACATCGTGCTGAGTAATGACAAGGAACACATTCTGTGGTATATACATCATGTTACAAAACAATATTTCTCTACGTTGCTATCTCTTCAACTCTGGCTCGTTTTGCAGACTGCTTCTTCTTGGCTGTTGTTGAATCATTTTCTTTATTGGCTGACGATGACGTTGATTTATGATGCTGAACGTACCTGGTTACCGTGGAGACACCATCTACAAACCTGGTCTTGTATAAAACGTTGGCGTTATTAAACATACCATCCTTCAAAGAGACGACGATGAACTGAAAATAAAATATCAAAGGAAGGTCATTACGTTATATCTCGTGACGTGGATGGCGCTGTGGTCGATGTGAATCGTTCCACCGTAGATACACCATCAATAAACCGTGTCTTGTATAAGACGTTGGCATTTTGAAACATCCCGTCTTTCAAAGACACCACAATAAACTGAAAATAAAATTACAATTTGTTTACAAATCTTTCAAATAGAAAATTTCTAGCATGCTCTAAACTTACTTCTAAGCTACTTCTTGTCCTTGCCAGAAATATTTCTTACCAGTTCTTTTAAATATATTATTTTGAACTTAATATGAGAGAAGCAAACAACATCATGCAATAAACATTTCATTGTATAGCAAAAGTTTGAAGACTAAGTTAAATCTCAAAAGTTAAAACCATATCAGCATTGACTCCAATTCTTAAATATGTCTGACAATTAAAGTCAAACATAAAACAAAATTGGTTTTGCTTTTATCCAATTTTCCACCCTGTAGAAACCTTGCTATACAATAAATGAAAAAAAAAATAATTATATGAGGTACCAGTTTTCATGTTGTAAACAAAAGTATAATTCTTACAATCAGTTCTAATCTACTATCAAGAAGGCGATTATTCTTTTTGTCAAGGGGTACTTTACGGATCATCCAGAGCCAAAAAAATCCCAATCTTCAATATCATAAGGGTCAAACTCTTAACAGTAAATGTCAAAACCATCAAAATTTGACCTTTATTTTTATCATTCATGGCATCAGTTCACATCTTAAAAGATTTAGTCATGTGATTCTCTAATTATCTTGAAACAATCCAACCTAGATGATTTATCTCCCTTTGACTGAAGACATATGCATTCTAATGATTGAAGTGGTAGAATTCTAGATTATAGATCTTATGTATGAAACAAATTTGACATAAAATCATGAAAACTGATACGTATCGAAATGTGTAAATTGTTATCATACAGTGCAGTGCTATTATAAGGTGGTTGACAAAGGGTAAAAAGGCTTTTTATAGATTAGACCGTTGGTTTTCCCGTTTGAATGGTTTTACACTAGTAATTTTGGGGCCCTTTATAGCTTGTTGTTCGGTGTGAGCCAAGGCTCCGTGTTGAAGGCCGTACTTTAACCTATAATGGTTTACTTTTTAAATTGTTATTTGTATGGAGAGTTGTCTCATTGGCACTCACACCACATCTTCCTATATCTATTTATATGATACAAAAGTTGGCTGAACACATAATGTATGAAACAGGTGTTACCATAGCATGTAACAACTAAAAATCATCTGTAATATTTTGTTTTAATAAGGATAAATAATCATTAAATATACATATTTTGGGAAAACTTCTTCAGACATGCCAAAACAATTAACATGTTGAAAGTATGGTATTTATTATTTTTTTCAAAAAGTATGACTTCGGTTTTTTAACAACCCTCTAGTCCCTGTTGTCAATTCTTTCAACACAATACAATAGCACTGCACATATATCTTCATTATTAGTAGGAAAATTTCCTACCAAACATTAGCATTGTTAGTAAAATTGAAATGACAAACAACAACAAAAGTAGTCCAATAATTACCTGTGAATGTTTAAAATGAGATTTGATCATCTGTCCAATGTTCTGTGTGTGTGATATGTCTAAAGCAGCATCAACCTCATCCAGGATATATAATGGTGCTGGCTTGAATAGCAACATGGCTAAAATCAGGGACAAGGCTATCAGTGACCTAGAAAGAGAATGGACAAGATATATAATGGTGCTGGCTTAAATAACAACATGGCTAAAATCAGGGACAAGGCTATCAGTGATCTAGAAAGAGAATTAACAGGATATATAATGGTGCTGGCTTGAATAACAACATGGCTAAAATCAGGGACAAGGCTATCAGTGATCTAGAAAGAGAATGGACAAGATATATAATGGTGCTGGCTTAAATAACAACATGGCTAAAATCAGGGACAAGGCTATCAGTGATCTAGAAAGAGAATTAACAGGATATATAATGGTGCTGGCTTGAATAACAACATGGCTAAAATCAGGGACAAGGCTATCAGTGATCTAGAAAGAGAATTAACAGGATATATAATGGTGCTGGCTTAAATAACAACATGGCTAAAATCAGGGACAAGGCTATCAGTGATCTAGAAAGAGAATTAACAGGTTATATAATGGTGCTGGCTTAAATAACAACATGGCTAAAATCAGGGACAAGGCTATCAGTGATCTAGAAAGAGAATTAACAGGATATATAATGGTGCTGGCTTAAATAACAACATGGCTAAAATCAGGGACAAGGCTATCAGTGACCTAGAAAGAGAATGGACAAGATATATAATGGTGCTGGCTTAAATTACAACATGGCTAAAATCAGGGACAAGGCTATCAGTGACCTAGAAAGAGAATGGACAAGATATATAATGGTGCTGGCTTGAATAACAACATGGCTAAAATCAGGGACAAGGCTATCAGTGATCTAGAAAGAGAATGGACAAGATATATAATGGTGCTGGCTTGAATAACAACATGGCTAAAATCAGGGACAAGGCTATCAGTGACCTAGAAAGAGAATTAACAGGATATATAATGGTGCTGGCTTAAATAACAACATGGCTAAAATCAGGGACAAGGCTATCAGTGATCTAGAAAGAGAATTAACAGGATATATAATGGTGCTGGCTTAAATAACAACATGGCTAAAATCAGGGACAAGGCTATCAGTGATCTAGAAAGAGAATTAACAGGATATATAACGGTGCTGGCTTAAATAACAACATGGCTAAAATCAGGGACAAGGCTATCAGTGACCTAGAAAGAAAATTAACAGGATATATAATGGTGCTGGCTTAAATAACAACATGGCTAAAATCAGGGACAAGGCTATCAGTGACCTAGAAAGAGAATGGACAAGATATATAATGGTGCTGGCTTGAATAACAACATGGTTAAAATCAGGGACAAGGCTATCAGTGTCCTAGAAAGAGAATGGACAAGATATATAATGGTGCTGGCTTGAATAACAACATGGCTAAAATCAGGGACAAGGCTATCAGTGACCTAGAAAGAGAATGGACAAGATATATAATGGTGCTGGCTCGAATAACAACATGGCTAAAATCAGGGACAAGGCTATCAGTGACCTAGAAAGAGAATGGACAAGATATATAATGGTGCTGGCTTGAATAACAACATGGCTAAAATCAGGGACAAGGCTATCAGTGATCTAGAAAGAGAATTAACAAGATATATAATGGTGCTGGCTTAAATAACAACATGGATAAAATCAGGGACAAGTCTATCAGTGATCTAGAAAGAGAATTAACAAGATATATAATGGTGCTGGCTTAAATAACAACATGGATAAAATCAGGGACAAGGCTATCAGTGATCTAGAAAGAGAATGGACAAGATATATAATGGTGCTGGCTTGAATAACAACATGGCTAAAATCAGGGACAAGGCTATCAGTGATCTAGAAAGAGAATGGACAAGATATATAATGGTGCTGGCTTGAATAACAACATGGCTAAAATCAGGGACAAGGCTATCAGTGATCTAGAAAGAGAATTAACAGGATATATAATGGTGCTGGCTTGAATAACAACATGGCTAAATCAGGGTCAAGGCTATCAGTGATCTAGAAAGAAAATTGACAAGATATATAATAGTGCTGGCTTGAATAACAACATGGCTAAAATCAGGGACAGGGCTATCAGTGACCTAGAAAGAAAATGGACAAGATATATAATAGTGCTGGCTTGAATAACAACATGGCTAAAATCAGGGACAAGTCTATCAGTGACCTAGAAAGAGAAAGGACGAGATATATAATGGTGCTGGTTTGAATAATAACATGGCTAAATCAGGGCCAAGGCTATCAGTGACCTAGAAAGAGATGCTTATAACGCTTTAACAAATGATATGCAGTAGTTTATTGAAGGCAAGGCTAAAATAAAAAGATTGTATGTTTGCCCAAACGTGACCAACCGAAAATAAACCCGACGACTCAAATTCTTTTTTTGCCATTTTTTTGGAAGATTTTTTTCATGTCCGCTACGCCATCGTATAAAACTTAATGTTTGTCGTCTTTGCGTTTGAAAGAAACTGTGAATAAGATTAAAAGAAAGCTTATAAGAGACGCAGTTAATCGATATTCAATGTTCTCTGATTTAACGAATGTAAAGAAGTAAAACATGTGAAGTGGCACAGTTTTTTATGCTGTAGTTGTCTGTACTACCAAACCCTTATCTATATGCTCAATGTCAATTTCATCGTGTAATCGAATATCTGGTAAGAATATTCAGGAAGATTTGTTCAAAACCATGTGCAATCGAATATCTTCAATATTATTCTGACAGGAAATGGATTCGGAAGTTGCCAATTTACAATCTTGCAAGAAGATTTTGTTTTTAATGAATAAAAAGGAATTATTTCTTGATAAATTGTTGTCTTTAATTATAATTTTCCTTTAGGCCACACCAATTTGATTCCTTGTTCGACGGACCCGCCCGCACCTATTTTTTTCAAAACAGAATTTTTTTATTTTTTTATATTCCCACTTCCCGCATGCGGAAATGTAATCATGTCCATTTCCCGCACCGTTTTTTTGTAAATATTACAAAAAGATATCAACATTTGTTTTTAAAATCAGTCTAACCTGTATATAACGATTTTAAACATAAAAGCACCCCACCACACTTTGTAAATATCTGTGAGAATATTTGTTTCAGCATGAAACCTATTTATCTATAGCGGGAGTGCTCCGATTTAAATTTATATCAGCGGGAATACCGAATACCTGTAAAGAACAAAAAATTGGTTACTTTCCCCCTTACTTATATTCCCTATCAAAAAATGTTCGTTGTTAGAATAAAGCACAAAGAACTTCTGAAGGATTTGTCTTCAACTGCAATTATATTGTATGCTGGCGAAACAAAACTATCAATAGCCGCTGCATGTTTATGCACCTGTCCTGATTGATTGAGGGGCCTGTCGTTCAGCATTTATCGTTTGTTGATGTTGTTCATTGGTATTTTCCCGTTTGGATATACATGATATATAAATTAGATCGTTGGTTTTCCTGTTCGAATTGTGTACGCTAATAATTTTGGGGTCCTTTATAGCCTGCAGTTTGGTCTGTATCAAAGCCCTGTGTAAAAGGCCGTACTTTGACATGGGTTTGTTATTATCAGGTTGAGAACAACCCTCCCTTAGACAAGGGGTCATTTTACTGATGTAGAAAAGAAAATAGAAATACCAAGGATTTGTATAGTCCTTCTATACAAAACCTTTGAAAACTTAGAATTTTGTACTCAAAAAGAGGAGAGTTACATCATATTTTAAACAACTTTTTCTAAAAGAGGGGTCCACTTATTTTGAATAATATTAATCTGTTAAAGTAAATGTGTTAACATGGTTCAAGACCAGGAATATTACAAAATTCTTGGACATGTTTTGACCATTTAATACCAGATAGATATATAGTTCTTTGAGAAAATATGAGCCCTTTTGTACAAACAAATATATTATAACTTATATTGATCCCTCATAAAACATGTAAAAGGGATATTTATAACATTAAGGGGTTGTCCCCAAACTGATTATGACTTGGATGGAGAATTGTCTCATTGTCAGTCACACATACATAGACCAGATTTAATTATTTTTTGGTGAACAGGGAAAAAATACTTCAGAAATTAAAGAATTGTCAAAGTATAAGTGAGAAATCAAGCTTTAATATTGTCAAAACCTACTATTTTATGTTTACAAAAAAAAATTATAATCGCTCGCCTTTACTTTTCAAGCTTCGCCTCAAAAATTTGCAAATTAAATATTTTTTTATTAAAATTTTCAAATCACTCGCTCACCCCAAATTTTGGAGTCCAAAAATCCGTAGAAAAAGAAATTAAATTGGTGTGGCCTTATCATGTAAATTACAATGTATATGCCCTTTTATTCAAATAGTTCAAATTTACAAGTCTCAGTTGACAAAATCAGTATGTTGCTGTTTGGGAGAATTTGATAAAACTATAATTGCTCACATAATCAGAAATATAATCTGAAATATAAATATAAATCCATATGGACACCATATTGGATTTTAATACAAATTTGTGAGGAAGCCTCTAGAACAATGACCTAAACATAAATTTGACCTCAAACCCATGATATGGATTGACCTTCAAGGGGAGATAACATACCATTCAATTCACTGAGAGATTCTTCCATGCATCATTGAATCGAACTTTGACCTTCAACCCATATGATAAAGATTGACCTTCAAGGGGAGATAACTGACCACTCAATTCACTGAGAAATTCCTTCCAGGCATCATTGAATCAAACTTTGCTCTCCAACCCATGATATAGATTGACCTTCAAGTGGAAATAACTTATTCAATTCACTGAGAGATTCCTTCCATGCATCATTGAATCAAACTTTGATCTCCAACCCATCTGATAAGGATTGACCTCAAGAGGATTTAACTTACCTCTGTCCACCACTCAATTCACTGAGAGATTCTTTCCACACATCGCCGAATCCAACTTTGACCTCCAACCCATCTAATACTGATTGACCTTCAGGGGGAGATAACTTGGCTCTGGCACCAGGCAGCAACGTTGAGAAGATTGAACTAAAGTCCTGTTAAATATTAACACATACATATATTATTTTCTGATATCTGGCTGTATTTACTTGTTCCAAAGCCTTCTCAAACACCGTATTATTTTTCAGTAGCTTAAAACTTATAAATTAGTTCCAACGCTTTCTTGTTGTTGCATAATTTTCTGTAATACGAAAATATTAACTTGTTTCAAAGCCTCGTTTTTTTCCAGATATTTGAAGTTATAACTTTTTTCAAAAACTTGTTTTTTTAATGACATCAGACCATATTAACTTGTTTCTAAACCTTTTTCAAAGTCTCATTATTTTTCTGAAATCTAACTTACCTTATTTACTTGTTCCCAAGCCTTTTTCAAAGCCTCATTCTTTTTCTGATCAAGTTCTGCAATAACAGCAGCTATTTTAGCTTTATCATTCAGTACAATCTTTCTTTTCTTCATTAAATCTGCATACTGGAAAAGAACATTCAATCCAGGTAATAAATTAAAATTCTACAGAAATCCTAACGAGGGATAAGAGCAGATTAATATTTTGATTTAAAATTTTATAAGTTATATTGTAAATGAAGTCACTTCTATCATTAAAATCAGTTATAAATAGAGAAAGTTGTCCAACACTTTTAAAATATGCACTTTATAGAAACAGCAGCCAACTTGGTCATTGAATCATGTATGTTGGTAGCCTGTTTCACAAATAAAACAAAATAGAATTGAATCCTATTAGATTTATAGAATAACAAATCGAAGAATTCAAATAGAGACTAGATGTGTCAAAGCGACACGAATGGCCCCGTCTCAAAAATATTTAAAATGTGCAATTTCAATAACACATGTGGACACAAACATGATGGTAGTCTCTGAAAAATCAGCTCAAAATCTGGAGGCGTTTCGAAAAATGTCCATATAAATGTGATTTTCAACAATTTTCAAAGTTGTAAACCCTTAATTTTGGCAAAAGTTAGCAGAGCGGAACGAAACTTCAACATGATCTGTAACTTATTATGAGTAACTAACATACTAAAAATCAGCCCAATATCTGAAAGCATTTGGAAAAAAGTGCCTTTAAGTTTTAACTGTGATTTTCAACCATTTATCTAAGTCCAAAGCCCGTAATTTCGGCAAAAATTAGCCAAGGGGAACAAAACTTAAACTTGATCTGTAACTCATCATGGTTAACTCACATATCAAAAATCAGCCCAATACCTGAAGGCCTTTAGAAAAAAACTCTGTATAATGTTTTGTTGCGGAACGACGGAATTTCAGAATTTCGGACAAGGGTAAAACTATATGGCACCGACAACTTCGTTGCGGGGCCATAAAAAGTATTCAACTTGTGACAGAACAACAAATTAATTCACGAATGCCCATAGTGCATTAGTTAATTAGCTTTGATGCTCAGTCACAAGTTAATATTTTTCTCTATTTGAATTCTTTGATGAGTTATTCTTTTTATTACATTGGCAAATGACTTTTTTTATGAAATTAATGTAGAAAATGTAAGGACCTATATCTTTTTTCTAAGCATCCACAATTTGTTTTGATTACGTCTTGGTAGCGCCTATTGTTGTATGAGGTCAGAGAGTTAAATACCACTGATTATTTATTGGTTTTTATTTAACTTGGAATTCAATGCAACTCACTGCAACCAATGTAATAATATTGTTCAAGTTTGCCAGAAATTCATGTTTATTTCCTTCTTTCTTTTGCCTTTCCATTACTCTTACATGGTCTCTAAAAAATTCATAACACTTTTTTTTTTTTTTTTACCAAGATCCTCCATCTCTTACCAATCCATTTCCCTGTCCCCTCCCCCACATCTATATATAATTCATTTCATCAAATATTCTTTACCTGTTCCTCAGCCTTCCCTAACATGTTCATAGCTCTCATGTTAACACTTTTAGACAATTTATCCTTAGTATCTGTAAGTTTCTGGATTCTTCTCTCCGCCTCCTTGGGATCATTTGCTTTAAAATCATAAGCTGTGTTTTGTTGTCCAAAGTATTTCTTCTCATCAGCTATCCAATCATAGTTTTGTAATAAACTATCCACCTGTCAAAAAACAAAGTTATTTTGTAATAAACTATCCACCTGTCATAAAACAAAGTTATTTTGTAATAAACTATTCACCTGTCAGAAAACAAAGTTATTTTGTAATAAACTATTCACCTGTCAAAAAACAAAGTTATTTTGTAATAAACTATTCACCTGTCAGAAAACAAAGTTATTTTGTAATAAACTATCCACCTGTCAGAAAACAAAGTTATTTTGCAATAACCTATTCACCAACTATTCATCTGTCAGAAAACAAAGTTATTTTGTAATAAACTATCCACCTGTCAGAAAACAAAGTTCTTTTGCAATAAACTATTCACCTGTCAAAAAACAAAGTTATTTTGTAATAAACTATCCACCTGTCAGAAAACAAAGTTATTTTGTAATAAACTATTCACCTGTCAAAAAACAAAGTTATTTTGTAATAAACTATCCACCTGTCATAAAACAAAGTTATTTTGTAATAAACTATCCACCTGACAGAAAACAAAGTTATTTTGTAATAAACTATTCACCTGTCAGAAAACAAAGTTATTTTGTAATAAACTATCCACCTGTCAGAAAACAAAGTTATTTTGCAATAAACTATTCACCTGTCAAAAAACAAAGTTATTTTGTAATAAACTATCCACCTGTCAGAAAACAAAGTTATTTTGTAATAAACTATTCACCTGTCAAAAAACAAAGTTATTTTGTAATAAACTATCCACCTGTCAGAAAACAAAGTTATTTTGTAATAAACTATTCACCTGTCAAAAAACAAAGTTATTTTGTAATAAACTATTCACCTGTCAAAAAACAAAGTTATTTTGTAATAAACTATTCACCTGTCAAAAAACAAAGTTATTTTGTAATAAACTATCCACCTGTCAGAAAACAAAGTTATTTTGTAATAAACTATCCACCTGTCAAAAAACAAAGTTATTTTGTAATAAACCATCATTCGGGTTATAGAACATATTTTTTTTTAATAAACTATCCATCTGTCAAATAACTTAATTATTTTACACTTAGAAACATGTAACTGGCAATTTGTTTCTATATATTTACTTCACATGTATAATTTGAAGTATTAAATTTAATTTGTCAAAAAAAACCCACAGCTCATGATATGCTCGTCGCCCTTTCAATGAATTAAGTTCAAGACCTTCTGAATGTCATATCAGAAATTTATAAAAAACACTAAATAACTGTATAGTAACCTGTTTTGCAGCTGTTTTAGAATCTGTTTGGTATTTAGCTATTTTATGTTATAATCACCTGTTTAGCAGCTGTTTTAGAATCTGTTTGGTATTTAGCTATTTTATGTTATAGTTACCTGTTTTGCAGCTGTTTTAGAATCTGTTTGGTATTTAGCTATTTTATGTTATAATCACCTGTTTTGCAGCATTTTTAGAATCTGTTTGGTATTTAGCTATTTTATGTTATAATCACCTGTTTAGCAGCTGTTTTAGAATCTGTTTGGTATTTAGCTATTTTATGTTATAGTTACCTGTTTTGCAGCTGTTTTAGAATCTGTTTGGTATTTAGCTATTTTATGTTATAATCACCTGTTTTGCAGCATTTTTAGAATCTGTTTGGTATTTAGCTATTTTATGTTCCATTTCCTGTATTTTCAGTTCAGAAGCATGAAGATCCTTTGTTAGATGTTTTTGTTCGTCCACCTTTTTGTTGATGTCTTTATTACAAGCCTTTAGAAGTTCCTTCTGTTTGGTTACTTCAGATTGGGCCTCTTTCACATCATCCTAGAATCAAAAATTTAAACTTCCTAAAGCACTAAAGCTAGTACATTCTCAATGATAGCTATATTATCTAGTATTTTATTTGAATTCTGTTTTATGCACATTAATATCACAAACTATTTAAACACATTACTTCAACAGATAAGATCTAATTGGTTGATGATTTGTATCAATGATTTCCTTGGAACATTTTACGAGTTGACATAAAATTGAGTATGGAAAAGGGAATTGTGTCAAAGAAACAACAACCTGACCAAAGAGCAGAAAGCAACGGAAAACCAATGGGTCTTCAACACAGCAAGAAAATCCTGCACCGAGAGGAACATTTCAACTGGCCCCTAAACCAAAAATGTGTACTAGTTACGTGATTATGGACATCATACTACTAAACTTCGAAACATAAAAATGAGCTAAAATCAAAAATCCTACAATACCTTAGTTTCTTTCATTTTAGAGACAAGATCCTCAATCTGTTCATCAAACTGTTTCATGGTATCATCAACTGTTGTTAATTGTTCTTCGTAATTCTTTATGTCTTTTTCCAGTTCTTCTACTTCAAGTTTAATGCTATCTGTTTCCTACATACCAATAATTATAGAATAAATAATGGAAAAATTCAAATTGAGAAAAATATTCAACAAGTAACCGAACAACACATAATTCATGAACGCGTGTGGGGCATGAGTTAATTATCAGTGTTGTTTGGTCATATTTTTTTATATTTTAATTTTTTATTATTCTTTTTATAACATTGGGAATGGAAATTTTTATTAAGTAGAAAATGTAAGGAACTATATCATTTTCTACGAATTCACAATTTGTTTTGATCTGACATTATTGACAATGTCTTGATATGCCCATTGTTTTGTGACCTCAGAGGAGTGAAATAACCACGTCTATTTCACACTTGAATTTATCAATTCTTATTTCACTGAGGAAATCAATGTGATTCATTGCAACCAATGTAATAATTAAATTTTCATTTAATTTCTAATCTTCTAAACAAAATTCCAACAAACTTGAGTGATTAATATTTTTCGATAAAAACTCATTATTCCATGTTTGTAGGTTTTCAATGCCATTTAATTTTCAGGTAAACAATTGTCAAACGCTTGTACCAATCAAGAAAAACAGTATTCTTTGGTGCATGGGCATTGTATTTCTGCTATATTTGCAATAACACATTTACTAGAAGGTTGGATTTTAGTGGTTATATTTCTACTAATCATGTGTTATTTTCTGTAGGTTAATGGTAATACACTGATATTTTGTTTATTTTATTGCTTTATAATTACTTTGGGTTTTTTTTAATCTTCCTTGTGTTAAAATAAATATGACATTTTTAAAAAAAATTTCCTTTTTTTTTTTATATATATACCTGGTATTTTTCTTTCATTTTTTTGCTTGATTCCTCCATCTTTTTCTTAGATTTCCCTACATTAGTCTCCGCCTCCTTTAATTCTTTCTCTCTGATGGCTTTAGCATTTTTTATTTTATCTTCCAGATCTTTAACTTTCTGTGAAGCTTTCTTTTGTACTTCTTCTGCATTCTTAGTTATTCCTTCTTGTTCAACTATAATAAATGTCACATGATATGGAGAATGGGTTTATTAGCAAACTTCCACATATGTACAAATGCAGGATTCATGTACAGTCGACTCTCGTTATGTTGAAGTCAGCAGGACCAGAGAATATTTCGACTCAAACGAACACCAGAAGTTCGACAATCTAAGGGACACAACTCTTGCTTAGCTTGGTAAAGTTAAAATAAGTCCGGGTGAATATGGCAAGGGGATCGATATTCTAGTATCAGATTGATGTATTTGTTTGTCACAGTCTTTTATTATTATGATGACATTTTTTTTTATTTATTCAATTCTTTCAATTAAAAAAAAATCCTATGGCTTTTCCAAGAGAGTAATTTCCAATCGATAGCTTCGTTATTCAGGTCGGTTATAGCTGACAAAATTGTTTATTTTCGGATACAAGAGATTAAATAAATACAGTGGTCAGTGACCGGAAATTTAATTACACGTGTATTGTCAGATTAACTATTCAATCCATTTATATCCCTGAGGTCATGTTTTGACATATGTGTATTAGTTCGAGATAAAAAATGAATTTTGAATGCTTTTGTTAACCTTGGGATCGTTAATTTAGTTCGACTCAACCGAAATTTCGACTCATCAGGAGTCGAATTACATACTTTTGTATGGAATAAAGTTCGGGACCACATGAAAACTTCGACTCATCAGAAATTTCGAGTCAACCGAGTTCGAGACAACGAGAGTTAACTGTAGTCAAGACTATTTTGTGAGTATAAGCATTGGGTATAAGTTTCATAACACTTGATTGAGACAAACTTGTTAGAAATGGAACCTCAAAATCAAGTAATTTTATGTTAATAAAGGGGCCTAACTCAAGAACATTAAAAGTAATGCCACCCAATTTAGAACTTGATCTATGTTTTATGGTTATAAGCATTGTGTATAAGTTTCATAACATTTGGTTTAGGCAAACTAAAGTGAGAGAATGGAAACAAAAAAATCAGCAATTATTATTTTTATAAAGTAGCATAACTCATGAACGGAAAACAATGAATATAAGATAGACTGACCTATGGAGGCCTGCAGTGAGTTGATTTCCTCTAACTGTTGGTGATGAGAACTCTGTTCCAGTCTGGCCTTTAATAATTCTGATTCATTCACTTTCAGATCATATTGTTGTTTTATAGTAGTATATCTGTGAAACAAAGAAATTTAACAATTAAAATCACATATTAGTAATGTCAAATAAATTGACCCACAGAATGTTAGCTACTGATGGGTTTGCCTTTGAAATGTAAGCTTCTAATTAGTGGATTTTTCTGTGTCAAATATTGTTTAATCTACTAACAGGTTATTATTTGTATACATATATATGTATCCAGAATGTACAACTATACAGAATAAGTATATAAATAAATACCTATCAGCAGTTTTCTTTATGGAAGCCAGTTGGTTTTCTATGTGTTGTAATTTCTCTGATTTCTCTCTCAATAGTGTTTCTGTTTCTTGAAACTGTTGAAGTTTCTGCAGAATGGAACCAGTCTGAGCCCTGGCACCTGTAATAGTAAAGAGGAGATATCAACCCACATAATAGAACTGATCTCAGCACTGGCACCTATATTAAGGATGAAGATATATTGACCAACACATAATATATTTAAACAAAGAGTAATCAGTGTTTGGTGAACATTTTTTATTATATGCTATATATTAATCTACCTCCTGTTAATGTTTCACTATGTACTATATATTGGCCTTTCTCCTCTTTATGTTTCATCATGTGCTGTATATTGACCTATCACCTGTTTATGTTTCATTATGTGCTATATATTGGCCTTCCTCCTCTTTATGTTTCATTTTGTGCTATATATTGACCTACATCCTGTTAATGTTTCATTATGTGCTATATATTGACCTACCACCTGTGCATGTTTCATTATGTGCTACATATTGACCTACCACCTGTTCATGTTTCATTTTGTGCTATATTTTGACCTACCTCCTTTTCATGTTTCATTATGTGCTATATATTGACCTACCTCCAGTTAATGTTCCAGCAGGATCAAAGGAATCTCCTTCCAATGTGACAGACTTCTTCATGATTCTCTCATCAAATGTCACTTTCTTGGCAGTGTTCATGTCATTACAGATAAATGCAGAACCAAATACAAACTCCATTGCTGCCTGGAGATCTTTCTCAAAACCAATCAATGACAATGCTGTGTTAACATTCCCTTTACCAACCTAAAAATAGAAACATGTTCTACAATCAAGGACAATACTGTTTGGACATAACCTTTATTAACCTAAAAATAGAAACATGTTCTACAATCAAGGACAATACTGTTTGGACATAACCTTTATCAACCTAAAAATAGAAACATGTTCTACAATCACGGACAATACTGCGTGGACATTTCCAGCCTAAAAATAAAAACATGTTCTACGATCAATGACAACACTGTGTGGCATTCCCTTTCCCAACCTAAAAATAGAAACATGTTCTACAATCAATGACAACACTGTGTGGACATTCCCTTTACCAACCTAATTTAGAAACATGTTCCACAATCAATGACAATGCTGTGTGAACATTCCCTTTACCAACCCCAAAATAGAAACATGTTCAACAATCAAGGACTATTCTGTGTGGACATTCTCTTTATTAACCTAATTTAGAAACATGTTCCACAATCAATGACAATTCTGTGTGGACTTCACTTTTACCAACCTAAAAATAGAAACATGTTCAACAATCAATGACAATTCTGTGTGGACTTCACTTTTACCAACCTAAAAATAGAAACATGTTCAACAATCGATGACTATTCTGTGTGGAAACGACCTTTACCAATCTAAAAAAAGAACATGTTTCACAACCAAGGACAAGACTGTGTAAAAATGACCTTTACCAACCTAAAAATAAAACAAAAGTTTGTCATTAATCAATGATTTAATTTTGGAAGTAACAAGTCTTCTGATTGGCTGACCGTGTTTTGTCTATCAGCTCATAAACATAAACATCATGTTACCCTGATGTCATCAACAATGTTTCCATGATTTACTCCTGTAACCCCTGTATAACACACTACAAGTTATTAAGTGTGCACCACAATTTTGATGTTATTTCTAAATAGACCCCCCTCTATTAGTAGATTAATAACAAGATCCTCTGCCTTCCTGACAACTCCCTGACCTATACACCTGGCAGATATTTTATTGAGAGGTATGATTGTGTATTCTCTCTTTAAATTCCCTTTGTGCTACAAATTACCTCACCTCCCAGCCCTCTCATCAGTAAATTAACTTACAAGATCCTCTGCCTTCCTGACGACCCCCTGATCTATACATCTGGCAGATATTTTATTGAGAGGTATGATGTGTATCGTCTCCTCAGTTCACCTTGTGCTACAAATTACCTCCCCACCTCCCTCTATTAGTTAATTAACTTACTAGATCCTCTGCTTTCCTGACGACCCCCTGATCTATACATCTGGCTGATATTTTATTGAGAGGTATGATTGTGTATCGTCTCCTCAGTTCACCTTTCTGAAGCAGTTTTTTCCCAGTAACTTCAGTATCAACAACAACATTGTATAACTGAAACATAAGAAATAAAAATTTATATCATACCCTATAGAGTAAGGGTAAATTAAGAAATTGGTTTTACTTTAGGGGGGATTCATTTGAACATTTGAGTCTTTAATGAGAGAATGGTACACAAATTAATTTGAATTTCTTCTGTACTAATATATTTATATATAAGTTTTTCCTTCTTTAAGTCATGTGTAGTACACTGGGGAAAAACCTGTGTAAAAACACAATGTTTTGTCACCTATAATATACTGTAATTAAATGCCTAAAAAGAGAGTTCAATGTTTAAATACATCAGATATACCCCATTGAAATTTTACTTTAACTATATTCATTGGCAATAGATCAGCAATATGTCAAAAAGGATTTAAGTTTTAAATTTGTAATGATTGGAGAGACAACCTCCCAATTATAAGTTGACAATTTTTCTGAGATTGTAGGGATACCTACCTTTCCACCAGCAGCCACTTCCAATGCTGTAGCAGTTTTCACATCTCTAACTTTTATCAGTTTACAAACCAAACCATGAACTTTCCTTCTATCAAAATTCTTCTCTGGGTCTTTGTAGTCAAATTGTAAATGGGGAAATCTGCAAAATTAAATTTGTTACATACATTTATTCTCTCCCAAAATGCATTACAAAATAAATGGAGAATGTGTCCATTGGACATAGATGATGCCCTTGCATGCATATTACATTATAAAGGAACTTTAAAAAATGATACCACTTAAATTCAAAATAAATCTGTGTTTTGCAGTAAAAAGCATCGTGTATAAGTTTCATAAAATTTGGTTGAAGCAAACTAAAGTAAGAAAACAGAAATAAATTTTTGGACAAATGTACGAACAAAGGTAACACTTTTAAAATGCCTCCTCTGCTGCAGCGGGAGGGGGCATAGAAATATTAAATTATACTCTTCATATATTTCATATTATGTAAATTTGATGTTTGTAATATATCGCAATCTACATAACTGTGTATCTGTGTAGATCCATTGTTCAAAGCTATGTTTTATCTAACCATACATATATCCATCTGTCTGTATGTACTTATTAATTTCTAAATTTATACAATCTATACAAAAACTTTGTATAACACTAAACCATGTTCAGAGTCAGCTAGAAACTTTGTATAACACTAAACCATGTTCAGAGTCAATTATTATTTGAAGAATGTGACTGAGGACATGAATGCCCTTGCTCAAGCTTTGCAATGTTCAATATGAAAAATTTGCTACTCTTAAAGGGCAAATGACTCTGAAACTGCCTAAATTCCATCACTTTCTGAGTTTTGTAGTTTTTGTCGAGCCTGCAACTTTTGTTGCAGAAAGCTCTACATAGGGATAGTGATCTGGCGGCGGCGTTAGCTAACTTCTTAAAAGCTTTATATTTAAGAAGGTGAAAGACCTGGATGCTTCATACTTTGTATATAGATGCCTCATGTTACGAATTTTCCGTCAGTCACATGTCCAATGTCCTTGACCTCATTTTCATTGTTCAGTGACCACTTGAAAAAAAAGTTCAAAATTTTTGTAATGTTGAATTCTCTCTTATTATTAGTAATAGGATAACTATATTTGGTATGTGCGTACCTTGCAAGGTCTCATGCCCGTCAGACAGTTTTCACTTGACCTCGACCTCATTTCATGGATCAGTGAACAAGGTTAAGTTTTGGTGGTCAAGTCCATATCTTAGATACTATAAGTAATAGGGCTAGTATATTTGGTGTATGGAAGGACTGGAAGGTGTACATGTCCAACTGGCAGGTGTCATCTGACCTTGACCTCATTTTCATGGTTCAGTGGTCATAGTTAAGTTTTTGTGTTTTGGTCTGTTTTTCTCATACTTTATGCAATAGGTCTACTATATTTGTTGTATGGAATGGTTATAAGGTGTACATGTCTAGCGGGCAGATGCCATCTGACCTTGACCTCATTTTCATGGTTCAGTGGTCAGTTACGTTTTTAAGTTTTGGTCTTTTTATCTAATATTATATGCCAAAGGTCAACTATATTTGGTGTATGGAAATATATTATGATCTATGTCAGTCCTGCAGGTTTTATTTGACCATGACCTCAATTACACGGTTCATTGCACAGTGTTAAGTTTTTGTGTTTTGGTCTATTTTTCTTAAACTTTAAGTAATAGGTCAACTATATTTGTTGTATGGAAGCTTTGTTAGCTGTACATGTCTGCCTGGCATGGTTCATTTGACCTTGACCTCATTTCCATGGTTCATTGGTCTTTGTTTAGCTATCTTGGTTAATGTTAAGTTTATGTGACACTTGTAATCAAGCTTTATACTTAGGACTATCAACATAATATCAATGATTAGTAAAGAAGGCGAGACATTTCAGTGTATGCACTCTTGTTTATCATTGTGTATGAGTTCAATAAAATTTAGCTGAAATTAACTAAGTAACAGTGCAGAATCGAATAAAAATGTAATTTTCAGTCCTAAAGGGGCATAACTCTAGGATGGTAGGTGACTCTCTTTTCAAGACAGATGAGTAAATATATATCTACTGTTGAGTATTTTAGATGAGTAAATATATATCTACTGTTGAGTATTTGAATAAGTCTGACCTGGCCTCTAAAGTATCTAGTTGTTCTTTCAGTCTATGAACTTCTTGTGACAATGTTCTTCTTTCTCCGGCTAACCTTTCATCTATTCCTTCTTCATAACCCAATTTCTTCATTTCATTCTATTTATAAAAAAAAGAAGATACTAAATCCTCAAATTTATGCAAGTGTGGAATCATTTATTTCTGTTGGTAACAATTTTGTGGATCAATGAAATAATGTATTTTATGAATATTTTCACCAATTTTTCACACAAGCCCATTTGGAACTTGTATTTTATCAAAAAACATTATTAGTTCATGTTAAGTATATTTCATAATCAGAGCTAATAATCGTCTTGTGTCTTTGATCAGTACCTTAACACAAAGGTTATTGACAATAAACAGCTACTTCTGGACAAATCTCAGTCTATTTCTGAAATTAATTCTAACATAACTTGTGATTTTTTAATCCTGTATACCACCATTCCCAATGTGAAATAATAATTTTTTTGTATAAACATTGAACAACAAAATATCTTCCTATGCGATGTTAACATTTTCTGACGTCAGACACGCAAGGCAATGGATGTGTTTTTTTTTTATTCGATAGATGCTTTTGTGCTTTTTTGTAAATGCTTTTTTTGTTTTGAGACTGTAACACAGTGATGACTGCTTTACCCATATTTTGACTTTTATTTATTATGTCTGTTTTGTTCACGCATCATTGTAAATATAACAGAATTTGATGTGACTGTCATAAAAGTGAATGGTTTAGCGCTATAAAACCAGGTTCAATTCACCATTTTCTACATTTGAAAATGTCTGTACCAAGTCAGGGATATGACAGTTGTTTCCCATTCGTTTGATGTCTTTTGCCAATTGATTAGGAACTTTACGATTGAATTTTCCTCAGAGTTCAGTCTTTTTGTGATAAAATGCTGTATTACAAGTTTTGTTTGGCAGGCTTAGATATAATGTCTTGATGGGTTCTTCATATTAACATAAGTTTCAATTTCTCTGTTGTGTCCAGAGCAATGTTATAATTCTTTAACCAACAAATTTTTACTTCTTTGTCAAATTAAGCGAGGCAATGCATTGACAAAACTTTTATTTCTATTATACTATCACTTCTCAACTTTGCATACATTTCATATTATTGTCCAATGGTTTTACCTGTACATTTAGCATATTTGCTTCTGATAATGCCAAAAGAACCTGATGGTAATTGACAATGGCTTTACCTCTAAGTTTTGCATGTTTTTCTTGATAGAATCATAAGCAGAGGTATCTTTCTTGTAGTCTTGTTCTGTTTTCTTCACTTCTGCTTGTTTCTTCTTTACTTCATCTCTAGCATGCTTTAATCTAAGTTATAATTCAATAAAGTAAATATTTGATGAGCCAAACCCTTTCCAATGGATTTGTATAAGTTGAACAGTTTGTTCAAATTTTGTGAAGTTATGCCACTGTCCCAAGTGAGGGGGACTGTTAAGTGATAAAAAAATTGTTTAAACCCAATTATATTCTTTACGTGCCACTTTAAACAAAGAAACCAGTAATTTTTGGTTGGTGTCTTTTCATATTGTATTTATTGTTATCTAATCATTAGTCAGGCAGTTGTTTTTCTTGTTTGAATTGTTCTACCATTTGTCATGTCAATACTTTTAAACTAAACAGATTAGATTTTCTCATTGTTGAAGGCCATCAATGTTCTACAGTCACTAACATTCGTCATTTGGTATCTGGTGAATAGTGGTCTCCTTGGCAACCATACCACATTTACATACTTTATTTAGTTATTAATAATACTTTAACAACATCAATTCTGACCACTATAATTATATAACGTTAAAGGAGTTATATCCTGTTTACCTCATCTGAGCCTGTTTTGTTTCTGTCTGAGCTTTACTGATGTCATTCTTGGCAGCTAAAAAACACAAATTAACATTTCTCTCCAATTAAATGAAAGTGAAAACAAAAATTCACAGCATTCATATGTTAAAATATTTTCATTCATTCAATCATATATTCTTTGCTGTAAATTGTCATGGTTTGTAATTGTGTAATGTTGATAAGAGGAATTCAGACTTATTGAATTACAGATCAATTGAAACTGGTCTGGCCAAAATAAAAAGATTGTATGTTTGCCCAAACGCGACCGACCCAAAATAAACCCGCCGACTCAAATTCTTTTTTTGACGTTTTTTGGAAGAATTTTTTTTTTCGGATTTATTTTGGGTCCGCTCCGTCATCGTACAAAACTTAATGTTTGTCGTCTTTGCGTTTGAAAGTAACTGTGAATAAGATTAAAAGAAAACGTATAAGAGACGCAGTAAATCGATATTCGATGTTCTCTGTTTTTATCTTCTGATTTAACGAACGTAAAGAAGTAAAGCATTTGAAGTGGCACAGTATTTTATGTTGTAGTTGTTTGTACTACCAAACCCTTACCTACATGCTCAATGTTAATTTCATCGTGTTATCGAATATCTGATAAGAATATTCAGGCAGATTTGTTCAAAACCATATGCAATCGAATATTTTCAATGTTATTCTGACAGGAAATGGATCCGGAAGTTGCGAATTTACAATCTTGCAAGAAGATTTTGTTTTTACTGAATAAAAAGGAATTATTTCTTGATAAATTGTTGTCTTTAATTATAATCTTCCTTCATCATGTAAATTAGATGCCCTTTTATTCAAATAGTTCAAATTTACAAGTCTCATTAGACAGTCAGTACGTTGCTGTTTGGGAGAATTTGATAAAACTATAATTGCTCACAGAATCAGAAATATAATCTTAACTGAATGTAACTCCTTCTGAATAATTTATTGCAATATAAATATAAATCCCTTTTGACAAGAGAAATCTGACTTTTGTCAGAAATATTTTTTCACATGTGCAAAAGTAAAAACATGTTATGGACGCCATATTGGATTTTTATACAATTTGTGAGGAAGCCTCTAGAACCATGACCTAAAAATAAAGTCTTCAGAAAACGTTAACTTTATGCAATTATATTTTATCAATAATGATTATTTTCAAAAATTTAAACTTGATTATTTAAAGAAATAAAATTATAACAAATACGTTTTTAGTTTGGAGATTCTACAGAACATGCTTTGATCTATTTATAGCCAAATTAGTTTACCTGTGTGATAATGTAAAATATAAATTTGTTTTCAAAACATAAAAAAGACACAAACTAAGGATGGTAGATAATAATTCATATAAATATTTTAGGACATTTAATCTATTTTAATAGAAATAGGATTTAAAAACTGCAAACAAATTTAATCATTACATAATCAGCTGATATTTTTTTTACACAAACATCGTGTTGATGCAACTGTTGAAAATCACTTCACAAATCCAACAGCCCTTTCACACAGTTAGCAATTGTCAGGGTTATAAACATCTCAGGATTCAAATCATATAGTAGACTAATTTATTTATAGAGGTTTTAAATTCATGGCTTTTGGTTGTCTCTACAAAGGTTTGACAGAGAAAAAAAAGATATACTGTTTTAAGATCTTTTAATATTTTCATGCAAATTCGGATAAAAAAAAAAAGAATTTGCCTACCTACCTACCCACACCCAGTCATCATGGGTCGGGTTTGGGCAAACTGAAATATTTTTTCTCTTTTGTAGTGTAAAAATCTAAAATCTCAGTCAAACAGAAAACATGCAAAAAAGAGTTCCCAAAGAAATGACGGAATCTGAGTGGTTACTTACTTAATAACTGGTCATTCAGTGTTGCGTCCTCTCCATCTGTATTACTAGACAGACCGGCACTGACAGCCTGGAATCTATTTTGAGCTGCAGTGTAGGCCTCCTGGTCTTCATTACTCTGTGCTTGTAGTTTTTCCAAATCTTTGGCCACTTTGTCAATTTCTTTTTGTTTAGACTGTAAAGTTTTCTTATCCTTAAAGAAAAAGTAAACATATTTTATCATCAATTTAATAAAGCTTATACTCTTGACACATACATTGACATATGGTAACTTTCACTATTTGATGTACTGTTTAAAACTTTAATGTCAGTTATAAGATTATGAAGCCTTTAATTTGTTTCTTAATTTGGTGTTTTATCAATATTGGTGTGATTGAACTGTACATAACATGATAAAGTGGGTTGAGTATTCTCAACTATGTAATAATGGAAATTGTTCTCTTCCACCCATGCTGGAGGTGTCAAGGTCAGTCAGGACGATATGGTGATGTAAATAGCTCATATCTTCTTTCCTTTTTTAACTATGGGGAATTGGAATATAGTTAAGACTTTATAAACAGATTTATATCAGAACCCTTAGTTATCTTAAAACTGAGGTCAATAAAAGTTAATTCATTAACCCATTTATTCCGATACCAGATCAATGCTTACATTATCTGACTGTTTAACAAGATCTTTCCTTTTTTTCTGTTCTGCTTTTAGGCCTTCTTTCTTATTGTCGACAGCACTTTGAGCAAGGGCCTCTACTTTCTGTTTCTCACTAAGATTATGTTCTAACTTCTGTAATACACTTCCTGATTCTTCGTCTCGTTTCTTCTCCAGTCGTGTAAGTACCTGGCTTATTTCCTTTATTTGGTCATTCATCTAGTGTAGAGTTAGAAGTTAAAAATTTGTAAATGCACAATAATGATTACACATTTTCAACCAATGCCCATAACTGTTAATTGGCAGAGTGGTTAAATTTCATATAGCACTGCCAAAAACCTGGCAGAGTGGTTAAATTTCATATGGCACTGCCAAAAACCTGACAGAGTGGTTCAATTTCATATGGCATAGCCAAAAACCTGGCAGAGTGGTTCAATTTCATATGGCACTGCCAAAAACCTGGCAGAGTGGTTCAATTTCATATGGCACTGCCAAAAACCTGGCAGAGTTGTTAAATTTCATATGGCACTGCCAAAAACCTGACAGAGTGGTTAAATTTCATATGGCACTGCCAAAAACATTTTTTTTTAAACAAAGACTGTAGTTTAGAATGTGATTTTTACATTGGTTACACCCTAATTGAAATAGTTCATGATCATTGTACTAGAAAGCTACTATCAATCTCTCTTTACCTTATTGCGATTTAAAACTTTAATGATCCGTTTGACCTCTACTATTTTATTGATATAGCTTTACCTTACATTGACTGTTTTTACTTTAATAATCTATCATTATGTAAACTCAACCATTTTTAAAAATGATCTTATCTATTTTAAATGATCTAGCTTTAATAGAAATTGACCATTTGAACTTTCCCAATCTAACTTTATCTCACCTCGACCATTTTCACTTTAGTATTCTCTATGGTTTCCTGCATCTCTAATAAATCGTCAGCTGATTTCTTTTTTCTTTCCTAGATAAAAAGTAAAGTTATTTAAATTTAACTGATACTGACAGACTTAATAGCCACAACAACTGAATTTAAGCTTATTAAATGGAAGTTACATTTATTAAAATTTGAATGTAATAAGGGAGTTTTATGGAACTCAACTATATGTGAGAGACAATTACCTTTTCTACAGTGAAAACTATATGTGAGAGACAATTACCTTTTCTACAGTGAACACTATATGTGAGAGACAATTACCTTTTCTACAGTGAAAACTATATGTGAGAGACAATTACCTTTTCTACAGTGAACACTATATGTGAGAGACAATTACCTTTTCTACAGTGAAAACTATATGTGAGAGACAATTACCTTTTCTACAGTGAAAACTATATGTGAGAGACAATTACCTTTTCTACAGCGAAAACTATATGTGAGAGACAATTACCTTTTCTACAGTGAAAACTATACATGAAAGACAATTACCTTTTCTACAGTGAAAACTATATGTGAGAGACAATTACCTTTTCTACAGTGAAAACTATATGTGGGAGACAATTACCTTTTCTACAGTGAAAACTATATAAAACTATATGAATAGATGTTAAAGTATAAATACCTCAGCACACACATACTGGAAAGCTATATATAACTTGTTAAGATGTTCCAGTTCTCTGATTATTTTCTGATATTCTAGATATGATGATCTCTCCTCTTTTAGTTTGGTCATAGTTGGTGTTATATCTTCTTTAACAACCTATGACACAATTATAATTATATCAACATTGGATAAGCTCAAAGTTCTTACATTATAGAAAAAAAAGGACAATGCACATCATAAAGAAATTTCATTCAATGAAGGAACATTATATTCAAGTCAAACACCTTCTAAAATGTCTGCAAATACACACTGTTCTGCAAATTAGATACATGTTCAATGCATTTCATGTTATACTATGGAAAATATTTTTTTCTATTATAAATGTAAATATAATCTTTTCAAGATGTGCATAAAGAGAATTCACCAAATTTTTATAACAACTCATAGAATTTAATAAGGATTTCTTCAAAAGCCTAATCACCTTCTTATCAGTTGTTTCATCAAAATAGGATGAAGGTTGAATCAAGCACACACATTGGCAAAATTCAAATATTGGGGAATGTACATGATTGAAGAATCAGAATCAAAGAAAAAAAAGATAGTGACTTCAAAAAATATCCCAACCTATTTGGGTTTTTTTAATTTTTAGTAACGCATATTTTTATAGCCTTTTTATAAGAGTTTCATACACCCAAAGTCATGTGATTTGATACTAATGTATCATGTGCTATTTAATAACTTACTGTATCAATCTCACGAAGTTTAGCATCTTTCTTTTCTATTGTTTTTTGTGCAGCTTCTTTTTTACTTTCATATAATCTGGTACCTGCAGCTTCTTCTATCATTGACAATATCTACAAAGGTAAACAGGGTAACAGTCAAAATTTATACAACATACAGAATCATTGACAATATCTACAAAGGTAAACACGGTAAGAGTCAAAATTTATACAACAGACAGAATCATTGACAATATCTACAAAGGTAAACACGGTAACAGTCAAAATTTATACAACAGACAGTGTTTTCTTTTATAAGTTTCAAGTTAAAGTTAATGAACTTTTTTCTTTTCTTATATAGCTTTAACACGGTAGTGTTAAGAAATGTAGAAATGTGGACATCAGCATGCTGAAATAGTTTTAAGTTGTCAAAAAATCATCAAGACAATAGTTATATAGGTCAGTATGTATATCATATTTGTATTTTGTTCATTGTTTTTAACATCAATCAGGCTGTTATTTTTCTTTTTTGAATTGTTTTACATTGCTCATTACAGGCCTTTTTTTACTGTAAATAAAGGCAACAGTGGTATACCGATGTTCAACATGTTTTTTTACTGTAACAGACTATGTGGTATAGATTGTGCTAAGTGAAGGTTGTGCTGTGACCTTTTGTTGTTAGATTCAATGTAATTAGGTCTCTGGTTGGGAGTTGTCTCATATATTACCTCTGGAGGCTTCATGTTGAGTACTTTAGTGATTCTACCCTGCATGATTAGGAAATGAGGATTGTTTACATTCAGTTGGACAGATCTGAACAAATCCTGTACTCTGGTATTGTTAGCATTACTACCATTAATCAGGTATTTGTTCCTCCCTCCAATAACCACCTGAAATAATATATGGTTAACATTATAAAGATCTGAACACATCCTATACTCTAGTGTTATTAGTATTACTACAAATAACAGGATTAACATAATAGATGACCTGTTTGAAAGCTTTCATTATTTCTTTAATTCTCTCTATTCTCTAGCAAAACATGTTTTATCTTTTATCATACATTTTTTGTAGCATCTTATATCAATGTTACCTAATGTACCCTAAACTAACAGCGATTCTCCACAAACAACTTCTAAATGTTTATACCTGTGGCTGTGTTGCCCCAAACCAAAAGTAACACAATCCAATGATCTCAAAATGTTCAATTTTCTATTATGTTGATATCGATTTTGTCATTTTTTTTGGTATTGTGCGACAATCTCTCCTATGCTAGCCTGTGCATCCCTAGAAAATACACAAGAGATGATATGATTCCTGTTCAATAATACATGTACTACCTGTCTAGTAATGGTAATCTCGTCATACTGTTCATATCCCAATGGGCTTTGCTTTTTATCCATGTTGTCAAATGTAATACTGACAGTGGCTTTAGTGACACCAGCTTGACCATTTTTGTATACAAGTTCCTGCAGATTTGTTGCTCTAACCTAAAATAACAAATATTGGAAAAATTTGTATACAAGATTTGGAGTAGATGTTATCATGTTGATGTGGACCCTTCTTTGATTAACCTTGATCATCACCACTTAAATTAAAATATTTAACAGATCATGTAACATGAATATACGGTAACCTAACGGTTAATCTGTCCCAGTTTCATTATGATGTGTAAATATATATGCTGTGTACAAGTTATCATTTTGTGCAAATTATAATTTATATTTTGACAAATGTACAAATACATGCAGTGCCTGTACAAATTGCAATTTGTACAAAATTTGACAAAAAAATCAATTATAACCTGAACAATAATTTATAATATGGATGCTGGTGGAAAAAGGGATTGATACAGACTAAAGCACCAACAAGGAAAGGGACATATGAAAGAACAGCAGATATACATTTTTTGTAATTGGAGCATATTTAAAGTTTAAAGAGTTCAGAGCGATTTCAAGATTCATGTTAAGGGGGGGGGGGGGTAATAGTTTTGACTTGATGTTTTGGCGTATCACAAGCTAAAACGTCAAGACTGCATGACTACCATGAAATACTATTATTAAACTTGATATTTAGGTGTATCATAAGCCAAAGATCAAGACTGCATGACAACCATGAATTACTATTTCAGGACTTGATATTCAGGTGTATCATACATGTAAGCCTGAGATCAGGACTGCATGACTACTAGGAAGTACTATTTCAAGACTTGATATTTAGGTGTATCATAAGCCAAATATCAAGATCACATGACTACCATGACATACTATTCCAAGACTTGATATTTAGGTGTATCATAAGCCAAAGATCAAGACTAAATGATTACCATGTACTTCTTAAATTATTAAAACACCCTTTACCCAATGCTAAAGCCCAAATATGGTTATATCATCAGGTGACATGATTACCCTATAATGTCGAAAAGTTTACCGTAACATGTAAAGAAAGTTTACTGTAACATGTACATTAGCTAAATATAGATAACTGTAACCATGGAAAATCCCACTGAAAGGATAATTGAACCTCTGTAGATATCAATAAGATACATATTTATCCACTGGATAACTTTGATCCGCCGGTTCACTCTGAACCGCCGGTTAAATCTCAACCACTGGTTAACTCAACCGCCAGTTAAATCTAAACTGCTGGATAACTCAACCGCCGGTAAACTCAACCGCCGATTAACTCAACCGCCGGTTACCATATCTATATAAATAGGGTGCAAACATTAATCCATCATTCTGCCTCTGATGAAGGTCCTTTTCGGACCGAAACCGGTCAGGCTATAAAACATCACCAGGCGCTGTTAATTATGTGTATTGGTATATATACTACATGTATATTTTAATGCGATTTCAAGATTCACTTTACAGAATTTCTATTGTTAGATTTAACACGAAAATTAAAGGTCAACTATTCCTTTTGATGTTGATCAGGTGTTCAGATAGGTATACAATAGATTGCAAGTTTTGTCACTTTAGTAGAAAACTGGTTATCCCAATTTTTTGTAAAGTGCATATGTTGATGCATATAATGCTAGAGATTATAGCCAATATAACTAGAAAATGCCATTCTGCCCTAATTTGCTTTAAATCCAGTGCAAACAAATATAACGCTCTATAGAGGGATAATTTTATCCCTCTAAAGAAGGATTATCCCTCTATACAGGTATAATCACCATACAGGGGGTTTGTTCCCAACCTGTTGAAAGGCAAACGACTGAATCTGACAGATAAAGGTCAATCTATCGACACAAAAAGTACCTGTATGTAAAATGTTTACGCCCACAAACAGCGCCATCTATATTTTTTCGAATTATAGTTAACCCGTACCATTGTAAACTCGTACCAACGTCAACTCGTACCACTAAAAAAAAACTTGTACCAATGCAAACTTGTACCACTGCTAACTCGTACCAACTTATTTAAATGCAGTTGATTGGTGTTTAATGATGAATATATAGTTATTTCACTCTTAAGTCTGTAAAATGTATATAATTTGAAAAGTACAATGATCAATTTGTAGCTAATGTTCTTTGTGTATTGGATAGACAATACCGTGGCAGATTTGCTTTGTTGTCTCCCTTGAATACACTCTTTTTAAAATTTTTACTTATACATGTAACTACTGGATTTAATTTTTAATCATTCCAAATCAGTAACATTGAAAAGATTTGGGTACTTTTCTTTTGTTTCTCAAAGGAATTTTATTCATTGAAAGAATTAATTTATTGTGTTTTAAAGGTTGTAAATTGTTTATGACCAACAGTTAAAAGTATGAAATTTATTAGATATAATATTCAGCACAACCTTATGAAAATCCAACCGTGCAAGGGCTGTGTAGCCAGCCGTTAAATACTTCTATCTGTTGTTATCATAAGTTAACATGACTATTCTTTTATAATATGAAGTAAAGTCATTTTCATGTTATGGGTCAGATATGCATGGCTCTATGATAAAGAGTATATGTAGTGGCCCTTCACACAACCAAAGGAATATAATATAATACTTAGCAGGGTAATTAAGAAATTACATTTATATTAGTGTCCAAGTTAAAAAAAAAAAACGTATTTTTGTCTAAGTTTTCATTAAAATCCAGTATAAAATTCCAGTAATTCAACTTTTTTTAATTAAGTTTACAAAGAAAAAACACCATAAAACATTCGTATTTTTGAATATATTTTTAATGGTACGACTTCCCAGTGGTACGACTTTACGTTGGTACGAGTTAACTTTTTTGGTACGAGTTAACATGGTACGAGTCTCCTGTGGTACGAGTTAACTTGCTTCCTATTAATAATTTTTTCTACGGTATCTTTGAGAACGATTTTCTGTTCTGTGGTAAATTAAAACTTTAAATTAACTAAAACATAGAAAAGTAAGTGTATAAAACAAATTGACAGATATATCTGCACATGACTGGTTATGCATGATACACTGGCAATGTGCGCAATGTCCTTTAATCCAAGATTGAAAATTAGTTTGTTTCCTACGTCAGTTGTACGTCAAAATGGCGGATTTCAATGTTTACATTTTTTCATCAAAGTAATAGCTGACACATTTTCGTATCCAATCATTTATTAGCAATTTTATTATTGATTTTTGAAGATCATCCAATCACATTTGTATGTATGTACTGGTAAATGCCTCCGATATCCGAAGAACCCCTCGAAAGCTGCGAGGGTACAGTGGCATCCATGTACACTCCCTATCGGGATTAATGGAGATGTGTCACTAACGTATATTTATACGACAATTATTTTTACAAGGACAACTCAATCCCACCCAACACCAAGGGAGTGCTAGGACACCGGGAAGTCTGTTATTATGGTGGAGGAAGCCGAAGTACTCGGAGAGAACCACCGGGCCACTCGGTGGAAACAGACAAACCATAGAGATATCAGAAGATTGATCTCCAGGTCAAGTAGGGAACAACTTTGACCAACCGAGGCCCCCAAAGTACCCATTCTAGTTTAAACTCCGGTCTGGGTACCAGAGATGTGTGTGAGAGGGTGAAAATTACCCTTCTGATGTACTGATATTTTTAGCACCCCGAGTGAGAATCGAACTCGGGACCTTCAGCACTGTAGACATCGGTCTTAACCACTAGACCACGAACTCACATTTACCATTATAAAGTGGCTACACGTTAGGAGTCCAAAAACCATGAGGCATGCATGTTTACCAAAATATCGTAAACTCTGACATTTTATCACATGACCAATGTCTTGACCTTAGAAGCCATTAAATCGTTTGCCTTCCAACTGGATCAGGATAGAAATTATTTCTATTAAAAATTATATGCACCAATGAGAACAGTTGTGCCATACGGCGAATCCGGGTCCGTTCGCGCCCATTCACGTTCGCACCCCTTCATGTTCGCCCCCTTTCACTTTCGCACCCTACATGTTCGCGCCCAATTTTCATTGGTTTTGTGTTTAATAACTTTGTCATTAAGTTTTGGCAAGTGTATTCTTATAAGTATATTTGTTGTCATTGTTTCAAAATAAAGTGAGACAGCATTTTTTTTTGTTGCTGAATAAATTTTAATCATGTTTTTGATAGTGTATTGTTAAAAATAACAATTTGTAAATAAAGTGGGTTTCTGTCAACGTTTTATTTTGTGTTGAATAACTCTTAATCATGGTTTGGTTAGTGCATTGCTATAAATTTGTTTCATTGACTTGTTTCAAAATAAAGTGAGATTCTGACTACGTTTTTTTTTTTTTGTGTGCTGAATAAATTTTATCATGTTTTAGTTATAATAGTGTATTGCTATATTTTATTGTTTCATTGTTTCAGATCAAATGGACCAAGCTGTTAAAAACGGGTCTCACTAATTAGCGACAAGAAGCGTCAACAAGCGACAAGAAGCGACAACAAGAATTATTTTAGCGACAACAAGCGACAAGAAGACTATTTAGCGACAAGAAAACATTTTTTTTTTATTAGATATAAAGAAATTTGTATTTAATGTTTTTTTTAAAATATACGAGCAGATATGTCTAATTAAAATGTTTTATT
Source organism: Mytilus galloprovincialis (assembly GCF_965363235.1). Taxonomy (NCBI): domain Eukaryota; kingdom Metazoa; phylum Mollusca; class Bivalvia; order Mytilida; family Mytilidae; genus Mytilus; species Mytilus galloprovincialis. The sequence continues at coordinate 129,985,313 of NC_134838.1, read as the reverse complement.
ATGATAGATAGACAAAGAAATGAAACATTTGTGAGGAAGAAAGAGATTGTGAAGTTTATATTAGTATATTGGTAGATGAAGAAATTTAACATTTGTGAAGAAAAAAGAGATTGAGCTTCTTTTTTTTATTTTTAAATATGAAGAATATGTATAAGATAATGTATGTATCTGTTTTCATCAAAGTCAAAGTATGAATAAACGAATGGAGATATATATGGAGCAGGCATAATGGCATATAATATTTTGATTCATTTGCTTAATACTATGCTCTAAGTGTACTCTTGTTATGTCAATTGATGCTTTATTTATAGAACTCTCAGCCACGCTTTGCCATCTTTATTATTTAAGCGTGTTTCCAGACCCCACGACGGGGACGTGGTTCTACCTTGGGGTCTATATATTTAAAAAAAAAAAATTTTTTAATTATTTTTAGTCATTATATAGTAATATGTACATTCCTATCTAACATAATATTTATACATTTTGTACATGGTGGTCCCATTTTGATAAGCAAACATGTGGAACATGAAATGAGATTAACGAGTCGCGTGTCCCCTGTTTTATTGCTACAATAACATCCAATTAACACATTCAACTTTGTACACATGTCAGACTATACAATTACACGCGCCAGAATATACAATCATTGTAAATAATGAACACCTGTTGAAAACTCAAGATTGTCATTAATTTCCTTTCATCTTCAATCAATAATGCATAAACATGATAAATATCGTTTAATGAGGCAATAAACAAATAAAAAGATGAAAGCATTCACATTTCAATTTTCTTTTCCTCCTGTTTGAATTCAGTTCTTTGTATTTCACAATTTGTGTCAATATTTTCAGGACAATGATGCACAAATAATTCATTTTGCGAGCTTAATATATATTGCACGAAAAGAGTTTTAAAAAACAAATTATAAGATAAATAATATGTTCTAAAACACAAGGAAAAGTAATCTCATAATACAATAATTAAACGTAATACTGGCTGTTATTCATAATAGATGATAAAATATTATGTAAATAATGTTTCATTTTTTCTATCAATTTTAACTTTCTTGTCGCAAAAAATTATTTTCTTTTGCACATTCTTTTAATATTTATTGCAATAATTAATTTTAATTAAAAAAAAATGTTTTCTTGTCGCTAAATAGTTTCTTGTCGCTTGTTGTCGCTAAAATAATTCTTGTTGTCGCTAAAATTCTTGTTGTCGCTAATTAGTGAGACCGTTAAAAACAATTATCTTTTGTGTCTTTTAATTAAAATCTTCAATGTTTTACTCATACCAAGCTAAATACATTCAGTATTTACACCAAAGCAATTTAAAACAACAATCATGATTTTCCAATTATTCAACTGGAATTTGATTAAAATTGGGCGCGAACGTGTAGAGTGCGAACGGACCTTGTGTGCGAACGTGCGAGGTGCGAACGTGTAGGGTGCGAAAATGTATTGGGCGCGAACGGACCTGATACCCCATACGGCCAAAAGATAGAGGATTGAAGATATCCACAGTACACCGTGTTAACATTCGTGTGAGCTTGTGTAAATTAGAATATTTGCTCATTAATGAAAAGAAACAAACTTACATGAGAAAGGTTTGTGATTCCTAGCAAGAAGCAAATAGAATCCAGAATATTTGATTTTCCACTGCCATTTAACCCTGTTATAGCGTTAAAAAGGGGATCAAATCCGTTGATTTCTGTTCTTTGAGCATACGACTTAAAGCCGTCTACGACCATAGATTTAATATGCATTGTCAAAAGTTGTAAATGTTGTTTTTAAATCATTGGTCTGTTTTCATTTCAAACTGGCGCTCAAAAATAATCTTGTACGCGCATGACTGAACGGAAGTAAGACATTAATAATACGAATCAAAACAATTGACGGTTGTACTCGAGATACTATTTCCGGATAAAATATTTTCCAACCGTGCTGGATATAATATTCACTAGCAATTGTGGAGCTGGTGTGAGCTGGCTTAATTTAGTCCAACTGACTAGTATAATATACATGATACATTTAGTGGCACTGTGATGAGAGTATTAAAGCTGTCAAGTTTTTCTTTACAAAATCTATGTACATTTTGGAAATAAAGTTGATTGAAAAGTTGTGGGTTACCCCATGGTAAAAAAATTGATAGAAAGATAAAAAGGAGAAAAAGGAATTTGACAATTCAGATAATTCCATGTAGGCACAAGTACAATCAAATGTAGTGTATTGCTGTAGTGTCTGGAACCTGTGTGTAAGATCAAAAACTAAAACTTGAAAAGCTACAGTGACACACGACTCAGTCGCTTCGTACACAACAACTATGATTCTAAACCCAGTGTCACTAGCAATTTACTAGGCAAACAAGCTTAAATGTCAACTACTTAGATATAAGAAGATGTGGTATGAGTGCTATTGAGACAACTCGCCATCCAAGTCACAATTTGTAAAAGTAAACCATCAAAGGTCAAAGTACGGCCTTCAACACGAAGCCCGTTGGTTCACACCGATTAGCAACTATAAAGGACCCCAAAAATGACTATTGTAAAACCATTCAAACAACAGTCTAATCTATATAACAATTGATGTTAGTACCGACGAAAACCATATTCAATTATCTTACTAAAACAGTGTCATTGGTACAGATAACATAAAGTCCTTCAAAAAGTATCAAAAGCACAAACTATTTCAAGTACATAAAACAAAAACAAAAACCAAACACTAGTTGATAAAAAAAATAACAGGATGAATTGCAGTGGCACGAGTTGTCATTCCATGGGTTAATTAATTTCTAAACTGCCTCACTTTATTTTTATGTTAAAAAAATGGGTTATGGCAAATGTCCATATTACATATATTTCTTCTTCTTTATAGTTCAGCACTGCATCAATTCTAATTTGTTATTAGCACAGAGAAGTATTTTCATTTTATGTAATTGTCTTCCTTTGGATGCTTTTATTGACTGATTTTAAGTAGTTTGTCTAAGAACGTATTCCATATATGGTTTGTACACAAAACGTGGAACAGTGACTTTTTACGTCTTTTGTGAGTTTGTTCACATATTGTCCGATGTCTTTCGAGTGAGTTTTGTGGTCAGTATTCCTGATATGAGGCATAGTCTCCACATTTCACTATTGGCTATGCTTGGTATATTAGTATAGTCTTAAGTATGAGATTAAGTGTTCGGTATTCCTTTTTTTTTTGCATTATCCTCTGGTGATGTTCACTAATGACGTTTAGAAGTTGTTCGTGAAGTTCTGATGTCTGGTTTATAGCTTTAATATAAAGGGTGCATATGACATTTCAGTTTATGTGAACGAAATTAAGTGTTTTGAGTGAGACTTTTAGTTGATAGTTTGAGTGAGATTTGTAGTTGTCAGTTTGAGTGAGACTTGTAGTTGTCAGTTTGGGTGAGACTTGTAGTTGTCTGTTTGAATGAGACTTGTAGTTGTCATTTTGAGTGAGATTATTAGTTGTCAGTTTGAGTGAGACTTGTAGTTGTCAGTTTGAGTGAGATTTTTAGTTGTCAGTTTGGGTGAGACTTGTAGTTGTCAGTTTGAGTGAGATTTTTAGTTGTCAGTTTGAGTGAGATTTTTTGTTGTCATTTTGAGTGAGATTTGTAGTTGTCAGTTTGAGTAAGATTTTTAGTTGTCAGTTTGGGTGAGACTTGTAGTTGTCAGTTTGAGTGAGACTTGTAGTTGTCAGTTTGAGTGAGACTTGTAGTTGTCAATTTGAGTGAGATTTTTTGTTGTAATTTTGAGTGAGATTTGTAGTTGTCAGTTTGAATGAGACTTGTAGTTGTCAGTTTGGGTGAGACTTGTAGTTGTCATTTTGAGTGAGATTATTAGTTGTCAGTATGGGTGAGATTTTTAGTTGTCAGTTTGGGTGAGACTTATAGTTGTCAGTTTGAGTGAGATTTTTAGTTGTCAGTTTGAGTGAGATTTTTTGTTGTCATTTTGAGTGAGATTTGTAGTTGTCAGTTTGAGTGAGATTTTTAGTTGTCAGTTTGGTTAAGACTTGTAGTTGTCAGTTTGAGTGAGACTTGTAGTTGTCAGTTTGAGTGAGACTTGTAGTTGTCAATTTGAGTGAGATTTTTTGTTGTAATTTTGAGTGAGATTTGTAGTTGTCAGTTTGAATGAGACTTGTAGTTGTCAGTTTGGGTGAGACTTGTAGTTGTCAGTTTGAGTGAGATTTTTAGTTGTCAGTTTGAGTGAGATTTTTTGTTGTCATTTTGAGTGAGATTTGTAGTTGTCAGTTTGAGTGAGATTTTTAGTTGTCAGTTTGGTTAAGACTTGTAGTTGTCAGTTTGAGTGAGACTTGTAGTTGTCAGTTTGAGTGAGACTTGTAGTTGTCAATTTGAGTGAGATTTTTTGTTGTAATTTTGAGTGAGATTTGTAGTTGTCAGTTTGAATGAGACTTGTAGTTGTCAGTTTGGGTGAGACTTGTAGTTGTCATTTTGAGTGAGATTATTAGTTGTCAGTATGAGTGAGATTTTTAGTTGTCAGTTTGGGTGAGACTTGTAGTTGTCAGTTTGAGTGAGATTTTTAGTTGTCAGTTTGAGTGAGATTTTTTGTTGTCAGTTTGAGTGAGATTTGTAGTTGTCAGTTTGGGTGAGACTTGTAGTTGTCAGTTTGAGTGAGACTTGTAGTTGTCAGTTTGAGTGAGACTTGTAGTTGTCAGTTTGAGTAAGACTTGTAGTTGTCAGTTTGAGTGAGATTTTTTGTTGTCATTTTGAGTGAGATTTGTAGTTGTCAGTTTGAATGAGACTTGTAGTTGTCAGTTTGAGTGAGACTTGTAGTTGTCAGTTTGAGTGAGACTTGTAGTTGTCAGTTTGAGTGAGATTTTTTGTTGTCATTTGAGTGAGACTTGTAGTTGTCAGTTTGGGTGAGACTTGTAGTTGTCAGTTTGAATGAGACTTTTAGTTGTCATTTTGAGTGAAATTTTTAGTTGTCAGTTTGAGTGAGATTTTTAGTTGTCAGTTTGAGTGAGATTGTTAGTTGTCAGTTTGAGTGAGACTTTTAGTTGTCAGTTTGGGTGAGACCTTGTAGTTGTCATTTTGAGTGAGATTTGTAGTTGTCAGTTTGGGTGAGACTTGTAGTTGTCAGTTTGGGTTAGACTTGTAGTTGTCAGTTTGAGTGAGATTTTTTGTTGTCATTTGAGTGAGACTTGTAGTTGTCAGTTTGGGTGAGACTTGTAGTTGTCAGTTTGAATGAGACTTGTAGTTGTCATTTTGAGTGAGATTTTTAGTTGTCAGTTTGAGTGAGAATATTATTATAGATAGAGATAAACTGTCAACTGCAATAATGTTCAGCAAAGTAAGATCTACAAATAAGTCAACATGACCAAAATTGTCATTTGACCCATAAAGGAGTTATTGCTCTTTATAGTCAATTTTTAACCATTTTTCATAAAATTTTAGTATTTTTTTTACAAAATCTTCTCCTCTGAAACTACTGGGCCAAATTTAACCAAACTTGGCCACAATCATCATTTTGCCCTTTATAGTCAATTTTTAATAATTTTGTAAATTTTGTAAATTTTTGTAAATTTTAACAAAATATTTTCCTCTTTTATTAATGGGCCAAGTTCACTATAAATTGAGATAATTGTAAGAAGCAAGAATGTTCAGTTAAGTAAGATCTACAAACACATCACCATCACCAAAACACAATTTTGTCATGAATCCATCTGTGTCTTTGTTTAATATGCACATAGACCAAGGTGAGCGACATCGGCTCTTAAGAGCCTCTAGTTTCGTATATTAATTACTTATAGATGGACTTAGTTTTTCTTTCAGACGGTAAACATTACATATCATACATGTACAGTCTGCAGTTTTAGTATTTTAAACATTTATAAGATACAAAAACCATCCCGGATTTTTACCAAACTTGGACAGAAGCTTCTTACAATCAAAAGATCGAAAAGCCAAAATTTGGTAAAGCATAAAGACAAATTATTGAATAACTTTCAATCAATAAATACTATCGGAATACTTGTCGTGTTTTCTCCGGAAATTTTTGGGACTCTAATATTATTGTACTTCCCTGAGAACTGCAAGGTGCTTCGTAACTACACAATCAAAACAACTTATTAAACGGTAGATTACTTAAATATGAATGTCAGAATTGGATAATATGTGACATTGGTTCGTCTGAATAAAAATACAAGATCAGATATACTTTGGATAGCAAGAAAACAACGAACATTCGGTTGCTAACCACGCGTTTCATCGACTGCTTCTCAACAACGGAAGTGCATAAAATTAATTGCTTTGGTTGTAATCAGGTTAGTACTATAATCCTTAACGCATTAAAAGGTTAAAACGCAAATAATTACTTATAATACTGAAGCAAAAGTTAGAAAATAGATATTGACACAAATTTAATGTTATTTAATTCCAGTAGAGTCATAAATAAATAAAAATGATGAACAGAGGTTTATAAAATAAATTATATTCATTTATACCTATCAAATATTAATATTTTCCTGCACTAGAGACGTATATAACCTGTGTTGGCAGACTGCATTTATGACATATTTGTCAATTGTCAGCAGACTGTGCTGAGGACATGGCCAAAAGTATTCTTCACCTGCAATTTTTTGCTATATATACATGTACATGTATTTCAAATAAAAACAAATTTGTTCAAAAAATATTTTAAAGTCATTTATAGTCGGATCTTTAAAAACAAAGCATTAAAAGACATTAAATTGTGGAAAGAATATATGGTCATAGCTTTGTCTTCAGTTGTTTTTGTATTCTTTTGATGTGAACACAAATTTTTGTGTATTATCTCTTGAGAAAATAAAGATGATCCACAACTAAGATACAACCAAATAAACCTGTGACAAATCTGCTTCTAATGGTACCATGTTGCTAAAAATCGAACCAGAAATGACTCCAAAACAATTTTTTGAAAAAATGTAGTTTTGTATGAAATATTTATAGTGAAAATCTCAAGTGAGGAATACTTATGGCCACACTCTGTATATATATGCCAATTTTTAGAATCCTGAAAAAAAGTGTTTCTGCTTTTTGGTCAGGTTGTCTCTTTGACATATTCCCTAGTTCCATTCTCAATTTTATTTTTTTCATGTTTTTCTAAATTTTTCAGAACATTGAATTTATGTTTTTGGGGATATTTTTTTTTTTTTACAGAACACAAAATTTTTTGTAAAAGTTTACTTCATACTTATGCAACTGTATTATTACTGTAATGTGTTAGGGGTCATCCATAATTGTCAACCATTTTCCAAAGTGTACAAAACATACACTTTTTCAGACCCCCAACCTCCCTCAAAAAGTGTACATCAACCAATTTCAGATTTCAAGACACGAATCAATCATTCTTAATAAAAAAAGATCCTGTCTATCATAGATAAGTTCAATATAGAAATTTGAATTTTTAACCCCCTCCCCCAAGTGTACGTTTTGTACACTTTGGAAAATGGTTGACAATTATGGATGACCCCTTACTTTATTCTACAAATATTTTACATATCATACTTACTGTAGTTGAAGCTATCATACTTACTGTAGTTGTAGCTATCATACTTACTGTAGTTGTAGCTATCATACTTACTGTAGTTGTAGCTATCATACTTACTGTAGTTGAAGCTATCATACTTACTGTAGTTGAAGCTATCATACTTACTGTAGTTGAAGCTATCATACTTACTGTAGTTGAAGCTATCATACTTACTGTAGTTGAAGCTATCATACTTACTGTAGTTGTAGCTATCATACTTACTGCAGTTGTAGCTATCATACTTACTGTAGTTGTAGCTATCATACTTACTGCAGTTGAAGCTATCATACTTACTGTAGTTGAAGCTATCATACTTACTGTAGTTGTAGCTATCATACTTACTGTAGTTGTAGCTATCATACTTACTGTAGTTGTAGCTATCATACTTACTGTAGTTGAAGCTATCATACTTACTGTAGTTGTAGCTATCATACTTACTGTAGTTGTAGCTATCATACTTACTGTAGTTGAAGCTATCATACTTACTGTAGTTGTAGCTATCATACTTACTGTAGTTGTAGCTATCATACTTACTGTAGTTGAAGCTATCATACTTACTGTAGTTGAAGCTATCATACTTACTGTAGTTGTAGCTATCATACTTACTGTAGTTGTAGCTATCATACTTACTGTAGTTATCATACTTACTGTAGTTGAAGCTATCATACTTACTGTAGTTGAAGCTATCATACTTACTGTAGTTGAAGCTATCATACTTACTGTAGTTGTAGCTATCATACTTACTGTAGTTGTAGCTATCATACTTACTGTAGTTGTAGCTATCATACTTACTGTAGTTGTAGCTATCATACTTACTGTAGTTGTAGCTATCATACTTACTGTAGTTGTAGCTATCATACTTACTGTAGTTGTAGCTATCATACTTACTGTAGTTGTAGCTATCATACTTACTGTAGTTGTAGCTATCATACTTACTGTAGTTGAAGCTATCATACTTACTGTAGTTGTAGCTATCATACTTACTGTAGTTGTAGACTTGCTGTTGTCAATTGAATATTTGACAGTCACAAATGCAGTTTTAATGGTGATGTGTAGCAGAGCCAGTGAAATAGATATTTGACAGTCACAAATGCAGTTTTAATGGTGATGTGTAGCAGAGCCAGTCAAATAGATATTTGACAGTCACAAATGCAGTTTTAATGGTGATGTGTAGCAGAGCCAGTGAAATAGATATTTGACAGTCACAAATGCATTTTTAATGGTGATGTGTAGCAGAGCCAGTCAAATAGATATTTGACAGTCACAAATGCAGTTTTAATGGTGATGTGTAGCAGAGCCAGTGAAATAGATATTTGACAGTCACAAATGCAGTTTTAATGGTGATGTGTAGCAGAGCCAGTCAAATAGATATTTGGAGTTGTCAAATCTCAATTGATGGTGGCAACTCTTCAACTATAGTACTACAGTATAATATAAGTCCAAGTAAAATGAAACTGGTACAATCAGGGTTAATTTTGATATGCTATAATCTTAACTATGATACATGTATGTGTATAGTTAGTGGCACTTATTGCTATCAATGGTTAAGCACCCATCCTTTTTTTCTTTATTTTGGTTCATACTTTAAGGCTTCTGACCTACAAATGTATAAATCATCCCTATTTTTTTAAAAGGTCTTTATTAATATATTTCAGAACATAAAATGAGTACCATGGTAGATAATAGATGGGATCCTATTCTTCAGAACCAACAAGGACCAGTAAGTATAATGTTATGAGGTACTCGAGGGATATCTATTCTTTAGAACCAACAAGGACCAGTAAGTATAATTGTATGAGGTACTCTTGAAAGGGATATCTATTCTTCAGAATCAACAAGGACCAGTAAGTATAATTGTATGAGGTACTTGAGGGATATCTATTCTTCAGAACCAACAAGGACCAGTAAGTATAATTGTATGATGTACTCAAGGGATATCCTGATAATCCATGATGTCAAAATCTTGCAAGCATCAGTCTGACTAACTTATGATTCTATGAAGTAATAAGGGATTCTAAAATCAATTTGGGGACATATAACACAATTTCTCTTTTTATGAATGTAAATTAGATATCTTCATGACATAAAAACAAAATTTTCACATGTTATTCATGTTATTGGTTCTTTGGAATTTAAATATATGTCAATTTTTCTTGACATACTACATGTGTATATTTAATAGAAATAATAAAAATATCACTTTTGCTAAAGTTTGTTGAAAATTAATGAATTCTTCATTTAAATTTATTTATTGCTGGATTCTTTAAAAACTGTTTCCCTAAGTGACAATCATTTCATAACCGTCAATGGATTCATTGCTTATTTCATTATATAATTAGAAAACACATTAATACAGCTGGTGTAAAAGTATTATTCAGACTTAACATTTAATTTGAAATCCATTTCAATTTTATAACAAATATGTTAATAGTTTATTGGTTTGGTATTGAGGAAAGAATTGTATTATGATATTCACCATGGATGAGTGTTATAATAATTTCTATACAGTTAAAGGAAACGTGTAATGAAAGCTTCCCTGACTGATGAAATGTTTACTACTTCTTTTAAAAGATAAATTGTATAGTTGTAAGAGACCTATAAATAAGATACATAACATTGACTACTAAAGCATAAGAGTTAAATGACCTCAATTATAAGTTGTACTGTGGTACAGTAGAATGGTAGTTAGCAACTATTGATATTACATTCTGTTTAGAATAATTACATGATATTCAGGGGAATTCTTTTTCATGCAAAAATGTCACACCCACCAAGGCTGTGCTGCATGACTGAGTACTCAGTAATTTTGTAGTTTGGCATGAAACACTGCTTCTGTCAGTGGTAGATTAATGATGCTTTACTTTGATAAAGTAAGACAAATGCCAGAGTCTGTAATGTAATGGAACAGTGGCACATGACAGAGTCTGTGTAGTAGTGGTACTGATGCCACACATGTCACATAATAGATAGTGGCACAAAACTAAAGTTACATAATTGCCCATGACATTAAAACTAATGCCACACATTATGTGGTACATGACAGAGTATTGTGTTGAAAATATTGTTGTCATACTGTCACATTGTAACATATTACACCATCTGATAAGCAGTGCATATAATATGATACATGTCACTTAGTGACACATGACAATGTCTTAAATATGATACATGTCACTTAGTGGCACATGACAGTGTCTTAAATATGATACATGTCACTTAGTGGCACACGACAGTGTCTTAAATATGACACATGTCACCTAGTGGCATATTAGCACATGACAGTGTCTTAAATATGATACATGTCACTTAGTGGCACATGACAGTGTCTTAAATATGATACATGTCACTTAGTGGCACATGCCAGTGTCTTAAATATGATACATGTCACTTAGTGGCACATGACAGTGTCTTAAATATGATACATGTCACTTAGTGGCACATGACAGTGTCTTAAATATGACACATGTCACCTAGTGGCATATTAGCACATGACAGTGTCTTAAATATGATACATGTCACTTAGTGGCACATGACAGTGTCTTAAATATGACACATGCCACTTAGTGGCACATAACAGTGTCTTAAATATGAAACATGTCACTTAGTGGCACATGACAGTGTCTTAAATATGATACATGTCACTTAGTGGCACATTCGTGACATTGTCAACGTATATTTGTTCCACCTAACAGAAGTTCCAATGGAAACTTTGTAATAAACATTGTCATAATATCTATTCCTGTTGGAACAAATATTCTATACCATTTATCCCGTTAGGAACATATACTGTAATTTTTATTCTTGTGGAAATAATATTCCAGAACATTTTTTCCTTTCTGAACTTATATTATGAAGGAACTTATATTCCGTGACAACATGACAGTGTCTTAAATATGATACATGTCACATAGTGGCACATGACAGTGACAATGTGTCATACATATCACAAAGTGAAACATGACAGAAACTGAAAGGTGTTCTGATGTTATACATGTACATGTCACATAATTCACATGACAGAGTTTGAAATCAGTGGCACACATTCTACATGATGGCCAATGATATCAATACTGATACCACACCTTAAGTGTTACATGACAGAGTATTGATGTATGTGTCTCTGCTGACATGTCAGGGAATTTTTATGTGTCTCAGAGCTGATAATTTCAATGGTCCGACTTTTTTTGTCTCAAATTTTAGATTCTTGATGTCAGGAAATTTTGGTCTTACAAAAAACAGCCCCAACTTTCAATGCAAAGATGAGGATAGTGTATATAAATACTACTGTTGTATGGCAGCTCAAAATGTTAAAAGAAAGGTTCTTGTTGAAAACTATTTAATTTTAGATAAACCCTTAATAGTATGAACAGCAATGTAAGCATATAATTATGTTATTTTGAGGTTGTTATGTTTTTTGTAGATTACATCTGGCTATGTTAGTAACAGTGATATCAGACAGAGAGAAAGAAAAGATCAAATTAAATGGGAAAGACAAAGAGAGTATGAAGACCTGATGAATAAGGTAAAATATTTACACAATTATCATAGGATCTCCTATTTTATAAGTGATGGGTACAATTTGTGGCACTTGAAAGTTATAACCCACATTTATATATTTAAAAGTTTTGAAATAAGCAATGATTTTTTTTAGATTTCAATTTGATAAAATTTCCTTTTAGTCTAATAAATACTTTTTTTGTTAATAATTTTTCTATAAAATCAAATTTAATTTTCATTTAGCCAGGGGAACCAGAGCAAGGCCAACAACAACAGGTATACAGTCACCATACTTCTGTTTGTCTCTCTGTCTCACAAGTGTTTTATTTTTAACTTAATTACTTTGTAGCAAATCTAATCTTTAAAAGTTGATGAATTCTCAAGTTTTGATTATTTCTTACTGATTTTTCACTAGAAAAACTCAAACTTTTTTCTTTTGACAGCCCTATGCACTTGAGAGTTCTAATTGATATTTTATAAATAATAATTCAAGTTTTGGTTATGATACATGACTTTCTAATTATTTAACATTTTACATGATTTGGTGGAATTCTTATAGATGTATATTGTAATATTATTTAAACATTAATATATATTGTATTCAGTATTGTCATGTAGATGTTTATTGGTTGTTGGTTGTCTGGTTCATCATTTTATATTATAATTGTCGACTACTTGAGCTGCTTGCTTTCAGAAATGAAGAGGCTCTTTCTCTAATATTGTTTAACAGAAAGTCTGTTCAGATACAATCTTGACAGAAAAAATATTTGAAAAGCTTAAAAATTTAACTATTTTGAGTGGAGAAATATTAAATCACACTTGAAGCATGATATATAGAATCTATCCACTTACTGACCAATTTCATGGTTTGTTATTATTAAGCAGGACAGGGAAATGTGTCATCCAGTAAACCAAACACATCTGCATGTAACTAATGGTAACGGATCATGTGACAATATAATAACAAAGCACTAAAATGGGATGAATTTTTATTCATAGCACAAGTTCAAAATTTCAAAAATATGTAATTAAAACTCACTTCATTGATTGAATCAGCCCATAATATGATTAACAAGGAGTTAACTGTGTTGTAGTAAAAAATACAATTAATTCACCTACATGTTTTATTTTATTGATACCTTGTTTTAAATCTGTTTATTACAATTTATTTTATAATACCTAGGTAACATTGATAGATTGTTCCACTTTTCTACTTTTCAATAGATGCTAAAATCCTATCTTAAGATTTTCTAATTAAGACAGTTGATATTGTGTCAAAAATTTAAAAGTACATTAAAAACTTAATTCTTTGTCATATCTCCCAGACTTAGCTTCTTGAAGCATACGACTACAAATTAATAGCAGCATCCATGCTTTAATCAGATACAAAGTTGAAGTCTAAGTAGTTTAAAGAATCTTCGTTGAAGCATTGATATAGAATCTGTAGCAGATCAGGATGACGTTTTACATTTAATTGTTTTTAGCCAAACCCACCAGTATATTATAAAACTGGAGGAGCCGGAAATAGCTTACCATTAGGGAGTTACGAGGAATCCCGTAAGACTTTAGACGATCAGCGCCAACAAGAGTACAATCGATTTGTAACCCAGGTATCACTGCTAGATGGCGCCATTCGTCAACCTTTTAGTAGACGCTAACATCTTATATTTATTTGCAGCAGTTTATTTAATGAACACTTTACATATTACATTTTTGACACACTTATTTATATTTATATAATATTTGCACCATAATATTTCTCTTTTTTCAGTGAGTTCCTGCACAATACCTGTTTTATTTATATCCATGCAACATGTGTGTTTACCTTATTCTAAACCCATGCAGCATGTTTGTTTAACCTATTCATTATTAACATGTCTTTGGTTCTTTACTACAGTGAGTTCTCGGCTTTATTTCCAACTGCATATTATGATGAGGATGGCTTCAGTTTCTTGATATACTGCTGCTTAAGAAAGTTTGAGATACATTTACTGTTGTGAACTTGTCCATAAACAATTATTAACCTGCGTTCAATAAAAGATCATTGCTTAAACTGATGACTCTGCATTCCTAAGACCCTTTCAGAAAGTCTCAAAAAGCTAATGACAAACTGGCATTTTACACTTTGCAATTTAATTTATACATTTTAAATTAAATCTTTGAATTCTTGAATATTAACTGCTTCTTTGTTGGATATCTTGTTTATGAAACACGGAGATGTGGGGTATATAAGACATTTTAGAAGTGAATAGAATTGGTACCAACATCATTTATATGTGACTTTATGTGTGTTTGTCAGAAAGTTATACATTAGATGACACATGTATTTTTCAATCTTAACACTTTGTATGTGTTTGTCAAGAGGACTGATTATTAAGTTAAAGTATTGGTGCCCAAATATTACCCATTAATAAATCCTATCAAAAGTGAAGTTGTTATTTGAATGTCACTGAATTCCATTTGGGTCTGTTTTTGTTCTGAGGTAATTCAATGAAGTCAAAAAGCTTGCTTTTAATTATACGTTATTCATTGCAGCCTTTCATATATTTTTTATTACTGAATTCGTATTAGATTATTTGGGTATACTTCATTTAACCTCATTACTAATATTGATTGACATGTATACAGGTGTATTTAAAACTTATATTTTCTATTTTGAATACTATGTTGGAGACCAATGAATGTGAATGGGTTCAGATAGGTTTTCATTGTTGACAGATTTAATTGCTTAAATAAAAGGCGGAATTTGTGTTCAACCGCATGTGTTCAGTTATGTCAGGTTTTACAGTGTAATTCGGGTATATTCCAGAAAAGGTTTGACTGTAATTTCATTCATGAATTCTAATGCTAAGTATAATTTTCACCTGATAAGATTTATTTTCCTTCTATTTATTTTTGATAAGATTTCTCTGTAAACAATGTCTTTTGTTATGGGTTTAAGGTTTATTTAGTGAAGAAAATAGCAATTAAAAGGCATAAGATAAATCAGTGAACCAGAGCAATCAATTTGTTGACAAACTATATAAATGTATTGAGTTCCGTCCTTTTGTCTCATTTAAAATAAAAAACAATACACCCGTATTTGTTGACGATTAAGGTTTGTTTGTTATTTATTGATAGCTACACATTGTGTTTATTGTTTTACATGTTTAGAAGTTTAAAGGATAATCTCAAAGGGCTATTATCATAATGATTTAGTATACACAATAGCCTGCTTTATTTGGCTTGTTTAATGCTTTTAAAGCTTATTCAAAATAACAAATATTTTTTTTAGGGTATAATTTGTAAGCTTTGATTTAAAAATAAATCTAGTTCCATTTTCATTTTTTTTACATTACAATTGAATGACTTTGAGATGTTCCTTAATTAGACACTGCAGTAAGGACCCGTGGTGACATTGAAAGTAATTGTTTGTAGCTAGAGGGTTTTGTTTTTGCAGTATATGTGATTTGGCTGTATGTTTTAGTGAAATGTGTTGGTACAGCTAAGTTTATCTCATCTTATCTGACACAAAAATAAGTGTCCTTGATTTATAGGTTTATATTACTTGTCAGATTAGTAAAGACTGGCTAAAAAGGTCTTATCTGGTGGTTAAGTATAAGTATTTTTTTTTACATTTAGGGATTCATTCATTAGAGTGTGTATAGGTGTATTTTTTAGTGTCTCTGTACTATAGAACTGGACCAACAAAACATGTTAATAGACCATTCTTAACAGTTATTTTATTGTTCTTGAGAATTTGGTTTTAATGTCATTAACTTTGATAGTTTCTGTTAAATTCATTCACAATATATACATATACCTGTGAAGATTTAGAATTCGTGACATATAATTTAGACACCTATCTTTTGCTGAAGAATGTAGGTTGTCCTGAGTTGACTATTGTTTATTTTTGTTGTTTGGTTACTGTGACTATTTTATTCATTGGGCAAAGAAAGATAACTCTTGTTAAACTACCAAGGAAAGTAACTCTTCTGAATATAACAGTGTAATGCTAGTTTATCATATGCATTGTACTTATAGCATTCATTAAATGTTTTATAGAAAAAAGACACAGAAAACAAAAGGAGAGAAGAATTGTACAGAAACTCTCAACAGAATTATAGACCTCCGCCTGAACCAGAAATGTATGATCACGGTCAGATAGCAAAAGACCTCAGAGAAGAACGACAAAAGGAATATAATGATTATCTCGTAAGTTTTCTTACTTATTCACAATGTCACTTAGAATAAGTGGATTGATTTGTTGGGATAAGGAAAATATAAACACAATTGTTTCTGAGAAGACAAGATGGTTAAACATCTATTTTTCCTTATTTTATTTGTGGTCAGTTAAATTATTTTTTTATAAAATGTTACAAATGTGGTTAATATAAGTAAAATTTTAATACATATTTAGAAATGAAATAGAGTTGTACCTGATCTAAAATGAATACATAAAGAAAAGTTGGTTTATTATTTTGTGCCTGTTATTTTTAGTACAGATATTTTAGTAGAAAAGTCTTTCAAGCAATCATGGGAAACATTGAAGGCAGCATTTCTAAACTGCTCTTCTTCAATTTATTAAGCATTAAATGTAAAGTGTTTGAAATTTTAGAATACCATAATAAGACAATAATAATACAAAAGTTACATTAATAATTAAAAAATTCTGAACAAATTTAATTAATATCAATAACAATTGACTGGAAAATTACATATCAACATTCAGCTGAAGGACGCCTCCGGGTTCAAGAATTTCTCGTTGCATTGAAGACCTGTTGGTGACCTTCTGCTGTTGTCTGCTCTATGGTCGGGTTGTTGTCTCTTTGGCACATTCCCCATTTCCATTCTCAATTTTATTCTGAAACGCTATAAAAACCATAAGAAAAGCTAAAGGGTGAAAATCAAAACATAACAGTTGGGATGATATATTGAGTAAAGGGAATTCATATGTTATGTGCATGCAGTAGAATAGCATATAAAGCTAGACAGCTGATTCAGCCTAATGTGCTTATTTATAGTGCAAGTATTTTTTTTACATTTAAACTTTTTCATTTAAAATACTTGTTAATATATTTTCTTTCATTCAACAAATTTAGTTTTTTAATGTTGATTTTAGTCACAGCATATTTGCTTGTATTTTCTTAGTGGTTCTATGATAACAAGATTTGCATTCTTCTAAAAATCTAGTATTGAAGGGGGAATATGAATTAAAAAGAGGAGATTTGAGGGTTTGCTGCACTGATACAGCAATCAAACAATATACAAATATATTAAAGTACACCACAGAAATAGAATAGAAAGGCAGAAATTTGCTATGTATAAGATGTTGACCTGGAAAGAAGTTGTAATTGAGTTTAAATGACATAATCTGAAATAAGGGAGATAATTTTAAATTTTTACAGAAAAACAAAGGTAACTTGCATGTGTCAGTCATGTTCTGTATGATGCTGCATGCATTCTGTCTGTTATCAAGTCTTAACAAAAGTTGACATATAATCACATCATAAATATACACATTTTCACATGAATGTTGCATGGTCACTCTGCAATAATTGAAATAGAATTTGAGTATTTAGGTATTAAGATAAACTTGTCATTCATAAAGGAAAAAAAGATGAAGATTTTTTTTATTTTTGATAAGTTCATGATATGGTATAAATTGATGTTTTCCTACATTATTTAAAAGGAACCTCCCAGCAAGGGATTTACACACCATGAAGATAGAAAGAAAATGCTTTCTCAAGAGCGAAATAATGAATATAATGAATTTCTTGAAAAGAAGGTATAGACAAATGGTGTATTTTGACATGTGATGGTTTATTTGTTTCACTTTTTGGTATTGCACATTGTAGCATAAGTATGACTTGGTGAGAGTTATTCCAAGTTTTATTTAGTTATTGTAGCTGATGTAATTCAATGTTTGTAGACAGGTTGATATAAAAGTCTTAACAAAACAATGTTGATGGGTACAGGGTTCTTTTTCATTGACAGTTAAGAAGGTTTATTGACTTACCCAAAATAATCAATCTAGAAAATAAAGGCAGATTGTAGGGTTTTTAATGTGTATTCTTTTAGATGTTGTAAAAAGCCTTTTTTGTCTACAGGCATACTATGATTTGCCAATAATATCTGTTACGCCTGTGGTATACCCTGTTGTGTAATATAAATAATGACACATATTTTAACAAACTTGAAATGATATGAATTTGAACAAAAATATGAACATAGAACATAAGACATATCTCAATGCTCACTATTGTTTTTCACATCCAGATATAAAGCTCTCAACTACACACAAAATAATAAACAAATAGTCCTTTTATTTCAGCTGCACCATGTTATACACATCATACTTTCAGTTTTAGTTACAATTTTAGATTGTGTTAGATGAATATGCTTGAGTTAAAGTTGCAGATTAATATAGCGTTAAACTAGTTTTGCTACAGTTGTAGTTGTAGCTTGTGATTAAGCCAAACACATTTGGCATGATATTGTGATCATTACATTTTGTGTTTTGGCTTCTGCTTCAAGTCATGTTTCAGACTTGGCATTATTTTAAGTTACAGTCGCTGCATGAAGTCATGTTTTAGTTTCAGCTTGTTGTGATTTATCACCATGTTTAAGCTGCAGCTTGTCATGTTTAAGTTGTTTGTTTTCGTGTTTTTGAGTAGTATGGTGTAATGTATTAGATGCAAACTGTTTTCATGTTTTAGCTTCAGCTTATTGTCATTTTTCACCATGTTTTAGCCGCAGTTTGTCATGTTTAATCTTCAGTTTCTTGTCATGTTTTGACTGCAACATGCCATGTTTTAGCCACAGCTTGTCATGTATAGCAGCAGTTTGTTGACATGTTTTGACTGCAACATGCTATGTTTTAGCCACAGCTTGTCATGTTTTAGCCGCAGCTTGTCATGTTTAAGCAGCAGTTTGTTGACATGTTTTTGTGAAGTTTAATGGCATGTTTTGGATGCAAATGGTTGTCATGTTAAAGCTGTGGCTTGTTGCCATACTTTAGATTAAGCTTGTTATGTTTTAGATTCAGCTTGGTGTCATATTTCTGTTCCAGCTTGTAAATTATTGATTCAGTTTGTCCTCATATTTCAGCTTCAGTGTGTTCTAATGTTTTATCTGCAGCTTGTTGTTTTGTTTTTTTGTCCAGGTTGTTTGTCATGTTTAAGATGCAGCTTTGTTATTGTTTAAGGCAGCATGTTGTCATGATTAATGTACAAGTTGTTGTCATGTTTTGAACATCATCTTGTCATTTTAAGCTATATCTTGTCATATTTCAGATGCAGCATGTGCAGGATTTATCATGCTGCTTGTTGTCATGTTTTATCTTCAGCTTGTTCTCATGTTTTAGCTTGAGCTTGTCATGTTTTTGCTGCAGATTGTTTTCATGTTTTATCTGCACCTTTGTTGTCATATTTTGGCTGCAGCTTGTCCTATTTCAGAAGAAACTTTTTAATATTTTTAAGCTGTATCATATTTGAAAGATTTAGGTACTGGTTGTTGACAAGTTTTGATTGCAGTCTGTTGTCCTTTTAAGATGCAGCTTGTTGTAATTTTTTAGCTGTAGCTTGTTCTCATGTTTCAATTTGTCATATTTAAGTGACAGCTTGTTGTCATGCTTATGCTGTAACTTGTAGTCATGTTGTAGCTTCATGTTGTTGTCATGTTTTAACTTCTGGTTGTTGTTAATTTTAGCTGCAATTTATAGTGATGTTTTAGATGCAACTTATATTTATGTTTTAGCTGCAGCTTGTTGCCATGTTTTAGCTAAAGCATTTTGTCATGTTTAAGTCATAGCTTATTATGTTTAAGTTAGAGCTTGTTATGTTTATGTCAGAGCTTGTTATGTTTAAGTCAGGGCTTATCATGTTTAAGTCAAAGCTTGTAAAGTTTATGCTTAAGGATTTTGTCATGTTTTAATTGCAGCTTAATGTTCTGTTAAAGTTTTGGCTTTGGTAATGTTTTGTTTTATCTGCAGCTTGTTTCCATGTGTTAGCTGAAGTTTAGTGTCATGTTAAAGCTACAGGTAGTTGTCATGTTTAGAACAGTCTGTCAAGTTTTAGTCAGTCTGAGTTTGTCATGTTTGTCATATCCAAGCTGTTGATTTCATGTGTAAGAATTAGTTAGTCATTTTCAGGTTCATTTAAAAATAAGAAGATGTGGTGTGATTGCCAATGAGAAAAATCTCCACCAAAGACCAAATGACATAGAAGTTTAGAACTATATGTCACCATAGGGCTTTAGCAATGTGCTTGTTTCATGTTTTACTTGCAGCTTGTTGTCACATTTCAGCAGCAACTTTTTGTCAGTTTAAGTTTCAGCTTGTTGTTCTTATTAAACTGCAGCGTGTCAGGTTTTAGCTGCAACTTGTCAGGTTTTTATACATTCATGTTGAAGACCATGCTTGGCGTTTTTTAAGCTGCAGCCTGCAGTTTTTTTGTTATGTTTTTTCAGCATTTTTTTCTGATGTAACTGCAGCTTGATATGTTATACATGCATTTAGTAGTGCTATCATAGTAAATCATTTAATTTTAATTTTTTATTAAACGTGTACTTTTATATAATACATCTGGCTGTAAGATCATACAAGTCGTCTATTCTATCCTTTTTAAGGACTAGGTCATCAAATTAATTTGTTTACCCTTTAATTATTATATTTCTTTTTTCATATTTGTCAGTAAGCAGATAAATAGCATTTTACCTGTATTGCAAATACATCCATCATAAATAATGAAGGTCATTAGAACATGATAATAAGTTCTTCTGCTAAACTGAGCTTATAATAGTACATTTTCAAATTAATTATTTCAATTCATTTAAAAAATAAATTTTGTCATTATATTTTGCCATTGAATTTGGCTAGTTCAATTGTGTGTGTGTTGGTTTTATTCATTTGATGCTTGATGAATATAAATAAACTACTATGGTGTGAGATTAGGCTTTACACTTTATTAATTTTTTTTCAGCCATTTAATAATATAAGATCTTGACAAGACTGGGATGACCAATGTTTTCTTGGGAATTGGTAAACTTTACAAAGTTTTAAAAGATCTATTAGCAAAAAATTCCAATTTGAAGGTAAATTCAAAAAGGGGGGAGTCGATAATACTTGACAAATCATGCAAACAGTGACTAAACTTTATTAGGCAATGTTTTGAGTAAAACAGGTAAAAATTCTGGATTTACCATATATGTAGCTCAATGAGGGGGACACTGGCCTCCTAGGCCTCCTAAATCCGACTCTGCTGATTGTTAAATAATTTTTTAATTGTGCCTACTTTTTGGAATTGGAATTAAGATTTGAGAAATGAAAGGAATGTTCATAGGTTGAAAATATTTTTAATATCACTGTTGTTTGAATCTGTCCTTTTTAAATCAAATAAGTTATATTTATGTTATAACAAGAAAAGATGGAAATTTATGGTAGATTCTTTTTTAAAAACTATCATGTAGTTTACATTTTACTTTTCATACAATATACTGATGTAAGCTTAACAAATGCTATAGGTAGTCAATCTATAAATAGTGTAGACCAATTATAAACGAAGACCTACAATACAAACATATAATCTTAAATAGAGGACTAATTTGTTAGAACTTTCCTAACAGAAACAGAAAATATCCGAGGAACACTCTCGTATCAAACACCGCCATCGATACACACCAGCTGGTGGGCTAGCTATAGGGCAGTACGACCTTCAAAGGAAAAGACTTCGAGATGAGCTCAGTCGTGATTACAAACAGTCTTTACTCAAGGTAATTGCTGAATCAATGTAAATCATATAAAAAAAAACCAGCTAATTGATTTCAATTAATTACCTCGTTGTTTTCTAAAATTAAAAATGTTAATGACTTATTTTTCTGTTTTTTTTCTAATTCTAACCAAGTAGGATTTTTTTTGCTCATTATTTCTATTTTGATCACTTTGAAGTCTTTTATTAACACAGTAGATCTTGTTTTTACATTTAGTTGTGTTAACCCTCTTGTTTTACAGTTAGATATTTTAACCCCCCTTTTTTACAGTTATATATTTTAACCCCCTTTTTTACAGTTAGATATTTTAACCCCATTTTTTCACATTTTGTTCTCACACTTTTAGCAAAGACAGGATCAGTTGGTATTTAGGGCAAAGGAATTTCAACTGGATTCAGCCCCTGAATATCTGGGCAACTTAACCGAGGAGAGACCTCTTGTAGGCTCTCCACGACTCTCTTATGAGATTCCGAAATATCAGGTATTCATTGCATGAGTCTTTGTGATTCTTAGTCATTCTGCTATGGTCCTAGTTATATGGTAGTTATAGACCTCCAGACTGGTCCCTTAGTCACATAATAGTGGTCTAGTGGAGATATATCATATAAAAATATATAACATATACAAATCCTAGGCAAACTGGTTTCCAGAAAGTCTAACTGTCTTAGTAGGGAGCTAAGTCTGAGCTCATTATAGTGGAACTATATATTCGTAGAGGTTTTGGGCTTCAGTAATTAAATAAGTTTTTATTAACATTAAAAAGCTAGGTCATTTTTTCGTACAACTAATTTTTGCTCCATGATTTGTCATTGAAAGAGTAAATTATTATATACTGTCTTTTATTTACTTAATTTAAAAAAAAATTAACTAAGATATAAATTCTTAAACTACGCTGTAGAACACAGGTTTTCATGAAGCTGTGCATTTTCTATTCTTTGGGAGTAACTAAAAGAATAATGTCTTGATCTGTTCTGTTCTAATATAGTAAAGTTCATTATACGGTAACAGGGACCATCTGGAGTCTTGAGTTGTTGTAATTTCTAATAGTATCAACAAGTTTAACCTTTATTTAGAACCTGTTTAAATTGTAGCAGTAGGTTAACTGTTAGTCCGGTTTATATTAGCTGTAGTTTTTTAACAAGATATAAATGCCTGGGATACATACTGAATATAATGTTATTCATAATTTTAGAGTAACTGCTAAGAATAACTTTAGTAAAATATGTAATCGTTAAGTGTATTTAGTAAGACAGTTTGATCTTATTTGAGATGTAAGCTGTAAATGGGTCTAACTGAATGCATGTATAACATATCTATCTGCTGTATATAGTTAACTCTCATTTTTTATATGTGTAAAAGTGTGATACTATTATATTATGAGACGCTTAGAAGCTTGTAACACATCTATATCTACACGCATGGAGTTTAGAACACTATAGCACATTTTATGGACTTATTTGTTTGTTTTATGGTTCTTTAACCTATTTTTTTTTCACATAGATTTAACAATATAGACTGGATTTGCCTCAATCTCCAGGTTTATATGGGGGCACCCATCCTGTATATTTTGCTAATTTTTATTCTGCATAATATGATTTAAAATTTAAAAAGGAATATTAATTTTGAAAATATATCTTCAACTTATTCTTTAAGATATATTAAGAATTTCATTACAAATTGCAATTTCATTCAAACTTCAAAGAAAATTTATGATGTAACAGGGGAGATAACTTTCATTGTTCAATAGACTTTGAATTTATTGATTAGTACATTTTGTTCTCCTTTCTATTTTGTAATTGATGTGGAAACTGTTTAGCCTATTTAGTAGTATTCTAAAATTCAATGATCATGATAGCCCTGACATCTGATTACAAAGGGGAACAGGGATAATAAGTGTCAGCCTGTAACACATACCATGAAAAGATAAGGACCAGAATTGTTCCAGAACAAAAACGAATATAGTCGTTTAGTTTTCTTCAGATACTTTGATGAATAAATGGTGTCTTGCTTAACAATGATTAATATCCAAGTTGCTTGTTGAACAGAAGTTGATTTTTTTCTGAATCTTTTTGAGTACTATGTATTGCTTTTCTCAACATCAAGAGAGAAAGTCTGTTGTTAACAACTTATATCATTTTAACTCTACTAAATGTTGTGCTTATTTAACTGTTTGAAATTTAACATCTAATTTTACATTAGAGGGAACAGGAAATTCACACCAGACGACAAATGCCACCCACTCCACCTGGTGGTCTGAATATTGCCACAGAACAAGAAAGAAAAAGGGTGGAAGATATAAAGAAAACAATGTACAGAGATGAACTCTTAAAGGTTAATTTCTCGTTATAAATTTCAAGCTCATAATGACCATGACCTTGAGTAATCTAAGTTCATAATGTGACCTTGAGTAATCTAAGTTCATAATGAACTTGACCTTTAGTATTCTAAGTTCATAATGAACTTGACCTTTAGTATTCTAAGTTCATAATGAACTTGTCCTTTAGAAATCTAAGTTCATAATGAATATGACCTTCAGTTATCTAAGTTCATAATGAACATGACCCTGAACCTGATATGGTAAAGATGTGAGAAGCTGTGGCATTTGTTTTACAGTTTCATGTATACTTTCATACTTGTACTTTCATGTAGCAAGTTTTTCTAATTGTTTTCGCTATCAACTAATGTTGTGTAGTGAATGTTTTAATGAACAGATTTTGTAAATGTATATATGTATGTTTGTTAATTTTTGTTAAAAAAAATAATAGCTTTGTGTTTTGCAGTGAATAGTAACAATTTAATTTTTTATTTATAATTGCATTATTATATCAGATAATTAATTCGTCCATTTTTAATCTTCATATTTGTAGCAACAAAAAGAACAATTATATAACAGAGCAACACAGCAAGGGGAAGTCTCTGTAATCAACAGAACATCTCCCACTCAGGCTCCTCCTAACCAGATCTCTCCTAGAGGTAGACCACCTCCACATCCAGACTCAGGTAGACGGAGAGGACCACCACCTCAGAATGACAGAATGCAGGTGGGTTTTATATCTTAGCTAATCATAGTTAATGTGACAAGGTTTAGAAGGCTGTTACTTCAGTAGTAAAAAATATATATATACTAGAAGAGCTAGAGAGAAAAGAAACAGTTTTATATTTAAAACATAAAACTTGCAGTTGGGATGCTGTATTATAGAAATATTAAAATTATCCAAGAATGGAGATAACAGGGTTATTTCCCTTGTCTGTACATAACTTGATGGTCAGAGGTATTTTAAAATGTTTTATATATGGTATGATAAAGATGAAGACTGATAAAATTATTGTTCGATTTTAAACATTTGAGTCGTTTTTAGCTTAATTGAACTGTACATCCTTTATAAAATTAATACATACAGGTTACAGGTTACATAATGTTTGATTAAAAGATTGAAATTAAGATATACATTGTCGTGTGTAACAGGAAAAATCCAGAGAGACTCCAAACTACTGGAATGAAGGGCGACAAGCTCCATCTCCGAAATCTGTAGAATCAGATAGCAAAAATGTCAAACCTTTAAATGTTGAATCTGAAACAAAAACCAAACAGGTATACAGTGCATGTATAGAATGCAGAGAGTTAGATCTAAGTATTTTAAGCTTATTTTGCTTTTCCTAATAGGCATGTCTACTAGTGCATGTTTAATAGATAGAAATTTTTATTCCTTCTGACATTGATGTTTTCTACCCACTGTCATCCAGGCTATTCAACACTCATCATTCTTGTCGATAACCATTGGGTTAGAAATCATTAACCATAGCAAAAATCAACCTCGGGAGTAAAAAAAATTTATGTGAAAATGCCCCTGACAAACCAACATGGCCACCGTTACTATAAAAAGCTCATTTGAGGTAACAGAAATTCCGAGGTGAAATGGATATGAGGAACACTTGTGCATTGTGTTTCTTAATGGAAGGAGTTTATTACATTATTAGAGCTCAAATATAAATGTTCAGGTCCTTTTTGTGAAGTTTTTGTGGAGAACTTTTATCACACTAGCTAGTTAGGTGGGAAAGTTTTGTCTAATTTTTTTTTGCAGGACTCTCAATGCAATTACATTTTGTCCTTTTGGGGTTCTCTATATATGCCTTAATGAACTCTGGTAGAAACAATATTGTGCTTATAGATGGCAGGTGCTTTAACCTACTACAGGTTTGATATAAAATCTTGATGTAAAGTAAAACTTGCACTTGACAACAATCCCCTGTCTATCATTTAATTTCAGAACAAAACCAAACCTATATGCTTTAGATAAAAATAGAATGCAGCAGTTGAACATATTATACAGAACTTGTATAAAAACATTTTGTAATCTTTATTGTAGATTCAGAAACTTATTTCCCTGCTTTAAAACTAAAGAAATGTTGATATGATATTGCATGCTGTTAGTTAAAAATACATTGCCTTTACATATTGAGCTTTGATATATGTCTTTGTAACACTTATATATCTATCCCTTATTCAACAGCAGAAAACAAACTTTTATAACAATGAAAAAAATCCAGACAAGCTATGTACAGGCTATTGCCTTGATGAAAATGAGAATGTGATTAGTTTTAGATAATATTCTACAGTCAAATATGAGAAAAATATTAAAGGAAATTTTGTTACCGTGTGTTACTAAGTTCTTTTTCCCAGATCATATTGTATAATTCATAGATAATCAAGTAAACATGCCTTATCTAATAAATCAAGAAGATACAAGGTGTATGATTTGTTTTGATGAGCATTTTATTTTTAACCAAAATTTGTTTCATCAAAAGATATATAGTGAAAGCTTATTTCAGGATAAATCTTAACTAACAATTTTGCTTCATTAAAATTTAACAGCCTTAAATAATACAATCATTGGTGAAATTCTTATTAAATTATTTGAGATACTGTGAACCAACTAATTTTCAACATCGATTTATTTTTGCGACTTTCACATACGTGAAATAACGTGAATTATATCATTGCAAATAAGTTAAACTTGGATCTTTCTAATTCAAAAACATCAAGAAAATGTGAAAATCTTGAACTTTAATCCCCGCAAGTGCAAAAAGAGATATAAAGTATTTACAAAAAAAAAGTTGGTTTACAATATTGCTGAGGAGGATTAAAGGTATCAAAGCAATATGGAAACTCATAAGTCGATTTATAATCTGACAATACCATGGCAAAAAACTATAAAGTTACTGTACCATTTGGTGTTTTCTGATTTCTGCAGCCTATGGAAAGTCACAGACCCCAGGAGGGAGATCTGAGGACTGGATTCTTTGACGACAGAAGAGCCAGTCCATTAAACAGAGATGAAAGGCAACATGATTATCAACAGTTTTTAGCAAATGTAGGTTTATAATAAGGATACTGTGTTAATCAATGTAGGTATATAATAAGGATACTGTGTTAATGAATGTAGGTATATAATAAGGATATTGTGTTTATAAGTCACTTTTAACCATGCTGAATTGTTTTCAGGAAATGTCTAATTTTCATTTATTGCCAAAAATATGCAAATTATATGCAAATTAGCTTTACCCTGCTGCTGAAGCATATTGATTCCTTTAATTCTAAGGTAGGGGATCAATGGACAGGGTGTTCAGGGTGAGGAGAAGGAAAAGGATGGCGGGAATTTGTCTCAAAGTTGTCATCAGGTTAAAAAAGCGTCCATTTTGACTATTTTTCATCCTATTTCTTGACCTCAAAGACCAAGTAATGCTGCTATAGGTCTCCAGCTGTAAGCTGCATATAGGGTGGACCCCAGTTAACAATTTGACCCCAACAGTTGTAAGTTAGGAGTGAAACTAATCTTGGTTCAGCAGTCTAGAGAAGGTCATTTGACCAAAAATACGAAATTTCACAATTTTTTTTCAATTTTGACTTCAACTGGACCTGAAAAAGGAAGTAGTCGTTTTCTATGCATATTTCTATAATAATTATGATCAGTAGTTATATGTCTGCGGGTTTACACAATTTTTGCAAGTTTTAGGCCTCTGAACGTCTTGTGTAACACACCGAAGGGAAGTCCACCCCTCCAGAAAACCGACTTTCATCCAATTTCAATTTTACTCAAACTGCAATTTATACATGAGAAACATGACAATAGATAGCCTCAGGTTGATGGAACATGCATAACTTTTCGAAATAAGTATCATAAAATTGACTTCTAAAAGTATGGAACATCATTGTAGCCAAAAAACGGTGGTCTGGGTAAGCCTGTCATATGACGGTCACTGCATGGTGAGGGTGAAGCAAATTTAAGACAGTTGGGTTTGAAAATTTTTAAGGGTCACAGGTCATTTTAAATGGGCCCTCAAGTTGCAAGTTTGCCTGCAATTTAACCACTTTTAAGCTTTAAATCAACTTCCGTCAATCTTGTGTCTAAATCAGACACAAGTGTAAGGGCATACAATACAGAAACGATCACTTGTTGATTTTTCCTCAAGATTTGACACAAAGTCAATTTTGGTATGCACTTTTAAAATATGTGATGCAGAAACACCACATTATATTTGGATACATTATTATCAGCCTTAGCTTCTGTATCATAATCCCTTTTAGATGTGAAATTTTGTCATTGAACAATGACATGAAATATTTTCCCTCAAAAACATTTGATCTGTGTTGAAACTGCTGTATGTATTTATAGAAACAGCGAGAGGATGAAATGAAACATCAGAGATTAGAGGACCAACGACACGCACCACATCTGGATTTATCAAAGGGAGATTACTATGATGCTGAAACGTATGAACGAAAGAGAATGTCTTTAAACTCAGAGAGAAAGAATGATTACCAGAACTTCCTTTCAAAGGTTAGTTTTATTTGTCAAACCTCACAATGTGAAAATGGAAGTACATGTATATCAAATAATAAGATTTATTAATTGTGATTCAAAACTTGATTATTTGAAACATGCATTTTTAGATTTAAAACTTATTGAATTGATTTAGGTTTTTAATTTGTAAGTTTATTCAATAAACCATTAGGTTCTTTGACAGTGTCATAGATATACACACAAATAGTGATTAAAATCACTTCTGTAACCATGGATTCATTTGGTAAATGAAATTGAAGAAATTTTATAAAGAAAAATATAAAAATAACGAAAAGAATAAAGTGACCGGAAAATCATATTTTTCTAAAATCAGAATGGTATGTCCTAAATCATATATCTGTGAACTGGTTGAACTTTATAACTGTCTTGCTGCTTATGTTATAATGAAATTGTTCTTAAGAGAGTAAGACAGATTTGAAACCTTTGCATGTAAACTTTCAAAATATTTAAAAAATCAGTCATATTTTGGGTTAGTCATTTTATTAGATATATTTTTAAGGAAAGATTTTTAAATAAATGTTTATGTTATGATAGGTATGAGAAAAAAACTAGTTTAAAAAAAATAACAAAATTGTTTCCTCCAAGTATTATGAACATTTCTGATGTGTATTGATGTAGATAAAAAATATAAATACTGATTAATAAACTAGCAATGCAGACATTTTATTTTTTAATGCTATCTTTCTGAATCTGATGTTTTTCTATGTTTTGTTTGACTCTTTATACAATCTTTATTACTTCTACACAACTGTGTGTCTTATCGTGTATTGTATATAAGCAGACAAGCTGAAAATGTCACTTTTTCCAAAAACATCCAACTGTTACTTTTTCTGCTATATAAATTTGATCTTTATAGAAGTAGATATTAATTTTTAACTTTTGTAAGAAAGAAAGTTTTACAAGTTTACGAAAACTTTTGTTTGTATTATAACAGCCATATCGTTACCAAACACCTAAGTATGGTCTTCCTATAGGACAGTATAGGTATATACCATTAAGGAAAAGTCTTGAAAAACAGCGCAATCAACAATATAATGATTTTTTGGAAAAGGTATTATTGTTCGGACAATTTTTTTTTTCTTGTGCACTCCTGTATGTTTTGACCTGTGTATATTCATCAGATATCTGAACAATGTACATCGACTGATTTCTATCATGCTTTGTGTGATCTGTCTTTCTAACTACCATATAAAATATTAGAAAAGTATAAAAGTAAAACTTGGCAGTTTTTTAAGTAACTTATTTTAGATACCAGATTGAGATTAAGGAGACAAATTTAACATTGGAGTCAAAGTTTTACTGACTCAAATAAAAGTAAATACTGACCAGGTCTTATTTAGGCCTCTTTTTGTGATTTTTTTATTATATTCGTTTTTAACCAAATTCAATTATGACAGAAAGAAATATCTGTGTTTGATGAAACACACTCAATGTAAATTTTTCAGATTATTTCATTATTTTTATTTGTATTTTGTTTGGTTATTGTTATAAACCATTGCAGTTGTTTGGTTTTACTCATGTGAGTGATATGTGACAAGGGAATTTTTTATTGTTACAAGTCTGACAATCAGATTGTTGATTGTATGTACCAACCTTCACCCTTACCTTTACCATATGTTTGTCAGGTGTGCAACCAGGTTTTCTGCAATTTTCTATTCCATATTCTACCCATATTTATTTATTTTGAGAAACATTGAACATGTTGGATTAATTTTGAATGCAATGGTCTTGTTTTGTCCTGTAAAATCATTGAACATGTTTGATTGATTTTGAATGCAATGGTCTTGTTTTGTCCTGTAAAATCAAGTTGGCTTTGTATTGAAAATCTTCTTCAAATTTTTGAAATTTAATATTGAAATTTTATTTTGAATTTAAGACAAATATTTCCTATTGATTCTGCTTTATAAGAACCATACTGTCATATCACAAATAGTCCTTTACCATACTGTCATGTCAGTAATAATCATGGATCTGTGTTGAAGTCCGTACTTTGACCTTTAACTGTTATCTTTTTATACAATGTGACTATGATGGGGATTTTTCTTATTGGCACTCATACCACATCTTCTTAAATCTAAATAGTTGTTTTTAGGTATAACATCTGTTTCTCATTGTCATTCATTTATATAGAAAATCACATAGCCACTGTTATCACGTTTACTCATCATACATTTATATACCATATTGTCAAACATTTGGTATTCATACAGTGGTAACATTAACTAGTCTGATCATTTTGTTTATAAAGTTAGTTCATTTGGTGGAGGGAATCAGTTTTCTAAGGTGTAATAAAGAATGATAACCTAGCTGTAGTATTATAAAGATTATCTATCTCAAATGTTTGGGTGATTTGAAATTCAGCAAAAGGAGAACAAAATGTCTCAAGTTAAAGAAACGGAAGATTTTCAAACAGAAAGACACCATGTTTTAGCCAAAGAAAGAAACCGGGAATACAATGAGTTTTTAGAACAGGTTTGTTTGGTTGTGTAAAGGTTGTGGGTACACTGGCACAGTGTAAATATATGACAAGCAATTAGTTGGAGAGTTTTGTAATCTTTAAAGTAAGGTATATGGAATTAAAAGTGGTGTGGACTTTCGTAGAGTATTGTGGATTAGTTTAGTTTGTAGGTCTTATCTTAACATTGGGACTTGGGTTGTGGAATAATATTGTTGTAGAATGATTAATAAGGTCAGGTTCTGTTTTCTAAATATAAAATGGTCATTTCTGTTTGGTCTATAAATAAGTTGTATACAATGGTAGATTGTGTGTAAATAAAGCATTAGCATGGTAGCATAGTAAAACAATGAATAATACTATTTAGAAGATTTAAAAAATAAAAATCATAACAGCAACATATTACATACTGTTGATTGCAACTAGATATTATGGCCATCTGGCATCCCTGAGAATTTTGAAAAGCATTATAAAAATAAAACTTCTGAAGATGGAGTTGATAAAAAAAAACGTTTAGAGAAATTACAACTTTATGTTTTTCTCCTAAATAGAAACGAAAAATGAGACCTATAACAAGAGACATGGGCGGGATTACTTACGCACCTAATTACAAGACAGATACGCGACCTCATTCTGACAGAGTATTGTCCCTTTATAAAGCTTTACCGCCTGATCAGAGATCAGATATGAGGTTAAGACCAGTGACCCCTGACCATTGGTCAGCTAGTTTAAGTATCAATGAAGATGCCAAGGCGGCCAGCAAAATGTCAATGAAAATGGAACGGAAAAGAGAATATAACAATTTCTTAAAAAACCAAACCACGAAAAAGGTATTAGATTAAAATCAAATCAAGTCAAGTTTAAAGATATTGTTTGTTCAATTATATCTAAAGTTTTATTGATACTCTTTTTCATATGAGCAAAAAAACAAATTTTATGCCAATGCTATCTCATTTGACATATTGTATATTCACTGGAAAAAGTTTTCAAGTTTTCATTTTTGAAAACTAAAGATAAATAAACAAACACAAATAGAAAATTAACTAAGATATGAAATATATAAATTATATGTTTGTAAATCAGCCCCAAGGATTGACAAAGGAGAAAACTCCACAAGGCTATGGCAGTCTTCGTTTCAATGAAGAATATAGTGAAAGAAGGGAGAAAGCACAGAAACATGCTCTTAATGAGGAATATAACCAATACCTAACAAAGGTATATATTTCATGTGTTCTCTTTTCATACATTAAGCAACCAACACTCAATCAATCAATCAATCAATCAATCATAATTTGAATGGATTCTCTTGTCAGTGAGACTAAATTATTATACACTTTTCAAAAGCTTTTATGTAAAAGTTAGATTAAACAGAAAAAAGTACTCTTTTTTATCATAAATAGGAAAAACTTGTGTCAAACTGAATGAAGTTGGAATTGATCAAACACGTAAGAGAACTATTTAATGCTATCCAGGGTTAAACATGTTTAAGGGAAGATAAGATCAAGGAAGACTGGTCTTCTATCTCATTTCAATGTACTGATGAATTATTGGTTAATTATTTAAAACTTGATGACATATCGATTGGGTTATAGGAAGGTTTGAAACAGGAAAAAGTTGAACCTCTTCAATTAGAGGAAGACTATCAGACGAGACGACAAAAAGAACTAGCCATAGAAAGGCATCAGGATTTTATAGATTATTTGGAGAAGGTATTATCATGATGTGTAGGAGCTATGGTGGTTTTAGTCATTGTGTGTTATAAAACAACATAGTTCATCTTATTCATACCTAACAGGGCTATGGAGAACAAATATTAATTTTATAATTGATAATCTGTTCAAGTTAGATATTTATGGAATAAGTGTACATGGTGTAATTGGCTGAGGACTTTGGTTGTTGTTGCCATGTGACATTTATCTCTAACTATCATTACCAGTTGAAAGCAGGATGGTAGCCATCAGAAAAGTTTTGTTATGGAATTGTTTCCTGACAGTTGTCCTTAATGCATTTAGCATAAGGTTTTGTTATTTGTTAATATCACTTTGTTTGATTTGTAATGTAGATTCTGTCGTCCATTTTAATGTTGATTCTGTCGTCCATTTTAATGTTGATTCTGTCGTTCATTTTAATGTTGATTCTGTCGTCCATTTTAATATTGATTCTGTCGTCCATTTTAATGTTGATTCTGTCGTCCATTTTAATGTTGATTCTGTCGTCTATTTTAATGTCACTAAGTTTCTGTCGTCCATTTTAATATAGTTTCATCTTGTATTCTTTGCTTTACTAAAATGGCAGTGACCCTCTAAATGGGAAATATTTTGGAGTAAAGTACAAGGAATTATACCTATCATCGTATCAGCATATTGCTTCAATATCTTGTATGCTTCACAACTTGCTTGTCATAGATTTACACTGTGCTGCCAAATTCACTTTATATTTATTGGGGTTAGTTAAAAGAGGGAAAGTTCACAGAAAGTTTTGAATGTTTCACACAGATGGGCAATTGTTTCACAACAGTATTTTTTGTTTCTTTCTGCAGCTGAAAGCATTAAGAATTAGAATGAATAGAAAATAAGATATGTACTAACAAAGTTATTTAATATATTATATATACATTTTATTTCATTATCATAGTTCACCATTCATAGACAATATATTATAGCTTAGAGTCGGTCATAGCCATGATGGGTGTCATAATATTATTGTTTTAAATTATATTTTTTTTCCATAAAGCAAACTATTGATTGCAGCATCTCTATTTTTAGTTTTATCTAATGGCAAGACTTGAAGGAGAGTTAAGATTTCCTTTAATTATTGTTCTTTTTTTTTTTATTAATGACATTTTTATCCTCACAAAGTCTTGTTAAAAATAATTTGTTAAATTGATTAGATACGTAAGAGCTGTCATGTATTTTGGTTTCTTTTTAAAATTATTTGCTTTTTAAAACTTAAAAAAAGGAAGGATATTTGCTTAGTAAAATAAGATTGGTTATAGCTGTTAGGAGCAAACTCATCATTTTATATACGGTATGAAACATGATGATAACTGCCCTGATTTGTAGCAAAATAGTGGAGTTACCTCTCAGAGAAATGGGCCCATTGTTAATGTTGGCCTTCCGTTATATCAAGAAAAATATGATGACCATTATAACAACCTGAAACAGAAACGAAACAACGAATATAACGAGCTCCTAGAGCAGGTAAAAGTTGTCCTTGACTTAAGTAATAACACAGTTTCCCACCTTTGCTGAATAAATAGAACCTCACCTTCCAATACAACTAATCATAATTAACTGATATTTAAAATTTTAGCTGATAATCTCTTTTATTAGCAACACAGTCCTTCAAGTCAGTTTTATATTCACTAAAGACAAAATGATTTTCACTTCACATGCATATTTATACTTTTCCTCACAGCAAGTTCACTGCCTTTATATTTATTTTTTTTGTCATTACTCAGTAGAATTTTTATATGCCTGTCGATGTCATACATTACAGTATACCATTGTCCATGGAATCTTTTTTCATGAAAGCGTATGTCAAGAGTCATCATCCTTTGCAAACTTTGATTTTTATTTAGATTTTTAAAGTTAAAATCTGTTGTTAATTTAGGGATGTACGGCTGGCGGGCAGCTGGGAGGGAGGGCGGTCTGCTGCCATACGTGTCCCTTTATTAACATGCAAACACTTTGACGAAATTTTTTCATTTTTTTGTCGAGCCTGCAACTTTTGTTGCAGAAAGCTCGACATAGGGATAGTGATCCGGTGGCGGCGGCGGCAGCGGTGTTAGCTCACTTCTTAAAAGCTATATATTTTAGAAGGTGGAAGACCTGGATGCTTCATATTTTGTATATAGATGCCTCATGTTACAAAGTTTCCATCAGTCACATGTCCATTGTCCTTGACCTCATTTTCATGGTTCAGTGACCACTTAAAAAAAGTTCAGATTTTTTGCAATGTTAAATTCTCTCTTACTGTTAGTAATAGGATAACTATATTTAGTATGTGCATACTTTGCAAGGTCTCATGCCCGTCAAACAGTTTTCACTTGACCTCAACCTCATTTCATGCATCAGTGAACAAGGTTAAGTTTTGGTGGTCAATCCATATCTCAGATACTATAAGCAATAGGTCTAGTATATTCGGTGTATGGAAGGACTGTAAAGTGTACATGTCCAACTGGCAGGTATCATCTGACCTTGACCTCATTTTCATGGTTCAGTGGTTATAGTTAAGTTTTTGTGTTTTGGTCTGTTTTTCTCATACTTTATGCAATAGGTCTACTATATTTGTTGTATGGAATGATTGTAAGGTGTACATTTCTAGCGGGCAGGTGTCATCTGACCTTGACCTCATTTTCATGGTTCAGTGGTTATAGTTAAGTTTTTGTGTTTTGGTCTGTTTTTCTCATACTTTATGCAATAGGTTTACTATATTTGTTGTATGGAATGATTGTAAGGTGTACACGTGTCTAGCGGGCAGATGTCATCTGACCTTGACCTCATTTTCATGGTTCAGTGGTCAAAGTTAAGTTTTTGAGTTTTGGTCTTTTTATCTAATACTATATGTCATAGGTCAACTATATTTTGTGTATGGAAATATTTTATGATTTATATGTCAGTCGTGCAGGTTTTATTTGACCTTGACCTGGTTTTCAAGGTTCATTGCTCAGTGTTAAGTTTTTGTGTTTTGGTCTATTTTCTTAAACTATAAGCAATAGGTCAACTATATTTGTTGTATGGAAGCATTGTTAGCTGTACATGTCTGCCTGGCATATGGTTCAACTGACATTGACCTCATTTTCATGGTTCATGTTAAGTCTATGTGACAGTCGTAATAAAGCTTTAGATTTAGGAGTATCAACATAATATCAATGATTAGTAAAGAAGGCGAGACATTTCTGTGTGTGCACTCTTGTTCTATAATTTTGTAATGTTAAATTTTTTGGCAGTCAATATTAAACTTTTACACTATCAGAAACAGTGGCAAATGAAACACAGAACCCTGTGAATCCTGTAATATTTTTATGTATATCATACTTCCACTGACATTAATTAACCAGCAATCTATCAGAAAAGTTGCGGTGTCATATACATGATGTATATCATTTTTGCATGAAAGTCAATTATTATCAAACTTTATGATCAAACATTCAGATTTTTTCCTGATTCCTATTCTGTTGTTTTTTTTTATTTCCTTGTGATAGATTTTAACCAGTTGACATCTTCCCAAATATTCAGTTAAAAGCTCTTCAACATTTACATTTGTTTTCCTTCACTTTTCCACAAATTTCAGCTATTTATTCCAGGAATATTTATTCTGATATTTAAATATTTTTATGTATTGAGTTTAAAATTTGTTTTTTCTTCAGATGAGTAACAGACAGGACATGAAAGCAGATAAATTATTTGTATGTTCTAATCCCAACACTTTTTATCTCATTTATATCCTTACCAACTTTGACATTCTCATATATAATATCCTTCCTAAACATTTACTTTCAATGGTCATTAAATTATAGAAAAAAGGTCTCAGCAGTTGTACTATTTTTTTTATCAAAAATAAACAATATCCATGGTTCTATATACAAGATATTTTAAGTACATGTCAACATAGCCAGTGAGGCATTTGTAAAAACTTTTTATTGTAGTCAATTTAGTTTAAGAGTTATTCAAATACAATATGTGTTTGGTCAAATGAAATTTTGAAGCCTATAAGGGCAACTGAAGAGAAAAAGTACATTTGAGGGGAAATGCTACTTAGGTCTGCATCTCAGTATAACAGATACCAGATTTGTATGGTTATTTTGTTTAGTATATTAGTTAGGGACAGAAAACAAGTATTTAAAGTGAAGTAATATTTCAGAATCTGGAATTTAATGACCATGCTTTAGAATGACATATCAACATGCTCAGTTATTTAACATTGTGTTTTAATGTCATGGGTGATTGGTTTTATAACTTCATCTGATTTTAATATTTACACTCTGTAGTGTGTTCTGGGTGTGACTTGTGTTTAGAGGTTATTTTTTTGAGAAATTTACTTTTTTTAGAGGTTATATTTTCAGAACTTTTACCTTTTTTATACCTGATTTTTAATCAGTTCAATTTTATAAACATTGACTGTTTTCTCTAGTCTTTATTAACTATTAACAAATAAACTTATATTTAAAAGTATAATTGCTTACAAATACTATATTCATGTAGTCTGATTTATAGCTTATAGAATTTATCTTTACATACATAGTATTTTGAATATTGCTTGCTTTATTTTATTATTATTATTGTTTGTTCTATTATTATGTTAAAGATTCAATAAGGGATGTTTAAGAAAAACCTAGATATGGTGAAAGAGAGGGGGTTAGAAGGCATCTTTATCTTATCTAAACAAGTGTCAACTATTAGTTTAATATATAGTGTTATTTTAAGACAAATCTTCAGCAACAGAAATCCAACAAATCAAGTTCTGTTGCAATACTTGTAGTTAAATTCCTGATAATTTACATTAGTTATCTTTGTTTTTTTTGAAAAATAATATACAACATGAAATGGTACTTTGATCTTCAACCTTCACAATGGATTGTAAACTTACTTGTATTTCCCTTGAGTATTGAAGGATTAATAACTCTGTCCATTTTATATTAACCATATAAACAGTTTTAAGGATAAGGCTATACATTGTTTATATCATATGAAATCAAGGGACTCTTTCTAATGACTTTTTTTTTATTAACTTTGAAATAGGGGGAAACAATATGTTGGCACTGCCCAAAAATAGATTATTGAAATTAAGACCATGTGTTTAAATATTTAATCTAATTTTTATTGATGTGAAGCATATTCCGCCATATTTTTTCAACATTAAAAAATAAAGTCAGTATAGTTTACATATTTTGGATGTTATATATATTAGAAAACAAAGAAGTTCTCTTTTAATTGAAATCATTCTGAAGTCACTGAGAAAGTTAATGTACAATAACACAAAGCTGATATTGAATGAATGTCGAATTGTATTTTAGACAAGTCGTCCTTCATATAGACAGTATACACCAGAAAGTCTTCAGGGGTTACCTATAGGTCAGACACGATATGATCATCAGAAAAAACAACAAGAAGTACAACGAAACAGAGAATATAACGAACATTTAGCTAAGGTAGACACCAAGTGTGCTGGGATATTGGCTGTGTGCACATTAATACACTATTTTCTGCCTTCTCCAATACACATGTATCTTTTATTTCTTCCAGTTTTCACTAGAGTTATCTGTTCTTGATGGGCACAGGGTTAACCTTATTATTGTTTACACTTTTGCATTATTTCATTTCATTTTTCTTCTATTTTACATTTATCCACAACTGTACTTTTTTGCTTCATCTCTCATACTTTTATTTTTATTTTTGAATATTTATTTATTTGTATGTAATTAAAAAAGAATAGATGGCACACTATGATAAAGGTCATTATTTAGCCAAATTTCTCACTCAAAATTATATCTTTTTGTTAAATAGTTGTAAATTTACAGCACTATTGTACTGTTATAGTTTATTGTCCATTTATTGATCTCTGAAAATCTTGATGGACTGTTTAGTCATCTTAATAAAAGTTTATGGATCAAAGTGAATCTGATGTTCTTACACTTTAGGACAACGGTCTAATTATTCCATTTGAAAAAATGCCTTAAACGGTCTACTTATTTCACTTGATTAAATGGTCACCATATTCCATTTGATTAAAGAGTTCATTATCTACCATTTGGCCTTAAATGACTAGAAAAATGTGTTTTATAATGTTTAACTTATTAGGACTGTGTTCATACGGTACTCCACAACTTGCTTGAAGATTCTCAATCACTGATTTATGTCGAAGCAAACAAACAATGAATGCAATTTTAAAAACAAAATTTAATTTGCACTTTCTTTCAACCATTACTTAATTCATAATAAAATTTCACAATATATAAAAACCTTTTAGTTCAAGCTTTGCTTATATCTATCAAGCAGCTGATGTGGTTTTCTAAGACCAAATGAATTTCTCAATGCACCTTCTTTTGATAGAGGTTTTACCAAAACTAGTCTGTCATTATGGTCAGTTTTTTTTTGGTGGAAAATATGTTGAAATTTTGTTTAATTATAATTCATATAATAATTCCGCATGACATTCTAGTTAAATATAATAGATCAAAGAGGTTAATCTTTTAGTTTAAACATATTTTATATGCTGTTTATGAAGATAGATAATGCACAAGTAAAACTTAAACTTTACATAAAGTCTTCTCCGTAATACAAGTACAATAGGAAAATATAGAAGAAAATATTATGCATGTAAAGCAAGAAATTCTTTGGATATGACATGAATTATAAACAAGGTTCCTTTAGCCCTATTTTAATGGTCAATTTGCTTGTTTTGCTTATGGCATATTGTTTTACCATAATAAATTGCAAAGCATATTCTATATTTTTATATTTTTATTTTTTCTTCTCAAATAACTTAATACATATTTTATGTCATGTGGTCCCCTGATATGTATGAAATGGCTTTTGTTGTCACAATTTATTTGTGGACTTTATAGAAAGGAGAGAAGATTGGAATGGAGGATGAATTACTGACAAGACGAGATATGACCTTGAAGAAATACATGGAAGATCAAGTCAGGAGTGAAATGCATGACAAGGTAAACAAGGGAGACAACTGAAGAAAAGAATAAATAATTCAAGGAATAAACTTGAAAGGGTTTTGTAAACAACTATTTATCATTTTGATATTCACCTAAGAATATCTCAGAGACCTGATTTTCAATAAAATTTTAAAAGTTTCATAAACACTGAAAACGTTTTTTTTTTTTTAATTTTCAATAGAAATGTCAGATAAAAGACTAAAAATAGTATTTAAGGTGGATATTCTATACATTGCTTGTGAGAAAGAAACTATTAAGTTTGGCGCATTGCATTTGCGCCAATTTTGAAAAAATCCAATCTTTCATTTGCGCCATTTCACAGGTAATACAGGTTACATGTAGCAGAAAAGTTAAATATTCATTGCTGTATCATAAATAAGATTTGTTTCTACGTATTGGTGCAAATGAATGGTTCTATTTTTTGGCGCAATTGAAGTATGGTTTGTGGCGCAAATGAAAGATTTTTTTGGCCATATGAAATGCCAATTGGCGCAAAAGCAAAGCACTGATTAAGTTATATCAAGTTTTTTTTTTTTTTTTTAAATAAATGTATCCTTTATATTTAAACTCAAAATTCATTTGAAAATACAGTTTCGGGATTTCACAAAACCTTCCGAGAAAGATGTTGGCCCAGATAAGTTTGGATTACCAATAGGTCAGTTTAGGTATGACGACTGGAGAAAACATCAAGTAGTGGAACGCTCTAAAGAATATCAAGACATGCAAGCTCAGGTATCTGACTTGTTGCTGTGGCAGCACTACAGATTGGATTTTTGGTACTGGGATCACCATTTATGATATTTTTGGTACGGGATCACACCATTCATAATAATTTTGGTACATGATATTTTTGGTACGAATCACATCATTTGTGATATTTTTGATTCGGGGAACACACCACTTATATTATTTTTGGTATGGGAATGACACCACTTATATTATTTTTGGTATGGGAATGACACCACTTATAATATTTTTGTAACAGTAATGGCATCAATTATGATATTTTGGTTACTGGTGTTAACTCTGTTAGATTATTTGTTTATTTTATCTTTGTATGTCTCATGGTGAAGGTTTTATATGTTTTATAAATCATTTTTAAGACATTTATGGTATGTAAAACTGGTTTATAGCTTTATATAGTATGTATATATTTTTATTTCATTCTTAAGTCCTCTCTATTTAACTTTTCATTTTGGTGTCTATAGTTGTTGGGGTTTAAGTTATGAAAATTCCAGATCAACTCCATCAAACTAGGCTTAGGCAAATTTAACACATGAATGTTTGATTAATCTGCTAAATTTTAAGTTTGCAAGAAGCTTTAATGTTTGGATGTAAATATTCATTCTACAAGTCTTATTTGTTTAGTAAATATTATTCAGAACACAAAGAAGTTTTGATGGATAGATAAATTGTTGGAATAATAATTTATATTTAGAACATCTTATTAGAGATAGCCTCTGAACAAATTTATTTTGTCATATAGATAAGGATGGTCTTCCTTGAGTTGGCTGCTTTGGTGTGAATCACTGTATATCTAAGCTCTCCTCCATGTATTAAAATGATTAAATCATAATTCATTATCAGCTCATCTCAATTTGTTGCAAGCACTTTTATAGAGTTTTATGAATATCAAGCATGGAATATAAATCTGAGTTCTTTATAAGGGTAAAATGTCCTGTATATTGTACTTTTATGGACAATTACCAGTTTAAAAAAACCCTGAAAATTTGTATTTTCTTTCATAAGGAAAGTTCATTTTAAACTATGTATAAAGCAATTTTGATTCTTACAAAAAGCTCTTGATTCTTGATGGAATTTAGAGATATATTGTGTAGAGAAAGTGATAAATCAGATTCAGGGATTTTTCTTATAATATGAGGCAGGCATTACCTGTAAATGGGGACGAAGTCTGTATGAATTATATTTTTGTACCTTAAATATTTGTTTAAAAAAAAAGAAACGGAAATACCGTAACGTTTCCGATTTTGGTTCTGTTGTTAGGGATTTAGTTGTGACGTTATTTAAATTATGACGTCATATGCAATGTAAACAAAGAAACGCTATCATCAGGTAACGTTTTTTCATATCAAGGAATGATTAAAAATGAAATTGGTATTGCGCGTTCCTTCCTATTTTATACTAGACTGATAAATATATATTTTACTCAAAGTTTCATACAAACGAGACCGGAAAAAGGAAGTACATTGTACATTTCTGCGCAGGTCCGGGATTTCAAAACACGACAAAAAATATTTGAACGATTTCGAGTTCA
The DNA here is from genome assembly GCF_965363235.1 of Mytilus galloprovincialis. Taxonomy (NCBI): domain Eukaryota; kingdom Metazoa; phylum Mollusca; class Bivalvia; order Mytilida; family Mytilidae; genus Mytilus; species Mytilus galloprovincialis. The sequence goes on along the minus strand of NC_134838.1, from coordinate 129,943,274 downwards.
TTAGTACAATGAAAAATTCGAGAAATTTTCCCGTATTTTGTTTTTATTGAATTTTCTACTGTTATTATGTAAGACTTTGCATAAATATTATCTTTTTTTTCTTTAATTATACTTAACCCTTTCCTGCATGGATTTTTTTTTACATACTTGATTCACATAGGATTTTTCTATAAAATGCTGGAAATACACTTACTTTACTGAAATATATTTAATGAACTTAAAATAGACCAGTTATTTTTGTATTATCATATTATTGTAAATGTTGTACTCTGGCAGACATTTGTAATGCACATATATATATAAATAGATATAGGTATACATCATGACATAACATGTCCTATTATGTATCTTTAATTAATTTGTATATTTATGTTAATTTTTTCATATACATGTATACCCTAATAATTCTATTTTTTTTTTGGTCTGTGAAGAGAGCCTATTTTTTCTGGGAAAAAGGAAAAAACTATATGGCACTTGAAACAAAATTGAAATTGCCGTAATAAATCAGTATACTTTAGTTCAAGGGGAGTTCATTATGTATAATGAAAAAAAGTATGTGATCATTTTTTTTTCATATAACCATTAGATGCTTTTGGTTTTAAATTTATGATAAAAGAGTTGTAATTTTGCCATTTAAACAGCAGTCTTCAGGTCATCGTGCATGGGTTGATATGACAAGTCCTGTCGGAGCTCTGGGTGGGAGAGATACATACAGTGATAATAATAAGAAAAAGTTCAACAATCAACGTCGTAAAGATTATAATGAAATTTTAGCCAAGGTATTTATCTGCTCTCTTTTGCTGCATTAATGCCAAATGCTTACACGGTAATGTAAGAAAAAAATTCATATCAAGCTCTTGTAACAAGAATAGTACATATTTTTAAACCAAAATTTACAAAAGAATAAAACTTAACTTTGGATATAAATCATGTTGTCATTATTTAATTTAAATTTGTGATTAAAGCATGATACATTTTATATACAACAAATGTATAATCTTTAAGTGTATGAAAGCAAAACATTAATCTTTAACTTTTAATGGTGACTTGTTGTATGAGAGTTTTGAAATTGACTTCTTGTCAGATTTTATCGACAAGTACCTCCATAGAGATGTTAAATTCCCTGAATGTGCAAGAAACATTTAGGTTAAGACGTTTAAAAATGTATTATCATCAAGTAAAAAATATCCTACACTGATGTAAAGGGAGGCAACTACCAGATATTATTTTCTATGTAGCAACCTAAAAGTAATCATGAATGGAAAGACTCTTCTGGTCTTAAAGGTGTCCTAGCAACAAAGGATTTATATTATGAAAAATACGTAAAAAAATTAATGAAGAAAGACGTCAAGACTACAATAGAATATTATCAGAGGTCGGTGTGGCAAATTTTGTTAATTTTTTTCTGCTTAAGATTTGTTATATTTTATTACATTTTATAATTTCTGTTAATTGGCTTACTCTGTAATTTGTGTATATAACATTGTATATATTTAATAACTTTGTTGTTAACAGCATGACTATGTGTATTTATGTATTTTGTTGTATCTGCTTACATTGTAATTTTTATGTAACATTGAAAGTTTATATATACAAAGGCTGTTAATAGCAAGAATGTATTAATACTTATTCTATTTTTATGGAATAATTTTCTAACAGCATGTCAGAATGCACAAGCTGCTGTTATGAACAGTGTAAATAAATATATATGCATGTTTTAATACAACTTACTTTTTTGTTATTTTAGTTTAGACTTTGATCTTAATTTATACATTTATATCTTGAGCGATTTTTCCTTACAGTTTATATATTGATACCTTGAGCAGTTATTTGATTTTAATACTAAATATACATTTATATTGTGAGTGATAAGGTTTTATTTTTTACTTTTTACATTTAAAGCATATGATTTTATTCTTCAATTTATACATTTATACCTTGAGCGATTAGTATTTATTTATCTACAGTGTATACATTTATACCTTGAGCGATTAGTATTTATTTATCTACAGTGTATACATTTATACCTTGAGCGATTAGTATTTTTTTTTTTAGTTTGTTCTGTTATATATATATGTGTAATTGTTCTGTTATATATATGTGTAATTGTTCTGTTATATATATGTGTAATTGTTCTGTTATATATATGTGTAATTGTTCTGTTATATATATGTGTAATTGTTCTGTTATATATATGTGTAATTGTTCTGTTATATATATATGTGTAATTGTTCTGTTATATATATGTGTAATTGTTCTGTTATATATATATGTAATTGTTCTGTTATATATATGTGTGTAATTGTTCTGTTATATATATATGTGTAATTGTTCTGTTATATATATATGTGTAATTGTTCTGTTATATATATGTGTGTAATTGTTCTGTTATATATATGTGTAATTGTTCTGTTATATATATATGTGTGTAATTGTTCTGTTATATATATATGTGTAATTGTTCTGTTATATATATATGTGTAATTGTTCTGTTATATATATGTGTGTAATTGTTCTGTTATATATATGTGTAATTGTTCTGTTATATATATGTGTAATTAATTGATCTTTTAATTCTAACTAATATGATCTACACTCAAATGCACTTTTTAACATTATGATTTAAGAGCATATTAAAAATCCATGTTACAATTGTTAACTGATGCTATGATATAAAGAATTGTTGAAGTTTTTTCCTATTTAAGTACTAAGAAATGAGAATTTATAAGGTGAAAAATTCTTTTTTTAAACTTTTGCATAATAAAGTATTGAACATAATTTAATTGGAAAAACTAACTAAGAAGCATTATTGTTATTTTTTGATGCCACAATGTCAGTGTATGCTAAATGTGCCTTCATCTGAATGAAACTATTTGGGTACCCAAGTCAGGTAAGATAGAATATCATTTTCTGGTACCCAAGTTATGTTATGACTTGATACTAATGTATGATTGCTCTTTATAACCACAGAAGACACCTGAACAGGGAAGACGGGAATGGATAGATACATCAGGCCCTAAAGGAATTATTGCTGGGGTCGATTCATATAACTATGATAAACGTAAAAACTTTGCTGAGGAACGGAAAAAAGAATATAAAGATATTATGGAAAAGGTACCAGTGTGCTTTGTATGCTAGGCTCTACTTTGTTATCTGGTTCCCTTTAGATTATATAACATGTCTGTTGCGTCATATGTTGTTTTGAATATACATGGCTTCAATACTTAATGAAAGTTACTCTGTTTGCTTAAATAGATTATTTCAGTGCAATTTATGAGAGAGAATTTCTATAAAAATTGTAATATAATAGGGAATCGAGTTTAAAGTTGACCTCACTGAAATTTTCTGAAAACTTTCAGTGTGGTATATTAGAGATTTAGCTAAGCTAGTTTATACAGAACATTACTTTTGGCATATAAAAGCTACTTGAAGAAAATCCATGTATATTTACTGTTGTCATATAATATTTTCTACTCTCTAATAATTAATTAATTACCTTGTATGGTTTAGTTACATTTAATAAAACATTTCTAAAACTGGATACCAAGTTTCATGTGGTAACTGGAACAACATTTTTGTTTAAGTTGTATAAAATGTACTGCAGATTTTTGAAATTATGCATAGGCATTTCTATCTTGTCTTAAAATTGAAAGGATTTTTTTTCAGAAATAACTCTATAGGGATAGAAAGACGCTGATATTATATCAAATTTGATAGGTGTTGCTTGGTTTTGAAAACAAAAGAAAGTAACAAATTTTTGATTTTCTTATTTCTTGAACAGTCCATATACAAAAAAGTAATTTGCAAAATGTCAAGAATCTGTTGAACAGGCTACATGCAAACTTGGTATTGATGAAATAGTAACAAACTCTTATCTTGCATGAAAAGTGATAGCCTTAGTTATTAATAATGTATGATATGGAAAAGGAATATGTACAGAATAATATTATTGTAGGGTAAATGTATACTGAGTTGTTTTAAGACTAAGGCCAAGGGTTTAACAGTGTCTGTTTTAAGACTAAGGCCAAGGGTTTAACAGTGTATGTTTTTAGACTAAGGCCAAGGGTTTAACAGTGTCTGTTTTTAGACTATAAGGCCAAGGGTTTAACATTGTCTGGTGTTGGTTAATTATGCCCCACCTACGATAGTAAAGGGGCAATATGTTTTCTGGTCTGTGGGACCATTCGTTCGTCCGTTTGTTTGTTCGTTCATCTGCTTCAGGTTAAAGTTTTTGGTCAAGGTAGTTTTTGATGAAGTTGAAGTCCAATCAACTTGAAATTTAGTACACATGTTCCCTATGATATGATCTTTCTAACTTTAATGCCAAATTAGAGTTTTTCTCCCAAATTCACAGCCCACTGAATATGGAAAATGATAGTGCGAGTGGGGCATCCGTGTACTTTGGACACATTCTTGTTTTTAAATTGTTATCTTATTTTTACCCTTATTCTTGGTTTAAGTATATATATCCTCTTTTATTCTATGAGTCTTTTTTTTAAATTCAAGATAATGTTATTAAATTAACTTAAGCCTTTTTGGTATTTGCCTTTTTCAATTTTTTGATTTAACAGGTTTTAACTGTTAATCATTATAGGTAATTTTATGAGTTTTTGCCAAAGTTTGAATGTATAGTAAAGAATTCTATTGTAAATACTTATCGTTTTGGTTCCTTTTCTGATTTGCATATTGTAGTTGATTAACATTTTTAAATTAATTTAATCAACTATAAAAAGAAAGCAGGTGTTTCTTCCACCAAAGTAGAGGTTGAGGAACCAGTCCTAGAAGAGGAGGTTTGTTATTTTGATATTGTCAGTTTGTGGAGGTTATTTAAGATTATTTTTAAAACAAACAATATACCCATTCATAGAAGATATTGTAATAATTAGTTTGCCTTTTCATTTTCAAATGTTGATAATGTACCTACCTAAAGTTTTCTTGGTGGATCAGATTAAATAAAAAGATATGATAAGACATTATTGAAGAACACATCGGACTCATTGATTGTCACTTTAATCTACAAGTGTGTACAATAATTAGTGTAAAGATTGCATTCAATCCCTAATGGAACTTCCTTGATTTGTATGGGATTTTTCTGAAATTATCAATACTTTTTGGAAACACATTAATGTAGTGCATTGAGATGAACATCTTATACATCCTAAGCATATTTTATGGAAATATATACTCAGATACTCAAGTTACAAAATAAAGTGTATGTATAGAACCAACTTCTTCGTGTTTTAGAATGGCATTTGAATGTACATTTTTGTGTAATATTAAAATTGGGTAATCTTCTTTTGTCCGTAATTGTAGTTGAGCCAACTTCACTTCTAGACAAGAGGAGATGTACCCAAATTAAATATTGCCTTCCATTTATCAAACATTGCAATGTTTAATTTCTGTTTCCATTGCAAAATGAATGCAATCTTTACCCACAGTGCTCTCAAGCACTTTGATTTTATCAGAATGTTTGTATGTTGTAATTACTGAGATACATGCATGTTAAAAATTATTATTCAGATTTTGTATTAACATTTTTCATATAAGTATCAGTTTTGAAAGTAAAAGAAAATACATCAATTGTAAGAAAAGCAATGAAAAACGAAATAAATCGCAGGGATCATGAATATGGTTAAAAACAAATTCTTTTTGTTGCTTTTAATTGGTTCTTTTACATATAAAATTGATACTTGACTACTAATTGTTGCATGTAGCCAGCTTTAGAACGGAAACCTACCACACCTATTAACCTTAATGCTGTGAAGATTTTCCCCGTCGGATCAGGTTATACCAGAAGACAGCGCGAATTACAAGCAGAAAGAAAGAAAAATTTTAAAGACTTTGCTGAAAAGGTTTGTCTGAAAACCAGAAAGAAGATAGATTTAGTGTGTAATGTCGACATTGTCATGTTCCTGTTATGTTACAATGGTATTGTAAGTGTAGTGTTATTTTATGTTATTTTATGTTATTGTTATACTTTGTATTTTATGAGAATTTTGTTAACCTATGTAGCAGAGGTACATTGAGAATTACTTTATTTCTTACTTAATAATACCACCATTTCCATCTCTAAGTTTGACTATTGGAGATGGTAGACTCTATTTACACCTCTGTGGATGAAAAGAAATCCTGAAAAACAATAAATGAAATGATTATAACAGTTAATAAGTATAATCCGATTCTCCCTGAGCATGATTCCTTCTTGACCACCATCCGGTTTTGGATTAGAATATTTGATTTGTTTCTACAAATCAAATATTACATGCAAATTTAGTGGAAATTAGCTAAGGGATAATTTTCCAATAAGCAGAATTACTGATATTCAGTTTATAGAACTTTTGGGTTGATTCAGGATCCTTTAGCTTCGCTAATTTTGAAAATTTATTATGAAAGCTACACCAAATATGTAAATAGATTTTGATTATTATAAAGACATAATTATGTTGTTTATAAAATTCTTTCTTTGTTTAGAAAAATGAAATCTATAAAAAGCAGCAAGAGAACCGAGAGAGTTTCCGTGAAAGTTTAGACCGTGATCTAATGGAGTCGCCACCTATAATTCCTATTGGAGAATATGACACAAAGAAACGTCAGTTCAAACAAGAGGCCCACCAAGAAATGGTCAATTTCCTTGAACGGGTATAAACAATGTGCTTGGTTTTTAAAAAGCTTTTTCAAATCATATCAGTTAATAAGTAGATTTCCATACTTTGGTGATGTAACAAACTTTTGAATTTGTTGTTAACTTCCTATAAGAAATACCAGTAATGCCATAACTACCTGAATAAAGTTTGGAAATTTTAAAACATCTGATTTGAATCACATTTGTTAAAATTTAATCATTTTAATCATATGACATCTACTGGTGACATAACTGTAACTTTGATTTTGTGCAATGGAACTAACTGGCTATGAACTTGTAACTGTCTTAATGGACTGCTTGTATGGTGTTCTGTGTGGTTTAATATGTTACCTGAATCAATTCATTACAACTGCCAGTTCCTTGTCCAGCTAGGACTGAGGGGAGAAATATAGCATTTTATCTCAGCCCAATAAAGAAAGCCACCATGTTTAGAAAAACATATGTATTTATACACATTGGGCTTTGAGCATTCCATTTATATGTAATTCAAGTAAATTTCTCCTAAAAAAATAAGGTTTTCACTACAAGATCACCTTGAATATAACATGTTTAACATAAATATATACAATCAGTCATACAAAAATGCATCAAATTTCACCATACACAAGTCAATGAGAAGGTAACATATAAGATGGTTATATAGGGGTGAGAGGGTGGGGAATAGTTAACTAACTTCTTTGTCCTTACTATCTTGTAAGGAATGTGGCATTGGTCAAGTGCGCATTAATTTTTAACCGGATTTTTGAGACAAAAATGTCGGTTATTGATTTGGGGATGTATGGCGGGCGGCCGGGCGGCCGGGCGGGCGGGCGGCAATCAAATGTTGTCCGTGCATTAACTCATGAACCGTTAAACCAAAGCTTTTAAAATTTTAATATGTTATTACTGACAACTATACGAAGGTCAAGTTCAATAATGGCGATTTTGACTTTTACCGTTCAGGAGTTATGGTTCTTGAAAGGCGGCAATAAAATGTTGTCCGTGCATTAACTCATGAACCGTTCAACCAAAGCTTTTAAAATTTTAATATGTTATTACTGACAACTATACGGAGGTCAAGTTCAATAATTGCGATTTTGACTTTTACCGTTCAGGAGTTTAATGGTTCTTGAAAGATTGAAAAATGGAGTTTTCAGTCGTGTCTGTGCATTTACTCATGAACTGTTCTACCAAAGCTTCCCAAATTTTAATATGTTGTTACTGATGACAGAATGGAGGTCAAGTGTAATAATGACGATTTTGACTTTTACCGTACAGGAGTTATGGTTGTTGAAAGATTGAAAAATGGAGTTTCCAGTCGTGTCCGTGCATTTATGCATGAACTGTTCTACCAAAGCTTCTGAAATTTTAATATCCTGTTACTGATGACAAAATGGAGGTCAAGTTCAATAATGACAATTTTGACTTTTACCGTTCAGGAGTTATGGTTCTTGAAAGATTGAAAAATGGTGTTTCCCGTCGTGTCCGTGCATTTTCTCATGAACCATTCAACCAAAGCTTTTGAAATTTTAATATGTTGTTACTGATGACAAAATAGAGGTCAAGTTCCATAATGACGATTTTGACTTTTACTGTTCAGGAGTTATGGTTCTTGAAAGATCGTAAAATGGCGTTTCCATTCACGTTGTTGCATTTACTCATGAACCATTCAATCTAAGCTTTTCAAATATTATTATTTCAAAATGTTGATACTGATGACAAAATAGAGGTCAAATTTTTTTTTTCTAACTACCTTTACCATTTTTAACCGGATTTTTGTGACAAAAATGTCGGTAATTGATTTGGGGATGTACGGCGGGCGGCGGGGCGGTCGGGCGGGCGGGCGGCAATCAAATGTTGTCCGTGCATTAACTCATGAACCGTTCAACCAAAGCTTTTAAAATTTTAATATGTTATTACTGACAACTATACGAAGGTCAAGTTCAATAATGGCGATTTTGACTTTTACCGTTCAGGAGTTATGGTTCTTGAAAGGCGGCAATAAAATGTTGTCCGTGCATTAACTCATGAACCGTTCAACCAAACCTTTTAAAATTTTAATATGTTATTACTGACAACTATACGGAGGTCAAGTTCAATAATTGCGATTTTGACTTTTACCGTTCAGGAGTTTAATGGTTCTTGAAAGATTGAAAAATGGAGTTTTCAGTCGTGTCTGTGCATTTACTCATGAACTGTTATACCAAAGCTTCCCAAATTTTAATATGTTGTTACTGATGACAGAATGGAGGTCAAGTTTAATAATGACGATTTTGACTTTTACCGTTCAGGAGTTATGGTTGTTGAAAGATTGAAAAATGGAGTTTCCAGTCGTGTCCGTGCATTTATGCATGAACTGTTCTACCAAAGCTTCCGAAATTTTAATATGCTGTTACTGATGACAAAATGGAGGTCAAGTTCAATAATGACGATTTTGACTTTTACCGTTCAGGAGTTATGGTTCTTGAAAGATTGAAAAATGGTGTTTCCCGTCGTGTCCGTGCATTTTCTCATGAACCATTCAACCAAAGCTTTTGAAATTTTAATATGTTGTTACTGATGACAAAATAGAGGTCAAGTTCCATAATGACGATTTTGACTTTTACTGTTCAGGAGTTATGGTTCTTGAAAGATCGTAAAATGGCGTTTCTATTCACGTTGTTGCATTTACTCATGAACCATTCAATCTAAGCTTTTCAAATATTATTATTTCAAAATGTTGATACTGATGACAAAATAGAGGTCAAATTTGATATTGATGATTTTCACTTTCACCATTAATCAGTAATGATATCATCTGATATTGCCAGGACACAAATAAATGTAAATAAATCCGGTTTGCTGTCGTTGTGACAGCCTCTTGTTCTTCATATACTGACCCCCAAAAATAGTCTGTGCAAAAAGGAATTTAACAGGTACTACCCTATGATGGCTGTCTCATTTAAATATTAAAACAGAAAGGACCGTAAAGAAATGAAAAGAAGTGCTTCTGATGCATGAATTAACATAGCCTGATATTCATTATGATATTTGCAATAGTCAAGGTTTCTTTTGAGAATTATTTGTTATATAGACTAATAAAAGCTTTCTGAAATAAAAGTGTGATTGCTTTGTAACAGAGTGTAATACTAATGCTACCATGATTGTATATATCATTGTTCGATTGTATCTTTTGTATAAGATTTTTTGAATGAATATTTTCTCTTGTAATCAAGGATAACTCTTTGATAGCCAGTAAATTTAGTTTAAAGATTTATTATTGTTGATTAACTGCAAGCTAGTTTTTTTAAAGTTAACTTGATTTTTAACTGAAATCATATAAATGGGAGAAAGGCATAATTTTTTAATGTCTATAATAACGTAAAAGTTCTTGTGGTGGTTCATATAACTTTAACATTTTTCTTAAATAACAAACAATACATGTTTATCTGTTATATAAATTAAGTACTATTATGTTTGCTTAGCAACCCCATGGCAACAGAGATAAAGAGTTTTGGAATAAAGTAACAAAGCCGAGAATACTTCCTATGTCTGGTGAATATAAAAACCGTAAACAAAAACTGAACGATGAGCTACGGAAAGACTGGCGGGATTTTGTTCTTAAGGTTTGATTATAATCCTCGGTCAACTAACAACTATATGGAATGTTTTCAAGAGTTTTGATAATTAAAACCTATGATATTTAGATGGCTTCTCACAGAATTGCATGTGTGTGTTGTTATAGATATATGATTGTAATACATTTTACCACTAACATGGTATGCTATGCAATGATTGATTTAGATGTTTATAATCTTATGGTTGTTGGTTTAGTTTGTCCTAATGAACAAATTTTTAATTTTTTTTTCTAATAGTTTAACAAGAACGAATATGAGAATCAGAAAATATGTTGAAGTTATCTCCCCTAAATTGAATCTTTTTAGTCAGGAGAAACTATTTTTCTGATTATTTTTGGTTGTTTTTTGGAAGATTTGTAAATATCTTATAAAGCTAAAGAAAACCTAATTTTACTATTTTAAAGCAGATGTTACTTATTATTACAAAGGAGCCTAAATGATATTTTTGAAGGTTCTGATTTTTTAATGTTACTGTAATAATAAACCAAGGGTTGGTGTATAACATGATTACTTTGTATGATTTAAAGTTTGATGTAACAGAAGCTTTTAACATGTTGCTTATGTAATTATGTCAACAAGTTTTTGAATTTGGAACCAAAACACTTTTAACTTGAACAGATTGTAGCTTAAATTAAGATTAAATTCGTCAAAAGATTTGACAAAGTTACAGAATACAAACATTAAGCACAGATGAATTCGTTTTTTCCACATGCTCTTCATTTTTTTGTGAAAATTTATGTTTCTTCTAATGGAAACAATTTATACAAATTGATCTGTTAAAATAGGATAATTTACAGAATAGGCTAAAAGGCTGTTTGAATGGAAGTAAAATTCTATTTGAAGTTCTCAAATGCAAAAAATTGGTTGATGCTTGTATGAGTTTGGATGTAATGATAATAAGATTTATAGGTGTTCTGAATATTGCATGTATGTGGTAATATGTTATAGAAATATTATTTAAAAAAGATAATTTGTGTAATTTTGGCTAAGTTAGTTGATTAATGTAAAATATGATGTTAGTTTTGCATGATTACATTAATGTTTAGTGGTCTAGAAATCTAGCTTGTTGAAAATGTCAGTTTATTTTACCTCAGAAATATTATTTACATTTATATGGTGATAAATGGAAATTATTTAATTAATATTAGTTGTATTATATTTGTCAATTTAAAGAATAGAGTTATCTCACATTGGTGATGTTAAACCCTTGGTATAAACATCATTTTAGAATAAAGAATTGTGTTTTATTATAATATTGTTTGTGGAAGTGTCTATTGTGGGGTCTGGACATTATGCAGTTTTAGTAACTGGTTCCTGGTTGGAACTGAACCACATTCTTAGCTCCCTAAATGGAAACCAGTTTTGATACCATTGTATGATTGTAATAACAACTTTGTATTCACAATAAGACCTAGAACTATTTCAATAATACATTTCTTCAAGGTATGCTAATTCAAGTAATCCCTCCAAAGGGGTGTGCAAAAATTAACATTATTTAAAAAAATGCCAAATGAATAATAAATTATTTTTGGTGAACAGCAAGAACCTCCTAGAGAAAGAATTAAAGAGTTTGGTACTCCTGGTGCGGTGTTGTTTACAGGGGAGTACGAAAAAACACGTCAGAAAGTTAGAGACGAAAGGACAAAAGATTATCATGAGTTTATACAGGTACCCCATGATACTGTGTGCTAGACGCCCCCCACAAATAGATACAGACTATGTCATGATAAATATTCAAATTAATTCAGAATCAAAATAGGTCAAACACAAAGCTCTTTTATTGGCAAGTAACAATTTAACTTCCTTCATTACAATTGTGTAAAGTACAAAATTTTTTGAAACCATGTTTATATGCTCTCAGAATGTTTAAAACGTCTAAATGTTATACTTCTGTGTCAGTTTAGAAAGAAAGTTTGTCTCAGCCCCCAAAAAGTAATGATATCTTCACAAGACCACTATGTAAATTGTCTAATGTAAACACTAAAAGCATGATCTGAAGTCTGTATCTGTATTTGCTTAGCTGCTTCAATAGTAACAACTGCTTCACAGTACAAGATGTTTTACTTTGTTAATAACTAAATGTTTGTTTTGTTTTAATACTTTATTTAATTTAAATGTTTGAGTGTATTTGAATGCTGTAATTTTTTGGCTTATTCTTTTAATTTGTTTTATTTCATTGCCTATTTTGTTTTTGTTTGTTTTTTTTTTTAATGCAGTTATTATGAAGGCTCATTTATTTCATGAAAAATATCATTTAATAATGAAGATTATTGACATATTTTCCGCTCAAAAACAAATAATTTTATCATTGCTTTATTAAGTGCAGCTATTCTGAAAAAAGAAAGATTTCTTGTGTAAGAAAGCATTATCCATAAATTAAGAATTGTCTTAAAGTTTATTAAATTTTGTTATATCATCTTTTAAGCAACAACCTAAATACAATTTTCTTAGTTGAAGATAAAGTGAGCCTTTAACATGACTAAGGATATTTATGTATAATTCTATATTTTATTTGATTATTTATTTTAGTTTAACAAAATATTTTCAATTATTTTCATATTGCACTAGAGACTTTTTTACTTTTTAGTATTTCAGACTTTTTTACTTTTTAGTATTTCAGACTTTTTTTACTTTTTAGTATTTCAGACTTATATGCATTTATAATTGTATACCCTAGCTTTTCTGTATAAACTTATTCATGCTACATATTATATTTCTGCCAGTACATTTGATGCAAAATTTCAATTTTATATTCACAGCTATCTGCACTTTTTGCTTATCTATTATAAATGTTTGTTTATTTGTTGAAGATTTCAGACACCACTTTCTGCAGAGAGGAGATAAATAAAGGAGGTGTTAGAATGTGTGAATACATGTGTTATAAGAATTTCAGATGTAATTTAAAGAACTGAAAATAGAAATGTTGCTGGTTAAATTTCTTAAAGGATAAGTCAAAGAGAATACAAATATTTATTACATGTTTTGTTTTGTGGTTCAAAGAATATGTTCATCTTTTGGTTCATTTGAAAAAGTGTATTGAGGTGATTATCAAAAAACAACCATTTCATTCATGATTACTAATTTTTTTAAATGTTTCTATAGAAACATGGCGGTCATGCTCCTCGACGAATGCCAGACCAAGCTCCTGCTAACAGTATAGGTTTTATGGCTAACCTTGGTAGAGATAGAGAGAGAGAAAAACTAAATAAAGAAAGACAGGGAGAATACAGGAAGTTCTTAGATGAGGTATGAAACAATTAACAGAAGATAGTGTGACGGAGAAGGGGATAAGTTTGATTGCATGTCTTCATTAATATTGTATTCTAATGAAATTGAGCATGTAAAACTAATTTTGATTGGATGATGTCTACCATCAATTCCACTGTTGACAGTCTGAGTCATCAGGAATGCATGACTCAATGTTTATGGGATATTTAAAATATTTGTTTTAGAACAATTCTAGAATATTGCATGAGAATAGGAATGACAGTACTTTATTTGAATAGGGCGGTACTGTCATTTTTAGATTTGATGATCACAAATATCTGTTTTACTGACTACAGTCCTCATTGTTTCAATAAAAATTACATTTGCTGCTGTCAAATCCTTGATTGATGTTGTTAACTCTTCAAATACATTACTGTTATTCCTTGATTGATGTTGTCAACTCTTCAAATACATTACTGTTATTCCTTAATTGATGTTGTCAACTCTTCAAATACATTACTGTTATTCCTTAATTGATGTTGCCAACTCTTCAAATACATTACTGTTATTCCTTGATTGATGTTGTCAACTCTTCAAATACATTACTGTTATTCCTTAATTGATGTTGTCAACTCTTCAAATACATTACTGTTATTCCTTAATTGATGTTGCCAACTCTTCAAATACATTACTGTTATTCCTTGATTGATGTTGTCAACTCTTCAAATACATTACTGTTATTCCTTAATTGATGTTGTCAACTCTTCAAATACATTACTGTTATTCCTTGATTGATGTTGCCAACTCTTCAAATACATTACTGTTATTCCTTAATTGATGTTGCCAACTCTTCAAATACATTACTGTTATTCCTTGATTGATGTTGCCAACTCTTCAAATACATTACTGTTATTCCTTGATTGATGTTGCCAACTCTTCAAATACATTACTGTTATTCCTTGATTGATGTTGCCAACTCTTCAAATACATTACTGTTATTCCTTGATTGATGTTGCCAACTCTTCAAATACATTACTGTTATTCCTTGATTGATGTTGCCAACTCTTCAAATACATTACTGTTATTCCTTGATTGATGTTGCCATCTCTTCAAATACATTACTGTTATTCCTTAATTTTAGTTAATGCTTACTGGTTTAATGTCCATATTGAAGGAAGATTTTAAAATATAAATGTAGTTTTTATTTCTATTAAATTCAAGTTTCTTAATATTAAACTGTTTGAATTGATGTATACCATCACTTTTCAGTGGTATATTTTTGTTATTTTAAAATATGAATTTTTCACTAATCATAAGCTTTGTAACCAATTGTAGAAAACGAAAATTGAGAATGAAAATGTGTTGAAAAAAATAGCAGATTCCCAGGAGGTAACTCTGCATAGAGCTTAACTTTGGTTTGGTTTGATTACGGATTCCTTCCTTATTTATCTTTTTCTTATATTTGAACCTTGAATTTTTCTTCATGGTACAGCTTGTTGAATTTATTTTCTATGTTTGAAGGGTAAGAGTTAGGAGGGGGGATGTATTTCATCAGTCTTAACTTTGCTCTGTATTGCTTTGCAGACAGTTGTTCTTTTTTTATGTTTATGTTTTGTTTTTTGTTTTTTTGCCATGGCTTTAGCAGTTTTACCTATGATTTATGATTTTTTTATTTTCCCTTTGGTTTACAAAAGTCATTTCTTTGATAAACAACAGATTGAATTGAGCATAATTATAGTTCCTTAATAGACTGACTTTTCTGTGGTTTATTGAATTAGTTTAGGGGACACAGGAAAAACCTGAAAAAAGAAACTCTATGACAATATATAAATATCACATAGCTGAGAGGGTGATAAAGCAGATTGTTACCCCGAGAAAACATTGTCACCTGCAGCGAAGCCAAGGTTGACAATGCTTTTTCGAGAGATAACAATCTGCTCTATCAGCTTCTCAGCTATGTGTTATTTAATTTATTATACTGAATGTCTAGCTATCATTATAGTCTCTTACAGATTAATTTTATTTTAAAAGTATTTTCTATGACGTCACGTACATAACAATGTTATGGGTATTAGAAAAACAACAAAAGTTAAGCAAGATGTTTTATTTCTTTATTTTGACAGTCAAATAATAAAATCTGAGCTAAAGCTAAAACTTAAGCATTGTATTTAACTACTTGATGTACTTTCAATTCGATGTGCTATAAACTATCGATTTTGATCGGTCTAGACGTGAGGGTAACATTAAAAAAATGGTCACCCTCTCAGCCATGTGATAAAGTAAATTAACACCCTAGTATCAGCCAATCAAAATATAGCACTTTTATGTGAAGTATGATAATAGATAATAACCTATCATGATATCAACTATTTATTAAGAAACTGATTGTATTAAACATGATAACTATTTTGTCTGAACAGAAGTTGACCATACTAACTCCCCAGCTTAACTAATATCTTAACGTATTTTTACAGAAAGCTTTTGGTAAAGAAGGCATGCCGCGTGGTCGACCTAACTGGGTAGATGGAAAGGTACCACCTGTATGTGTGGTTTGCTAACGTCTTAAATCTATTTATAGAACAAACTCAGAACAATTCCAATATTGGTAAAACATTGGTGTCTGATTTTGTCCTAGCTCACTGGAAATTTCTTAATGAATGACAATGTCTTTAATTTTGTTTGTGAAAAATGAATTGTACAGTGAAACATCAAGATATTTATTTAAAGGTTTAAGGGTACTTTTTTTCTTTAATGGGTTAGGAAATTAAAAGACTTAACTAATCAATTGTGTCCCTCACCAAAGATAAAAGAAAAATGTATATCCTCTAAAAGACTAGGAGACTATAGTAGTGTTGATTTATTTGTGAAAAGTTAATTTTCTTAGTCTATTTACTATCTATAGACAAATGCAGGATGTTTAAAAAGGGGTAAATCTTGTAAAAAAGGTGGAATGGGGGAGTCTAAAATCAAATTAAATTAAATATAGGAAAAAAGAAACCAAAAAAACAGAGGCGGATTTAGGGGGCAGGGGGCCTGGCCCCCCTTTTTGGGAAAAAATTTGGTTGCATATATTTGGAATCACTGAAGTGAGCCCCCTCTTCGGCAGTCAGTGGGCCCCCACTTATGAAAATTTCTGGATCCACCACTGAAAACATTTTGGTCTTGAGAGGTCAAGAGGGTTTTGGTATGGGAAAATGAAAATGGACAAAAAGACATGTATAGTAAATTAGTAATTTTGTTTCTTAAAGAAATTTCCAGTTAAATTAGAGTCAAATTTTTACAGTGTTGCATTTATTAGTTATTGATGACATCTTAAATCAGAACTGTGAATTGTTTTACAAAATTTAGAAAATGTGAAAATTTGACTGTTTAACACCTTGTGTGAATCTTTTCTTTGGTTGGTAGGAAAAATGTGTATTAATTAAATTGTTCATATGAAATTATCTCAACTTCACAACTTGATTGTGAGGAAGACATTAAAGGCACACATTTTTCCTGAATTTTGCTTCTACTCTCACTAATACCCAATTATGTTAATACAAAGTAATTTCATTTCAATTTTCAGTAAACTCTATTCTCTAATAATCCGAACTGCTGTTTCTGAAATGAATGGCTTTGAATAGAGCACTTTTATTCTCTGCTTATTTTGTGTGTGAGGCAAAAATGTTTTCTTTCTTTGGATAGCACTTTTAAACTGATAATAAATCTCTGAAAAAATCTCATTTAAGTGTACTGCTGCACATTTTTTTCTTCTACTTATAAAAAAAAGGTCTAGGTAAATGCTTCAGTTGCATAAAAAAACAAAATAATGAAAAATGAATAGAAAAATTGGAAAAAAATGTGTACTTTAAGCAGAAATATCATTTTCAGGGAACTAAAAAAAAACATGCAGAAGTCACTATGAAACCCTCAATAATAAACCTTCAAAGAAATTGACTCAAAATTACAAACTTAAACTTACAATTGAAAAGCCAAGGAATATTCACATATAATCTTAAAGAATAAATATGTTTTCATTTTTTACACTCTAAATGGAAGATAAAAAGCAAAAGTTATTTTTATTTTGATTATTTGTTTTGTAATTAAAGTAAATATTTCACCTTGGAATTTTTAAAAGAACCCTGATTGAAAGTTAATATTTCCTATGTTATAACTTTTATGTTACAGGATAGTTGGTTTCAGCAAGATCCTCCACCATTTCACAAAAGTCCTGTAAGAGACCAAGAACCTCCAAGGTATACTACTGTTAAAATGATACATCCGTCCATCTATCCAACCATCAGTCTGTCCATCCCATGAATATTTTCTGTCACATCTTTTTCAGGAACTACATCATAAGGATTTCTTAAATTTTGTTTCAGGGTATATATAAATCAGCTTTAATGTGTGGTGCGTTTTCAGATTCATCACTCAACAACTTTCTGTTTACAGAACACTTACATATTTTTACACTATTCAAATTATCCAGTTGTGGAGGTGTCATCAGTGAGCAGTAGCTATTATTTGCATTTAAATTGCAGTGGTTAATCTTTATTTTAACTAACAGCAGTAAACGTAGGTGAAATGACAATTACTGATGCATCTCTCTGACTTGGTCAGCATCATGACAACCTATAAGATTTATACATATATGAACCTGTTTGATGGGATCATTATTATAAAGTCCTGAACAGTCAAAATGGTTATGTAATTGTTGTAGAAAGTTTTTTATCTGAATAAAATTTAGTGCATTTTCAAACTACATCAGATAATCTTTATTTCTCCGTAATATATTTTTAGAGATCGTCCAGCAAGTTATGGCAGAAGGCAAACTCCATCATATGAGGAAATTTTAGACTCAAAGCGAAGAGAAGAAGCTTCATACAGGTAAAACATTACCGGGTAGATACAAAGAAGCAGATATTAATTGCCAATGACACAATGATCCCCATAGAGTCTACATGACATAGACATTAGCATGGTTTTGTATGAGCCATAAAGATGTTCATGTGACTGTCTGTCTGTTGGTTGTTATTTAATTTGCTTTGTGTAAATATTCATATCTAAGACACCAATGAAACAA
The DNA here is from genome assembly GCF_965363235.1 of Mytilus galloprovincialis. Classification (NCBI taxonomy): domain Eukaryota; kingdom Metazoa; phylum Mollusca; class Bivalvia; order Mytilida; family Mytilidae; genus Mytilus; species Mytilus galloprovincialis. Next base: position 129,924,766 of record NC_134838.1, on the reverse strand, counting down.
CTATCCCTCACAATCCTAATGACAAGGGCGGCGGCAACAATGTATTAGTTTGTGATTAGGTCTAGTTTATGGTGAACCACTAGTGGTATGTCATTAAAGTCAAAGACATTTGGTATGCAATTGTATAAGTATTAGCACATCTCATTACCATGGAGATTATTTGGCCCCACCCCTTCAGTTATGGTCTATTGACTTTGAAACTTTTCTTAGATTTCATGTACTAGTTTGTGATTAGGTCATTTGTTGAGGAACCACTAGTGGTAGGTTAATGATAATTGGTATGCAGTTGAATAAGCATTGGCATATCCTGTTTCCATGGAAATTATTTGGCCCCGCTCCCTCAGTCATGGTCTATTGACTTTCAAATTTTGCTTAGTTTACATGTATTAGTTTGTGTTAAGGTTTGTTTAAAGGGAACTACTTATGATAAGTCAATGGTATTTGGTATGCAGTTATATTAGCTTTGACACTTCTCATTTCCATGGAGATTGTTTAATCATGTACCTTCTGTCATGGTTCATTGACTTTGAATATTTGCAAAACTTGTTATAGTTTTGTTATTTTAACAAATTTATACATTTACATTATCAAAATTACAAAAAAGTGAGACATATCTCTGTGATAAAAGTTTATTTAGCTAAACCTCACACTTTTATGACAGTCACATCAAATTTGCACATTTTGAAATTGACATGCATGTGATACTTTACTTTTATTTTAGACGATTTGAAGACCCAGAATACTCAAGAGGTGGTGGACTAGGTGGACCAAATGACAGGTATAAACATACAAATAGACCCTTGTCCAGAGGTAGACTAGGTGATAGGCCAAGATCTAGGGAGAGGTCTGCAGGTAGGCCAGGTGAATATGGTCCAAGATCTAGAAATAGGCCTAATGATATGATATATGATAGACAGAGCAATTGGCCATTGGAAAGGCATGTTGACGGGCCAAATTATGGCACAGAAAATAAGCCCATGGAGAGACCTGGAACAGCAAGGCCAATGGACAGACATATTGACCAACCGGGAGATAGGCAAATGAACCGACCTGGGGAGAGATTGTATGAAGGGTCCATTTAGATTAAGCTATACCTTGGTATTAAGGTATTAAGTTGTGTGTAGCTACAGTGGTTTCTATGGTCATGAGTCTTAACGATCTCTTGCCACTGGTCCACACTGTAAACTCAAACTTTAGTAAAGTGGTCATTTCTGTATACTGTGGATTTATATAATTTCATTTGAGAGAGTAGTTTGAGCTTTATCATAATTTCATTTGAGAGAGTAGTTTGAGCTTTATCATAATTTCATTTGAGAGAGTAGTTTGAGCTTTATCATAATTTCATTTGAGAGAGCAGTTTGAGCTTTATCATAATTTCATTTGAGAGAGCAGTTTGAGCTTTATCATAATTTCATTTGAGAGAGTAGTTTGAGCTTTATCATAATTTCATTTGAGAGAGTAGTTTGAGCTTGATCATAATTTCATTTGAGAGAGTAGTTTGAGCTTTATCATAATTTCATCATTGTCTTTTAACAAGATAATAAAAAATCTGTATGTCATTGTTGATCGAACTGTTTTGTCTATAACAACAATCTTAAAAAAATGAAATCCAAAAAATGTCATGAATCCACAGTGATCCTTTTACTACTTGATTGAGGTCACTGGAATGTTTGTCTATGTGCACTTTGGTGGTATGGTATCAACAAATTATATATGGAAAGCACATCATGGAAATATACAAACATTTCATGTGAAGGGAGGTAATATTCTCTCAGACTGTGAATTTATTTATATTCGTGAGTATCAATTTTCGTGGATTGCTGAACAATTGCATTTACATTGATATTTGATTTTGTGGCTAATCTCTTCAACTAAAGCCTATTGAAAATTTGTTATTCGTTGAACATTTGAATTAGTGGTTCACCTGTACCAAAAAAAACGATTAATCCAACGAATAATAATTAATCCATAGTAACTACATTTTCCTTGCCAATGTTTGTTAATATATTAGTTCAATCAATTGTATCAAACATAAATATTTAGAAAAATCAGCCCTGACTTATATTTATCAGTACACATCCAACATTCTTTTTTTTCTCTGTGTACCGGTAGTTCTTTTTTTGTAGATTGTCTAAAGACCTTGGTGTATAAGATGGGGATACATTCCATAGCAACAAAATTAGAAATTAGACTTCTGTATATTAATTTGTAATTTAATCTATTTTTAGATATGACTAATAGTATTCCTGTAAGCAAGAAGAAGTTCATCACCATAGCAACACCATTGTAAATGATGACCTAGCAACAGAGCAAATAGGGATGACTTAGCAACCAAATAAACTGTGATATTTATGTCAAATATTTGTGATGTTTGGAAATATTTAACCAAGAAAATAAGGAAGGATAACTCTCTTGTATTATATATGACAATGTTTTATTTATCCAGAGGATATACTAATACATGTTACAGATGAAACATAAACTTTGATTTTTTTTATAAATGAAATTGCACATTTATTTGTTAAAGAAATAATATAGAGTAATGTACACTTAGAAATGAAACCCATAGTTATTATTGTGTTATAGATATATTAAGAAACACAGAATATTTGTGCCAAATTATCATTTCTTTTATACACATTTAAGTAAAAAGTTGTGTAAAATAATTTTACATCAAGAAAAATTTTGTTTTTCGTTTAATTTCATTTATTTGAAAGGGATAGATTTTTTATGATTATGCATTATAACAAAAATTGAATTATTCATTTTTAAAATTTCAATAAATATCTTACATTAAGATTTAAAGAATACCTTTTCAAAAGCTAATTGGTTTCATATTATGTTCTCTTTGTGCCTTCAGTTTCGTTGTTTTGAAGGTATAGGTTATTTTGTATTTATTTTACCATACAAAACAAAAGAAAATAATAGATAAGCACAAATAAGACAATATTACTTTATTTTCTTTTGATATTTATTTAGAATTTAGGTCCGTCTCTTAAGAATAGAAGTGACTGCTTCATTGTAACATAATAAGACACATACTATTTTATATTATTCCACATTTTCTATGATTATATTTTTCTATATCATACTTTATTTTTATATATATTTAATTTATTATCAATATCCGTCCATATATTGCCATATTATAAGATATGTTTGTCATAATAATCCTATCAGTATTTCATTATTCACTGGTCCCTCCAATTGTGTTTAACAAGAGGGTTTATAAATATTCAAACATATACTGCAAGTTCACTCTGAATTTTTTGTTTTTTGTTTTTGTATATTTATGTTAGGCTGTATGTGTGTCTAATATTGTGTCTTGGGTTTATTAATAAATTTTATAATTGTTTGTTATAACTAAGACTTTAAAATTATAATTGCCAGAAATAGCTAATATGTCAAATTAAGGTTTTGATAACATTGAATGTTAAAGATACTTTTTTGTTAAAAGTTTAAAGTATACAGAGTGATAAAAGTCAATATTTTCATGTTTAAAAGTAAGTAGCAGTTTACAAACATAATTTGGAAACAAGAATAACTCTAGTTTGAAATTTCACCCCAAAGAATATGATAAATTTTCATATTAAAAGTCAAAGGGTGACAAGACTTTGCTCGATCTTTTTTAATTTCTTTTTCCATTTATTGGATCTGAAACATGCAACTCATATTCTACTTGATGTTAATAAAACTTGCCAATTGTAATTTGAATAAATTTGATGTTGATGTCACTGTGACCTACTTTAATGTTTGAACTTTTTGGGATCTGGGTATAAGTGTTACTATAGTGCTAGGTATATGTTGAAGCATCATTGCTACACCTCTTATTTATTTGTATAAGATAGAGAATTATGAAGAAATAAAATGTTTTCATATCTTTTAAAGCTTGTTTCTGAATTCTTACATGATTGCCTTAGTTGGAAGTACATCCCTTGGCTAAAAAAGGTGCTGTTCTTCTCATTATATTGTTGGTTCAGTAAATCGTTTATAATTGTCCCAAATATTTCATATGTTTTTATTTGATAGTTAATAGAAAAATTCCTACTGATCATATCTAACTGAATCATCTCTTTAACTGAAGATGTCCTGCCACAATCCAAATCTTTATACATTAATCCAAATTTTTCTATTTTCACATGTCTCTAAATATTTTGCCAAAGTTTAGTTTAAAGAGAACCATGTATATCCTGACTTGTGCAATTAGCGCTTTCTACCTGTCAATTTCAACAAAGGAGTAGATCTGGTAAGGGCCAATTTTGGCCTCAAATTTCAGGTTCATCTGACGTAAGATTTTGAAGACATTTTAAACTCTTAAGTGTCTATTTCAGTTGTTTCAATTAGTTTCTGGGAAAGATTTTAACTGATTTAGACATTAAAAATGCTCCCATTCAAGCTTAAATATGAAAAATCTACTAAATATGCCAAAAAATGACACTTTTCAGATGTTTTTGTCAAAAATGAAGGTGGCCGCATCCGTGTTCATCCTCAACCTTTATATATGTTATGTATTATCATCAAATACAACTTACATTTCAATATTTAGAATGAACACAAATGCGGCCACTTTCATTTAAGATGGAAACCGTCTAAAATTTAACAAAAATTCTAAAATTGTGAAGGTTTCAGTAAATAAATTCACGCGTGTTTCGTCTACAAAAGACTCATCAGTGACACTCGAATCAAAAAATGTTTAAAGGGCCAAATAAAAATCGAAGTTAAAGAGCATAGAGGACCAAAAATTCCTAAAAGTTTTGCCAAATACAGCTAAGGTAATTTATTTCTGAGGTAGAAAAGCTTGAGCATTTCAAAAATTCAAAGTTTTGTTATTTTAGCATGACTTATTGCGAACCCTATCATAGTTTTCCATAGATTCACCTGCAAGTTACCTGTCCATTTAAACTTTTGTAAGTTCTATTGTCCCATTGAACAAATACAATAGCTATTGTTCTCTGTATAGTTTATTTGATGGGACCTTTAAATTTCTTCCAAGAGAAATCTATCACTCATTGATTAATTTGCCTGACCAAAAAAATATCTTCTTTGTTCACTGAAATACATGTATAAACTCACATAAACTGCATGCGATACAGTATTTATTCAATATCAATAATATATTTTCAATCTGTTCAATATAAGCACTGATTTAATTATAAAAAGTGGGGGCTAGGATGAAAAATTTTGTCCTGCATTTTTTTTTAGCTGTAATCTCTGTCCTGCCTTTTTATTTTTCACTCTATTCGGTCCTGCCTTTTTTTTTTTTTTTTTTAGTTTATCCTGACTTTTTTTTTTGCAAGTGTCTCATCCTGCCTTTTTTTTTTTACTCAAAACTCCTGTCCTGCCTATTTTTTATGCACATGATGCAGTTAATCTGCATTATGCGAGCACCCTAGATTTGTGGTCTACCCACAAAATGCTGAAATACTTGCCATTGTTATTATCTAGCTGGCTACTATGTTATATATAACTAATTGAACACTTTTTTAATACTTTTTATTCTAGAATATAAAAAATATTACCATAAAAACGTTAAATGGTCGTCGATTTTCCCAAAAGTTTTGAAGTTGCACATAGGAAGTAGTGCTCATTAGGAATTCTTATATAGTTTATTATCGCCTGTGCTTTTGGCTAAGATGTCAAAAAACAATTGTACGAAATATTTAATCTCCGAAAATCTTTTAAGACAAGTAGTTAAGATTTCCCAAATGGCAAAAGTCGTAGGAATATTGTTTGTCGTCAATACGTAGTACAACTACGTCAGTAGTCTATTATATAATAAGTTCAACTGTTCATGCTGTTGGCGGCAATTTCAAATTAGAAGACGAAATTCGTATCTTTTCAATTTGGAGGCAGGGGTTCAAATTAGCGGTGGTCCGAGGTCCGCGACCTTCCACTTTCGAATTGGTTACTAGCCACGCCCGACGGGCCTTCCACTCTGAGACAACTATATCACAGTTATAGTAGTCTCAGTTCCACTTGAAAGAAAATAAAAAATAGCTTTGCAAACCTTTTCGCCAAAGTCTCCAAATCAACGATCTCAAAACTTATTTTAATCATTGTTATTCATGACAGCGATGTCAATTTTGTTCAATCGCTAGCTATATACAGAAAATCGCCGACAAAAAATGTGTTAATACGAGTAAAATCGTATCTGACTGACAAAAACAACATTGGAAAACAATGACAATGGCTGCCGTGAAAAGACAATATATTACAATTTCGGATCCGATTCGGAAGCGGATAAGGGTAATTCCGGGTTTTTGGCGAATCCATGCAGGTGACAAAATACATCTATGCATGGTAAATGAATATAAACACTAGAATTGAAAACCAAAAGATATATGTAAAAGAAAGAAAAAACAGAAAATATTTTAAACAGAAACTCAAAATTACTTTTGACAAATTTTAATGTCAAAATCCAATACAATGTGACAGCTGGGAACAGTATATCTAACAATATATATGTTCCTGGTCACAGTTTAAATTTTCTTTATCAGTGATAAATGTTGATAATGCATGTAAGATACTTTTAAAGTGTAAAAATATTACTGCAATTTTGAAGGGGTATTTTTTTTTCTCAATTTTGAAGGATCAGTTAAAGTAGCTGGAAGATTCTTACTTTATTTTCACAAATAACTACCTGAATGTAGGCAAATCATATGATATATAGGTGGCGTCCTTTGGGCCACTCTACACCCTCCTGTTTGATAACTTTGAAACGGATGACCTCTCAACCATATACATTCATGTATGGGACTATATATATAACTAATCAAATGAAATATAAGGGGAGTCCATGGGGTGACCCACCCCCTCCTGTTTGGGAACTTACGAAACGGTCGAGATCCCCACCCCTAAACAATATATATTCATGTATGGGTCAATATAACTAATTAAATGAAATATAGGGGGAGTCCCCTACCCCCTCCTGTTTGAGAACTATGAAACCGATGAGATCCCCACCCCTAAACAATATATATTCATGTATGGGACAATATAACAAATCAAATGAAATATAGGGGAAGTCCCTGAGGTCATCCTATCCCTTCCTGTTTGAGAACTTGAAAACCCTCGAGATCCCCACCCTAAACCATATATATTCATGTATGGAACAATATAACAAATCAAATGAAATATAGGGGAAGTCCCTGGGGTCACCCTACCCCTTCCTGTTTGAGAACTTGAAAACCCTCGAGATCCCCACCCCTAAACCATATATATTCATGTATGGGACAATATAACAAATCATTTACATTTACTATGGGCAGGTCAGTCAGACCTCACCTTTGATCCTTGTAGTAGTGAACATTTGTCTGATTTGTGTCGCATAACTATTGTACTATAGAACACATACTCAGTTTTCTTTACAGGGAAACCAGTCCATTCATACTATTACATGTTCGTACTAAGTCAACACGTACTACTAACAGTCAACTAAAACCAACATTAACTACCAACTAGAACAACTACAATCATTGTGAACTTGTACCACTGCAGACTCACCATAAAAAATATACATTTATATATTCATTGCTATTGAAACCTTGATGACATATAAATTATTTGCCTTAATAATTAATTCATTAGATAAACATAAATGTACAATATATGAATGTTTAATGCCACATCAGAGGCAGATTTAGAGGGTTTTTCAGTGCCCCCCCTTCCATTTTTCAGTGAGAAAAAATTTGGTTGATTATATAGGGAATCACTGAAGCATGACTGGAGCAGGTTCCCTGTTAGGCAGGCAGTGGGCCCCCACTTATGAACATTTCTGGATCCGCCACTGCACATAATTACGTTTGCCTGGTTTTTGGTTAACTGCCTTCAGCGCTTACAGCGCTTTGATTTCAAATTTCATCCTAGCCCTCCCCCCCCCCCCCCCCCCCCCCCATAAAAATGAAATAATAGCTCCCTAAATTCAACATCACATGAAGTTTCATAATTACTTATTTGTACATGTATTCCCATCATTGACAGTTCAATTTTTTGTTCAGGTAAATTAATCAGTGAGTGATAGATTTCTCTTGCAAGAAATTTAAAGGTCCCTTTGAATAAACTAAACAGAGAACAATAGCTGTTGTATTTGTTAGATGGGACAATAAGACTTACAAAAGTTTAAATGGACAGGTAACTTGCAGGTGAATCTGTGGAAAACTATGATAGGATTCGCAATAATGATCTGATATATGTGCATTGTATTGTCAAAAACATCCCATATTTATGTAGCAGAAGCAATCTACTTTCCAATGAATAACTAAAAGTTTACATTTTAACAATTTTGTAAAACTGCTATATTTTGGGGCCAAAAGGGGGTCTTACTGTGCCTACTCCTTTGTAAAGCATTGTTGTGATGTTACCAACTACTAAAGATAGCACTTTGGTTTTCATAAAATTTTATTGAGCATGAACCAAATCATGAACAACATCTACATTTAAATTGCGAATTTTTATGTGCAAGTAAATTTGGGGTCAAAATATATTTCTTATTCAATAAAAGTTATATTCAGGTAAATTCATTTGCCATTTTAAGGTGAACAATAACATCAAAAGCACTTCTTTTGTCAGTGTAGGGCTAGTTTTGCCAATGCTCTAAATATATATGGTTCAGAGGTGAATTGGTGGTGTGGGACATGAAGCAGGGTGAAATGATTATATATAAAATACCAATGCTAAGGTAAGGACAATGAAATAAAATGTCATTGAAAAATATCATTTCTTACCGTTTATTCCATGGACATAAACAAAATAAATATCATTTCTTCACACGCATGGCACTTGAACCTATTGCAATTGATCATTAGTAAATATCCAGACCCATGGTAAAATTCAATTTCTGTCATTATGACCACTCCATGACTCAGATTAATAATAAGAAAAAAATATTTTGTCATTTGATCTATGTAAAGATGTTTAAGGTATTGATAGAAGTTATGCTTTTTTTTTTATTCAGACTTAGCTTTCTGATCAAACAATCCCTACTGTCATGAAAAATGAACGAATTTTTGTCTATGATAGCAATATATTGGTGTTTTTTGTTGTGCCCTTTAAATCTTGAGAATTGTTCTGATCAATGCGACAATAATAATCTGTCCTAGTGAATAAATGGAATGGGTTTTGAGTAAATGTTACAAACCAATTTGCCAGATGAATTGTGTTGATGTGATCTACAATACAAATAGGAATGCAGCTGCCTAAATCAAACAAGTGATTTGGATTGAAAACTACCATTCTGTTCACTTAAAAAATAATGAAATCGACAAAATTTTCTGTGAAACAATCCCAAAAATTAATTTCAAAGTTTAACCGATTTGAATTGCTGTACAAATCGACAGGATTCAATAATAAAAAAGGATATTAAATCGATACAAAAATTAGGTAAGAATCTTTAATACCTATGTAATTTGCTCAGTCTAAATGATTTTTAGAAAACTGTATAAAACCAGGTTCAATCCACCATTTTCTACACAAGAAAATGCCTGTACCAGTCTGTTCAGTCTAAATAATTTTAAGAAAACTGTATAAAACCAGGTTCAATCCACCATTTTCTACATTAGTAAATGCCTGTACCAAGTCAGGAATATGACAGTTGTTATCCATTCGTTTGATGTGTTTTAGATTAGGATTTTGCCGTTGATTAGGGACTTTCCGTTTTGAATTTTCCTCAGAGTTCAGTATTTTTGTGATTTCACTTTTTTTCTATTACAATGTTATGTTACAACAGAGATTGACACAAATGGTTTGTCGACTTCAAATGACAAAAGTTTTTAACGACTAAGTTTCACATATGCCTGTGGAAACATGAGGACCTAATCAAATCGGTTTCAAATTGGAGTGAACTTTTGTTAGAATATATATTCAGTTATTTCGTATTATATGGATGAGATGTATACAGATCTCCAGAGTTCCACGGAATACGAAAATACAAGTAATTCCCTGACTCAACTGGACCCAGGGACCTTTAATTTATCACACAAATCGATTTTTTCTTCTTCAAAATATAAAGAAACCCGAAAGAGATTCGCTGACTTAAAGCTTGACGTGTGTGTGATACTATTATCGGTGTCTTTTGTTTGTGAGATGTCTTTTTGTTTTTAATATGTGATAATAAATTCGAGCGTATATACTACAATCATAATTGTGTATATCATGTTTCTGACGGAAAGAACGATTCCATAATTTTTAAGGTGGCCTTGCACTCATGCTTAACTTATATGTACAATTGTTAAAAGTGAGTGGTGTATTTTTCTATTTTTTCAGCATGCTCATAAATTTCCATTAGACAGCTTTGGTTAATATTCCACGTTAAATTGAAGCCTGAACTAAAACCTTTTAAAGACGAGGGGATGGCCCCACCCTTTCTCATAGTTATTGTGAATACTTCCACGTCATATATGTCTATATGATCCTATATGACACATTCATTCGTTCTGGATACACAGCAAACGTGACGGTGCTCTTTATACGGTAAAGTTATTTATAATATATACTTAAAATCTTTTTTGTATGATACTGTTATGTAGTTGTTATGTTGACCATGCGAATACGGGTCATCAAACCCATTAAAAGAGTTTATCGGAATGAATATTTTTATACTTTGCTCAAACTTCTGTGTGCAATCTGAATTGTATCAATTTAATATTACTTGTCTGAAACTTCCTTCAAATCTGAATAACTCGTGTAACTTTTAAGAAAGTATATCATGGAATATAATAAGAATTGTGGTTATCTGTAAAAATTGTCTGATTTAGAACTTTCTAGGCAGTTGTTGTCTGATTGATGCAATACTTTAACATGTTACAAAATCAAATATGATATCCCATTATTATATGGTATTTAAACTATTAAGGTCTTAAATCAAAAAGTGGTTGACACAAACATTGAATTGACTAAAATATAAAGTGTCTTTGTTGAAGACAACACATGACCATATTATGTATTATACCCGACTTACACATGTTTTGAAGATAGGTCGATACGTGTGAGAAGGAAAAGGAAACAGTTACCAAAAGGCGTTAAACCGCTTCTCCGTATTTCTTAATATCTTTATCATAAATGTTATTGATATCAGCGATGTAGTTTTGATTTTGGGATTTGATAATGATATTTTTAAAACAAAATGATAATATGATAACATATTAGCCGATTTATCTGAGTCCTCTTCAAACAGTTTCCCGTGATTTGTCACGCTAGAAACTATTCCAAATCTTATTCTATCTTTCGTAAGATTCACAGGATAACTTTTTTCGGAATTTACCTTGGGTTCAACAAGTTCAAATAATACTAATTTTCAAAACATGTTATTGAATGTTATTATACGACAAGAGCAATTGCCTTTACAATAGATAGGTTATAAGAAATAGTAAATTGCTTTTATTCTTTTTATCTGAAAATGAAATATGTGACGTTGATACATATTGCGTATTCATCCATAAATGGAGTTAAAGCTTAAATCCCTGATGGCAAATGACTTTTCCCTCATTGTTTCAACGCCTACTGTAAAAAGCACTTATCACCATGCCAGGACAATTATTGCATACAAGATAACTGTGAGTGTCTCCCTTACATTAATTGGTGCCTGTGATGAAGAAGTTGTGAGTGAAAGTCTGACGGTACATGGTAATTAATTACCTTCAAGATGATAAAGGTGTGCAACCTTCCGAAAAATAGTTTACAAAATCATCTTCTCCGATGTATTCTATTATTTCTGCAATATGGTTCAGTTTCACTCAAATCTTGATGAAGAAGGCATATTGAAGATCATAAAACAAGACAACTGTAAGGAGTATCATACTATTTCTATATTGAAACATAAAAAATTATATACATTCAGTTATTACGTTTTATATGGGCGTGATGAAAAAATGTTCATAGTAAACTAACCTCTAGAGTTCAGGGAATAAGTTTTTTTTTTTAAATTTGAACATGCTCATAAACTTCCATTAGATAGCATTTGTTCATATTCCACTTTAAGTTGAAGACTCCTGAACTAAAACGTTTTTCAGAAGAGAGGTTTGCCTCACCCTTTTCTCAGTCATTGTGGAATACTTCCAAGTCATGTCTATACTGTTCTGGATTTACAGTAAATAGTTATCAAAGGTACCAGGATTATAATTAAATACGCCAGACGCGCGTTTCGTCTACATAAGACTCAACAAGTAAAAAGTTGAAGAGCATTGATAATTCAAAATTCCAAAATGTTGTGCCAAATAAAGCTAAGGTAATCTATATTCCTGGGATAAGAAAATCCTTAGTTTTTCGAAAAATTCAAAGTTTTGTAACAGGAAATTTATAAAAATGACCATATAATTGATATTCATGTCAACACCGAAGTGCTGACTACTGGGCTGGTGATACCCTCGAGGACGAAATGTCCACCAGCAGTGGTATCGACCCAGTAAACATTGTCTATATACGGTAAAGTTGATTTATTTTATATACATAAAATCTTTTCTGTATGATACTGTTTGCATTTATTATATTGACTATGCGAATACGGGTAGCTAAACCATTAAAAGTAAGAGTTTATCAGAATGAATATAATTTTACTTTGCCCAAACTTCTGTGTGAAATCTGAACTATATCATCCATGTTCAAGATTCTATACGAATATAGATGTAATTATTAAAAAAAAAAACCGATAGGACGGTTGTTAAGTTTGAAATATATTATCCACTTCTCTGTGAAACAACATATTGTTCAGTGTTAATTAATATGTATTGATCTGTATTGTATCATATAAATATATCAATATATAAATAATACTTTGTGTGATATACTGTTTACTCATACTAATTGCATTACACACTTTTATACTATCTACTACGCATATTCAAACCTAAGAAATGCACCCACTGTTGAAAATATGTGAAGGTAAACATGGTAAATAGGTGGGTCAGAGAAGTTTACAATAGTTGTTATTCAATAGACTGTGTGTTCCATGTACTATATGAATGAAAATCAATATACTATTTATAGCCTTTTCAATAGTAGTCTGGCGCGAAAAGGACGATAACTCAATTTTAGAATTTAATATTTTTGGAGACGATCAATTTCCGGAATTCCATGCTTGATCATCCCGATTTTTTCTTTGGCCGTTGACAACAGAATTATTGCTGCATTCTTTGACAATAAGGTATATTTAACAAGGCAGTATTATCAATGTATTATCGTGGTATCAATATATGTTAGAAATGTTAGATACCTGAATTATTTGTAATTTTGACAAGGACAATTCATCACGTCCCCTGAAAACATGATTTTGTAAAATATCACTTATCGGCATCTCCGGGCGGCAAGCCAAGATTCTAATCATTCTAGATATTAATCTCCTGATAATCTTTACTACAGCATTCTGATTGTTATTAATTGCTACATATTACCGCTTTTTTGTAAATCGATGTTTGTTTACATTATCAACAAATGTGAGTAACATTCTAGGTCGAGTTGTCGTTCGTGGTGTATAGTTTGTTCCAAACCATTGTTTGTTCCTGGTACAGGTTGGCAGTTGTTTATCAACAATAAAGTTGTTGCAACATAAACACATGTTATTTTCAGTGTGTATGTATGTTTTTCTTTCTTTCTAATTAGTCATGATTGTTTATAAAAACAAAATGTTTTTAAATTCATTTGGAAGACAGGATTGTCATGTAATTGTTATTTCCCTTGTTTAAAAATAGAAATTGCGTGTTTCTATATTTAACGATTTGCATGACACTATTTAGTACATATTTGTTAAATAATATATATATTGCTGTTTTGAATTCATTGTTAAAGAGAATTATATGTTCTAAAATTCAATATTTGCATCGTTGCTTATCATTTATACCCTTTGATGAAAGACTTAATCATTTTAGATAAGTTGTTTGAAAATATTGTTGGTTACAAACTTCTATCTGTTGCTTGATTGAAAGCAGTCAATGGCGCTTTTCAAGGACTGCCAACGCTAATACTGTATATGGTTGGTAACAACATTGAATGATTGAGATGTTTATGAACTGACATTCAGTCCGACCATGGGAAGCTGTGCTCTGCCGGATGCGTGCTCAATTATTGTAGTCATTCAATGCTACATTTCTCTACTTTAGGTCTACATAATAAAAATTGTACTTATTGAAAAAAAATATATATTGTTTTCATTTATTTTATTTAGATAGTGCTATCCATCGTATTTTTATTTATCAGTTGTCAAATTAGACCAATATGTGGTCTGCATCCCCTGCATAATTGATCCTTTTACATACATGTCAGACTCCACTCTTTTATTTCTTTAATGGCTTTCAGTTATTTGGTGGACACAGGGAATTGACTCCCAGTTCCCTCCCCAAACTCCTACTTCACTCCATATCCTGTTCCTCTGCACTCTTATTTTTTCATCAACAAGAATTATCCCTGTTTTATCAAACTTTTCTCACGATTAAGACCACCCTGCCTCAAGCTTTCATCCAACAAATTCTCATTTCTAGTCCTCTTATTCCACAGTTCCCATAATTCTGTCCAACCCCTTTAAAGTGTCCCAATGATTCGCACCCATTAACAATCCATCATTCGACAAATTATATTAAACAACCTGATTTGTCTCCTATATGCAAAAATTACGAGTCAGGTTTTTTTGCTTTAATATAAATGGCAATTTTTTTTCACACATCTCGTTTTTGAACTCCCATGCGTATTTGTTACTATCAACTATATGGCATCAATGCACACAATTCAAACGATCTTTTCACAAAACTACAAAAATTGCATAGCAAATACATTCTCAGGATTTTTAATAAAGTTTACTTTGCAAGCACAAAGTGAGGAATTAATTATAAAACAATTTGGTAAAGCAAAATAAATATCTAAAAGATGTTTTAAAAATAGACTATAGTGGATGAGCTACCCCTTCGTGTAACAAGATTTATCTCTCCTGGGATTTAAACACATTGAGATTGAGATTGAATTGTTTCCCTTTGATAACAACCATTTCCAAAGCAAGATTATTTGTTTGATGGTTTTTAATTGATTAACAATATTTTGATAAAGGAAAAGGATAATACTTTCAATTTCGAGGTCTCAAAAAGGCTTTTTCACCTTCTATTCTAATTTTACATTAAAAACTCAAATTTAGATGAAAAGGCTACTATATACGGTACTGTATATTTGTATTATGACAATGCAAATTAAACTCAATGGTCTGAAACTTCCTTCAAATCTAAGTTTAAAAGTCAACTAGTATTTTTTGTGAGCTTTATGCAAAAGATACTAATTGACTTTTTAAACTTAACGTGTTAAACTATACATTATTCTCGCAACATCTGCAAAGATCAGACATATTCAATAGATAAACATAATTTATTCAAAAACTAGTCAAAAGATACCGTTACTTTTATCAAAAGGTACTCAATATTTTTAGATTTGAAGGAAGGTTCAGACCATTGAGTTATACTGTGATTTTTTGACGCAAATGAACAAGATTTGAAATAATTCTTAGCGTTACGCACTTAGAGGACATGTTTGAATGTTATTACTGAAAGAAACAATACTATGTTTTATACATATTTTAATCAAATTCCATGTGTGTGTCAAATGCTTATTCACTTTAAAAGCTTAAATACCATTTAAATGCCAAACCTTATATAGTACCATTAAACCCCACCCGTAAATACCGCCAAAACTTTCCTCGTGCCTTATGCACCTAACATCAAATTTATAAATAGTACATACTGTTACAAAACCAGTATCCGAACTAGTTCTACTAGTTCCCATCTATAAATAATTACTACAAATAACAAACGGTAAAAAACATATTTCAAACGAAATAAAATACATTTTGCTTCAGGTTCTACAAGTAATGAAGTTCAAATAATTCTAAGTTAAACATGTTACTTAGTAATGATATTGTGAAAGTGATAGGTAACAAATAATAACGATTTGTTTCTTTTTCAGAAAATGAAATATTTGACGTTATGTATAAGTATTATATTTACATCCATGGTTCATATAGTTGGATTTAGATCTGGAATCCTAGATGACAGCCATGTTGTTCACAAATCGCCATGCCCGGAAAGTTATTGCACGAGAGATAACTTTGCGTGTCTTCCTAACTCTGTAGGGACCTTAATTGGTGTCTGTCATGATGAAGTTGTGAATAAAAGTGTGAAGGTAGTTTATTACCTACGAGATGGTAATGGTGTACAACCTTTCCAACGACAAATGGTGCTAGACATATCTTCTCCGATATATTCAATTATTTCTGCAATAATCACTCAGTTTAATCAAAATCTTGAAGAAGAAGGCATATTGAAGGGAATTGAACAAGATGATTGTAAAAATAAACAATCAAAAATTAATGTATGTGAAGACATTGAATTGAATTTAACATGTCTCCCCGATCGTGCGACGTGTGCCATTATGGACTTCAACTGTATCAAATCCAAAGATATATTATTTTTAATCAATATATACGATGAAAAGAGAAAGAAAATAGTCGAAAAATACGTAAACATAAATACGAGCTGGAAGTATTATTACTATTTGTCAAAACTTCTTTGCGAATATCAAAACTTTAAAAAAATTCCAAGATACACTAGGCAGTACAGAATATTTTTAACATCCAATGAAAGCAATAAACTTTCAACATATTCAACTCAGGATAAATCCGATCAAGTATTACAACGAATAACAGATGGTATCATAGGATTTTGTATCGGTCTTTGTATTACTCTAATTCCACTATGCAGTTATTTGGTTTATCGAAGAATGCAGACGACAAATTATCAGCAACCCATAAACAACGAAAATAGTGCAAATTACAATGCAATGACATTCATACCATCCAGTGGGAACACAGACGATTCATTTAAAGATCACACAGTTCATCAAGATCTAGATGTTAAAATAGGACAAACATCGGCATAATTCTCAGGATTTTTACGACATAATTGTATCAAAAAACAATTAATTGAGTTCTGAAGCTGACATGTCAGTAACTACTAGTTTTTCTTTGTTAATTTCTGTATCGTTGTCATTTTGCTGTTTCTTTTGTTTCCTATGCTTTCATCGAACTAGAACTTCTTTTAAACTGAGTTTTACTATGCGTAAAGCACTGTGTTTGTTTTTCTATATTGCCTAGAGGTATAGGGGTAGGGTTGAGATGTCACAAAACATTTGTCCCAAGTCAGGAGCCTCTGGCCTTTGTTTGCCTTGTATATTTGTTTTTTTTTTAACTTTAGTTCATTTATGACTGAACTAGTACACATTTTTGTTAAGTGGCCAGCTGACGCACACCTCCGGGTGCGAGATTTCTCACTGTGTCGAAGACCCATTGGTGGCTTTCGGCTGTTGTTTGCTCTTAAGTCGGGTTGTTGTTTCTTTGACACATTTCTTATTTCCATTCTCAATTTTATCTAAGACTTAAATATTAATCAGTTTACATTCAACATCAAATTGTACATTGTTAAGATACAGGTGTCGACAGAATTTGAGCCATTGTATATATGTTCAGGTTGGTTTTGATGAACTGATAACAAAATATTTTTTGCAAGACGAAATGCAGGTCTTGCGTACAAGTCTTTAATAATAGTACATTGTCATTGAATTTCATTTTATCAGTGGTGTCGGTGATGATTTAAAAGTCTTTTAGGGCTTGATATTTCAGTAGCTATTAGACGCTAAGGTCTTTATATAATGTGACTATCTCATTTATCACCAGTAACTTAATTTGGTATTTATAATTTTTACAAGGAAAAAATACACCGAAGAGGATATCACTGCCATGCTGGACTTTTTAATTGACAACATATTTGTTGAATTTTTTGGTCTTCCAACAGACTATTGGCATCCCGATGGGTACCAATTGTGCTCCTCGACTGGCCGATTTTTTTTGTATTCGTATAAAGCAGAATTTATCCAAGGGCTTGTACAGAAAGGAGAAAAGAAATTAGCTCAGTCTTTTAATTTCACCTTTCGGTATACTGATGATGTACTGTCTCTTAATAATAATAATAGATTCAGTGATCACTTACATTTAATATATCCAAGTGAACTTGAAATTAAAGATACTACCGACACAGATAAATCTGCTTCATATTTAGACCTTTTTCTCGAAATGACTACTGATGGTAGGTTGAATATCAAAATTTATGACAAACGCGATGGTTCTAATTTTCCTATAGTCAACTTTCCATTTCTGTGTAGCAACATCCCAGCGGCACCAGCATATGGAGTATATGTGTCTCAATTGATACGTTACTCTAGAGCTAGCTCAAAGTACGTTGATTTTGTTGAACGAGGAATACTGCTTTCCCAAAAGTTGCTAAGACAGGGCTATGAATCAATCAAATTGAGGTCATCACTCAAGAAATTTTACGGTCGCCATCATGAATTGATTGGCCATTATGACAAAAGTTTGTAAGAAATCATATCTGATATTCTTCCTCAGTCATAATAACCATCCATCATTACCGAACTGACCAAAGACATAACACGACGGGTGCCGTATACGGTGCAGGAAATGCTTACCCTTCCGGAGCACCTGATTTCACTCCCGGTTTTTAGTGGGGTTCGTGTTGTTTCTTATTTTCTTATTTATAACTGTTGATGTAAATGTCCTTTGGTGTTTTTAGTCTTTGTTTCCCCTTGGTTTTGATTGTTATTGTCTTGCAAGTTCTTCATGTCTGTCAGACAGTCTTTAGTTCATGTTTTATATGTTTATTACCGTATCACCATGGTGATTACCGTATCACCATGGTGATACGGTCTGATTAGTCAGAGGCTAAACGTCAGGTTCGGGTAAATCTGTTAACGGTATTTCTGTTATTTCATTGGTTATAAATACTATCTAATGGCTGCTTCGTGGCTGTTTCCGGAATGATTCTGGGGGAAATGAAGGTCATTTTAACGTCTGATTGGCTATTAATGAGTGGCATGCATTATATGTTCTACGCGTCCGTAAGTGGGGTCGGATTGAAATCATGATACTAGGTTATAGGTACATATTATGATAAAGTGTTCATTTGCTATAGTGATAAGTTATGATGATAACTCACGTCAAACTGTCAATTTGGTGCAGATTATATAATCATGTGACAATGTGATGATTTAATCTTGAAATTGTGTTGCTATTTTGGTAAGAAACTGTACATATGTATTATTGCTATTCTCTAAAAATAGGACAGTAATGTGTATAATTTACACTTCAAACTGTATTAAAACGGTTAAATGATTCTTCTTCTTCCAGGTAAGGAACCGGGTTCAATACTGAATGTTCATGGTTCCGCGCGAAAACTTTACGCAGTGTCGGGCAACACAGAAAGCTTTCTCTTGGCTATTTACAAATACATTTAAAACGTTCGCAAAAATATACAATTAAAATTATTTACAACTGGGTTTTCGTACTTCCTTTCAGAGCATGCCTTCAGGGCAGCTCTGAATCCCTCAACGGTGTTGGTCGCTGTAACTGTTGTTGGTAGGTTGTTCCAGTCCCTGATTGTTCTCGGAAAGAAAGATTGGCCGTAAGTGTCTGAACTTGTTCTTTCTTGGAAGAAGCGGTTTTTACCTCTGGTCCGGTTATCATTCGGTGTCAAATATTGGTGACGGTCTATATCTATAAGATCATGCTGGATCTTAAATAGCATGCATAATCTATTTGTTTTCCTCCGTTCTTCGAGACTTTCCCATGTAAGATTTTTAACCATATTTGTGACACAGCCAGGTGTTCGGTCTGTGTAGTTGTTATTCACAAATCGTGCAGCTCTTTTCTGGACCTGTTCAATTGCCTTGATTTTATTTTGGGCGGTTGGGTCCCATATTGTGCTTGCGTATTCCACTGCAGGTCTTACCATGGATACATACGCAGCTGCCTTTACAGGTTTTGTACAGCCTTTGAGGTTTCTACGTATAAATCCCAACGTTCTGTTTCCTTTGCCTACTGTATTGTCTATGTGTTTATCCCATGTTAGGTTGTTACTGATGGTTACTCCAAGATATTTACTTGCTTCCTCTGTGTCTAGAGTATGACCGTGTAGCTGGTACGATGTTTGTATCACTGGTCTATTTTTTGGGGATATTCTGATGACAAGGCATTTTTTTGATTGAGATACTTTTGTGTTAGATTTCTTCGTCAGCTTAGAATACACAAAACGTATGCTCTCTGTATAAAAATTATAACGATTTATTTTTCATTGCTTGGACATATTGATTAGAAAATATTAAAATCACGGAATTTACCGAAGATGTAATTTCGTTTCCAGCACTTTCATCGCTTCATTGATTTCTGGTGTAAATAAACAAACCCGACGCTACTGATTAGAAGAATACAAAAATTACAAGGTGAGCAATATGGTTTCTTATATGCAAAGAAGCCCACACCAAGCATCACGGTATTGTTATTGGCAAGGGTTTCAGTGCACTATAGGATATAGGATACTATAGTGTCAGATGTTGCAAATTATATAATTTAGCTTTACATTTGACAATGACCCCGAGGCAATCATTTATACGATCCTTCAAACCAAAAAAACTTGCAACACAGTGAACTCCGAAAAAGATGTTTGCATGTGGGGTAGACAGTTTGATGATCTTTGATGTACTCGTACATGATGTTTTATTCTTTGGAGTTGTCAGGAGTCTGATTTAGAAGGGGACCAGGGGGCATGCCATCATTTTCTGGGAAATTTGGTGGGCCTGAACTTATGAAAATTTCTGGATCCGCCACTGGTTGTTGGACCATAATAGTCCCAGTATGGACACAGTGGTGATCAGCAGTCATTATAAAAAAGAAGATGTGGTATGATTGCCAATGAGACAACAAGTGACCAAAATGACACAGACATTTTAAAACAACTATAGGTCACCGTACGGCCTTCAACAATGATCAAAGCCTATACAACATAGTCAGCTATAAAAGGCCCTGATATGACATGTAAAACAATTCAAACCAGAAAACCAACGGCCTTATTTATACAAAAAAATGAACGAAAAAACAAATATGTAACACATAAACAAACGACAACCACTGAATTACAGGCTCCTGACTTGGGACTGACACATACATAAATAATGTGGCGGGGTAAAACATTGTAGCGGGATTCCGATCCTCCCCCTAACCTTGGACAGTGGTACATGTATAACAGTACAACATAAGAACGAACTATAAAAATCAGTCGAAAAAGGCTTAACTCATCAGATTGCCCATTGATATATCAAAAGCACTGAAAACTATTTGATACGTCTGATTTCAATTTATTCACATCATCAGGTCTTACACTTAGTACATTTTTTCGTGATGAACATTACTATTTGGTTGATTATGTAGGGAAGCACTGAAGCATGAGTGGAGAAATCGCCCCCCTCCCCCTTATTGTCCCAGCTGACCTGAGAATCTGTCCCTCTTTAACCATTAATGTCATACAACAATTACTTTTCCATTGTGGCATCATATATTTTGTATTAAAACATCAAAATTTTACATGAAATATTTGTGATGTACATGTACAGTTTGTAATGGCGGACATATACATATTGTAGCAATAAGGTGTATTCAAAGCAAAATAATTAATAATAAATCAACTCAATGGAAAGAAGCATACTGGTAAGTCAATTGGTTTTTTTCGCACAGCATCTGCATAGAGTGATGAGATATAAATCAGGAGATCAATCACTGGTTTTAGAAGTCAAGAATTTTTATATTTTACTTATTTGGGTAGATACATGAGGGGGAGGACAGGGGTAAGGGAGACAGGGAGAAAGGGGGTAGGAGAAAGGAGAAAGGGGTGGGAGAAAGGAGAAAGGGGGTGGGAGAAAGGAGAGGAAGGCTGGGAGAAAGGAGAAAAAGTTAGAGAAAGGAGAAAAAGTTGGAGAAAGGAGAAATTTTTTTAATTTATCTCAAAAGGAGATGTTTTATTCTAATGGGAGAAAGGAGAAGGGTACCCCCTGTCCTCCCCCTCATACATGTTACACAACATTTATCTTGACATTATACCTCAGTGTTCTTCATGAAAACTATCACACTGATTTTAAATCATTATAGGAAAGCACAGTGTATAAGCAAACATTTCAGGAGGCAAAGAGTCTTTTATAGGCTGACTGCAATAGTCTGTATATTATCTGAAAAAGCTTAGTTCTTCTCAACTTTCTTATTATTTCAAACATTTTAATAGATGTCTCCCAAATTTGGTGTATTTCTATTGGCGTTTTTCAAAGTCATTTTCATTTATTTTTCAACCCGGCCCAGAAATATGTGGTTACCTTTAATATAGCTGATTTAAAGAAAGGCGACCTGGGTTACCTCTAACAAGGGCTATATTTATTGTCCATGCCTCTTTTTTTTCATAATTCATCTTACATGTACATTTCCTTTGAATTGTTTGCTTATTTGTTCTATGGTCTATCTATGCATATCTATCTTTATACCACATTTTCATGGTCCCACAAAAATGTTTAAAATGTTTACATTTTACTTTTTTCTAGCTTCTCTCATGTGATAGCCGTACCTTTTTGGTCACCATTTATGTGTTGCGTTTAAATATAAATTGTAACACTTTACAGTGACTGAACAGGTAAAACAAATACTTCTCAAGAAACAGAAAAAAGAAGACTACTTGCAACAGCACCAGACTACATGTATGTATGAATAAAAGCTCAGATCGGAATAGCATGGAGGATATTATATGTGATTGTGAATAAGCAAGGAAAGCTTTTAATAATAGTGCCTATTTTTTAATTTACTAGATTTTTCATTCATTATCTGTGCAAATTTCAACATAATTTGTCATAAATTCTTATCTAACTTTACTCAAACTTTCAGTGGTGGATCCAGAAATTTTCATAAGCGGGAGCCTACTGACTGCCTACAAAGGGGCAAACTCCAGTCATGCTTGAGTGATTCCCTATAAAAACAACAAAATTCCACCTCTGACTTTAATTTAATATGACAAGTGTTTCATTCACCAAAATACTGGTGCGTTTCTGTGATAAATATCATGCACAATTTTATAAATGAGAGGGGAAAGAAGATCCACATGTGGTGAACCTGCACATGACAATTGCAAACTGCCCCATTTTTTTTTATCACAACCATTCAACTGATCATGCTGATACTGACATTACCAGAGAGTACACATCAAATAAAAAATCACAAATAACTGATACATATTATCAGATATTACAGAATTAAATATGTTTTAAATTTATTACAAAAAAATGTGTTCTCAATCTTGTAGAAAGATATTACAGGATCTCATACATGTAAATACCAAAGACAACTGTCTATCCAAGTCACAATTTATAAAAGTAAACTATTAAAGGTTGTAGTTTGGTCTTCAACGCAAAGCTCGGTTCACACCAAACAGCAATTTTATATAGTCCATATCAATCATGACAATGGCGCTTGGGGTTAAACATGTTTTCGTAGGTAAATAATATTGCCATGGAACTTTTTTCATGAGAGTGTTATAGTCTATAGAGTATTACTTCCTGTTTGGTAGAATAGTGAAATGGAAGTCAGTACGTTCTTGCTCAATCCTATGTCGCTTTGAAGGTGTCATGATTGTCATCCTCAGCTTAAGCAATGTGTTACTGTAATTTGAATTTCAAAATGACTGCGCGACGTTTTTCGAAGCACTGGTCAACTCCACCATAGCGAATCACATGACTTTGACAATCAGTAAATTCCTATTATAAATGTCTATATAAGTAAAGAATTGTCGCATAAAAATTAAATAATAGAGTACACAGGAAATGGCAAAGTTCACATAGTCTAGTATGATTAATCATTTAAAAAAAAAAAAAAAAAAAAACAACCAAAAAAAACCGAGCAAATGGGGGGCGGGGGATGGGGCGTACCCCCTCTACGTCCCCCTCTGGATTCGCCACTGCCTTCTGTTGTTGTCCATTTTGTCAAATAGTAATCCTCAAAAGTATGTGTAGGTTATATGCTATTTTTATCACGTTGATTATAGACACAGAATACATTTTATTATAATATCATTCCCCATTTCCATTCTCAATTTTATAAAGTCTCCTACCATTATAACACGGGTCCACCAATAATACAACAAAAATGACAAATTAGTAGAAAAAAAGCGCTATGTTTTCATATTGCTTGAAGTGCAATATTCCAATAAAAATAAACTACTCACAAACCACTGATCTCAATATAATCAGCTAAAATACGGCAAGCTTTTTGGAAAAGCTATTACTTGTATATCAACGTTCAGATTTTTCAGATTTTTCGGATTCAGTTCGTTTTGCTATACTATAACATATGCCAATGTTATATGGTTTTTTGAATGAATATTGGGTGTAAATATCCAACAAGAAGGATTTTAATGATTTGAACAGTACAAGGTTTAAATGATTCATGTTGTAAAGTAGCAACAAATAACAATGTCAACATAATTTTCAGTAAAGACTAATTGAGCCTGCAATTCATTTAAATAAAGGCAACAGTAGTATACCGCTGTTCGAAACTCATAAATCGATAGAAAAAAACAAATCTGGGTCACAAACTAAAACTGAGGGAAATGCATTAACTATAAGAGGAGAACAACGACACAACATTAAAATGTAACACACACAGAAACGAGCTAAGCATTAGACAAAATCCGATGAGAATAACAAATATAACATCAAAACTAGATGCATGAATTTGGGATAGAAAAGTACCGTGACGCTTCTTATAGTAATGTTAATTCATACTCAAATATAAGAGGAAACAAACGACACAACAGAAACACAACGTTAAAATGTAACACACACAGAAACGAACTATAATATAATTAGTTATCAAAAGTACCAGGATTATAATTTAGTACGCCAGACGCGCGTTTCGTCTACATAAGACTAATCAGTGACGCTCATATCAAAATATTTATAAACCAAACAAGTACAAAGTTGAAGAGCTTTGAGGACCCAAAATTCCAAAAAGTTGTGTCAATTACGGCTAAGGTAATCTATTCCTGGGACAAGAAAATCCTTAGTTTTTCGAAAAATTCAAAGTTTTGTTAACAGGAAATTTATACAAATGACCACATAATTGATATTCATGTCATCACCGAAGTGCTGACTACTGGGCTTGTGATACCCTCGGGGACGAAACGTCCACCAGCAGTGGCATCGACCCAGGGGTGTAAATAGTTATCAAAAGTACCAGGATTATAATTTAGTACGACAGACGCGCGTTTCGTCTACATAAGACTCATCAGTGACGCTCATATAAAAATAGTTATAAAGCCAAACAAGTACAAAGTTGAAGAGCATTGAGGATCCAAAATTCCAAAAAGTTGTGCCAAATACGGCTAAGGTAATCTATTCCTGGGACAAAAAAATTCTTATTTTTTTCTAAAAATTCAAAGTTTTGTTAACAGGAAATTTATAAAAATGACCACATAGTTGATATTCATGTCAACACTGAATTTCTGACTACTGGCCATATTCCTGACTTGGTGAAGGACATTTTTTAAAGGAAAAAAATGGTGGGTTGAACCTGGTTTTGTGGCATGTCAACCACCGCCCCCCCCCGCTTTAATGGCAATGTTAAATATAACATTAAAATGACAACAGAACATTACAGGCCTACAATACAAACAAATAGGAGAACATATTGGACAAAGAAACACACGAATAATAGCTTACAAAAGGCATCAGGTTTAAAATTTAAAACACCAGAAGTGCTTCTCGTCCACACAAACCATACTAGTGACGCCCAGATACAAAAGTTCGAAAGCCAAAATGAGTACAAAGTTGAACAGCAGTGAGGACCAAAAGTTCAAAAAAGTTGTGCCAACTACGGCTAGGGTTTTCTGCTTGGGATAAGAACATCCTTTCTATTTAGAAAAATGTATACTTTTGCAAACGTTATTCTTCATATCTGTTAGGTTTTGCAGATTGAGTTTTCTCTTCAAAGTGCAGTTAGCTGTTCCCTGTAAATTTTTGATGTATCGTCACACATTCCCTGATCAATATCAACAGATCAACCCAACATGGGAATATTGAATATTTTTCTAACATCTAGAATAACACAAAAAATATCCCGTCAGGACCTGTGTCGTAAAGTACTGTAAAAAATGGTGTAAAAATAGATGCAAGAAGATGTGGTATGAGTGTCAATAAAACAACTCTCTCATCGAAGTCACAATTTGTAA
Source organism: Mytilus galloprovincialis (assembly GCF_965363235.1). Lineage (NCBI taxonomy): Eukaryota > Metazoa > Mollusca > Bivalvia > Mytilida > Mytilidae > Mytilus > Mytilus galloprovincialis. The sequence goes on along the minus strand of NC_134838.1, from coordinate 129,898,643 downwards.
AAGTAAACCATATTAGGTAAAAGTACGGTCTTCAACACGAAGCCTTAATAAATCAATAATGTAAGGGATAAAAAGTTGAACAATTTCAGAAAAACTAAATTGAAAAGAACTTTTTATGCGCATGCTCGAATGGGAAAGACGTGTTTATATATCAGGTCGAAATCTTCAGTAAAAAAATGTGAATAAGCATTTTGTTTTGAATTATCCAATGACAGGAAAGAATTAGAAAGAATTAGTAAGTCATGCACAAACAAACTGTATAAACTGTACATAATTTGAGACTTTCAAAAGACATATAATTTCTTAAAACATAATGCACACCTGATACTCAGTCGAGTGGACCGAATGCCAACGTGAATATTGTTCTACAAGAACTATTATTTTATTAATGCCAGCAACTTATTCGATCGTCTGTGTATTTAACTATGTAAAACGGATCCTTAATCCTTGATGCAGAAATCTAATACCACAAACAGTGAATTTAAAAAGCGAAGACGTCGCCCATCTTCTCAACCATCCCCCCAAAATCTACAAACAGATAAAAAGCAAAAAACGTTTCATACGGACTCTGTGGATATATCCCACTCTTCATCTGATGAGCATTTATTTGAAACTAGCATGAGTAATTCCACAGCGGCACCTGTAGTAAGCATTAGTCAGGAAGACATAGTAAGAATAGCACAAACTGTGAAAGAATTTCTTATTGGTGACTTACATAACCTTATTTATGAAAAACAAAAACCTGTTCTACGCGAGTTAAAAGAGTTAAAAATCAAATATGATGATCTTGACAAAAAAATGGAAAGTTTTCAGGATATTATTACTGTTCATGAAAGTTCTGAAGTCAGCAACAATTTAAAGGCAGAAATAAAACATCTTAAAAATAAATGCGACGACCTAGAGCAGCATAGTAGGAAGTATATGGTCCGTTTTACAGGGGTTCCTTTCTCTTATGGAGAAAACCCTGACAACAAAATACTAAAAATCGCAAGCCAAATGCATGTCCAAATGTCGCAGAGTGACATAGTAATAAGTCACCGCACTGGGAAGCAACATTCTGATCGTCCACGCCCAATCATCATACGTTTAGCCAGTCATGCAGTTAAGGAATCTCTACTGCGCTTGAGCAAATTTAACAAAAAAAAACCGCAACTTGCTAATATCTCAATCAACCAAGAATTAACAAGGCTGAGAAGTAAACATGCATATTATGCAAGATTTCTGGTACGAAACAAGACTCAAATCAACATGGGTGGTCGACGGCAAAATATATATTGTAGACAACAAAGATGACAAACACATAGTACGAAATAATGATGATTTCATTGCAATGTTAAATGAGCTTGAAATTGAACCCCCAACCGAATGGTTCGAACAACCAGATGAACCCACAGGTGCTACTAGAGAACGATTATTAACACATGATGATGGTGCAATGTCTGTCATTAACGGAGATGTTGGAAACGGTGGACGCTAATAAAATTATCCATGTTCAGTTTGACTTTGTCTAATTTACTTTGTGTTTTTGTTGGGTTTTTTTTTTTTTTTATTATTATGTTATTTGCTACATCACACTTTTGTATTAATCATTCTATATTTACCTTTACATATTGAATTGGAAATGAATGTGTTTATACAATGTGTGTGGATGTGTGGGTGAGCTTATTTTATTTTTTGATAGTAATATGTAAACTGGCGAACGGGGATACATACAAAAAAAAATCAAATCAAACCAATAATTTTCCCACTTTATATTAATTGATGCATTGATTCTTTGAGAACGAGTTGAGCGTGCATGTAGAGGTGAACTGTTTTTTTTTGTTGTTTTTTTTTTCCTTTTGTAACCCCCCCCCCCCCCACACCCTTTCTTTCTTTTTTTTAAGGTGTGTGACTAATTGAGACGGTCTTTTCTAAATGATAATCACTTTAAGAATTCAGATATAAATGAACAAAGGGTTACTCTTCCTTTGGATACTTCCAATTAAATTAAAATGTGCATTAATATTTCTCTATCGTGCATTGTGATTTGTGTACAATTTATTTTCCTGTCATGGGTAAAACTCCCAAAGAAAATGCTAAAACTTGTTTATATTATTACATTTTTGTTACTTACTGTTTATTTGCTTCCTTTATGTTGTCCCGGCGTCGGATGTGTGAATCAGTGTTATACTTATCATTTTCTTACCACTAATATTATTATTATTGTAGTTCTCCCAACATGTGTTCTGTTTCATACCACATCTTCTTGCATCTATTTTTACACCATTTTTTACAGTACTTTACGACACAGGTCCTGACGGGATATTTTTGTGTTATTCTAGATGTTAGAAAAATATTCAATATTCCCATGTTGGGTTGAATCTGTTGATATTGATCAGGGAATGTGTGACGATACATCAAAAATTTACAGGGAACAGCTAACTGCACTTTGAAGAGAAAACTCAATCTGCAAAACCTAACAGATATGAAGAATAACGTTTGCAAAAGTATACATTTTTCTAAATAAAAAGGATGTTCTTATCCCAAGCAGAAAACCCTAGCCGTAGTTGGCACAACTTTTTTGAACTTTTGGTCCTCACTGCTGTTCAACTTTGTACTTGTTTTGGCTTTCGAACTTTTGTATCTGGGCGTCACTAGTATGGTTTGTGTGGACGAGAAGCACTTCTGGTGTTTTAAATTTTAAACCTGATGCCTTTTGTAAGCTATTATTCGTGTGTTTCTTTGTCCAATATGTTCTCCTATTTGTTTGTATTGTAGACCTGTAATGTTCTGTTGTCATTTTAATGTTATATTTAACATTGCCATTAAAGCGGGGGGGGGGGGGGGGGGGGGGGATGGGGCGGTGGTTGACATGCCACAAAACCAGGTTCAACCCACCATTTTTTTCCTTTAAAAAATGTCCTTCACCAAGTCAGGAATATGGCCAGTAGTCAGAAATTCGGTGTTGACATGAATATCAACTATGTGGTCATTTTTATAAATTTCCTGTTAACAAAACATTGAATTTTTAGAAAAAAATAAGAATTTTTTTGTCCCAGGAATAGATTACCTTAGCCGTATTTGGCACAACTTTTTGGAATTTTGGATCCTCAATGCTCTTCAACTTTGTACTTGTTTGGCTTTATAACTATTTTTATATGAGCGTCACTGATGAGTCTTATGTAGACGAAACGCGCGTCTGTCGTACTAAATTATAATCCTGGTACTTTTGATAACTATTTACACCCCTGGGTCGATGCCACTGCTGGTGGACGTTTCGTCCCCGAGGGTATCACAAGCCCAGTAGTCAGCACTTCGGTGTTGACATGAATATCAATTATGTGGTCATTTGTATAAATTTCCTGTTAACAAAACTTTGAATTTTTCGAAAAACTAAGGATTTTCTTGTCCCAGGAATAGATTACCTTAGCCGTAATTGACACAACTTTTTGGAATTTTGGATCCTCAAAGCTCTTCAGCTTTGTACTTGTTTGGTTTATAACTATTTTGATATGAGCGTCACTGATTAGTCTTATGTAGACGAAACGCGCGTCTGGCGTACTAAATTATAATCCTGGTACTTTTGATAACTAATTATATTATAGTTCGTTTCTGTGTGTGTTACATTTTAACGTTGTGTTTCTGTTGTGTCGTTTGTTTCCTCTTATATTTGAGTATGAATTAACATTACTATAAGAAGCGTCACGGTACTTTTCTATCCCAAATTCATGCATCTAGTTTTGATGTTATATTTGTTATTCTCATCGGATTTTGTCTAATGCTTAGCTCGTTTCTGTGTGTGTTACATTTTAATGTTGTGTCGTTGTTCTCCTCTTATAGTTAATGCATTTCCCTCAGTTTTAGTTTGTGACCCAGATTTGTTTTTTTCTATCGATTTATGAGTTTCGAACAGCGGTATACTACTGTTGCCTTTATTTAAATGAATTGCAGGCTCAATTAGTCTTTACTGAAAATTATGTTGACATTGTTATTTGTTGCTACTTTACAACATGAATCATATCAACCTTGTACTGTTCAAATCATTAAAATCCTTCTAGTTGGATATTTACATCCAATATTCATTCAAAAAACCATATAACATTGGCATATGTTATAGTATAGCAAAACGAACTGAATCCGAAAAATCTGAAAAATCTGAACGTTGATATATAAACATATAAAACATGAACTAAAGACTGTCTGACAGACATGAAGAACTTGCAAGACAATAACAATCAAAACCAAGGGGAAACAAAGACTAAAAACACCAAAGGACATTTACATCAACAGTTATAAATAAGAAAATAAGAAACAACACGAACCCCACTAAAAACCGGGAGTGAAATCAGGTGCTCCGGAAGGGTAAGCATTTCCTGCACCGTATACGGCACCCGTCGTGTTATGTCTTTGGTCAGTTCGGTAATGATGGATGGTTATTATGACTGAGGAAGAATATCAGATATGATTTCTTACAAACTTTTGTCATAATGGCCAATCAATTCATGATGGCGACCGTAAAATTTCTTGAGTGATGACCTTAATTTGATTGATTCATAGCCCTGTCTTAGCAACTTTTGGGAAAGCAGTATTCCTCGTTCAACAAAATCAACGTACGTTGAGCTAGCTCTAGAGTAACGTATCAATTGAGACACATATACTCCATATGCTGGTGCCGCTGGGATGTTGCTACACAGAAATGGAAAGTTGACTATAGGAAAATTAGAATCATCGCGTTTGTCATAAATTTTGATATTCAACCTACCATCAGTAGTCATTTCGAGAAAAAGGTCTAAATATGAAGCAGATTTATCTGTGTCGGTAGTATCTTTAATTTCAAGTTCACTTGGATATATTAAATGTAAGTGATCACTGGATCTATTATTATTATTAAGAGACAGTACATCATCAGTATACCGAAAGGTGAAATTAAAAGACTGAGCTAATTTCTTTTCTCCTTTCTGTACAAGCCCTTGGATAAATTCTGCTTTATACGAATACAAAAACAAATCGGCCAGTCGAGGAGCACAATTGGTACCCATCGGGATGCCAATAGTCTGTTGGAAGACCAAAAAATTCAACAAATATGTTGTCAATTAAAAATTCCAGCATGGCAGTGATATCCTCTTCGGTGTATTTTTTCCTTGTAAAAATTATAAATACCAAATTAAGTTACTGGTGATAAATGAAATAGTCACATTATATAAAGACCTTAGCGTCTAATAGCTACTGAAATATCAAGCCCTAAAAGACTTTTAAATCATCACCGACACCCTGATAAAATGAAAGTCAATGACAATGTACTATTATTAAAGACTTGTACGCAAGACCTTCATTTCGTCTTGCAAAAAATATTTTGTTATCAGTTCATCAAAACCAACCTGAACATATATACAATGGCTCAAATTCTGTCGACACCTGTATCTTAACAATGTACAATTTAATGTTGAATGTAAACTGATTAATATTTAAGTCTTAGATAAAATTGAGAATGGAAATAAGAAATGTGTCAAAGAAACAACAACCCGACTTAAGAGCAAACAACAGCCGAAAGCCACCAATGGGTCTTCGACACAGTGAGAAATCTCGCACCCGGAGGTGTGCGTCAGCTGGCCACTTAACAAAAATGTGTACTAGTTCAGTCATAAATGAACTAAAGTTAAAAAAAAACCAAATATACAAGGCAAACAAAGGCCAGAGGCTCCTGACTTGGGACAAATGTTTTGTGACATCTCAACCCTACCCCTATACCTCTAGGCAATATAGAAAAACAAACACAGTGCTTTACGCATAGTAAAACTCAGTTTAAAAGAAGTTCTAGTTCGATGAAAGCATAGGAAACAAAAGAAACAGCAAAATGACAACGATACAGAAATTAACAAAGAAAAACTAGTAGTTACTGACATGTCAGCTTCAGAACTCAATTAATTGTTTTTTGATACAATTATGTCGTAAAAATCCTGAGAATTATGCCGATGTTTGTCCTATTTTAACATCTAGATCTTGATGAACTGTGTGATCTTTAAATGAATCGTCTGTGTTCCCACTGGATGGTATGAATGTCATTGCATTGTAATTTGCACTATTTTCGTTGTTTATGGGTTGCTGATAATTTGTCGTCTGCATTCTTCGATAAACCAAATAACTGCATAGTGGAATTAGAGTAATACAAAGACCGATACAAAATCCTATGATACCATCTGTTATTCGTTGTAATACTTGATCGGATTTATCCTGAGTTGAATATGTTGAAAGTTTATTGCTTTCATTGGATGTTAAAAATATTCTGTACTGCCTAGTGTATCTTGGAATTTTTTTAAAGTTTTGATATTCGCAAAGAAGTTTTGACAAATAGTAATAATACTTCCAGCTCGTATTTATGTTTACGTATTTTTCGACTATTTTCTTTCTCTTTTCATCGTATATATTGATTAAAAATAATATATCTTTGGATTTGATACAGTTGAAGTCCATAATGGCACACGTCGCACGATCGGGGAGACATGTTAAATTCAATTCAATGTCTTCACATACATTAATTTTTGATTGTTTATTTTTACAATCATCTTGTTCAATTCCCTTCAATATGCCTTCTTCTTCAAGATTTTGATTAAACTGAATGATTATTGCAGAAATAATTGAATATATCGGAGAAGATATGTCTAGCACCATTTGTCGTTGGAAAGGTTGTACACCATTACCATCTCGTAGGTAATAAACTACCTTCACACTTTTATTCACAACTTCATCATGACAGACACCAATTAAGGTCCCTACAGAGTTAGGAAGACACGCAAAGTTATCTCTCGTGCAATAACTTTCCTGGCATGGCGATTTGTGAACAACATGGCTGTCATCTAGGATTCCAGATCTAAATCCAACTATATGAACCATGGATGTAAATATAATACTTATGCATAACGTCAAATATTTCATTTTCTGAAAAAGAAACAAATCGTTATTATTTGTTACCTATCACTTTCACAATATCATTACTAAGTAACATGTTTAACTTAGAATTATTTGAACTTCATTACTTGTAGAACCTGAAGCAAAATGTATTTTATTTCGTTTGAAATATGTTTTTTACCGTTTGTTATTTGTAGTAATTATTTATAGATGGGAATTAGTAGAACTAGTTCGGATACTGGTTTTGTAACAGTATGTACTATTTATAAATTTGATGTTAGGTGCATAAGGCACGAGGAAAGTTTTGGCGGTATTTACGGGTGGGGTTTAATGGTACTATATAAGGTTTGGCATTTAAATGGTATTTAAGCTTTTAAAGTGAATAAGCATTTGACACACACATGGAATTTGATTAAAATATGTATAAAACATAGTATTGTTTCTTTCAGTAATAACATTCAAACATGTCCTCTAAGTGCGTAACGCTAAGAATTATTTTAAATCTTGTTCATTTGCGTCAAAAAATCACAGTATAACTCAATGGTCTGAACCTTCCTTCAAATCTAAAAATATTGAGTACCTTTTGATAAAAGTAACGGTATCTTTTGACTAGTTTTTGAATAAATTATGTTTATCTATTGAATATGTCTGATCTTTGCAGATGTTGCGAGAATAATGTATAGTTTAACACGTTAAGTTTAAAAAGTCAATTAGTATCTTTTGCATAAAGCTCACAAAAAATACTAGTTGACTTTTAAACTTAGATTTGAAGGAAGTTTCAGACCATTGAGTTTAATTTGCATTGTCATAATACAAATATACAGTACCGTATATAGTAGCCTTTTCATCTAAATTTGAGTTTTTAATGTAAAATTAGAATAGAAGGTGAAAAAGCCTTTGTGAGACCTCGAAATTGAAAGTATTATCCTTTTCCTTTATCAAAATATTGTTAATCAATTAAAAACCATCAAACAAATAATCTTGCTTTGGAAATGGTTGTTATCAAAGGGAAACAATTCAATCTCAATCTCAATGTGTTTAAATCCCAGGAGAGATAAATCTTGTTACACGAAGGGGTAGCTCATCCACTATAGTCTATTTTTAAAACATCTTTTAGATATTTATTTTGCTTTACCAAATTGTTTTATAATTAATTCCTCACTTTGTGCTTGCAAAGTAAACTTTATTAAAAATCCTGAGAATGTATTTGCTATGCAATTTTTGTAGTTTTGTGAAAAGATCGTTTGAATTGTGTGCATTGATGCCATATAGTTGATAGTAACAAATACGCATGGGAGTTCAAAAACGAGATGTGTGAAAAAAAATTGCCATTTATATTAAAGCAAAAAAACCTGACTCGTAATTTTTGCATATAGGAGACAAATCAGGTTGTTTAATATAATTTGTCGAATGATGGGTTGTTAATGGGTGCGAATCATTGGGACACTTTAAAGGGGTTGGACAGAATTATGGGAACTGTGGAATAAGAGGACTAGAAATGAGAATTTGATGGATGAAAGCTTGAGGCAGGGTGGTCTTAATCGTGAGAAAAGTTTGATAAAACAGGGATAATTCTTGTTGATGAAAAAATAAGAGTGCAGAGGAACAGGATATGGAGTGAAGTAGGAGTTTGGGGAGGGAACTGGGAGTCAATTCCCTGTGTCCACCAAATAACTGAAAGCCATTAAAGAAATAAAAGAGTGGAGTCTGACATGTATGTAAAAGGATCAATTATGCAGGGGATGCAGACCACATATTGGTCTAATTTGACAACTGATAAATAAAAATACGATGGATAGCACTATCTAAATAAAATAAATGAAAACAATATATATTTTTTTTCAATAAGTACAATTTTTATTATGTAGACCTAAAGTAGAGAAATGTAGCATTGAATGACTACAATAATTGAGCACGCATCCGGCAGAGCACAGCTTCCCATGGTCGGACTGAATGTCAGTTCATAAACATCTCAATCATTCAATGTTGTTACCAACCATATACAGTATTAGCGTTGGCAGTCCTTGAAAAGCGCCATTGACTGCTTTCAATCAAGCAACAGATAGAAGTTTGTAACCAACAATATTTTCAAACAACTTATCTAAAATGATTAAGTCTTTCAACAAAGGGTATAAATGATAAGCAACGATGCAAATATTGAATTTTAGAACATATAATTCTCTTTAACAATGAATTCAAAACAGCAATATATATATTATTTAACAAATATGTACTAAATAGTGTCATGCAAATCGTTAAATATAGAAACACGCAATTTCTATTTTTAAACAAGGGAAATAACAATTACATGACAATCCTGTCTTCCAAATGAATTTAAAAACATTTTGTTTTTATAAACAATCATGACTAATTAGAAAGAAAGAAAAACATACATACACACTGAAAATAACATGTGTTTATGTTGCAACAACTTTATTGTTGATAAACAACTGCCAACCTGTACCAGGAACAAACAATGGTTTGGAACAAACTATACACCACGAACGACAACTCGACCTAGAATGTTACTCACATTTGTTGATAATGTAAACAAACATCGATTTACAAAAAAGCGGTAATATGTAGCAATTAATAACAATCAGAATGCTGTAGTAAAGATTATCAGGAGATTAATATCTAGAATGATTAGAATCTTGGCTTGCCGCCCGGAGATGCCGATAAGTGATATTTTACAAAATCATGTTTTCAGGGGACGTGATGAATTGTCCTTGTCAAAATTACAAATAATTCAGGTATCTAACATTTCTTACATATATTGATACCACGATAATACATTGATAATACTGCCTTGTTAAATATACCTTATTGTCAAAGAATGCAGCAATAATTCTGTTGTCAACGGCCAAAGAAAAAATCGGGATGATCAAGCATGGAATTCCGGAAATTGATCGTCTCCAAAAATATTAAATTCTAAAATTGAGTTATCGTCCTTTTCGCGCCAGACTACTATTGAAAAGGCTATAAATAGTATATTGATTTTCATTCATATAGTACATGGAACACACAGTCTATTGAATAACAACTATTGTAAACTTCTCTGACCCACCTATTTACCATGTTTACCTTCACATATTTTCAACAGTGGGTGCATTTCTTAGGTTTGAATATGCGTAGTAGATAGTATAAAAAGTGTGTAATGCAATTAGTATGAGTAAACAGTATATCACACAAAGTATTATTTATATATTGATATATTTATATGATACAATACAGATCAATACATATTAATTAACACTGAACAATATGTTGTTTCACAGAGAAGTGGATAATATATTTCAAACTTAACAACCGTCCTATCGGTTTTTTTTTTTAATAATTACATCTATATTCGTATAGAATCTTGAACATGGATGATATAGTTCAGATTTCACACAGAAGTTTGGGCAAAGTAAAATTATATTCATTCTGATAAACTCTTACTTTTAATGGTTTAGCTACCCGTATTCGCATAGTCAATATAATAAATGCAAACAGTATCATACAGAAAAGATTTTATGTATATAAAATAAATCAACTTTACCGTATATAGACAATGTTTACTGGGTCGATACCACTGCTGGTGGACATTTCGTCCTCGAGGGTATCACCAGCCCAGTAGTCAGCACTTCGGTGTTGACAAAGTTGAATTCTTTGATTCGCTGTTTGACGCTATTCCGGCTAACAAATTGTAAACTGTACATGCTGTACCTATACGCCTTATTTTAAGTCCAGATTTTTATTATTCGTATTGTCATCTTAGAAAGTCATACTGATTAAAATACTACAATCGGGAACAATGTGACAATGATTGAATTTAGTTGTGTCAACCCTGTGATTACGACCCGTGTATATACGAAAATCTTAAATACAGCGTTTAGTGGTGCGCCTGTCAGATGCGGAACGTACAGATAAGTTAATAGGTAACAGGTGAATATACTATTGGTATCGGTATCGGATTCGACCCGGAACTTCTTAATTATTGGCAATATTAATTATGTGGAAAACAAAAGGGTCTGGAGTGGTGTAATTTTTAATCAACAGCATTGTACTATATTAGTTATATATAAAGTTGAATTCTTTGATTCATCGTTTTTACGTGATGACGGCTGACAAATTGGACCTCGTAATTTTAGTATTATAGATTGCATTTTTATGATTATGTGGTTCCGAATAATCAAAATGTAAAAAGTCTTATTTTCTTGATTATATTCGAAGAAAAGAAGATGGTACTAATTTTTCACATGTTTATATATGTAAGACTTTGTACCGTAACTGGGAAATAGAAGCGAAAGATACCAAAGGGACATTTAAACTCATAAGTCGAAAATAAACTGACAGTACAATAGCAACAAAAGCGAAAAGACTGAGTTTGACTAACACAATCGTGAACCCTAACAAAATCTCATGTTCCCAAGAAGATTAAGCAGATTGTGTTCCATACATGGAACCCGTTGTGTTGCTCATGCAAGTGCTCACCGGATGATCAATCTTGTTCGGAAGGACATATTCGGAGAGAAAAAGACGGTGCTAGACATCCTGGGATGTTTTAATGCAGTTTGCAAGGTATTGGCCATTTTGTTTGTAGCAGATTATAGTAGTACCATTAAACCGTCGAATGCAATAGCGATCCTGGAATGTTATTGTACTTATTGAATATTTTGTGACAAACGTTATCATGCAATAAAAAGATAGTATGATAATGATTTGATTTAATAGATTATTGAAAGCTACACAGAACAGTTGAGACTTTCTCTCAGATATTTGTGTCTTCAGAATGGCAGCCTTTGAAGTCTGAATTTTTGAGTTTACAAATGTGTCATTTCAACGAGTATCAAAGTTCTTTTGAAATAAAGTTTAAATATGAAATATTACTAAATATTGAATTGTGTTTCGTCTTTCATGGTATTGCTGCGGGATAATGTATTGATATCATAACTCTGATGAGATTTATTTGTTGTTATATTATTGAGTATAATAAAGATTTACAGCCTATGTTAATTAGATAAAATACTGACAGGGACGTTCGGACCAACTGACATATTGCATTTTACTATAGAAATAGACCAAACTCAATCATTGAATTTTTATGAATTAATGAATTCTAAAAAATGTACAGAACTGAACCAGACTCAAGCTGGCAGCCACTTTCATCGGCCAATCAAGATAGCAGCCACTTTTTTCCAGCAGCCAATTTTGACGATATGTCTAAAAACCAAAAAACTGCGTGAGGCTCAAACGTTCCAAAAATCGCTAAATCTTAGTTAAATGCAATCTAACAGCAATCTAACAGCGGAAATCGACAATTTCACGGTTTCTGCTAATAAGGTATTGACCCAAGCTATTCCCCACTTAAATATTTTTCTGGGATCCGGGCCCGTCTGGCCACCACAGAGGTTCAAAGTTGCCCATTTACGTATTTTCCATATCAACCACACATTCGGTACTCCTCGACATATCCCTACGGCAAAGTTCCGAACCGGACCTAGCTCATTTTAAAGGTATTGACCCAAGCTATTCCCCACTTAAATATTTTTCTGGGATCCGGGACCGTCTGGCCACCACAGAGGTCCAAAGTCGTCTTAGGGTGGTCACCTTCATTTAAGCAGTCTCTGGTAGCTGTTTACTATTAATTTCTTTTCTTTTTTGGCTTTCCATAAGTATTTCTATGTATATTTCTATATGTTCCTGGAGTAATTGGATTTTGTTTCATATTTTATATATTAAATTACATCTTTTGTGAATCCTCTGTTATGTTTTATTGATAAAAATCTATATAACATAAAGACAAATATACAACTTGTATCAGGGTTTATATTCGAGGACAACGAAAGTTTATGAGAGCTTGAAGGGGTCATAAAATGGTATCTTTTCCCTCAGGCTTTATAGTGATTTTCAACTAAATTTAAATATTGAACCGACGGTTAGCAGTCGGTTGGATATTGAATATCAATTATCGAATGTCAAATAAAGGACAGACCGCTTACATACATATTTAAAACGGAATGAAATGCTTTAGAAATTAGCAGAAACCGTGAAATTGTCGATTTCCGCTGTTAGATTGCATTTAACTAAGATTTAGCGATTTTTGGAACGTTTGAGCCTCACGCAGTTTTTTGGTTTTTAGACATATCGTCAAAATTGGCTGCTGGAAAAAAGTGGCTGCTATCTTGATTGGCCGATAAAAGTGGCTGCCAGCTTGAGTCTGGTCAGAACTGAACGAACTATGTAAACTTATTAAGGAAATCAATAACAAATTGAACTTTTCTGGGTGAACAATTGTGAACGCCTCTATCTACTTTCGTACATTATTTATTTATGTAATTGTATTGAAATATGTATAATTATCTCTATACCTTTGTAATTTGGTTTGTGAGAAATAAAGATATATATATATGACATTCGAAGAACAAACAAAAAATGGTTAACAAGTGATTTAAATGGAATAAACAACGTCTATATACTACGGTTATAGAACGATTTAAGTTGGCCTATGGATTAATCATTCTATTTAAATGGTATACTCAGTGTCTGTCAAAGCTCAGTAGAACTGATGTACATACCTAGTATTAACAGTTTTTTAAATGCGTTAAAATCCGATTCATCTAGTCTGTCCAGTATAAAATCGGGTTCATATTCATACAAAATAAGCATGTTCTAGTCCTGAATATGGATTTTTACTTTGGTCATTTGCGGTAATATATTTTTCATTAATTGCTGAAGACATATCAATATGTCAAATTGTTCATCTGGTGCAATAAAATTAGATCCTTTTAATGTGCAAATAGATGGGGACGACAAAATGCCTACGACAAAATTAATCAAAATATATCTATTATAGGTCAACATCCCGTCTATACAATATACCAACCTGAAGTCTATAATATCGTTGCAAATAAAATAAAGATTCATTTATTATGACTTTAAACGGTCCGTCAAACTCCCTTATGTTGATCATTGTCTGATTACGATCCAGTTTTATTATCATTGATTGTTTGGACCCTTTATAGCTTGCTGTTCCGTGTGAGCCAATGCTCCGTGTTAAAGGCCGTACTTTGACCTAATTTGGATGGGGTGTTGTCTCATTCGTACTCAGACCACATCTTTTTCCATCTATTTGATATTGCTTTCAGTGAATTCGAGCATTGTGTGACACGATATAAATTGGTATTATTTTACGTGTACTTTTTTTCTTCTTCACTACCAATGTAATGGAGCTCAGTTTTTTTTTCATTATTATAATGACTTAAAAACTTTTTGTATTTCTATGCACCCATCTTATGTTATCATTGCTCTGTGTATTGGGATTGGGTGATATTAGAAAAAATAGATAAACCGTCACATGTTATAAATAATTATTCAAATTCAGCAACGACGAAGGTCACACATACCTATCTAAAGTCAGAAAAGACACAGGCCGAAAAATTAAGTAAAGACATGAAATGTCCTTTGTTTATGTGTGTCTGTCTTTGTGTCGTCGTCAATTGAATGATGTCCTTTAGACGTATACTCCTCGTTTATTGTTTATACTTTGATTTGATTGAATGTATATATAAAAGATAAAACAAAACAAAATATCTATAAAAATATTTTATCATTCTGCATGAAGTCAATTTTATTCAATCAGCGTATCAACGTTGTTAAGGTCCTTGATCTCTCTGTAATGTCTCTATGAAAATGCCAGTGTTCTTACGGATCTCTATTTCTCTGTATTGTCTCTATATATTCTGTCATCATCGCTGATGATACACTTCCCCAGGATGATACAATACACGATTCGACCTTACATTCATCAATACCTCGTCCTATCTTCACGTATCCACCTTCACCCCATGACGTTCCCCACGAATTTACTCCTAGCTGAAACGGCAGGGTTTTTGATATTATAAAAGGTTAATATAGAGGATAAGCATTTTAGAAAAATATATTTATGATTACATTGATAATTTGATGTGGAAAAATTATTAAATGCTGAAGCATTAAGTTTAAGCACATTATTGTTTTCCATGAACAGCATGCCATTATGCAATGTTCCCTAATTAGACTAGGGGTTTAGGGGTTGTTCGTCTTTTCTTTCCTCTTTCTCTATTATATACATTATACAACCCATCTCTCCTTAGAATGCCCGGATGTTCAGTATTAACAAGCCGCACGGTTATGTCAGCAGCTAATATCACAGCCTCTATATTGCTTTCATTCACATTTCTCCTAATCCTAAAGGAGCCATCTTCACCCCACTGCATTCCCCAGGAGTTCAAGCAAAGCTGTAAAATGCAAAGTAACGTACAGGATACTATATATATTTTATCATCATACGTCGGGTTAAACTGATGGATATTGCTTGATATAAGTAAATAAATAGTATATAAGAGATAGAGTAAAAAGCTATGAGGGAAAAGTTATTATAACATGCAAAATAAATACTTTATAGTTGTCTTGAGAACAAAAATAAGCGATAAAAAGTATCTAGCTATCATATAATTAAAAGGTAGGAATAATGAATACATTACCTTTCATTTGCCGCCATTGTATCTTCTGGTTGTAAAACATCCGGTTTGGTCTACGAAGCATGCGCATAAATTTACATTGGTAAGCAGAAGGCACAAATTAGCATGCAAATCAGGGCAACACAAATAATAGAACGGTGGATATATAAGGATGAATAAATACACGATATATTAAATAATACTGTATTCACAGAAGCAAACAATACACTGTATAATTATAAATATATAGCTAGAACAGTAACAAGTAAACATATTTAGTTTTCTCCGAAAGTACAGTTTTTTTCTCGTTTTGCAGGCGATTTAAGGTAGAAAGCTAATTAATATTTCTGATTTTGATTAAAGCAAAGCTGTAATAAAAAAGGCATATGTATTTATTTTTCGTTTATTGTTGGCAGTGGAATTGAAGTAATGAAGAACTACAAATCACAATTACTCAGGGACTACAGTAATTTCTATCTCTTTGTCTTTAAATTTATAATAAGTTTTTTTTTACTCTTTCTCAAATGACAACGATATCAAATTAAAAATGTGTCACAGCTAAAGTCAGTGCTATTAATGTTTACAGTCGGCACCTCATTTCATCCTCGTTTGCCACTGGACGTTAAGCAAACAATAATGAATCAATCAATTCCATTCTTAAAAATTCACCATTTTGCACTTTTTAACGTGGGGTTTTTATTTTAGATCCATGACATGGGTGTTTGTTTATTGATTGTTCTATGTATAAGTGTAAATATTGTAGGTGTTGTTTGTCTTTTAGTTGTTGTCTTGAGTTTTTCTGTGTTTTTTACCGGTTTTAGACTATTGAATTTTGGCTTGCATTTTTATATCATCCGCCTCAGGGCAAGAGCATGAACATTTCAAATGAAAATAACCCTTGGTTTATACTAAACCAAGACAATGAGCAGAATGTATTTGTTATAGCAGTTTGTAATGTAAAAGTCCGCAATAAGACCTATCTCTGTGTGATTTTTAAAGTATCGACCCGACCAGGCTTTGCCGACATTAAATGTCACGTTCTTTTCAAACCTCAGTATACTAATTTAACAGTGTCGTTCTTATCAAACCTGAGTATACTAATTTAACAGTGTCTTTCGAAACACCCAAGTTTGTATCATTTTACAGCGACAATCTTACCCAGTACTTTAACTCTACGCCACTGGCCTGTCGCTCAACACCCCAGCTACAATTTAAAAAGAAAAGAATGAGTATGAACATTTTCTTATATCTATGAACAAGTATACATAAAACCTATTCTGTTCATATTTTTTTTCAATGTGTTTGAAGACAGCAGAGCTAAAACCAACTTGGCGAATTATAATTAGATAAGACTAACAAGACACTTTAATCATAAAAATCAACCTTTGATTATAAACAAACAGCGTATCATGTAACTTTGACTCCGAGGCATATTTCATTGAGACTTGATTTTAAAAAAACAACCATTAATCATTGAACGAAAAAGAAAACAACAACTTTTTTAAAGGAAGACAGATACAATTCAAAACTGAGATCTAGTAGATATTTTAAAATATCTCCTATGTCAACATACCCAATTATCCTTATAGAATGGTAACCTTTGTCATCGTCCGCCATGTTGTCAGGCTGAATTCTACTGTAACTATATACACCGCTCTTATACATAAAGAAATCCTCTTTTACTTTCAGAATGGCTGTAACAGATATGTTTTGATAATATAAAATAACCGTCAAGGTTATTCGTAAAAACGTATTATTTGTTTTCTTCTTAATACACAAAAAGGTTGTATTTGTAGATTCTCAAGTATGCTTTGATTGGTTATTTTTATGAACTCCAGTGATGTTTGGCAAAGATGTTCAAATGTAGGACATTAATTTTGGTATTGTTGATTTTCTGTTGTGGACCATTTGTAAAAGGTGTCCTACCGACGTGTATTCCGTCTATATCAATCAAAGTTAAGGAATATATTATCTATTCTAAGTTAACTTGAACCCCTCTTCCCTCTGTAGAGGAATCATATGTTCATAAGTAAAGATCAAGTGCTTGCTTCATATACAGTGAATAACTTGGTATTCCCTCCTCCATTCGACAATTTGTTGTGCATATATTTACCGTAAAGTCCGAACCACATACCTCATAAAATTGAGAATGGAAATGGGGAATATGTCAAAAATACAACAACCCGACCAAAGAGCAGTCCACAGCCGAATGCCACCAGAATGTATTTTTTCTCACTTACATATTTAGCATAGTGACTGTCATGATATTAATTTGCAATGCTATCAGATAGTTATAATTCAGTTAAGTATTAATTATACCGACCTTGTACTGGTCCATTTTTCATAATCTCCATCATAATTTCTCTTTCCTAAAATTGACAAATGAACTCTGTGTTACCGTCTGATATCTAATTTATTATTTCTACATAAGCAACTTCACCATGTTGAACTTTTCATACGGTCTAAAAGTACTATACGTATCTAACAAAATTAACCTTTAACGAAAACTATTAATTCATTAATTTATAGATGAGATAACAATATTATCATTATTTTTTTTGGTCATTAATGCAACAAAAGCATTCACATGGAAAGTATTCCTAACTTGAAAATTGAACACATTTGCGACACTTTATTAAAAATTTATCGCTTCGTGGTACATGTGGTAGGCATAAATCAGTTCAATTAAATTCAATATTTTATTCGAAAGAGCGCAATAGAGCATAATAGCGACTGAAATACTTCGACATTTACATTTAGTGGTAATTAAACTCCAATTACTGAATTCATATACCATGTTGAAAAGCGAGATACAATTCGGGAAATAAAATATCACTAGTCGAAGTAAAACATACATCATGTCTCAAAGTAAACACGTAAAAAAAAGACAAACAACAGTGCACAAAACACTAAATAACTATATTACTTACATTACTTCTGATTCTATATGGCGGTGTGGAGTGTAATAACTATATTACTTACATTACTTCTAATTCTATATGGCGGTGTGGAGTGTAATAACTATATTACTTACATTACTTCTAATTCTATATGGCGGTGTGGAGTGTAATAACTATATTACTTACGTTACTTCTAATTCTATATGGCGGTGTTGAGTGTAATATCTTTTCCAGTAATTCTTCTCCAGAATTTGGACAGGTAACGTTTCTATAGTTTTTACTCTTTCTCATTTTACAAAAGCCAGCATTATTTGTTGATCCGCTTTCGTATGGATAACAACTATCAGTTACTATTCTAAAAAATAGCATTAATTAAGACTTAAACAGACAGCAAAAAATAAACAATACAATAAAGGCATGACCGGTGTTGCTGAACTTGACGAATTGCAAAAAAACACCAGAGGAAAGCACAAAGAAGCTTAGAAAAGCACTGTCCCGTTGCGTTTTTTGTTGTGTATGTACTGATTTTGTGTCATGGATAGATACCCCCATATCCTTTGTTTTTCTATAAGTTTGATATAGATAACTTTTATTTCCAATAGAGGACTCAATATAAGCATAGTCAGTACATTGACTTTTTATATCAAACAATTGCAAAAGACAATACACAAGAAAATAAAAAATAGAAATACAACTGAAAAAAAACATGAAATATAAATTGAGTTGATTATACATGCACTCACGTAAACCAGTGTGTTTAGTGTTTATTGACCACGCACTAGAAGTCGCATCGTGGCTGATGCATATGAACAAATAGTTGTTCATATGCAGGAGTCACCAAGGGCAGGTGGTTAAAGGACACAGAAATATGAACACATGAATACTTTACTACACAAGCATAAACTAATACTCAAAAAGAATTACCATATGATAGTCCTCCTCATGGCTAATGCACATAAATTAGATTAATATGTAGTTATGATAGATAAAACAGTAAATCATGGGTGCTAAACAAAAAACTTGACTTTGTACCTGTTTTGACTGTCTGATAAAAGTTTGTAACATTAATACAATACGGTAACTCTCATGCACAGAAGGATGTGCAATTAAAAAACATAATATTGTAACTATTTAAAAACAAAACTTACTTTTTGGAGATTTAACCACACTGGCATACATACCCATTCTTCCGTAAAAACCACCAAGCTTTGTCGAGGTAGCCACCTTCGCATCCAAGTTGTCCTTTTACATTACAGGAAATGAGATGCTGTGGAGATAACTCTTCTGGCAAGACTCCTTCTGATTCAATTGCCAGACGATCAGATGCAACAGCTAGAATAGGTATCAAGCAAACATTTTACCATATAAGGGTAAAATAAATTTTAAAGGTAATTAGATTCAAAAGCTACCAATATATGAATGACATAAGATTAACACAAAAATTGTTTTCAGTAAGTGCTTTCATATTCAATTTGCTTATCCGTATTCTCAACTTTCAATCATGCATAGTTAGAAACCGGAATCAGGAAATCGGGGGCTTGTTTCAATTGGTCAATTACAATTACATTGTCAGCAGACGATCAGTCATACTCATTATTTTGTCTGATTGAATAGAACAGGAAATAACAAATAGACTAAAATGTAAGGTTAAATGTCAAAAGGTTTAGGATCTACATTTATATCACTACATCTATGTTTTATGTTGAATGAAAACAGCGAGAATCTTTTATGAGCAAGTTATTTCAAAAAGAAAGGTACAGTAGCTGTACATATCAAGTTCAAATGAATAACAGCTTAATTAGCATATATAGTATGCTTCAAGATACCAAAAACTAGCAAAAGGGATTAGATCTTGTGAACTTTGCTTTGTTTTGTTTTGTTTTGCATACTAGACAAGAAGTAGGGCCAATAATCAATCATTCATTCAATATTCCATTCAAAGATGGGATGTATTAAAGTACGAAGAAATTATCTGGTGAGCGCCAATGAAACTGGAGCATAACACAAGCCTTTGACAAGTAAGCTACAATACAAAACTTGCATCCCCATTAAAAAGAAAAGAATTAATTATAGATGCTATTATTTACCGGCTGTAGAAAACGCCCACGATGCAGCACAGTCGCCTTGATCTCTCACCGGATGTATATAATTAGGCCATTTTTGACGAGAATCAAAGGATTCTGGAGGTTGATCAACACTGTCCATTATAATAGGGTTCATGTTGAGAACTTGGTCACTAGGTGGCATGGTTCCCAATCTGTATTTTATACCATCATTCAAAGTCTTTCCCCAGAAAAACGAATAATTCGCAGCTTTCCATCTAAAAGTAAGACAGTCTTAAAATACATATCAAAACTAGTTAAGTTAATGAGTTATGTTAAAAACATACCGATTGAAAAATAATTTTCGGTCTGTAAGTGGTCCGATATAGTCCCTAGTGTTGACAGTTGGTCACTTGCCATTAATTTTTATACCCCTTCCAAATTTATTTCTCCATGTTTAATGCCTCAAATTGCAAGTAGGGGGGTGAAATTACACTGTAAAAAAATTTGGGTCCAAAATTTTAAAGGAAAGTAGTGATTTGGTCCAGCTGAAAAAGGTTAAAAATTAGCACTTCGGAAGCTGTCAAAAGATTTCAAGACGCCCTTAACATCAAATTGTCCATATTTTGAGTTAGAGCCGATGAAGTTTTCTATAATTTTGATATAATTTGTCCAAAAAGTAGTACAACACACTGTAAAAGTTTCTTTGAGAAAGCGCAGGTGGGATTTTTTTTATTTTCATTTATGTTCTAAAAGAAATGCACTACGAAATAATTGTGGTCTCGGACCAAGTGCTTTACGATTTTATGAGAGAAAAAAATATAAAAAAACTTTTTAAACATCGTCGTTAAAACACGTAACTATGAGCAAATTGTAGTCTCACTTTACAAACGTAAGTTGTTTTTTGAAGACTACGTTCGAACGATATTTTTACGACATCTGAAACTGTTCTTCGAATGGTAAGATTACTTCAAGGATTAGCTTATAAGCATAATACTAATAACGATAATGATAATAATGCAGACTTATGAAGAGAGATAAAATTGTCAATTGATTGGTCGAAAAACTCATTGGTTTTTTGGAGTAGTTTTATTCTTAAAACATATCTATCATTACATTGCGTATGTTCATACTGACAAGGCTTGTTACCTTAAGTGGAATGGTTTATATTACAGAAGTACAAAACATGCTAATAATATTATAAAACAAGAGGCTCTCAAGAGCCTGAATCGCTCACCTGAATTTTTTTGGTTTAATCTCTCATCAATGATTATTTTTGCTTTTCAATTTATTTAAATGTTCTTTGAATCGTCCTATTTTCTTCAAAAGCAAAAAAAAATCATTTTCTCCTATGTTCTATTTTAGCCATAGGAGCTATGTTTCTTGAAATACAAGGAAATGAAATATAAAATTTATACTAGATACTCTGAAACTCTGAAACTCATTTAGCCTAAGTTTGGCTGAAATTGATACAGCAGTTTCATAAGAGAAGATTTTTTAAAGTAAGTCAACATGATGAACAAATTGTGAAAAAAGTCTTTAATGGGCAATAACTCCTAAAGAGGTCAATTGACAATTTTGGTCAAATTGACTTATTTGTAGATCTTACTTTGCTCATCATATTTGCTGTTTACAGTTTATCTTTATCTATAATAATATTCAAGATAATGACAAAAAACTGCAAAATTTCCTTAAAATTACCAATTAAGTGGCAGCAACCCAACAATTGGATGTTTGATTCATCTGAAAATTTCAGGGCTGATATATTGACCTAATGAACATTTTTACTCCATGTCAGATTTGCTCTTAATGCTTTCGTTTTTGAGATATAAGCCAAAAACTGCATTTGACCCCTATGTTCTATTTTAAGTAACGGCGGCCATGTTTTTTGACGGATCAAAAATCAAAGCACACACTTTGTGCAGGATAATCTAAGGAACAACCATGCTAAGTTTTAACCAAATCCATTCAGTAGTTTCAGAGGAGAAGAATTTTTAAAGTTAGCAAATATGATGAACAAATTGTGAAAAATTGTCATTAAAGGACAATAACCCCTTAAGGGGTCAATTGACAATTTTGGTCATATTAACTTATTTGTAGATCTTACTTTGCTGATCTTTTTGCTGTTTACAGTTTATCTTTATCTATAATAATATTCAAGATAATGACCAAAAACTGCAAAATTTCCTTAAAATTACCAATTAAGTGGCAGCAACCCAACAATGGTTTGTTTGATTCATCTGAAAATTTCAGGGCTGATAGATCTTGACCTAATGAACATTTTTACTCTATGTCAGATTTGCTCTAAATGCTTTCGTTTTTGAGATATAAGCCAAAAACTGCATTTGACCCCTATGTTCTATTTTAAGTAACGGCGGCCATGTTTTTTGACGGATCAAAAATCAAAGCACACACTTTGTGCAGGATAATCTAAGGAACAATCATGCTAAGTTTTAACCAAATCCATTCAGTAGTTTCAGAGGAGAAGATTTTTTAAAGTTAGCAAATATGATGAACAAATTGTGAAAAATTGTCATTAAAGGACAATAACCCCTTAAGGGGTCAATTGACAATTTTGGTCATATTAACTTATTTGTAGATCTTACTTTGCTGATCATTTTTGCTGTTTACAGTTTATCTTTATCTATAATAATATTCAAGATAATGACCAAAAACTGCAAAATTTCCTTAAAATTACCAATTAAGTGGCAGCAACCCAACAATGGTTTGTTTGATTCATCTGAAAATTTCAGGGCTGATAGATCTTGACCTAATGAACATTTTTACTCCATGTCAGATTTGCTCTAAATGCTTTCGTTTTTGAGATATAAGCCAAAAACTGCATTTGACCCCTATGTTCTATTTTAAGTAACGGCGGCCATGTTTTTTGACGGATCAAAAATCAAAGCACACACTTTGTGCAGGATAATCTAAGGAACAATCATGCTAAGTTTTAACCAAATCCATTCAGTAGTTTCAGAGGAGAAGATTTTTTAAAGTTAGCAAATATGATGAACAAATTGTGAAAAATTGTCATTAAAGGACAATAACCCCTTAAGGGGTCAATTGACAATTTTGGTCATATTAACTTATTTGTAGATCTTACTTTGCTGATCATTTTTGCTGTTTACAGTTTATCTTTATCTATAATAATATTCAAGATAATGACCAAAAACTGCAAAATTTCCTTAAAATTACCAATTAAGTGGCAGCAACCCAACAATGGTTTGTTTGATTCATCTGAAAATTTCAGGGCTGATAGATCTTGACCTAATGAACATTTTTACTCCTGTCAGATTTGCTCTAAATGCTTTCGTTTTTGAGATATAAGCCAAAAACTGCATTTGACCCCTATGTTCTATTTTAAGTAACGGCGGCCATGTTTTTTGACGGATCAAAAATCGAAGCGCACATTTTGTGCAGGATATACTAAGGAACAATCATGTTAAGTTTCATTCAAATCCATTCAGTAGTTTCAGAGGAGAAGATGTTTGAAAAATTGTTAACGACGACAGACGACGACGACGACGACGACGTCGACGACGACGACGACGGACGCCAAGTGATGAGAAAAGCTCACATGGCCTTTTAGGCCAGGTGAGCTAAAAAGAGATAAAACTAAAATATTATTTTTTTCAATCGTGGTTAATAAGAGTTCATGTTCAGTCATTATTTCAACTACCAAGGCACAGCGATAATAATATCATACTGTTGAGGAGCAATATCAAACCAGTGAAGGATAATGGTGTAACACCAAATATAGGTTCCGTATTATATGTTTTACACCCCCGACTCTCATTATATAAAGACACTTGTGCCATTTACTATGCTACATGATACAAACAAAAATAAAACACTTGTATCTACCCATAGTTTGCATTGTTGACTAGCTGTATCATGTCTGGTTGTACCAAACATACTTCGTCAGTACATCTCAGTTCAGCTTGGTTTGGATTGGAGGGGTTCCGGCGGCATGTACTGTAACCAATTTATATCATTTATACAAATATTGCAGACTTTATCAAACAAATAAATCAGCTGCATTATTAAATTGTTGAAAATGTTGTAAAATTCACGATTAGATACATACGAAAACTTTTTGACACATTTCGGTGTCATTTAAAAAACAAGACTGACATTTCCACGTTATTAAATCTAATATAGATTAAATTTCAAATAAGAAGGAGAATATATTAAAATGATCACCCTTAACTAACCAATGACACCTGGTCGATGACATGACTAAATTTACTTTGATGATATGTCAGGGAGTTTATTTTAAATGATATGGTAATGTTTTATGTGAAGAAGACGCTATTTATTAACAGATTTAAACGTTTATCGAAAAAAATGCATATATGTAACACGTATAAAACAGTAACAATATGTAGTAGTTTATCTCGTTGTTATCATGCAAAGTTCAAAAAGACCATATAA
The DNA here is from genome assembly GCF_965363235.1 of Mytilus galloprovincialis. NCBI lineage: Eukaryota > Metazoa > Mollusca > Bivalvia > Mytilida > Mytilidae > Mytilus > Mytilus galloprovincialis. Next base: position 129,873,896 of record NC_134838.1, on the reverse strand, counting down.
ATCAAGAAAAAATTCTTGATTTATTACTGTTTTAGGTCTATTTTTCAACATCTTGCGAAAACAAATATGGCGTATGCCTTAAAAAATATCTGCCATCCAGGAATTCATATGTACAAATAAGATTGTTATTATTTTTATATATACCCTTAACAAACTGTTTTATAATAGACCCTAAGTTTAATTTGTTGTATCTTTTTCTTTATTTTACTTGTTTTTGAGCTTTATGCTGAGTCAAGACGTTTCCAAATTATTTTAAGTTGGTCCTTATGTTGTGATACATTTTAACATCGACACACTCTATTTGCGTCTGTAACACGTCTGTACCACGTCTTTAATCAGTGGTTGTTATGGTTGGTGTCTGTCATTTTTGTTCTTTGTTTACTATTTTTTCATAAATCTAGTCCTGCCTCGTTTTTAGGTTTTTCACATTTTGTCATATCGGGACTGACTTTACGGTATAGGTGTTCATTGTTGACGGCCGTTTGTGAAATCAACATCATTCGGACTCTGGTGGGTAGTTGTTACATTGACAATCATACCACATCTCCTTCTTTTTTTAATCATTTGAAACAAATATTGGTGTAAATCATTCAGTGGGTCTATAAATCTTACCACTGGTTACAATTGTTTGTGAAGACGGAACCCACTCTATATTCAATACCATTCACCCTGCAACCACCTGCAATCAAACACAATTTCAGATCACAGTACAATTAAAAATGACAAAAAAAACACAAAAAAAACAGACAGAGTTATTAAAGTTTGTGTTTAATGATAGATGTTTCACAGTCTTTGTTAACCAGTTGTTCACAACCTTTCAGACATGAGGTAATTAGAAGCTAGACAAACTGTTAACAATTTAATGTACTTCACTATTGTAGAAAGTTGTAGGCTGTCCGTTAAAATGCAATTTTCCAATTTTGTTATCGTTGGAATGATGTCCCATTGACCTTTTGTACTAACCCACATCTTATTTTGTGCTTACAACTACCTGATATATCACCATCTCGAAAAAAAATAACAAAAGCACAACTTCTGTTTTTAATTTGAAGTGATAATATATTTTCATATTGGCGTACATTCAACGGCCAGACGCAAATATTGTATAAAAATAAAATTCACTATGGAAATGGGGAATATATCATAGAGACAATAACGAGCAGAAAACAGCCGAATGCCACCAATGGGTCTTCAACGCATCGAGACTGAAATCCAGCACCAAGAGGTGCTCCTCAGCTGGTCCCTATATAAAACTGTGTACTACTTCAGTGAAATTGGATGTCACACTAAACTTCAAAATATATAAATGAACTAAAATTAAAATGCACACAAGACTTACAAAGGCAATTTGAGGCTAAAAATCCTTATTGAGGTTGATATATTGACCAGTATAAAGGACAGGACATTTTTAAATGGGTAGAATATAATGTTGCCATGGAACACGAATATGCAACTAAATATTTCTGATTTTGTTATAGTTACAAAAATTACGAAGTAAAATAACTTTACTAGACTTTTTATTGGACTTCATAAGACCATTGTTTTACAAAGAGGAGATATGATCTTACTAAAATACCATTTCCGAATATGTTATAACTGTAAGTGGATCGAAAGATTTACATTTATCATACAGATTTAGTTGAATAATAAATTCCTATTAACTTTAATGTATGATATAATATCAATCATAATTTGACCAGTTGACTTTACATAATAAATATTGAACTTGAATTGATATGCATAAATCTGTATACAAATTGTTTTATCGTCGTGTATTTACTGAAGAATTAAAATAAGATTAATGCATATTAACTTAGTTCAGTTTAGTTCGCAATCGAACTGCTGGTACGAAATATACCGACTTTTCGACTAAATTCTATCTTTATTATTTGTTTATACTGCGAGAATATAATACCCATCACGTAAACAGATTATTGTGAAGATGATGAATAGTTAAGACAGGCCAAAGACAGGGCACATCAACACAATACTGTAAAGTGATATTTCTTTTGTGAGATAGTCAATCTACCCTGCGGGTAATACTGTCTGAAGGTTACGTCCGTGCAATGGCCAAAGTTCAAAATTAGTAGCAAACATTCCTGCTCAGAATAACTTATTTCTAAAAGGGTACTAGGAAATGTCTGAATGTTTTTGTTCCAATGCTTAACTTTCCAAAATACAGATACTATATTGAAAAGTTAATCACAGTAAATAAAATTGAGAATGGAAATTGGGAATGTGCCAAAGAGACAACAACCCGACCATAGAGCAGACAACATACTTTTACTGTGTAGACACTGACAAATGTTGCTTTTATTTTCTCGCTGCATTGAAGACCCATTGGTGGTATTCGGCTGTTGTCTGCTCTATGGTCGGGTTGTTGTCTCTTTGACACATTCCCCATTTCCATTCTCAATTTTATTGATCCATCGATAGAAGCAAAAGACCAAGAACGTAATTATTATTTGTACACATTATTTGAGACAGTTTGGAATGACATATTGGTCGTATACGTTTTACCACACGAATACCACGAATAATATCAGATATCAAGTACACGGAAAAAAACCTTTCGAAATGCTCATGTTTTTCTCTGACTGTTTAGGATGTCTTTACACTAAACCCATTTGATTTTGGATGTGTACTGATTGATAATTTAGTGTAAGATGCATGATTTTTGTGTATTAGTTTTTGGTGGCTTTGAACTATCTGTCAGTAACTGCGAGTTTTTAGTGTCTTTTTGTTGTTGTATACAAGTCCCCGGCCACGTCCACTCTGTGTATCATTTGTTCTTGTATTCATTTGATTGTATTTATATCCATCTGATGATTTAAGCCTTTTACGACGGTTTTTTTTATAGTTCGTTCTTATGTTGTACTGTTACACCACTGTCCCAAGTTAGGGGGAGGGATAGGATCCCGCTTTTTCCTTTAATTTTTTGTCTATAAATTAGGTCGTTAGTTTTGTCGTTTGATATTGTTTTACATTGTCATTTCAGGGCTTCTTACAGCTGACTATGCGTTATGGGCTTTGCTCATTGTTGAAGGCTGTACGGTGACCTATAGTGGTTAATTTCTGTGTCATTTGGTAATCTTGTGGAAAATTGTCTCGTTGGCAATCATACCACATCTTCTTTTTTTTTTTTTTATATTATATAGAAAATCAGTATCTGGTAATCGAGGTAAAATCGTAAAACGACTTGAAATGAATACGATATGTTTGTATCACTAGATTAACATGTATTCTTGCTAGAAATTTGGAGCAGATTTAACATATTCTTATGTAAAATGAGAATAAGTGCTCATGATCTTAAAATTGAGAAAGATAGATATAGTAAAAAATACATAGAGAGAACTCAACGTCTATGTCATAACTGCTTATCACATGGATCAAATTCTATTGAAGATGAGACCCATTTGACAGTAAATTGTCCATTATATGATGAACAGAGGAAATTATTATTTGATAAAGTTATCACTTTTTGTACTAATTTTAAAGAACTACCTAATGATAAGAAATATTTCTGGCTGTTCACAAATGAGCATTTACCAACTCTCATGTGCCTAGGAAATTACAAATATTAAAGGTTTAGAAATGAGATCTGGATGTAAACAAAATATATGAAGTAATTTAGTATTTTATTGTTATAAGATTTAATATAATAGTTATATAAAACACATGTTGTGTTAGGCTCTGATCCTGTCCATAACGTTATAGTATGTATTCGTTTTCTGTTTTGCTTTTTCCAATCATATTGTGTTGTAAAATGATGCCCTTTATGGGTTCTTGATTAGATTAATAAAATTCTTATCTTATCTTTTCTTATGCCAATCGGATATTCTTATCTTCGTCTCATTCCAGAACAAATATAAGGAAATTGCGATGTATCGCAAATACTTGACTTACTATAATACTTCTTATAAGCCCTTAAGAAAAGTACACCCAAATTCATTGAAAGATAACACTTTTATAAGTGTCTTCCTTTTTTGTCAACATCCCTAGTCTACCACCTTCGATATTCTGTAAAAGTGGACACTTGTGCCTAATTCTGGACTTAATTGTCGGTCCAAAACGGTCTCACTACTTAGTTAAATGATTATTATAGCACCCATACACGTGACACTTTTCTGAAAAGTTCATCTAAAAATTGTCAGCATAAATAAAACTAGACGAAGGATTAATGTAATCGAGACATAAATAGACCAAAAATAGACACACCACACTGTTTTCCACAATGATCAAGGATTTCATATGATATTTATGTGTCATGATTCTGCAGAATGCAAATATAAATTTAAGCAGACCCGTATGTAATTATATAACTATAAGTATAAACTATCTACTGCTTAATTAAGGAAGGGGAAACATAAGTTCAGCTTTGAACACATTATATGTTTTCTATAGCTTGAATTGTTTTACATTTGTCATTCGAAGCCTTTTTGTTATAGCTTACTATGCGGTATAAGGTGTTGTTCATTGTTGAAGGGTGTTTGGTGACGTATCAGTAAACAAATAACACACAAAAAAACAGCAGTTAAAATATTATAGTTTTCTTAGAGACTTAAGTTGACAATTATTTTATTTTCTATATATTTTATACACGACTTTCAACATAGCTAAATATATCTAAATGTTCATAAAACAGTATTATATATCAATAGATGCATTTTCTAGTGAAAAAAAAACAAAAATTAAGCAAACATCTATTAAGAATAAAGATGAAAACCTTTGTCATTTTCTTAAATATGGGTAGATGAATAAGCTGTGAAAATATGTCCAATTCGGATTCCATCACGTTAGTGGCCAACTTCTATGTCATATGGTAAAGTTGGATAGTTGATACCACATCTTCGTATTTTCAAAATTATCGGGAAAAACTGAGGGCTGAGTATCAAATTCAAATTCTCACAAAGCGCATTGCTAGAAGTGCTAGAATCCTTAAATTCAATGATTGCTGTTTTCGTTATCAGACGAAGTGTTAGAAACCTTAAATTAAATTATTTCTGTTTTCGTTATCTGACGAAGTGCTAGAAACATTAAATTCAATGATTACTGTTTTCGTTATCTGGCGAAGTGTTAGAAATCTTACATTCAATGATTGCTGTTTTATTATGTGACCAGGAGCTAGAAACATTACATTCAATAATTGCTGTTTTCGTTATCTGACGAAGTGCCAGAAACCTTACATTTAATGATTGCTGTTTTCGTTATCTGACGAAGTGCTAAAATCCATACATGTGTACATTCAATGATTGCTGTTTTCGTTATCTGACCCAATGACAGAAACCTTACATTCAATGATTGCTGTTTTTGTTATCTGACGAAGTGCTTGAATCCATACATGTGTACATGTTGAATGGTTTTACACTAGTAATTTTGGGGCCCTTTATAGCTTGTTGTTCGGTGTGAGCCAAGGCTCCGTGTTGAAGGCCGGACATTGACCTATAATGGTTGACTTTTGTAAATTGTTATTTGGATGGAGAGTTGTCTCATTGGCACTCATACCGAATCTTCCTATATCCATGCAATGATTGCTGTTTTCGTTTTCTGACGAAGTGCTAGAATCCATACATGTATACATTCAATAATTGCTGTTTTCGTTATCTGGCGAAGTGCAAGAATTATCAAATTCAATGATTGCTGTTTTCGTTATCTGACAAAGGGATAGAAAACATGCATCGTTCAGTTCACCATAATGCATGCATAACCAGGACTCAGGAGATAACATCTTGACATTTTAAGCTCCGACGGCATTAGTTGGTGATTTGATGGTCGCAAATTAAATTTACTGGCGACGCGTATTTGCGATCATCAAATCACCAATTGATGCCGTTGGAGCTTAAATACAATATTGTTATCAACTGTCATACGTCGTCTGCTAACCAAGGTGACAGGCAGGAAGTTTAGACTGCCATTAAGAATGTGTTTTTGAGGGGGATGAAATTAGTTGCAATATGCCACACGACGACGACTGAAAGTGCTGATTTACAAGGTGGTTGAGGGTCTGGTGCCGGCTCTACCAGCCGACAATTTTGTCATACCAGCAAGACCTAAACGAACAATAAAAGCCAAAACTTATTCAAACTGTGAAACTGACAATATCATCGAACGTCAAGTTATCAATAACACCAGAGGACTTAAAGTACCAAATAGCAACAAACCACAGTACAAACATTCATTTTTTGTGGAAACAACTATTTACTGGAACCAACTACCAGATAAAGTTGTGCATGCAGGTTCTGTAGAGGCATTTAAGACCGCTCTACAAGAACACCGCCTATAACAACGGCGCTCTTCTCCACCGTGTATAAAAGCCTAAACAGGATTCTACAAGTACCAATACAGATACAGATACAGAAGTGGCCTAGTCAGTTTTTGTATGCTTATTTTTACACGTAACATCGGATATACAACGTCCCCATTTCAAGTGTACAAGAAAAATGGAACTTCAAGAAGACTTACTTTGACTTATAATGATTTTTCTTTATAAATTATGACTTGGATTGAGAGTTATCTCATTGGCACTCATACTACGTCTTCTTATATCTATTTATATATGTTTTAAAGTACTACGTAAGATATCTTCCTCCAAATAGTTTGGTTAAAATAGATGCAAAAGATACGAGGACAAACAGGCACGGTGTAACATAAACAAACTAAAGCAGATTAAGTTGAAAATAATGTCAACTTTCGTTTTTTATTCGAATCGATTTGATTTTCGTGTATTCAATTGTTTTTATAAAGTCATTTAGAAATTTCTTATACTTCTTTTTATTACAAATAAATTCTTATCAATGACTAGGTCAGAGGACATTCATATTTACATTATTTGAACAAAGGTCATTCGTGGACACGATTTTAAATCTAATTAAGCAAGTTAAATACCAGATTAATACTGTAGACATTCATTATAAAGGTGAAATTAAAGTCAAACAATAATAAAAGGGTTACAATTAAACTACCGAATCCCAAAATGTTTTTAAGATTAAGACATTACATTCGCAACACTCTTAGGTCTGTTATCTCATTTATTTAACTATAGATTAGAAAATACAAACAAATATTATCTAAGTTCAAAAGATCAAACTGTTTGTCAACTTAACTATCAAAGTATACTATATAAAATGATAATGTTTACGTTTATTTCATGTTTTAGGTTGTAATGACCTATAAACGAAAAACGTTGACATATTGGACATTTTTATTACGAAAACTGTATTCAATTGCAATGGTTGAGGTGAATGTTATGTACTGACTAAGTTTAAAAACAAAATGCCGTGCTTGTGGGCTAAAAATGGAATGATTAACCAAAATAATGCAATGATAATATTTGAATTATAAAATTATTATAATAAAAATTGATCCCACTTACGTGTTATGGGCTCTGGATTCCCTCCTATACAAATTCTCTGGAAATCTGGACAGCAATCACTGGCAGTAATATTACAAAACATATCACAATAACAAATACTGTCCAATATCGGAACTGTACATTGGTCATCTCTCCCGGGACAACACGGACCTCCGGGCTTTGTCTCACAGTACGGGCCTCTCACATCATCGGCCATTTCAATAAATCGTTTCTTTCTGTTCAATCGTTTGTCACAAACCGAAGTATTAATTAAAGTTACCATAATTCCAATTGCAAGAACAATTCCATGTTTAGACATTTCTAATATCATATTTTGTCCCTGAGTATATGAAATAATTTGTTACAAATCTACTTCGTCGGTTAGTACTTCATTACATATATAATTGTATTGAAATAGAATACTGTATTTCCGTTCAAGTTTTTACCTTACTATTTACTTAAATAGTACTTATTAAATATCCTGCTTTTACTTACAATACACAAAAATAATACCACTTCATCGAGAATGCTTTCCTTAAAATAAAAGTCCACGAAATGTTGTGTTAATCAAAGCTACACAAAGATGAGTGCACTGTTAGTTTGATCCAAAATTACAGCTTATTGAATCTATAATCAAATTTCAAATTAAAGTCCTCAAAATATCAAATCTGTAATATTTTTGTTGTTACTTTATATTCCAGCCTTAATGGTTATTCCAGGATTAGTCGGCAGTCATTGTCAGACAGGTGCGCGCTGAGGTCTAATCTACAACGTCAACCTATACATGTGGAATATTCTATATCTATCAAATATACTACATGTATACTGTGATACATGAAGCTGTATCCCATTAGAAGGTTGAATTACTCAGGTATATAAAGGATGACATAGATAATTGTAGGCCAAAATACCATGAGAATATATCTTTACTTTTATCTATAATTATAGTGTATTGTACTAAGACTTTATCAAACACTGGATCGAGGTGGATTGATACGCAGATTAAATACCACTTAAATCCTTATTTCATTCTTAATTGAGGTTAATGTCCTTTATTTAAATTTAAATGATCCAAAAGTGTCCCACGTTCTGTGTAGGGTAATTTACCTTTCCCTTTTCATTAGGAGATAGAGAGATGCTTCACATTCCTAACCAAATAAGTTGTAAGTAGATAATGTTACATCTGTCAAACCTATAGGATGACACGACAGGCATGGACAATATCAACTGCATATTATACAAACATTACATTCTAATAATTATCACGTTACAAACTAACTGTCGTATAACAAGAATATCAAATATAATAGCTCTGTTCCACACAGAGAAAACATAGGTACGATATTTAGAACCATTTTATATAAATAAAAAAAAATGTGGTATGATTGCCAATGAGACAACTCTCCACAAGAGACCAGATGACACCGACATTAGCAACTATTGGGCACTGTACGACCTTCAACAATGAGCAAAGCCCATACCGCATCGTAAGCTATAAAAGGCCATGAAATGACAAATGTAAACTAGTTTTAGTTCACTTGTATGTTTCCGAGTTACAAAATTGTTAGTTACTTCAAAAAAAGTAACTAATTAATGTTCAAAAAAGGAACGAAAACAAATACGTAACACAGCAACAAACGACAACCACTGACTTACAGGCTCTTTACAGAATATGGCGCAGTTAAACATGTTAGCGGGATCCCAACCCTCCCCTTACCTGGGACAGTGGGGTACCAGTACAACATAAGATCGAAGTCAATAAATTTGTTGAAAAACGCTTAACCCATCAGATGAATAGCAATAGAAAAACACATAACACAGAGTGGACGTGGCCGGGTACTTGTACATCCCAAAAACAAAATGACACAAAGTACACGTAACAGATATGAGAGTACTAACAGTTATGGGCAGCTAGTTTAAAGCCTTTCACAACTCATAACAAGTTGCATTAAAGACTAAATTGTCGGGTTTTACTTAATCTATGGAGTTTGATTGATTTCTTTCCCAAATGGGTATTGAATCCTAGATTAAGTTTAAATTGTACCCTGAGGGCGAGAAGGAACGAAACACCGCCGAAAAGTTTATTCCTTGTTCAATTTAGGTCTATTTTTTGTGAAGCCACATGTATACATCATATGATTATCATATGATTTTTGTCCTGTAAGTTTCCAGGTGTATTCGAACATTACACTTAAATAAGATCATCCTGAACATGTATGACATATTTGCCACTGGAGGTTAAGCAACCAGTAATTAATCAATAATTTAGATAAGAACTTATGTGTAATATCAATTCCATAGATAAAACTAGTCCACAACTTTTCATTAAATATGATGCTGCATGATGTTGTCAAACATCTTTTTCGAATATTTTCATTTCAAACAATATTGTCCTACAAATGTTGAAAGTACACTGTAAAACTCGTTCTTAGAAATTAAACACTTGTGTTACATGTTTAGATCTAAACGTGTTTGAGATGGTGTTTAATTTCTAAACACATTTCTCAGTAAGCAGATGATATTTAAACATGACGTGAATTTAAACACGTTTAAAAATGAAAGTGTTTAGAAATTAATTATAAAAAAGAAGATGTGGTATGATTGCCAATGAGACAACTGTCCACAAGAGACCAAAATGACACATCCATTAACAACTACAGGTCATCGCACGGCCTTCAACAATGAGCAAAGCCCATACCGCATAGTCAGCTATAAAAGGCCCCGATATGACAATGCTAAACAATTCAAACGAGAAAACTAACGGTCTTTTTTGTATAAAAGAATGAACGAAAAACAATTATCACACATAAACAAACAACAACAGGCTCCTGACTTGGGACAGGCGCATTCATAAATACTGTGGCGGGGTTAAACGTGTTAGCGGGATATTAAACACATTTTTCTAAGCTAAACATGATTCTAAACACAACCACGTTTAGACTTAAACATGTAAAAAAAAGTGCATAAAAGATGTGCTTAGAATTGTGTATAGGATCTAAATACCATTTTTACAGTGTAGCTGACAATATAAAGATTTACGTTCGTAACTAGTTCATAGGCCAGGTACATTTTGTATTTATCTTTCGGGCAAGTATTATGTCTGCAACCCTTTTGTAAGGAAATATGGTCAACTAGACTTCATCCATCTAGCTAACCAATCAAATTAAAGGGGCGCTAGCTGTCAAATTCATGGTCACCGATTTGACTCAAATTCTTATATTTGATTTATAACAATGTAAAAGATTTATCCAAACTATCAAAAGTCTAAAATAAACAGTTTACATGACATGTATTGTCGAAATGCGCATCTGGTGCAAGAAAATTGGTTAATGTTATTACTACCACTGGGTCGATGCCTCTGCTGGTGGACAATTAGTCCCCGAGGGTATCACCAGACCAGTAGCCAGTACTTCGGTACTGGCATGAAAATACGGACTTTTTGTGTTATTAAAATTTGCTGTTACAAAATGATAGAATTTATTATAAATTAAGGAATGTATCTCCCTCATGCAAAGCTCTGATTCCTTTCACGGATTTGGCTATACTTTTTGGACCTTTTGGATTATAGCTCTTCATCTTTTATATAAGCTTTTGATTTCAATTATTTTGGCCACGAGCATCACTGAAGAGACATGTATTGTCGAAATGCGTATCTGGTGCAAGAAAATTGGTACCGTTAATTTTATTACTACCACTGGGTCGCAGATACACTGTGTCAGTATAGTGAGGTTTAATAAAATGATTCGTGTCGGTGGAGTGTCATGCATTCTACATATGAAAACCCCATTGTAAACATTCTTATATAGTCTACCTGGTGTCAAATCTGTAACTTTCTAAACAAACTTTCGGTTTACAAACGCCCTTCAATCTTAAGACAATATCCAACATTGAACTGATAAGTCGTTGAGAGATCAACTGTTTATTGGTATACAGACCCCCTAAGAGGGTGAAAAACTGAAAGTACAAAGTAACAATCATAAGCATACTATTAAGTCAACACTTATATAGTTTTTTTTATCGTGCACGGCATGTACTTTTCATGCCGTGCACGATAAAAAAAAAAAAAAAATAAACACACGTTAAAACTGTGCGGTACTGTATTTCTAGAAAATTCGAGCGCGACCATTGTCTACATCAATAAAATACAAAAATAAATCCTAATATGTGGGATTGACAAATAATGAATGGAATTTAAGGGGATACATAAGAAATACAAACAGCTCTGTAAATTCACAGCGGCAGTATTTGTTCATGTCGTGCGTAAATGAACATCAATAATCAAATATGAAGTTGCATAAAATGTATAATTCAACAATATGCACAACGATATAAAAAATGAGTACAAATATAAAAGGTAAACTTACTCTAGTGGTGGATTAAACTTCAAATAGAAAAAAAACAACGTGTTTCAGTTTTGGCAAATATCGAGGGATATATGACACTGGGGAGTGAAATGATAAAAAAGAACGACATGGTCAATTCGGCACTCTACCAAACAAGTACACTCATCCTCTGATTTCTTATGAAATCACTACATTTTCAAAAATTGAAGGATAATGTCATATGAAAAATTAACATGTGTGTCCCTTACTATGTTATACTAATTGTTCGTGTATCTAATTTGATTGAATAAAACACAATGTCTTTATTATAGTTAGTCAGCTTCAAGGAGAGTTACCAATTCGGTAATTGGTCTGATATAAGTTGTGCGCTTTCCGTCTTTGACGATGGCGACTTCTATTTTTTGAATTTTGCCGTCCGAGTTTGGAAATATCCTGTTCACTAGTCCTACGGGCCATGAATTACGTGGCGTATGCTGATCTTTCATGAGAAGTAAGTCAACAACTTGTAGATTACGACGGTCAGTTTGCCACTTTGTACGAATCTGAAGTTCATGAAGATATTCGGATTTCCATCTACGCCAAAACTCTTCTGCTAATCCTTGTGCACATTTCCATTGTGATTTCAACATATCCTTTGGACCGAATAAAGGAAACGGTTTCACGCTTGTGAAATTTTCATCGTAAGCAGAGACGACGGACTCAAAATACTTGGACACTCTGGATCAGTTGAAACTGGTAGTAATGGTCTATTGTTTATGATGGCCATAACTTCAGTCATGAGTGTAACAAGCAATTCGTGTGTAATTGTGAATGATCGTGTTCATCATGTTTGTCGTTAATCAAGAGGAAGTCTGGGCCCTTTATACAAAGGCTCTCTGGAAGATCTTTCGTGCTGATGGACCTAGTAGCCAAATCAGCTGGGTTTTCATTGGTAGACACATGAGAAAACTGAGTAGGTTGAAACGAAGATTGAATTCGGCTTACTCTGTTATCAATATATATGTAGAAGCGTCTTGTTTCGTTTGTCAGGTATCCAAATACTAAACGACTCTCTGTATAATCATGATAATAATAAAAATCATCTGGATTGATATCTAATTGATCTCAAATAATGTCAGATAGCTCTGCTGCTAAGACTGCAGCACACAGTTCTAAACGTAGAATTGTGTGTCCGTGAGATGGGGCAACTTTGGCTTTTTCGAAAAAAAAAAGCTAATGTTAACAGTATTTGTACTATACAGTTTGATATATGGAACAGCTGCTAATGCATCTTTAGAAGCGTCTGAGAATATGCTAATTTCTCGTTTAACACTATTGGCAAATGAAGGTCCATTGTACTTTCTAGATATACGAAAATTTTCGCTCAATGATTGTACCCACGATTCCCATTGCTGATTTAAAAGTTCTGGAAGTGGATCGTCCCAATCAGAAGTAGATGAAGATGAGAGCATCTGGCGCATGAGTAATTTGCCTCTTATGATCGGTGGTGCAGCAAAGCCAACTGGGTCATACAGACTGTTAATTGTTGAAAGAACTCAGCGGCGTGTAAATGGCTTGATGTCAGGAGATAATCTAAAGGTAAACTCGTCAAGTTCTGTGTCCCATGAGAGACCCAAGCTCCTCTGCATTGGAAGATCTGCCGATCCAAGGTCAAGGTCCTTGATATTTTTGGCAAGGTCATCTGAATGAAATGCTTCAAGCACTAACTTGCTGTTAGATGCAATTTTATGCAATCTAAGTCTGCCGTTGTCGTATAAAGTTTGTTTAGTTTATTGTACGAGATCAATAACTCCCTCTGGAGTTGCACAAGAGGTAAGCCATCATCTACGTAAAAATCGTTGCTAACAAACTCTTTCACATCAAGTTCAGCGTGTTAGACAGTTCGTTTCAGACCATACGTATCCACTGCTGTGGACGGACTGTTTCCGAAGACATATACGTACATCTGATATTCAGTTAGCGGTTTATCTAAATCGTTGTCCTTGTGCCACAGGAAGCACAAGAAACGTCTATGTTCATCTATGACTCTGAAGTTATGAAAAGTTTGTTCAATATCAACAGTTACGGCATAAGCCTCTTTCCTAAAGCGGAGTAAAATTCCAAGAAGGCTGTTATAAATGTCTGGACATTTCAACAAGACATCGTTCAAAGATAGTCCATGATGTTTTGCTGAAGAGTCGAACACTACTCTTACACTTTCTGGTTTCCTTGGATGATACACTGCGAACATAGGCAAGAACCAACACTCAGTACTTGGCGATAGTTTGGGTGCTATCTGGGCATGTTGTCGGTCTAACAGTTTCTGCATTAATTATAATTATAACACATGTGTGCGCTTTACGTAAATTCATATCGAACGATTTAGCTCTATATTCTGCAATTTGTTTGTTGTTTTCTAAAGAAGGTTTGTTGGGTTTAAATGGTAGTGGAGCGATCCAGTGTCCATCATCTTGTTTGAAGATTCCTGATGACATAATGTTCAAAAAGGTTTGATACTCAATTGACACGCCTTCCTTTTCGTCTAGTTGAGTCTTGTTGCAGATTGGGTCTAGTTTCACTGACATGTGGCTATCACACGGAAACAATGATGTAGGTCGTCCATTGTTCAAAATTAAAGTTTTGTTTACATTGACAACATTTTGCCTTCCTATGCATACATTCCCTACAATAACCCATCCTAAGGGCAAATGTTGTACGTACAGTACCTTGTCGACTCCTATACGATGTTCAATAACATGGTGTGCTCTAATTAGGTCGCGGCCTATTAACATCTGTATTTCAGACTGATTGTTAATGTCAGGATTACAACTTGCTATGTCCATCATGTGTGCATAACTTGAAGCTACAACAGATGAGGTTATTTCTTCCCAATGGTTTGGAAAGTGACACTAACATGTATCTGGAAGCTTGTCGTCCACTAGTAACGAACCTTCCTGCACAAGAAGCAAGTTCATATTCTGTTTCAGTGTCATTTTCTCCGAAGAAGTTGAGAAAATCTGACGTTGCTAAAGTCCTGTTGCTTTGGTCGTCGATCACAGAGTAAACAATTATGAAATATCTGGTCTATCAGAGTGATATACTTTAGCGAGTACTGTGTTAGCACATGATTTACTTGTATTGTGTATCGAGTCACATATTTTGGTACATTTGCTGCTTATTTGTTCTTTAGAATTCTCCTCCTTGTGCTTTTTCTGGGGTTCTGCTGTAATATCTATATGTAAGGCTGACGAATGGTCACGAGAACCACAAACACTGCATTTGACATCCTCTTTACATTTGTCACGGAAATGTCTCTTAGGTCCGCAACACTTGAACACAAACATTTTTGCTTAATTAAATCTCTCTGACAATGGTTTAGTACGAAAACCACGGCACGTGTTAAGTGTACGGTTAGTTCCTTGAAGCGGACACAAATCCTCTTTTGGCTTCTGAATACTAGTAATAGTAGGTAGTTTATAAACACTGTGTCTAATGTCTGTTTTAATGCTAGATAAATAAAGGCAACAGTAGTATACCGCTGTTCAAAACTCATAAATCCATGGACAAAAAACAAAATCGGGATAACAAACTAAAACCGAGGGAAACGCATTAAATATAAGAGGAGAACAACGACATAACACTAAAATGTAACACATATAGACAAAATCCCACGAGAATAACAAATATAACATATATATATAACATCAAAACCAAATACATGAATTTGGGATAGACAAGTACCGGGACACGTCTTATCGCAATGTGAATTTACACTTTAGAAACTTTCGCAGGACTTCGATTTCGATTTTGAGTGTAGATGTGGATGGTTTAGTGTCTTGATTGTCATATAAAAAACCAGGGTCATTACGCACTTTAGCAATGTTTTGCAGAAAAGGCACAAAGAAAGAAAATGGCGGATATGCTCCATTGTTTCTTGACTTATAACCATTGGCAGCAGTTGTCCATTTTTTCTTGAATAATGTAAGGTAATCTAGTGACATAATGATTATCGCCTAGAGACGAATAAAAGTAAGCGAATGTGGTGGCAAACCTTTCCTCTTTGCGGATTGACTCGATCTCAGCAGCCAAGTCAGCTAACTCGTAGAGTTCTTTTCGGTTATTGTTCGAGAGTTTCGGAAAGTTAACTATACGTGAGTGCAGTGACGATTCGATTATCTCTGGACTACCGAACCTAGAATCTAAGCGTTCCCATATAAGGCGCACTGCAGAAGCCGGATTATGAGCATTAGCACATCTTATGTTCTGAGCATGCTGTTTGGAGCTTGGTCCTAAATACTTTATTAGAAGGTCCAACTGTTCCAATAGATTTGTATCTAACTCAGTCATTATGTGTTGAAAACTAATTTTCCAAGATGAGTAATGTGACGGCTGGTCATCAAATGATATGAGTCTAGATGTGATTAAATCTTTCTTCACCATGAACTTGGCCAATTCTTGTGCTTCATTTCTCTGGCTTGGAACAAAAGATTGTACTGTAGGATTTAATGGTCCTAAAGAATGAATAGGAATGTTTACATTGTTTTCTTTAAAGTCTTGTTTGCTTAAATGTAAGGAATGATGTGAGCGCTGTTGCTCCACAAATTCTGCTGTACGTTGTTCTGTAATGTTACGTGTATCTGGTACGTTAGCACAACGATACTTTCTTTCAGACATTCTGTTTTCATTTGCATGTTGAACTACTGGATGAGCGATCCTTGGTGGTTCGTAACTTTCACCATAGTCTTTAAGATCGAAATCCAATGCCTTCTTAACAGCTTGTAATCCCGACTCAGCTGCGTCAACGTCTCGTTTCATAGCGAGGACGGTTTTCTCTGCTTTGAGTGTAGCTTCGCGGTGCAACAACTCCGCCTACTCTTTGACATATTTAAGTCGTATCTTAGCGGTTCCAAGTTTCACTGTTTGTTTAAAAATCTCTGATTGAGCACTTAGTGACGAGTATCTTTGTGACCCAGTATGACGGGAATTATGTTGGGAGCTACGACTTTTATGAGTTCGTTCACTATTTTATATTGATCTCCTAGGGAGCAATTAACATAGATGTTG
Source organism: Mytilus galloprovincialis (assembly GCF_965363235.1). Classification (NCBI taxonomy): domain Eukaryota; kingdom Metazoa; phylum Mollusca; class Bivalvia; order Mytilida; family Mytilidae; genus Mytilus; species Mytilus galloprovincialis. The sequence continues at coordinate 129,857,159 of NC_134838.1, read as the reverse complement.
TTTGACAACTGATATCTTATCCTTTAAAGCATAGAGTGACACTTAAAATGATGCATGCTAACTTTCACTTTCTCTTGTCCTATATGATTTTAAGAAATCAAAATATCTGTTAGTTTCTTTCTCATACTTTTCTGACATCTTCAAAAGTTCATCTCTGTATGTCGATGCTGTGGAGAGGTCCACTACTGGATTATCGTCAACGTCTAGTATAATAGCGTCTATATCTCATTTAATAGTTCTAATAATATATTGATGTCGTTCATTAGACTGTTGGAAAAGGTGTGTCTGATTTTTGAACATCTTTGCTCTCTTTCAGAAACGGATTCTGACTGTAAAATGTCAAAAAGTAGTACATTCACAAAGAAAATGGTTATATAGTTTAATACAAGTATTTCTTGTACACCACACTTCGAAAAACAACATCAATATATTAGAAAAAGGTTACACGCAAGTATCTATATATGCAATAAAAATGACAGGTTCCATATGGCAATGACTGTACTTTTCATACCGTGCACGACAACAAAAAAATATACACACGTTAAAACTGTGCGGTACTGTATTTCTAGAAAATTCGAGTGTGACCCTTGTCTACATCAATAAAACACAAAAATAAATCCTAATATGTGGGATTGACAAATAATGAATGAAATTTAAGGAGCAAACGCATGATAAAAAATACAAACCGTACTGTAAATTCACAGCGGCAATATTTGTTCATGTCGTGCGTAAATGAACAACAATAATCAAATATGAAGCTGCATAAAATGTATAATTCAACAATATGCACAACGATATAAAAAATGAGCACGAAAAAAGCACAAATATAAAAGGTAAAATAACTCTAGTGTTGGATTAAACTTCAAATAGAAAAAAACAACGTGTTTCAGTTTTGACAAATATCGAGGGATAAATGAGACTTGGGATTGAAAAGATAAAAAAGGACGACATGGTCAATACGGCACTTTACCAAAACAGTACAAAAATGCTATCATCTTCGGTAATTCATCTTCGGAGTTCCTAATATCGCTCTCTAAGTCTAGACCGAATCGCCATATATAATCATGCGATTCAATATTCATTTATATTTGTAACTGGACGTTAATTAACAAATCACATGCTTCATACTTTGTATCACGTACTGTGTTACGAAGATAGCTTTCTAAATGCCAACTAGCTGGTTTCCGGAAATATACAGGAAATATAGCTACAAATTGTGACACATATAGAATTGGATTAATTTTAATAAGCCATTGATCAAGTATTTCTGAAGGGTTCATTTGAGTGCTTAAATTAAAAAAATGTTCCTTAGATTTATACATCATTTGTTATATAACAATATAGTACCAAGTTTATTAATTTTGAATGGTTGTATAACTACAAAATATTGTTTTCATTGTGGCATTATTTCCAAAGAACGTGGCAACTTTTCATGATATAAACTTTGATCAACTTTGAAGCTTGTGTCATTTTTTCACTATATTGGTGTTGGGAAGTAGTAATAGTTGTTCTCATACCTCACACGTTGCTGTTTAGTGGGTTATTGTGCAGATTTTGGTTTAATCTTCGCTATCTTTTTCATGACTATTTGTTCCGACCTTTAATCTTTCAGCATTATTCCTGTTTCAACTTCTAATTATCCTCTGACAGATGTTGTAAACATATCCATGCATATAATCGATGCACTCTGTCAAGTCTTTGTAGGTCCATTGATTCTGCTATTTTCCGAACTTGGCTGCTGTATCTATTGGTGATATTACTAGACTGTGTTGATAAATGTTCAGTATCAAATTCAGAAATTATAATACATGATAGTCTTGAAGTATAGATTCTAGTCACTGACGTTTTTTTTTTATCATCTTTATTATCGTGGCATAGTGTTCTTTTCGTTTATCTTTTTATACTTGTAACCTTTGCTGTTTAGTCCTTTGTTTATAATATCCTTTTGGCGTTGTATATTTATATATTCCGCCATTGTGTTATCGTACTATGGTAATTGTTTGTATTCTTGTTTATCCTTGTTTATCATGTTTGCATGATTGCTTTGTTTTTAGAGAGTCTACATGCACCTTTTGTTTTCCTTCGTTGATTTTTTTAAAAGTGATATAGATTATAACACTATGTTGACTACATTTTTTTGAATTCGAAAAATTAAAAGACTGATGATTTGTCTTCTTCCAATCATGATCGAAAGGTGTTGAAGAATTTATTTTTGATCTAAGTTGACCAGACCTCTTTTGAATTCCTAGTCTCCAATCATTCATTGCTTTCTATTTTTAATTTTCAGACCTGACTTTTTCTGTAACAAAGGATTCTGTTTTGTGTGGAATGTTGCTTTTTCTATTTTGCCTTTGTTTATTGTTTACATCCATTTCATTGCTTAACTTGCATCATAATTCCACCATGGACGTTTAGTTAATTTCTTATCTTTCGACTCTCTGGCAAATACTTTTCTGTATTGTTTTGTCAATAGCGTCTTTAAAGGATTGATATATTTCTTCCATACTTTCACCGCTTTGATGTTCAAGTAGCAATTCTTCCGTCATATTTCCATCCTGTTCTTTCCAAGTCATGTTTGTTGTTTTGTTGTACCTTATGAACCTTGGTTGTTAAATAACTGTTTTTTATATCTAGTAACGGGTCATTCGCCTGAGGCCGTTATCAATCATATATAGTCATAATATCTAGTTCAGTACCAGTTATATTATGGGATCAATGGCTTGTCGGCTTCCTTATTTCATAGGGAAGACCTAGTGCGACTACTTTGATATCAATAGTAGCCTTCTGGATATTAAGATGAGTTTAAGAACTTTTCAATACATTGAAAATCTATAAATTTACACAGGAACCATAACAGTGCTGAAATAATACAACTAGACATTAATTTCTTTGCTTCAATTTTCATTTTTTTTTTCTATTTGAAGTTGCATGGATTGAATTAGTAATGTTTGTGGAAGTGACTTAAAGTGCTTAACAATAATCCTTGCATATTAATAAAAGATACCATGTGTATATTTGTAGATCTCATCATGAAAAAAACAATAGAATCACAACATATGGAGAAAAAATTAGCATATGGAAATAAATTACTAAGATATTCTCTATATGCATCCTTTCGTAAAGTTCTATGTTGCTTCTTATAAATTGAGCTCACTGCTACCTCTTGTTTAGATAGGACTTAAAAAATTGTAAAGATAATGTATTTTTGTTAAATTATCTTTCATCTTTCACTGTTCACCTGATAAGCGATAAAATAGAAAGAATGTGGATTCCGTTTTAAAATTAATTTAATGATACAAGAAAGGTAACTCATACAATACTATACCATATATATGTAACACAGCTGGATGGATGTACATCAGAAATCGACAGAATTTAGTGTGTATCCTATATAAATATTCCGCAAATTTGCAGATTTAACATTGTTGTGCTGATATTTAGAGTAATTATGAATAAAATATGCGTTTTTAGACGATCATCATCTTCACTGGCGATTAAATGGATGGATCTGTCAAAGAGTTGTCAATTGTTTATATGTACGTATCAAAATGTTCACTTCTGTGACTGTATACTACAATCCTTTACGATATATATCTAGCTAATCTGCAATCAATGCCAGATTTTTTTCTATGTTATAATGTTTGAATTGTCTCTATATTTGTATTGTATTGTTGAATGCATTCAACACCTCGGGATATAAATGAAATAAAAAAAATATCTATTGTAACTTAATTGTCGAATTTCTTAAAATAGGCCACCGAAAGCTACATTAATAGTTCAGTCTAGGTTGTCGAATGGTTTAAAGCGCTTGACCTAGTACAGATGCTGTGTCCCAAAATTTCACAATAGGATGAGTTCGAACACTAGCGAGAGACGAACAAAAGTTTGCCTCTGCAAATTATTTAACATTGATATGCTTTATATTCAGAGTGATGAATATAATATATGTTTTCAGCCGAGTAATGCATTCACTAGTGATTCAATGGATAGATCTGTCTTAGAGTTGTCACTTGTTTAGACGTACTTATATTTATATATATGTCTATATATCTCTGCGTAATGCTAGGCGGTGTTGTCGTAGAGGTTAGAAAATAAAGTACAGGTTCCAGCCCCGGCGCCGGGGAGGAAGTTGCGAATCAAATCTACTCTAACATCGTTAGGTTGATTTTCTAGGCACTTTAATATATATATTCTGCAAATTTGTATATTCACATAAATATAGGACAAAATAGGACTGAGCATGCACTTAATATTAATATTCAGTACGAATATTCACATTTTGTCTATTTAGACATTCAATATTTAAATATTTCTTCATAATTTCCTTCCAGTTTCAGACTTTCAAATGTTTTGGCTAGTTGTCACAATGTGCTTCTGGTGCAGTACAATTTATATCGTTAATATCACTTCCATTATATCAGGATGAGAGTAACTGGAACACGGAAAAACAATCATCGCCATCTCCTTTATGAGTAACTGCCATGTAATGACCAGTCTTGTCAAACGCAATTGATCTTGGAAAGGTTATAGGATCACCATGGAGACGAACTTCAGATATTGCTTCTCCATCTAAGGTTAATATTCGTACCGTACCAGCTGACAAAAAAAGTTTATTGTCATGTATCACTACACCTCTGGGATCGACCAATGGGAAAGATTTGTGACGGAAAGATGTCTCGTTTTCGATGTATATAATAGTTAGAAGACTAGTTTCATAGTCAGTAACAAAAATCTGTTTTTCTGATGCATCGATAAATCCTGGCCAGACAAGTCTGCTTCGAATATCTTCCCCTTTCAAGGACTGACGATGACGTTTCAAGGCATCAAAATCCTTTTGACCTGCCGTATAGTGATGCCCCCTGTTGTCACCTTCTTCGTCAGAATCATTAACGTCGTCCATCCCCGTTGACGGAACATGGTTCGTTGACATCTCATCTATACCTATCAACGGTTTAATCGTTCGAAGTTTTGTACCATTTCTTGACATGATATAAATCTTACATTTCGATCGACATGCCAATGCAAACTTATCTTGATCAATCTTGGTTATTCCCGAACATCTTATTTTAACTGTAATCTCATTAACAACTTCAAGTTGATTAACACAACTTACTACTCTGATTATGTTTTCGTCAGGAAATGTAACATATGCCATACGGTCGTCAAAACAGGTCAAGAACATTGGTCTCTTTTCAAACGAGATTTCATTTTTGAGTTGTCCTTTGAAACAGAATTTTTTTAACTTTTTATTTCGAGCATCAGTTACAAGAAGATATTCATTATCGACAAATTTGATATCAATCTACCATGATTTGAATTCTTCATTTTTAAGTTTTCCGACAAATTTTCCTAGTCTCAAAGTCTGTAGCATAACTTCATTCTTCGGCGGTAGAAGAAGTAATTCATTATCTATAACACAAGAGAATATATACATTTTGTGTACATTCTATCATTCTAGAAACAATTAAATATTTCTCCCCTGTGAACACTAAAATCTGAACTAACTTTATTTGCTGTGCTTCAACTGAAAGTTAAAGGTTAGCTTTTCGACGCAGAACAAAATCACTCAATTTACCGCGAGTCAAAGACGACACTTGAATCTTCGTTCAATCTATATTCTTTTCTCGATCGACAACGATATACAATGTGTACCTATCTACACTCTAAAAATAGACATATAATGGCAAATACAACTGATATTGCAAGTATGTTCACCTTTAAAACTCATTCATCGAAATAACTAAAGGTTATTGTGTCGGTTTCTTGCTGTATCATTGACATTCACATTTAGTCTCCTATTGACATCGGCTTATTCTGACATCGGACTATGGCTTCTTTTAAAATCGAGTTTATCTGTGCGTATTGCGGTGTCTTTGTTTTATTCTACATTGGCTAGAGGTATAGGTGGAACATTGAAATCTCACAAAACATGTTCAACTCCGCCGCATTTTTGCGCCTGTCCCAAGTCTGGAGCCGCTGCCCTTTGTTAGATTGTATGATTTTTAATTTCAGTTAATTTATATGTTTCCAGCTAAAGCAAGCCCCCAGATGCGTTTTTTTCTTGCTGTGTTAAATACCCATTTTGATCTTGGGCTGTTTTCTGCTTTTTGGTTGGGTTGTTGTCTTTTTGACACATTCCCCATTTCAATTGTCAATTTTACTTACTTGGAATATTGATGGTTTTCAGCAATCGGGGCCACCATGTGAAGAATGTGTCAGTAGCGTCTAAATAAGTTAGATTGATTAAACACTCAGGAATCGTACAATCCTGAACAACGACTGGTACTACACGAACATCACCAGTCGGATTCAAACTAATCAACTGGGCTAATTCAGTTTCATATTTAGTCCAGGAACTTTCAAGAAAATCTGGAGTCAGAACTATTACCACTTTTAACGAGCACTTTAGAAAATACACAATGTTTTCTATTATTGTTAATCCTGGAATAAAGTCTCGTTCATGATAAGCACATTTTAAACCTGATTCATGAGCTTCAAGGCTGCATGCCACCTCTTTTACCCAATCTTTATCAGGTACGACAGTTCTATATACGAAAAACACATGATACTGTTTCCCCTCAGGTAAAACAGCGAGAGGTTTAGATATTAAAGGCTTGGCTAATGATGATAGCAACGTTGACAACCAGTCGCTTTCTGCTTTTCTGGCATCTATATAACGCAAAGGCAGCATACAATCTGGTACATCACAAGTGTCAATCATTATAGGGAGAATTGTGCTCGACTGACGGTCATGCAAGTACAACTTTAACGCCATTTCCGTTTCGAGCTGACACATTTTACTAGATATATAGCGTGGTGATAGTACATAAATTATTTTTAGCGATAACTGCATTGCTTTCTCAATATTTTGAGCAATAGTTATATTTGGATTGAAATTATTTTCAGGGGAATACACAGAATACCCTTGCTGTTTCAGGTGATAATTTAATTTAGAAACCCAGCTGATGTCATTTTCATGTTGAGATCTACAGATATATACATGGTACTTTTTATTTGGCGACAATGATTGCTTTGTGCTTTTAATCACTTCCACAGACATTACCAATTAAATCCTTGCAAAGAACAATAGACAAAGTCTGAAAATAGAAGCAAACAAAATTCAAATTTAGTTCTATTATTTCAGTTCGTTTATTGTTCGTTTGTAAATTTATATTTTGATCTTGTTTTTTTTTAAACTCATCTTACCTGAAAGGCTACTATACAAACTCATCAAATAAACCAGGATTGCAATTTTGTATTTGAGCCAGACCTGCGTTTCGTCTACAAATAGTTAAAAAGGCCGAATGGAGTACGAAATTGAATAGCATTAATTGATATCTCAAAATTCCTAAAATAATTGTCAAATGCAGCTAAAGTAATATATTCCTAAGGCAGAAAAGCCTTTGTATTTCAAAAGTATATGATATCGTTGCACTAGGTCTTCCAAATGGCAACGTTTTCCAGCTATCACAATGATATAAATGGTACTAAACTTTAATAACTATATTTCATAGATTCCTTGTGACTGGTACTAACTCTGGAAAACGTCCTATTATAATTTGATTATATTGTTAATAGTCTTGTTTAACACTTCGTCAATTTTACGGACACATTAACCAGTAATTTAACCGTACTGGAATATCTGTTTCACAGATTACAACGGATATGTTACAATTGTCGTGGCCACCATCCCGTCCACTTTTCCTCTAATTTGATCTACCAAATTAGACTTATTATTATGTTTTTACTTATTTTTCGCCTCTTTTTGGAATATATTAAGAAACTAAAACATGGATGTAGACTTACTAAAGCGTTGACATACTAAGTTCACGGAAAGTTGATCAAAATAAATGTTTTTGGCTATCTATTCATTTGTTATCATCTTTGAAAAATATAAAAGGTGGTAAAGTGCATACAATTACACCAAGGAAGTATTCCCAGAAGAGGGGCGAAAGATACGAGAGGGAAGTCAAACTCATAGATCGAAAACAAACTGACAACACCATGGCTAAAAAACAAAAGGACAAACAGACAAACAATAGTACACAAGACACAATGTTGAAAACTAAAGAATAAACAACACGAACCCCACCAAAAACAGGGGTGATCTCAGGTTTTCCGGAAAGGTAAGCAGATCCTTCTCCACATGTGGCATCCGTCGTGTTACTTGTGTTATTTCAAACCCGGTAAATAGTCCAATTCGGTAGGTCACATTCCTGAAACGGGAAGGGTATTGTAATTAGGACATTAGGAACATATTTGATATCATCTGAAACGGTTATTTCATAACGGTCAGCCAACTCGATATGGCTTCCGTAAAATTTACAAAGGGATGATTTGAACTTCAAACATCAAACATCGATCTCGAAAAAATAGACGAAATAAAAATTAGCATTTCTTCATTCGTAAATACTGGTCATCCACTATATTTGACCTTATAACAACGTATAAACAACCTAGATAATGACAGAATTAAAAAGTTTACACTTTTTATGGTCTGCTATAAACTACATACCATCATTTTTATAATAAATATTTAAAAAAAAATAAGTACCAAGATAGCATGCAGATCGGATACATAGAGTCGATACTTTTCCAGACCACGAATTATTAGCTTGGATAGATCAAAATCACAATTTAGAATGGAACACGTCGATTGTTATTCATAATGAGGGCAATTTAAGTTACTGTTACTCGAAAACATCAGCACACAAATTTAGACTCTTTGTTTATCTTCTCTGGTGATATCCAACCGAATCCTGGACCACTACGATACAAATGAGCCATTTGTAGTATACCCGTAGCAAAAATCACAAAGAACTGCGATGCGATGAATGGTATATCTGCGAACATGCAGAATGTGACGGCCTTACAAAAGAGGACTACAAGAAATACAAGAACATCCATAGCTTAGTGTGTAAATGTACACAATGCAGACTCCTGTCATTCTACGATTCTCTTTCAACTCGTTCGAAACACTATTAGAATCTGAGAGTGAGAATGGCAATCTAGATGAAAACATCAACCTCAAACTTTCGACCAATTCTAATCACAACCGTATAAAGTTGTAAACTTCAGTAGTATAATTAGCGACAAGAAAAGGGTAGACCCTCAAACCTGATTGAAACAGAAAAAACAGACGTCGCACGAGGTACATACTTTCACCTGAATAACAGTAACCAGGAGGGAATTAATACAGACCAATTCAAGAACAAATAAACAATGAGGAAAAGGAGGAGTATTTATAGCTGTTACCAACATCTATATCACGACAGACATATTGACTGTGAATGATTGTGAAACAGTATGGTGTAAAATCAACACACAGGAACAACAACCTCTATACCTTCTATGATCAGCCATGACGTGACATAGAAAAACTTGAAGGCCATGAAAAATATATCAACTGCAATATGGACACAAGCAAAAACCTACAAAACATCATACTTGGAGAGGATTTGAAACTGCTACACATCAATTGATAAACAATCACTATACATCATTACCGACAGTAAGGAAAAGCATTCAATGAAAAGATAATTGAAATCTTAAATAATAACGAAATGAACCAACCAGAGGACAAACACAAACTAGACCTACCTATGACAACCAATCAAGGACTTGTTAGTAAAATTAAAAGTACATCCTGGAATGAGCGACTACTAAGTAGTATTAGAAAATATGTATATGACATCCAAAGTATAAAAAAGAAACTCCGACTGGTGCACCAATTTTAAAAAAGACAATATGAGTGGACTCAAAGAAAGACAATACCCGAGACAACATGGAAAACAGAACGCACAATATGATAGAAACACCGTACAAGTAGAATTCAATAAGATCATACTACAAGAAACTAAAGAATTAATTCAAGAGAAAACTATAGATAGCTATAATAAACATCATATGCATGTGCTATGGATCTCTGCAATATTTAAAAAAAACTGATACGACGCCGACAGCGAAGATAAAATGCTGTTAAAACATAAAATCAAGAAAATTTGAACAAGTACTTTCAGATGATAGACCATGTCCAGACGATAATGGACGATAATGAACGAAGCACAATACATCTATATTTGACAAATCCTAAATCAAGAGAACGAAGAAAACACTAAACCAAACATTAGCGATGACGTTTGGAAATATGTAAAATCAAGAAAAGAAAAACAAACTCAATGGCAATATCACCCTCTATAACAACATTTGAAAGCATGTTATTGTCAGCAAAGGAAAAGCAGAAATAAACATTCAATATGATAGTGTCTTTACGACAGATGATACCAAATATATGCCAAAATGTGGGAACCAGTACGACTCCGAACATAAGGATCGGATCGGATTGGGGTTGTGAACAGCTTACTCAGACCCAACAAAAGTAAACAGTTCAGATGAACTGCCAACTAAAATCTTAATTGAAGCATTAAACGAGATTACATCGTTTCTCACAAATATCAACGAGCAGTCATATGCCAGTGGAGAAGTTCCTGAAGATTAGTTACACGTTTACATCATCATGATCATAGTCATCTACAAATATATGTTTTGATAAATTTACCAAGTTGCTTTTTTATGTTTTGTTTTGTTTTGTTTTGTTTTGTTGTTTTGTTTTAATCCTTTTCTCAATTTTATTCTGCTTTTTACCTATTTTTAGTCACTCAAGCTATCATGATACAAAATGCACTACTCGTAAGATTAAAGTATTGACAAGGATGTGATTTGTGCAAAAACACTAAATATTTATTGATAAAAAGTGCATGTCGAAAGTAATCGACAAAGAGTGCCTGAAACCGATCGTAGTAATACAATCTTATCAAAGATACAGATAATTGAATAAATAGCAACATACCATGTATCGTGCGATAAAAAGGAATATCATGATTGTGCTATGGTAAATTTTTGTATTTTTGTCATTTTTGCTTTGTGATTTGTCTATATGTATTTTAGTGTATCTTTGTTGATACATTTTTTTTTATAGCGATTGATATCATAATAACTGTGTACCACTATTATTATATGTTTACCTAATCTGTCTGTTAACAAATCCTTCAGTGGCAATACAAAGGAATGCAATGCTTTGTTTGATTTTAAACCCGATTTAATCCACAATTTTCACATAAGAAAATGTCACTCAGTACCAAGAAAGGAATATGACAGTTGTTATCAGTTCGTTTGATATGTTTGAACTTTTGATTTTTCCATTTGCTTAATATAAGGACTTTCCGTGTATAAATTTCAACGAAATTCGGTATTTTTGTAATTTAATTTTTCATTTTTATTTTTGCATTCACTAAATATATCTTATTTATTTCACTCAACTGAAAGTATACTACTGTACCAATAGTTATATTTATATTAACCCATACTGATAAAACAAATAGGGAAATATGAAACATATGGAATTGAAACACCTACTTTTATATTGAATTGAAATGATATGTACATATTAAGTTCTTACCAATGCAAACCATTCATACGTTTTCCATTAACAATTAATAAGTTATTCAACTGTATCCAAGTACAATACAATATTTAAAATACATGTTACACAAAACGGAAACACATTAGATATAAATAGGTACACCTAATAAAAGGATTAAATTGTATCCCCGATTGTGTACATTACTACTTTACTACTTTTCATTTGACATAGGACAAGCATACCTTCTTAAACTTCACTTTTTACACTTGATGACCCCATTTGCCTACATTGTCGAGATCGGAAGTATGATATATGTAATGTAGACTTGATGATATTTCATTTGCTATGCGCATCTTCTAGAAGGTTTTATATGTGCACTTAATTACCCCATGGAACTTTTGGAGGAAAAGAATTTGATATTTGAAAAGTACACATTATAACATTTTATTTAATAAATGTAGCAGAAACTAATATTTTGCACTCAATGACCCCACCCAACTTATCTTTTTTGGGACGTCAATTTGATATTTTAAATGCACACTTTATAGACTTTTTTCGTTTGATTTGCGACAACCTTATACCATCTGAGAGGTTTTCGTTTTGTTTTGCACTGAACAACTCCACCCTTCCCACGGGGATGAAAAAGGGTCAGACGTTCTATTTTTTTTAGTAAAGCTCATTTAGACGTTCAATTTGAGATGCAAATGACCCCATCTGTCAAAGTATCAAAAAATTATGCAATATTAATTGCATAAATAGAACTTATGAAACTTACAAAATCAATGCAAAACTTAACAAAACCAAATAAATTTTTTGAGAGGTTTTCCTGATTTTGTCGGTTATTAGTCAAACCAATAACCATGTTAAACTCTTCAATTGGTGTAAATTTCTCTTCATGTCAAAAATGATGCAAAATATTAATTGTATAAAAAGAACTTATGAAACTTACACAACTTCCTCAGGCAAAGTTGGCTTTAGATGAATTTGGCTATTTATTCTAGATATTTTTGACATATATCTCTTCAACGATTTTCGGTACATATATATCTTCGGATTCAAATGTTTGGCATTGAGCGTTTCTGATGAAGGTAAATCCAGAAAAAGCGCTTCGGACGCAAGAAATTCAATTTTTTACAAAGTGAGGTACAATATTGAAGATATTGATTACACAATTTCAAAGTTCACCAAGGTCACAATGAATAATTAAATATATGTTGCAATACCAAACTTGAGAACCGGAAGTCGTAGAGACATGGGAAAAGCATTATTTTACTCAGAACCGCTTGAACTTTCAAATGTTTAAAAGTCAAGGTCAAAGTACACTTTTATGGTCAAGGTAAAATTTCATCATGATCTTGACATTTACATCACTAAAAAGTTTTGAAATGCTGATTACTTTTGCAATGCATAGTAGTTTGATTTCTGTTAAAGATAGACCCAGCATAATACACTGAGAATAATCTCGTAGTACTTTTGAACAGTTTTGTGCTTGCTATATAAAATGTAAAGCTAGCCGAGATAATATTTTACACACTAAATCTATGCGAAAATTTCTTATTGTTTTCTTAATATGCATTCTTAAAACTGCAGCCTAATTTTGTTATGACCATAGGTGCAAATGAAAGGTCACATGATGATTAAGATAATTGGTGAAAGACCCATGTCTCCACGACTCGAAATTAAGATTTTTCAAAGATTGTGTATAACTACCCAAGGACCATTATAGTTATAAGGATTGATGAGAAAAAAAATGTATATGCTTAATAATTTTGCCATCAATTTCTGTATATGTTGCCATTTTCAAATCTATTCTATCTATTGTAATTGTAAAAAAGAAAAAGACATAAAAAAATTGCTTCAAAAGGATATAACTCTTAAAGGTGATAATGAAACTTCATAGCCTCATATGTTAATACATCATGATGAGATTGTCCAAATAAGGTCATGATATCTTTAAAAACAACAAGGGGCCATGTCTATAAAAAAAATTAAAGGAATAACTTCTAAAGAAGATAATGAATTCCAACAAAAGGTCATTTGGTAAAATGAAATGGTGAGGTCTATCGATGGTTCAAATTTGCTTAAGCGTTTCTTCGCGTATTGGAAAGACTTTTAAAATGTGTAAGTGTAGTGTAAGTGAGTCCTATTAGTTATATATGAATATAATGTAACATACACTGTTCATTCAGGAAAGTAGCTGAGGTGACAACTCTTAAAAGTGATAATGAAACTTCATAGCCTCATATGTTAATACATCATGATGAGATTGTCCAAATAAGGTCATGATATCTTTAAAAACAACAAGGGGCCATGTCTATAAAAAAAAATTAAAGGAATAACTTCTAAAGAAGATAATGAATTCCAACAAAAGGTCATTTGGTAAAATGAAATGGTGAGGTCTATCGATGGTTCAAATTTGCTTAAGCGTTTCTTCGCGTATTGGAAAGACTTTTAAAATGTGTAAGTGTAGTGTAAGTGAGTCCTATTAGTTATATATGAATATAATGTAACATACACTGTTCATTCAGGAAAGTAGCTGAGGTGACAGCTCAGAGAGTTATGAAAAAGATTTTCAAGAGCATTGGTCGCATTGGAAAGATCAGGTATCATAATTAGTAAGGTCACCGGTTCGCTTACTAGGTGAAACTCCGATAAATTTATAAATATATCAAGTCTAGTTATCACAAGTACTTTGTATATCATGTTGATGACACGGGCTTGTCTTTTTTGCAAAATGGAAACAACACATTGTACGGTTTTGCGTTCGTGGAGGAAAGATTTTTAGTCCTTGAAAAGATTTGAAATCAGCCCTTCGACGTGTGATTATTGGACACAGAGAGCACACGGAGAAAGGTGTTGCTACGATGGAGGAACAACATAAAGTGAAAGATCTATTTGGCTTTACCAGAAGATTATATACAGAGTGATAAAGAGGTGCTAAAAAAAGAGAAACAAAAAGCACCAGTACTTGACGTGACAAAGATTTCATTGGAAGACAAACAGCCAGATCAAAAGGCCTCGAGTAGTAAAAGGCCGTTAGGTTTTAGAAAAGCAATTCTAAAAGGCTGGAAGGGAAAAAATGACTGAGGCTAGGCGAGACCTTATAGCAAATATACTAAGTGAAGGGGTGGGGTTGGTGTGTCCTTAAATGAGCAACACAACGGTTGCAACATATGGAACAAGATGTGTCAGACCTTCTGGGACACCTGGAATAACCCCAAGTTTTTGTTGGGGTGCATGTTTCTTTGATTTTACTTCTCAATGACTAATAATGCTGTGTGTTGTGTATTATGGTTTGCCTGTTGGTCTTTTTAGCAATGGCGTTTTTCGTTTTTTTTTCGACTTTTGAATTTGAATGTCCACTTCGTAAATTTCGCCTTTCTTTTTCAAAAAAATATACGAAATACTCCTCTGTATGTATTGAAGCATAGCAAGGGTAGGCGTGACATGCTAAAATAAGCTAACTCCTACATTTGTTTGTTGTTTAAAAAATCAGTTACGGCTACAAATAGATAAACAGTTCCACCTAAATTAAACAGAATAAAATACTAGTTGGATGCGTTTGTTCCGGTAAATTCATAACTTTAGAGTATGGGCCATTGAATTTGAGATAAAAACAAATAGTTAACAAATGGTTATATTTGTACAAATCAGAATGTTAATGCTATACATTTAATCACATCCTGATAAAATTATATTCAACAAAAACAGATAGCTCACAAAGTGGGTTACAATTCTAATAGGTATTTTCCAACACATTTGCTCATATAAGAATAAGAAGATGTGGTATTTATTCCTGACAAAGATGGAGTATAACGATGAAACCAATACATCAGTGTTTAAGAACTATGACAAACCAAACGAACAATTGATTCATACTACGGAAAATGCCTCTTCCATCGAAATGCTGAATTACAATTATGTCATGCAACATTTTGTGTACATTTTATACCTAGGAGCACTATCTTTTATTGGTGTTTTGGGGAATACTATAGTAATCCTTGTTTACATGTTTCAACGGAAACCAAGTACACATAAAACAATAACAGTAAGTTTAGCAGTATGCGACGTATTAGTTTGTGGAACAGTGATTCCATTCGATATTCTTGAAAAGATCTACCATTTCTCTTTACTTACAGTCGTGACTTGTAAACTCTACATAACATTGAGTTATTGTCTTGTTTTCTTGTCTGCCTTTATCATATTAGTTTTATCAATTGATAGACACATGCGGGTATGTTATCCATTTAAGAAGCAGTTATCTTCCAAACAAGCCAGTATTCTTATTTTTGTTTCCTTCATCCTATCTATGTTTATTGTATCTCCAAACGCATTAATTTGGAACAGTCGGGAGTTTATATTAACCAATAATCTAACTGGACATGTATGCGTTACAGAAACTTCAGCAAGCAGCAGTGACTTTCCAGCTATATATAACGGCTTATTGCTGGTCTTGGGAGGATTTATAGTGACTTATGTTATAATTGCATATACTTGTATCTGGAGAAGTCTTATACGTCACATCAGGTACGTAAAAAAGTTTAAATCCGGAGGTAAAAAGAATTCAGATTTTTCCTTGGAGACAAAACCGAAAGAGGAAGAAGACCACATAGCTTCATGTAGAATCACGACTGTGGCATTCGCGATAGTTATTGTATTAATTCTGAGTTATATTCCAAGTTCAACAATGAAACTGTTGGACACTAGAACTGAACAGGACACACAAGACAAAGACAGTGTAAATCAACAGATACTTCATATTTTGGCAAGATCTTCAGTTTTTCTAAATCACATCGCAAACCCATTTATCTATACGTTTATGGATCCAACTTTTAGGTGTGACTGTAAGAATGTTCTAATTAATTTGTTTTGTTCGAAACAAGAAATCAACTCTGAAAATAATAATTGAATAAGTATCATGATTATGATGAATGCACATATTTTATAGCATTACATCAGCTTCTACATTTTGGTTGTACATGTACCACTAAAATATTGTTTACATACTTCCATGTGTACTTTTATTTATGTATATTTTGTAACATTTGCAATGAGGCTTTCGATTTCGACTGCATTTTAGTCACCAATTTATAGGCACAACTGAAGTTTGCATCATTACAGAAGATGAAAAATAAAAGCAATAGTAGTATATTGATTTTCAAAAGTCATAAATCGATTTAGAGATAAACAAATCCGGTTTACAAACCAAAAACTGAGAGAAACGCATCAACTATAAGAGGAAAACAAAGAAACAACAGTAACGCCGAAGTGCAACAAAAAACAAACGACTACACGCATAAAAACGAATGATTTGATAACAACTGCAATATTCTTGACTTGGTTCAGGACATTTTAAGACAAATATGATAGGTTTAACCTTATTTAATGGCTAGCCAAACATCCCACCTTAGGATAATGGTAACACATATCGCTAAAACACTACGTGACGGAAATACAACAGAAACGCTACCAAGAACATTCGTAACAATTAACACATTAATGTACAAATGTACTTTTGGTACTAAAGCTTTTTTCAAACGGTTTCTGACAATTCTGTATATTATCTCCATTGTTCACTACAAAAGGTTTACGGAAAAACGGATTGTGTCTCGTCAGCTCAGCAGCACCACTCGTTTATTTAATTTGATTATAATAAACTGCTTTTGTTTGTTTGTTTTCCGACTTATCATCGGGTTGTACTTGAAAGAGAAACACCACAAGTGTTTACACTTCCGATTCTCCTGAGATCACTCCGATTTTAGTTAATAAGCTTTAGATTTTCACATATTTTGGCTCCGAGCATCAATTGGTACCGTATATCTTATTAGTTGGGTTCGTGTTTCTCAATCTCAATCTCTACCTGTTGGTCAGTGTTTTTTCAACTTTTGCGTTTAAATGTTCCTTTAGTGTCTTTATGTTATTCTAGCACATAAAGAAAATGGATTCTCTTGATACACACAGTCTTTTAAGACAACCGTTAGTCAGCAGTAAATTTGACAATACGAGTCTTTTTTCGAACTCTCTGAATTGGACACTAGCTCTGTGCTTGTGTGAGCTGTGATGTGGAAACACCGTAAACAAATTATATTTTGCTGCTAGGAAATAAACTAGTCATAGAAACCAGGTTTTAAATTTAATATTTACGCCAGACGCGCGTTTCGTCTACAAAAGACTCAACAGTGACGCTAGAATCAAAATATGTTAAAAAAGTCCAAATAAAGTACGAAGTTGAAGAGCGTTGAGGACCAAAAATTCCTAAAAGTTTTGCCAAATACAGCTAAGGTAATCTATTCCTGAGGTAGAAAAGCCTTAGTTTTTCAAATATTCAAAGTTTTGTTAACAGTTAATTGATAATTATGAACATATCAATGATAACTCAAGTCAACACAGAAGTGCTGACTTCTGGGCTGGTGATACCTTTGGGAAAATAAATCTCCACCAGCAGTGGCATCGACACAGTGGTTGCAAATAAACTCATCGTAGATACCAGGATTAAAACTTAATATTTACGCCAGACGCGCGTCTACAAAAGACTCATCAGTGACGCTGGAATCAAGGAAAATGAGACCTCGAAGTTTTTAAAGACTAAAATTTTACATTAACCTTGTTATACATATTTTTTGTCAAATGTTTATACTTTTTAATCGAGAAATTATTGTTTCTGATAGGTTCCTAATTATATTATATAATGATTGGTATATATATATTTTTTCCTGGTAACTGCAATCGTATACATCACAAATATTTACACATTAACATTTATTTTTGAAAACAAAAAGAAAATAGCAATCTTTATTAAAGTTCTACCGTTAACTAAAAGAAAAACATACGATTAAAAAAAAATGAAAAAACCCTATAACTGCACATTCAGTCTTGAAAGAACAATTATTTTAGAAGATAAAAATTCTTTGCTGGTACCTCTAAAATCATTGGAATCGTGTCTATCTCAATTTGAATCAGAATCGAAAAAATCGTTGATTGAAAATGTTTTTGTTGGTCTTACGATAACATCCTTTCCCCCATTTGTTGTTGTAAATTTGCTATCTTGAAGTTTGTCTCTGCCAACGTGACTGACATTTATATCTCTGATATATCCGTTCTCCTCAAGCTTCCTGAAAACCCACAGTCTTCGGTTGTCAAGTGTAAACCATTTTCCATCCTTTAGACAAACTCTTATTCTGGGAATACGCTGCATAACTCCAGGTTGTCTAACCAAAACATTATATGTAGCTTGGATAGTATATTTTTTGTCAAATTTATCTCTGATTGAATCCTGGCTGTAATATATTTCTGATGATTTCATTCTATCATGGATTATTTACAAATAGACTTTTTAGTTTCGTTTTATTCTTTGTGAAAATACTATACAAATATAGCACTTCCATATATGGTAAATATTACAATAATAAGCAGGTGTACATTCTTTTATACATTTTTTGCAAATAGGCTTTTTAGTTTCGTTTTATTCTTCGTGGAAATATTATATAAATATAGCATTTTTTTTGTTAAATAGTATGTATTACTGATCTAATAAAAATCAATTATTCATTCTTAATTTTAGATACAAAATGTCATCTAACTAATTATATATCATTATATCATATTGTATTGCATTTCAAAAGCCATATACTAATTCAAACAAATAAATCATAATACATGTATGATGGTTTTGATGATTTAAAAAAAAAAATCCATCATTTGATTATACACAGGTTCCGGCTTTATTGTTTATGGCCATTGTGAAAGATCATACAGTGAAAGTGTGTTGCTAAATTGAACAAACAAATAACTAGAACCAACGTCTGTCATTAAATACGGTTATCAAAGTATTACCTTCCTGATAACTCATAAAGGTGGAAGATAATTCGCTTATATGAAAAGGACACAAATCTCCTTAGATTATATGATTTTATTTAGTGAAAGTTATATAATATATTTCATTAGCATCAATCATGCCACATCTTAGACTTTCTTTTAAATTCGTAAATGTAAGTCATAAGTTTAAGACTAGACGTTGTAAACACCAACGATGATTATTGTAAGGTTTATCTCAGACGTATGATGTGATTCAGAAATATTATGACAGAAAAGAAAACATTTGTACAAAGGGAGATAATGCAAAAAAAAAACAATAACGGAGCTTCGTGAAACATTACATTGTTTTGTAATTCCTTGTTTTCTTTTGGATATTAAGAATTTTGTTTTTAAAAAGTTAATATTTAAAGTCCAATAATCACTTAATATTTACTGTTTAAAGGTTACATCTTATTGAATTTTCTTTTATTTCTGCTTTTATTAGCATTTTAACTGCGCAGTGCTTTATACAAGTTTAATTATCAAAACTGTGTATTTTAAGGACAGGGTTCGAACATTTTTATTTATTACAATTTAGTTTGAAAATAAAGGTCAATGACTTCCTCTTTTTTTGAACTTTTATTGTATTAAATCAAGGATGTTCCTAACTTGTTCCTAAATTGTGTTTAAACTTATATATAAAAAAGAAGATGTGGTATGATTGCCAATGAGACAACTATCCACAAAAGACCAAAATGACACAGACATTAACAACTATAGGTCACCGTACGGTCTTCAACAATGAGCAAAGCCCATACCGCATAGTCAGCTATATAAGGCCCCGATAAGACAATGTGAAACAATTCAAACGAGAAAACTAACGGCCTTATTTATGTAAAAAAATGAACGAAAAACAAATATGTAACACATAAACAAACGACAACCACTGAAATACAGGCTCCTGACTTGGGACAGGCACATACATAAATAATGTGGCGGGGTTAAACATGTTAGCGGGATCCCAACCCTCCCCCTAACCTGGGACAGTGGTATAACAGTACAACATAAGAACGAACATAAAAATCAGTTGAAAAAGGCGTAACTCATCAGAAGGACAAAGATACAAGTGGACGTGGCCCGGTAATAAATATAGATGTATTCCATCTTCATTTCGGCATGTATATTATAAAGAGTTTCTTTACTTTTACTGTAAAGTGTAAAAAAAGATCATACCTTTATCCAATATTCATTCCGGTTTATTTGTAATTAATAAGAAATGTTCAAAGATTGATCCAATCTAGGATAAGGTTGATACATTTTTGATATTCCAGGGCTTGTATGTCCTATCATGATTTCCTTGATAGAGGGTTCCTGCTCATAAGGCAGATATTAAAACACGAGTTCCAAGTAGTTACTTTGGAAGCATCCCTTTTTGGAATAACTGTTTCACAGATGAAATCAAAGATGTTCCTTATGTCGCAACTCCAAACCAGCCTTCTTTTTCCGAATGTGACCTACTGGGATAGGCTAATCAACTGGTTTGTACTAGCACGACCAGTACGACAGATGCACCATTTGAAGCAGGATATGTTTACATTTCTGAAGAACCTGAGATAACCCCCAGGTTTTTTTCGGGGTTTGTGAGGATCAATCTTAATAAGTTTCTATGTTGTGTTTTGTGTACTATTGTTTGACTGTCTTTATCTTTTAAAGCCATGACGTTGTCAGTTTATTTTCAACACATGAGTTTAAATGTTCCTCTGGTATCTTTCACTCCTCTTTTAAATGTCCTGTTCGTCTTTTTGTAAATATTACAAAAATATTATTATTTTGATATGAGCGTCACTGATGAGTCTTGTGTAGACAAAACGTGCGTCTGGCGTACTAAATTATAATCCTGGTACCTTTGATAACTATTCATAGTCTTGAAAATGACAAAAATGACAATGAAACATCTGAAGCTACAAAAGAGGAACGAAAGATACCAGAGGGACAGTTAAACTCATAAATCGAAAATAAACTGACAACGCCATGGCTAAAAATGAAAAGCAATAGTACACACCACACAACATAGAAAACTAAAGAATGAACAACACGAACGCAATAAATGTCTAGTGATACAATATCACAACCGTGAATCGAATTTGTGATCAATAATTTAAAACCCAACTGAAAATATCAGGATTACTTAAATAAATTTGGCATCGAAGGAGGTCATGATTTTCTATGACTGGTAACACTCCACCATTTTTTACATAACGAAATGCCTTTACCAAGTTAGGAATATGACAGTTGTGTTTAATTCGTTTGATGTGTTTGACCTGTTTATTTTGTCTATTGATAAGGAACTTTTCTCACTTGTTGGATTTTGCATGAGTGATAAAAAGTAAAATCACAAAAATACTGAACTCAGAGGAAATTCTTTTTTTTTTTTTTTTTTTTTTTTTATCTTTATTATGATCACACTTCATATATACATATCACAGTTTGAAAATACACATATAAATGAAAACATTCATATAACTTATTGTCCTGTCTCTGAAATGATAACATTCGACATTTTACATAACAATATTGCGTGAAATATTTTCCACTAACTTCGAATTCACTGTCAGATTATAAAACTTTTTCTTTATTTTTTCCTTTTTTTCTTCTTTTTATATAAAACAATAAAAAAACAACATTTGAAAAAAAAAAAAAAAAAAAAAAAAAAAAAAAAAAAAAAAAAAAAAAACACTAAATGTTTACATACGCAAAAGTTCTATTTTAATTTTATTTTCCATGTGATACCTTTAAAAACGGTTGGTTTCCAGAACAGAATTTTGATTCACCGGCACAAAAATTATTTAATAAAATTTCCGTGTATAAACTAGTCCATCAGCTGGTAAGGCAAAATTTCAGTTCTGTGTTACACCCCAGGGTACCGCAATTTTTTGGTATAAGTCTAAAGAGTAATGTCTGAAGAATATTTTAAGAGGTGTTAGACTTTTGAAAAAGTGTCCAAAAGGGGTTAAAAGGGGTCTTATTTAAGAGTATATCAAAAATTTTGTTTCACACATATATACAGAAAAAATAAAAAAAATAACCAAGTATTCGGTACAATTACCCTTATTAAATTGAACAAATCATATCTTATTAATACGGAGGCTAATTTTTATTTAATTTTTAAATCGTATAGGACCAAGAAAAAAAGGGGGAGGGTAATATCCAAAATTCATGATGTTGAATGAACCAAAGCATACATACTAGTTTTCTTAATAAAAAAAGGTATATTTTTTACATTGAAACATAGAACATCAAGTAACAGTTGAACAAAATTCAAAGGTAAGAAAGGGGAAAAAATGGAATCATGGCGGTTGGTCTAGCCAATTGATGCTGATCAAATCTTTCTTAACAATCCAATCATGATTGTTTGGCGATGGAACAGTGTTGTGTTATAGAGCAGATTTCCAAATATTTGCCTGAAAGTTGAATCGTTTGATGTGCTTTAACATTGCATCTTTTGTTGGGGCAGTAGATGACAATGAATGTTTTTTGCATTGCAAAAAAAAATCTGAATTTCATTGATGTTATTATAATCGTATCCATATATAGCACACAAAAACCTCTCGAGTGTTTTTGACAGTTCTTCGCCTACCTCTTTTAAAATTTTCACCAAGACGGGATAGACCTTCTGAAAACTCCACAGAACGATTCAAAACGTCAAATGCTTTGCTTTTTCCCTTACCAGACAAAGCACCAACTGAATCACAACCACTAAAGGCGTGAAATCCTGTCAGTGCTCTACAAACATTCTCCCCAAATTTTGCGCACATTGATTGCACATTTAATAATCTGCATTTGGAAGACGTACCTATCAGAAGAATAATATTTGAACTGATGCGATTCTGAAAATAGCAGGCCAATACTTCCACATCAGATTGATTTTATTACAATGGAATCGTAACCTTTGTCAGCTGCGTGTTTTGCATGAAGAAACATTTTTTTGTCGGCTTCTTCCTGTTTGCTTAGAAGCTCAGTGCATTTTACACTTGTCACTATTTCATTTTCAACAGTGATACGAATAAATCAATTCCTTCAAGTGTAAATCTATAGGATTGTTTAATCCATTCCGACACAAAGAATTTAACAAGTGCAACTTTGTTTCTACCAACTGACAACAATTTCCTCCATTGCCTAGGACACGATTGTGATGGTCTCGAAATTATTGTTATGATTTGCCCTCCTAAGGACCTGCGATCCCGTTCTATTTTTTTTATGGATATTGTGGGATACTGATCAGTGACAAAATCAATGCGGGGAGCTCTTTTTGAAACTGAAAGGATGGTTTTAAAAACAACATTTGCCAAATCAGAAAAAGTACTTGGTATCCTTGTGATTGATGAATGACTGCCATGCAATTAAATATACACATGCTTTCCTCAGGAATAGCTTGCATTTGTTCAACGCCCTTTTCTAAAAGACCAGCAAGGACAGATTTATTTGTCTTTACTAGTGTACCATCAACGTTTGCAAGAGACTATGGAAGAGGACCTAATTCAAACTTGAGGACCTCTCGCATATCCAACTGTCTCGTCTAGGCTATTACTCTATATCTACTTTCAATGTGTTGTTGTTCATATACCAGTTATTAACTGCTTACCTTTTATTTCATTTGTTGAAAATGTAAGCAATGATTGTCTTTTAATTGGTTTGAAAATGCCGATTGACTTTTGAACAAGCCGTTCACTGATAATTTGTCTGATGCCAACATTCCCTTTTTATAGGCGTCGCACATTAATTCAGAGGAAGAAACAGTGCCCGAGGACAAGACTGATAGCTACTCAGATGTCTCAAATGGGTTTGTCCACCTTTGCAGTGTTTCAAAACGTCAGTTTGATCTCATTTCATTCGAGTTTTGTCAAGTTCTGTTTGTGTGGATGTTTCAGGATTAACTATTCATGCCAAATCTCGACATTTTGATGATATTGAAGTTCTGTCATGTGCATTTAGCAACCAACGTTTAACAGAACCTTTATTCAAACTGAAACCAACAATGCCATCTCTTATTTTGGTATCTCTGTTCAACGTTTGCTCGATTTTTTGGTCAACTGGAGATCTAGAAAATCCATGAGAGCTTCTCTGAACACAAAAACCACCAGATGAAAGATATACATCGGCATCAGGATATGTATTTGGCAGATTTTGCATGTGAAGCAAATATACTGACATGTATCGGGAATAGTTTTGACGGTCATATGCGAAAAACCATGGTAACATTTTTTCAACACATGCCAAATGAAGTTCCCACTTACCTTCCCTTGTTGCTCTTATAAATACCAATAAAAGTTCGAACATTTCTATGTAAGAATTCCAGAACTTTTTCATTAGTCCCTCACTTAGATTGCAATATACACTAAATGCCTCAAATAGTTTACCAACAGAACGTGAAATTAGCAAGGTTTTTAAGTTGTTTTCTGTTAAATTTTGTCTGATTTGAACTAAGATTGACAAAGCAGATGCTGAAAATTAGGATCGAGAAATTCATTCTCATCATTTGAATTAAGCCAAGAACCAAATGCTTCCCAACGTAATCGTTCAAAAGCTTCAGATACAATTTTGAGCAATCGCAGCGCCCGATTATAATGTTTACCTTCAAATACACCAGTCAAAGAACCTGACCCAATAACTCCAGACTCCAACAGGAGATCGCCAAGCCATGCATCGCCAAACCGTTTCCCAATGACTGCTATAAAAGCACATGTAGTGTGACAATATGTACAAAATTTATAAAACAATAGTGAAGCAATATATCCAATTTAAAAGGAAAGAAAAATGATAAAAAGCACTATCAAATGAGGAACAATGTAAATATTACGAAAAGCAAATAAATAGTAACCAGATGGTATGTCAAATCGACATAATTGTGTGCCAAAGAAAGTAAAAAGTCTAAACAAATTCCCCAACTGACTATTTGACCTACGTTCAAAGCAATGTTTGTCGATTGAAAGACTTAACAATCTTAACTCAATCACCACATAGCTAAAACAAAAAATGTAAACAAGCACACCTTTATTGAGTTCGATAGAGTGCACCTTTTCAAAACGCAAAACATTAACTTTAATTTGTATTGTTTTCATAAATATTTTGTTACACATTTACTTTATAAAATAATTTGTCTCAAAAAAACAACATAATCGACAACTAAGTGTTTGATTTCAGTTGCAAATTGATAAGCTTAAGTGCGTATGTGTGCACTCAGGTATGAATATATTGTCGACTGAATCGAAGACGGTAATTTGATGATTTCCGGTATTTCACGAGTATTTGCACGTACATATGTTTTATTGAATAACTCATATTTTAGACGATATATACATACTGCAAATAGTTTAAACATTGCATACTGGTCAATTTTAAAGTTTAATTCACAAAAACGGATAATTGTATTACGAATTTCTTTATGAAATGAGAAAATATACCTTAATTTTAACCCCAAAAAATCGGATTGTTTGTAATGTAAATACACACTTTTTTTAAACAAAAAATCTTTAGTTTTACATTAAATATGATAGTTTTATATCTGTTTTAGTTGTTTTAACCTATACTTTATTTTTTTTCAATCGCTTTATATTAAAAAATTTAATTAAAAATTACTTAGTCGTGATAGCTAAATAAGAGGACCATTGTAAGAGACGTTTTTAAACCTCTTTTGGACACTTTTTTTTTGGTCTAACACCTTGTATTTTATTAATAAGATACTGAAGTGGAATTCTATCAAAAAAAATTGCGGTACCCTGGGGTGTAACACAAACTCCTTAACTAGAGCGCTTTTGAAAACTAGCTGATGGACTAAACATATATTGTTTTCCATCTTAACTGT
The DNA here is from genome assembly GCF_965363235.1 of Mytilus galloprovincialis. Lineage (NCBI taxonomy): Eukaryota > Metazoa > Mollusca > Bivalvia > Mytilida > Mytilidae > Mytilus > Mytilus galloprovincialis. Next base: position 129,831,081 of record NC_134838.1, on the reverse strand, counting down.
TTATTAATCGAAACATCATGAACACAGTCTATATTTCTCCGCGTATCTTTCCATCCTTGGAATGTCACGTACGTAACAGTCAATGTCACAAGTGTCCCATTTTCTTACGTCGTTAAATCTATTAACGCAATACATTGCGTTTTCAAAGTCCGATTTCTCGCTATCCAAATTTACATGTCTGATTTCTCGTGTCGCTATACTACACATAACTACGGTGTCCCTGTTTTTCACTTTTCCTATTATGCAACTTCCGTCAGATCGTCTATTAAATACAATTTTGTGATAATGACTGTCTGTACTAAGATTGTTCCCAGTAATTATCAATTTCGGATCGATTGTTTTTATTTCGTCTTTTTCATTATTTTCTATATTTTCAACTTCGGTGTATACATTCTTTTTATTTCTCGAACCGTTACACACTACTCTTTCCGTTATTTCATTGTCCTTACTTGTTTTGACCAGCGATACACTAATCGGCTGAACAAATTTCATCACAACCGGTTGAACAACATTCCTTACAGGTGTAATGTTTATCTGCTCGGGGGCTACTAATGGGAGATCTAAATGACCATCGTATTGTAATTCACCTTCCGAGTCCATTATAACTTCTGAATTATCCTGATTATCGCCATTAAATGTCTTATCAACGTCATTGTTTGTATATTCTGCTCTTTCCTTCCATGTTTTCATCCTTTTATTGTCTCTCTCTCTATTTGATCTTGACTTATGTTTTACTCCACGATTCACGTGTATTAAATCACCTCTTGTCCAAACCAATGAAATGCGCATTTTGTCACCTAAATAATGAGAATTCCATGTCAGTTGCTCATAATCATCAATAATACTGTTAATTAAGGCGACTAAAGGCTTCGGCAATTTTTCCATAACGATTTCCCTGATAGGTACCTCAATTTTCACAAGAAAAATAGTAAAGTTCACAAAACAACAATAAAACGCAAAATAATAATTCTCAAGAACTCAGAGGAAATTCTAATCGGAAAGACCTTTAAGTCCATTGATAGTATAGTCTTATATGTGACATGGTTTGTGTACTGGTAGATATTGACAATGAACTAGGTTGTTTAGTATCTGAGACTGTACTGGTAGATATTGACAATGAACTAGGTTGTTTAGTATCTGAGACTGCTCTGAGATCTGAACGTTGTGTCTGTTTTTTAATAATTGTATTTGTCTTTTATAAATCTGACAGGTGATGTCTTTTTAAATGAATTTTACTTTTGTTCTCTTGTTGTGCAGTAACGCCACTGTCCGCGGTTGAAGAAGGTAGACTTAACTGTATCATAAACTCATAGGTCCTGGAGAAATCAACAATGCCATACAATAAAAAACAATAAAAAACAATAAACAAAATACGACGAAAAGACATACACTTACTAAACATTTCAAAGGAACCGACTATACGGTATTGATTTTCCTATTATTAAAGTTTGCGCTGTAGCCTATAGTGCCTTTCTACCATTTCATTTAAACTCTATTGAATAGTGGTCTCTTTGACAATCATACCAATCTATCGTTTTATAATAACACAACGTGATTGAATCAATTAATGTGGAAGGGTTCCTGACCCGAAGGGGGATGGGAGGGGTAACCGTCATGCTGATCATGCAGGAACGGATATCTTTTTTAAAAGTTGTAAGAGTTTATTCCTGGTCTTAAAACATTCAAGTCAGTTTTTTGTACTCGTACTCGAAAATCAACCAATCAAAATGCTGGATGTTTTGACCATGTTTTTTGTGCTCCAAACACTGAGCAAAGATTTATGACTTCAGTCCCTTGCATACCATGTAGACATCCATTTTTAATTTAGATGTAGGTAATTCCAATGAAACAGCAACCATAACTGGTTAATCTAATAAAATTCAATAATTTACAACAACTGAATACCATATGCAAGAAAAGGATCTGATTTTCCATCTTAGACTTGTAGCTTATTATCGCCGGAAATATTATCCAAATTTTCTCTATTTCAGTTTCTTTGACTTATATTCGGGATTACGTAAACTACTTAGATTGAATAATGAAGAAATGTATGTAGTTTAGTCATTCTGCTCTCTCGGCATGTTTTCTAATTGAACCAACCGAAACATTAAGGACAGTAGCGACACGCATCTTTCTTTTGTTTCTCAGAGAATTACTTCTCCTCACCTTTTTACTTTGAAGTTAAGACATAACCTATGGTCTTGCAAAAGAAATGACACGCTATAAGTAACATGCTTCAAAGCATAATATTTGAACGCCAAGAATGTATAAGAGCCGGAGAAGGAACTAAAAAATAGACATCTAAGGTAAACTTTGCCTGAGCGAGTTAAAACTTCTGTTTCTTAAAATTTCTAAATTTATTAACGGACAATTTAAGAAAGGTATGTCATTGTATATATTGATAACACCCTCCTTGCTTTCATACGTAAAATGAAGAAAAAACATAAGAGGTGGGAACATTTGAGAAACTTAACTTCGAAGTAAACAAGTTTTAGGCAAACATAATGTCATACTAATGTCCCTTGAAGATTTTTGTAACTGAATACTGTAAGTTCTAAACGTTTTTAGTTATACACCGAGCTTTTTTCTTTAATTATAGTTCTGTTATATTATACATGCCCTATCAATTTATACGATTGTTTCACAAAGTAAGTTAATCTGTTCGCAGAAGTATGCATACAGTCCTATTTTCCCAAACTTGGATGCGTCTTGTAAAACTAAAGTTCAAGATGGCATGTTTGTTTCGAATGCACATTACTGTTTTTAATATGGAGTTAGTCGTTGATAAAATATGTTCGTTGTTGTTCATCCACGTTGGCAGAGACAAACTTCAAGGTAGCGAATTTACAACAACAAATGGGGGAGAGGATGTAATTGTTACACAGCTACTTTTGTATAGGTACTATTTCTGTACTAAAAATCTGTAGTACTGGAAATTTACTTTTAATATTCAGTATTATTTTGTTACTTATTATTGTAATATTTAGGTACCTGTATTTTACAGTACTTAATTTGTACTTGAAATTTAGGTACTACAGATTTTGGTTACTACCGTTACATTTTCAGCATTGTGAAAGTTTTTACATTTCAAATCTCTTAGAATTATGATTTTCAAACATGGAATATTGTATTATTTCTGTACCAAAATATTTAGTACAATTCAAGTTCTGTAAAATACAAGTACCTAAATATTACAATAATTTTAAAGTAAAAAATAGTACTAAATATTAAAAGTAAATTTCCAGTACTACATATGTTTAGTACAGAAATAGTACCTATGCAAAAGTAGCTGTGTCGACCAACGAAAACATTTTCAATCATTGATTTTTTCGATTCTGATTCAAATTGAGATGGACACGATTCAGATGATTATTGAGGTACCAGTAATGAATCATAACTTCTAAAATAATTGTTCTTTCAAGATGTGCAGTTATAGGGTTTTTTCACTTTATTTTTTTTTAAAATCGTATGTTTTTCTTTTAGTTAACGGTAGAACTTTGATAAAGATTGCTATTTTCTTTTTGGTTTCAAAAATAAATGTTAATGTGTAAATATTTGTGATGTATACGATTGCAGTTACCAGGAAAAATATATATATACCAATCATTGTATTATGTAATTAGGAACATAACAGAAACAATAATTTCTCAATTAAAAAGTATAAACGTTTGACAACAAATATGTTTAACAAGATTAATGTAATAATTCTAGTCTTTAAAAACTTCGAGGTCTCAGTTTCCTAGCAGCAAATTATAATTTGTTTACGGTGTTTCCCCATCACAGCTCACCTAGCACAGAGCAAGTGTCCAATTTAGAGATTTCGAAAAAGACTCTTTATGTCACATTTACTGCTGACTAAGGGATATCTTGGCTGGCTGAAAGGACTGTGCATATACAGAGCTTCCATTTTCTATTTTCGCTAGAATTACAAAATTAAAAATACACAACTGCCTTTTGTCCAAAGGTGAAAGACACCAAAGGAACATTTAAACACAAAAGTAGAAAATAAACTGACCAACAGACAATCAACAGTATACAACATAGAAAGCCCGCGAAACTTGATATAGTACTCAAAAAGTAATAGCAAAGAAATCACAGAGCCAGGAACCACCATAAATAGTGTGTCCTATAACGACCCTTATCGTTTCCTATAGCATTTACCTCACAAGAAAACAAACAAGTGTTGATTAGTTTGAAGAAAAAAACTTTTAAAAATATTTAGTTCAATTCCGAAGAAATCCTACATTCAGACACGTTCTCTTTCCTGGTGATTTATATGGTAGACAACTCGGTTTTGAGAACTATGTTAGAAACCAGACAATGAAGTCTATTTGATATGCAAATTCATACTTTGAACGACAAGATTATTTTATGATGTGACTCTGTACCTATGTATCTTGTCATACTTTGAATGACAAAATTATTTTATTTATTAATAGTACTTTTACTGTTAACCCACTTTTTTGTGATATACATTTGACGTGACTCTGTACTTATGTATCCCGTAATACTTTGAACCACACTATTATTTTATTTATTATTACTTTATACTGTTTAGTCAGTTTTTGTTATATCTATTTTGCGTGACTGTATTTATGCATCCCGTCATACTTTGAACGACAAAATTATTTCATGTCTACCTGTGCGAATTTCAAACGCACAATTTAACACTAGTACTGAAAACCCTCCTTCCTTGATTGGTGCATTTTACATAGACAAATAAAATCGTATAATATAATCAAAATGAGGATGTTAATTTGATGTGTGCTTCTTCGTTACATTTGTTGTTTTTATAGTGATTAATATGATAACACAATGTTGACTGCTGTACCCCTATTTTTGACATTTTTAACTATTGTGTCTGTTTGTTTTGTTCAAGCATCAGTGACAATATAATGGAATGTGATACGACTGTCATACAAGTGAGAGGTTTAGCTAGCTATAAAACCAGGTTCAATCCACCATTTTCTACATTTGAAAATGCCTGTACCAAGTCAGGAATATGACAGTTCTTGTCCATTCGTTTTTGATGCGTTTTGTTATTTGATTTTGCCATGTGATTATGGACTTTCCGAATTGATTTTCCTCTGAGTTCAGTATTTTTGGTATTTTACTTTTTAGTTTCAACAAAATGTTTGATAGAGAGATGAAATAAACCAGATGGTCATTCAAATTCATAAATCGAAAATAAACAGACAACGCCATGGCTAAAAGACCAATATACAAACAATAATAAACAAACCACAACATAAAAAGCTAAAGACTGAGCAACACGAACATAACCAAAAAATATTCGCAAACAGGAATATAAAAGTATAACATGTGAGAGTATTTTGCAATAAAGTTGAACAAATCTTTGTTCTATTCTGATTACTCATCAGTTCAAATTTGCAAAGTACATAACAATGTCTGAGAAATTAGTCAACATGGGTAATATAACCTGTACTGTTTTCCTGAATTGCACTGAATATAGACAATAGTTTAGATTATATCATCTTAATTACATTCTAGTTCTAGCATTTATAATTTGCTGTCAACTACATACCAGTAATCATATATTATGCCACGTACAGTTTACCCAATGATCTTATACTGAGCTTATTTCTCGCCTCTGTGATGGTATTATTGATTCTGTGAAAATAACTTACATCTCTGCTAGAATATGATGGATTCTATTCAATTCTAAAATGTGTAAATTGATAGAACATTGAGCAACTTGATAAATGATCAAATGATAAAAGTTCAATTTCAGGACAAACTGACAACAGTTGTCCTGTTTACACTTTACTATTCCTCAAATACAAACTGTGGTTCTTTAGTTATAACTTAAATAAGACTTGACGTTCTCCTGCAAAGTGAAAAGTAATGAAATAATGATTAAACAATGAATAATAAGCATACAAGAAAAATACCTTGTAATTATAAACATTTATTTAACATAATTGCTATCATTATTGTTTTGTTGGTTGTAATGTGGTTCTTTTTGTTTGTTGAACCAACTATCAACAAACAATTAATTATTTGAAATTTAATATACCGTTTATGGTTGACGAATTTAAAATTCATTATTTGTTCATGAATTCGGCTTTTGGGTGTTGATTTGTTAATTGATTGAAAAACTGCATTATAAATCGATAAATACATTGATGGATGTACAGTTTTCATAACTGTCATGAAGCAAAAACGAAAATTGACCTAAAAATTGATTGTTTTTGCGACGTCCATTTAAAACAATTCAACATGTAATTCTAAAACAACATGAATGGATATGGTAGAATATCTATTAAATGCGAGGGACCGGGTCTCTAAGAATGAGCAAAATTGAAACGTTAAGGTCTATGCAACGTGTTTATAAGGAATGAGATTATATTATTTCGTGTCAAATGCAAGGATTTAAAGAACCCTCAAAGATATCCATGTATTGCCTTTATAAGTATATCAGTATATCTTGCTAGGGAAATGGTTTTTAACGTTTAAAAAAATAAAGAATAATTGAAATAATAAATTTTCGAAAACATAAAATATGAACATTGTTTTATTCGGATATGTGTGTTTAAAGTAAATTAACAAAATCGAACCGAAAGTCAAAATCTCAAACACAGCAAACGAATGGATAACAATTGTCATATTTCTGACTTGGTACGGGCATTTTCTTATGTTGATAAAAAGGATTAACAAAATCCTATAATAAACTACATGTATATAGTGCGTTTTAATCTTTCTTAAACACCTTTGATAATGTTTATAGAAAACATTCAGTATCTCCTCTCGTCATTCAGTTTAATCATAGATATAAACTAGCTGTAACATGCAATGTTTAATTCTTTAAAATGAAACACTTGAAGTACTTCCGCAGTATACAACTGGTTTTCTAAATATTTAGGCTAGCCTGTCAATAATAACATTGTGCACTCCATTACATAGATGAATGTTTCACATTCACGAATGTTTCATTGTGAAGAATACTTAGAGATTGAATAATAGGTTAAGATTAGGTAGATAAATAAATGAACCAATTCGCAGCTGCATAATTGCATGCAATAAAAAAAAAGTGGGATACATTTACGAGAAAATTTACGATAAAAGGATGATTTTTCACTTGCTATTGTTTATTATCCGTTTTTAGATTGTGACACACCCTTGTCACTATCTTATGGTGTTTAAATATCCCAACTTGTTCGATACGCTTGTGTATGTAACAATGTATTTGATTTTAAAGAAAGAATTTGCTGTTTTACTGAAAAACTTATAAACCAGGATTTTCGATGTCACAAACTAGTCAAAACAGTTACTAAATTTTATCCTTGGTACTGGTCCATCATTCGAAAATATAAATCAACATATATATATAAATCTTATACGTTCATGTATTTCCCATTCAATCTTTTATGGTAATATTCTATACAAAGCACAATCGCCATTAATCCCAAAATCTAACGAAAACTTAAAACAGAATTATCAGAAAAGATAAAGTTACGATACTGTTGTCGGGTCAATAAAGCTGACACACTTTGGAAATAATATTGATTCACTCTTAGGTTATATGCGTCGGATATAAATCCAATATACTTGTTGTTATTAAGATACGGGTTATGTTTCTTTCATACATTTTACGATGGTATGCTACTTAACCCCTAACAGAAGGAATTGTGCTAGATGTTCATATCATGAATACATAATCTTTCAATCAGTAAAATTGAGGTCTGGAGCTGACATGTCAGTAACTGCTAGTCGTCCTTTGTTAATTTATGTATCATTGTCATTTTGCTTAGTTTCTTCTGTTACCTATTCTGACATCGGACTCAGACTTCTTTTAAGCCGAGTTCTACTATGCGTATTGCCGTGTGTTTATTTATTTTACATTTAATTGAGGTATAGGGGAGGGGTTAGAACACACACAACATGTTTAACCCCGCCATATCCTTGTGTCTGTACCAGGTCAGAAGCCTCTGGCCTTTGTTTGTCTTGTATGTTTTGTTTTCAATTTTACTTATTTTATATGTTTTGGAGTCTAGTGTGACGTCCATTTTTACTGAACTAGAACACATTTTTGTTTGGGAACAAGCTGAAGCCTTCCTCCGAGTAAGTTTTTTTTCGTTTTTGGAAAAAACATTGGTGGCGTTGGACTGCTCTTTGGTCGAATTGTTGTCTCTTTGTCATATTCCCTATTTCCATTCTCAATTTCACTGGATACTTTATGCACCGACATGGTACGATTTCTAAAGCATACACCATCATTCATAACAAAAACCTTACTCTTCAGAAAAATTCAAATCGGAAAGTTCCTTATCAAATCACAAAATCAAAAGTTCAAAAACGTCGAACAAATGGAAAACGACTCTCATATTCTTGCCTTGGTATCGGCATTTCTTTTGTATACAAATGTGGATTTAATCTGGTTTTATAGCTAGCTGCACCTAACACTCAGTCAAAATTTCCCAATCAGGAATATGATGCAATTGGTAAAATTATATTTGACGGCTATCTCCGCATCTTGTGTGAAAATGACGTATACGATATGTAAACCTATACATTTAGGTAGAAGGTATGTTACCTATGATGAATAGGAACTTGACGATTGTATGGTTGAAATCATCAATTTCTCAAAGATACATGTTTTAATTCGTCCATATCAAGTAATGAAAACATCACGATATGAAGTAAGGTAGCCGTACTAGTTTACCGATTTTAAAAAACATAGATCGATTCAGTAAACAGGTCAAAATATCAAACAAAACTCAGGAAATTCATACAAATCTTTAATTTCCAATGTATTCTTTATCTGAAGTTCGTTGGGATAAACTAGGCTGAACCAGTTACTGACCTGTGGATTTACAGATCATCATCAATATATCTGAAAATGAAAGTCCAGATCTAGAGGGTATGTTGGTATTTTGTCTTTGAGAAGGTTATGTATTAATTCTATATCATCTGAGTTATGGTAAAAGAGCAAGCGGTCATTAGGAATCCAAAATAAGTACATCTGAGTAAAGGTAAAAGAGCAAGCGGTCATTGTGAGTTCACAATAAGTACATCTGAGTAAAGGTAAAAGAGCAAGCGGTCATTAGATAAGTACATCTGAGTAAAGATAAAAGAACAAGCGGTCATTAGGAGTTCACAATAAGTACATCTGAGTAAAGGTAAATGAGCAAGCGGCATTAGGATTTCACAATAAGTACATCTGAGTAAAGGTAAAAGAACAAGCGGTCATTATGAGTTCACAATAAGTACATCTGAGTAAAGGTAAAAGAGCAAGCAGTCATTAGGAGTTCACAATAAGTACATCTGAGTAAAGGTAAAAGAGCAAGCGGTCATTAGGAGTGCACAATAAGTACATCTGAGTAAAGGTAAAAGAGCAAGCGGTCATTAGGAGTTCACAATAAGTACATCTGAATAAAGGTAAAAGAGCAAGCGGTCATTAGGAGTTCACAATAAGTACATCTGAGTAAAGGTAAAAGAGCAAGCGGTCATTAGGAGTTCACAATAAGTACATCTGAGTAAAGGTAAAAGAGCAAGCGGTCATTTGAGTGCACAATAAGTACATCTGAGTAAAGGTAAAAGAGCAAGCGGTCATTAGGAGTGCACAATAAGTACATCTGAGTAAAGGTAAAAGAACAAGCGGTCATTAGGAGTTCACAATAAGTACATCTGAGTAAAAGTAAAAGAGCAAGCGGTCATTAGGAGTTCATAATAAGTACATCTGAGTAAAGTTAAAAGAACAAGCGGTCATTAGGAGTGCACAATAAGTACATCTGAGTAAAGGTAAAAGAACAAGCGGTCATTAGGAGTTCACAATAAGTACATCTAGGTAAAGGTAAAAAAGCAAGCGGTCATTAGGAGTGCACAATAAGTACGTATTGAATTATCGCCTGTCTGATGAATAAAAATCCATCAAACTTGTGAAAAAACATGTTGAAAAAAATCGACCTATTTTGATGATTTCATTTTATGTGTATTTTGATGAACTATTGTGACCTAAAACAAGCTATTTGAATCTACTAACCACCGTCGTTAAGGACTCTATAAGATGGTACGATTCATTCGATCTTTCAATAATTTATCAGTGGGAAGAGCAGTTTAAGATGAAAGAAAATCCACCGCGAAAACGTTTATGGTGGAATATTTTTCAATCAATACTAAAAATTTAAAAAAAAAAATCGAATCTTATCGACACATCTGTTTGATTAAACGTCATCATAATATTAACAAAAATCGTTATTTCTTTTGCCTTTAATCTATTTAAACCAACATTACTACGCATAATCCCTATACTGTGTTATTTGTTAATTGATAATATTGAAGTTTATGGAACGTTCCATAGCTGTAAACATGAATTAATGTATTATCTACTGTAAATAATAAAACACTGTCGTATTTCTGTTAGATTATCATCGTGGTGATAAACTGCATAACGAAGCGACTGTTTGCTTAAAATCAATTTATATTTAAAAGTTATAATACATTGAATGTATACTAATTAAAACTGTCAAAATAAATACTGAATGAATATGAATACTTTATTCTCTTAAAACAATTGTTACAGAGAACATATACATATTAACAATATACAAACTTATATAGCATGTGTGAATTACATATACATATATAAAGTGATACTAAGAAGTTCTAACCTGGAGGAACGACCTTCTCTTGGACGTTCTTAATAAATTTACATAGTTTTTCTAATACAATTACATTGTTGGAAGCAAATAGCTGTTTAAACTTATAAATGTTAACATTTTCGTGACAAAAAGGGGGAAGCAGATTTATTCTTTCATTGATAAAGTAGCTACATGTCATTATATAGTGGTATTCATCACCGATATCCATAGAGTCACACAGAGAGCACACTCTTTCGCTTCTTGGCAAATTGCGCCATCTCCCGGTCTCGATCGGTAATCTGTGACTACCACATCTAAATTTACAAAGGATGTACATATAATAGGGTGATAACTCTGAGATATATTTTTCAAAACAAAAATGAGTTTTAAATAATCTATAGCACAATGCCTTAGGAGACTTGAACATTTCTGAATACCAAAATTGTATAAATTGATCCTTAAGTTTCTGTTCAATACACTTTGAAATCCATAATGACGAAAAAACAGTTTGGTTTTGCCAAACATTTGACATACCACAATCATCTAAAATATTCTTTATAAACTTTAACCATTTAGATTCATAACCATAATCTGTGTAGTAAACATGTAACAATTTATATAATAAGGATGAAAATTTTGTTTCATTTCCTCTAACAAGTCTACACCAGAAATTTATCATACGTATCTTTATTTGTATCGATATAGGAAATATTCCTAGCTCACCATATACAATAAAGTTGGGTGTGGATTGCTTCAAGTGCAATATAATTTTAAAAAATCGCAACTGTATACTTTCAAGAACATCTAAATTTTCAAAACCCCAAATTTCTGATCCATATAATATTACAGGTTCTACTAATTTTTTAAACAAATCAATTTGACATTCAATAGATAAGTTATTTCTTCTACATTTCTTCAATAATCCAAACATAGCTTTAGTTGCCTGTTCCTTTAGATACTTTCTTGTAGACAAGAATGATCCACTTTTACAAAAGAATATACCAAGATATTTATAATCTTTAACTATTTCAAGCTCATTATTATTCAAATAAAATTTTGTGTGTTTTGACATCCTCCCTTTTGAAAAAACTAAAACTTTAGTTTTCTCTACATTTACTTTAAGTTTCCACATGAGACAATATTGTGAAAAATTATCAAGCATAAGTTGCAGATCTTCAACCGATTCTGCTAATAAAATGGTGTCATCTGCATATAAAAGCAAAAATATTTTTAAATACACTGTAAGTTCGTTTTCAGCATCTTTGCTGATAGATTCTAAACCTTTAATATCTTTTGTTTCTAAATATGATTGCAAATCATTTAAATATAGTGAAAATAATACAGGCGATAAATTTTCTCCCTGTCTTACTCCAATTTCAGAGAAAAAGATCTCCGAAGTTTCATTGTTATGTTTAATACATGATTTTACATTTTCATACATATTTTGTATAATTCTTAAAAATTTGCCAGTAATATTTGTATGAACAAGCTTAAAAAATAATGAGTTACGGTGAACAAAGTCAAATGCTTTTTCGAAATCGACAAATGCACAGTGTAGCTTTTTATTTCTGAGAGAGAGTAATTCAAATAATGCATACAATGCAAATATGTGATCATTTGTTGAGTAACCATGCCTAAAACCAGCTTGGTTTTCATGTAATAATTTATTTTCTTCTATAAAAATATTTAATCTATCATTCAAAATGGATGTAAAAACTTTTCCTAAACAAGATAACAATGTAATAGGTCTATAATTTTTAGGATTCATCTTGTCTCCTTTGTTTTTGTATACTGGTATCATGTGACCTATAAGCCATGCTTCAGGCAAAATACCTGAATCAAAAACTAAGTTAAATAATTGAACATAAATATCTATCATACTATCCAAAGAAGAACAAATATATTCGTTAATTATTTTATCTTCTCCTGGTGCTTTATTATTTTTGGCATTTTTTACAGCTTTTTTTATCTCATCTTTAGTAATTTTCCCATTTAAAATGTCATTGGAGTTTTCTGGATCCATGTTATTTTGTATACTAAAATCTTCTCTTTTGTCATGCTTGTTTTTATTCAGATCTTTAAAAAAAATGGAATAATGTTTCCAGAGAAATTTTTGATTTCTCTCTTTTTCTATCTTGATTAAGGATTTTCCAAAATTCTTTCGAATTTTTTACTCTCATATATTTCATCTTTTTACGCATATCACGATTAAATTTAATTATAATTTTCATCCATAATATTTTTATAATACATTTCAGTTATTTTAACTCACTTTAACGGTTTTTTATTGATTTATTGATTTTTCATAATTTTACGTCATCTTAATTACCGGCAAGTGGCATTTCTAATTCTTAACATTAATTTCAATCAACAACAATGTACAAGGTGAGTAGGACTATATAATTAAAATAACGTTTAGTGTTTTATAATCTTATATATTGCTTTTCTTATAATTTATTTAATAATTTTATTAAAAACAAAAATCTTCATATTGTCGTGACTTTTCATTATTATTATTATTATTATTATTATTATTATTATTATTATTATTATTATTATTATTATTATTATTATTATTATTATTATTATTTTAGTGGCCAATATTAAAGAACAATGGTTATGCACGCAGACAAAACTGTGAATAAAAAGACTGAATTGTCTATCCGAAAGCAGGAACATTTTTGGATGTTTGTAAGTACATGTGTTGTTGTGTGTGTGTATGCACATTTTAAGAGTCTAAGTGATTCCTTGATCTTTTGTTTTACAGCTTTTATTGTATGTTATCTCATTTGCTTTTATTTTAAAAAAGATAATGGCAACAGTAGTATACCGCTGTTCAAAACTCGTAAATCGATGGACAAAAAACAAAATCGGGATAACAAACTAAAACTGAGGGAAACGCATTAAAATATAAGAGGAGAACAACGACACAACATTAAAATGTAACACACACAGAAAGGGACTAAGCATTAGACAAAATCCGATGAGAATAACAAATATAACATCTAAACCAAATACATGAATTTGGGATAGAAAAGTACCGTGACACGTCTTATAGTAATGTGAACTCACACTCAAATATAAGAGGAAACAAATGATACAACGGAAACACAACGTTAAAATGTAACACACACAGAAACGAATTATAATATAACAATGGCCATATTCCTGACTTGGTACAGGACATTTTTAAAGAAAAAAATGGTGGGTTGAACCTGGTTTTGTGGCATGCCAAACCTCCCGCTCTAATGGCAATGTTAAATATAACATTCCAATTACAACATGTAGGAGAACTTATTAGACAAAGAAACACACGAATAATAGCTAACCAAAGGCACCAGGTTTAAAATTCAATACGCCAGAAGCGCGCCTCGTCCACAAAAGACTTACCTGTGACGCCCAGATATGAAAGTTCGAAAGTCAAAACAAGTACAAATCTTTTGAATTTCTTTTGAAAGTTGTCAGACATGTAAATATTGGGATGAAAAGAATGCCATATATGTTATGATACTAAATTCCTAACGGGAAGGGTTGTGTCTGATATTCATATGATATTGAGCTGGCATGTCAGTTAATTGCTAGTAGCCTGTTGTTATGTACGTATTATTTTTATTTTGTTTATTTTCTTTGGTAACATCTTCTGACATCAGACCCGGTCATCTCTTGAACTGAATTTTATTGTGCGTATTGGTATGCGTTTACTTTTCTACATTGGCTAGAGGTAAAGGGGGAGTGTTGAATTTTCATAATACAAAAAAGAAGATGTGGTATGATTGCCAATGAGACAACTGTCCACAAGAGACCAAAATGATAAGACATTAACAACTATAGGTAATCGTACGGCCTTCAACAATGAGCAAATCACATAACACTAGTAAGCTATCAAAAGCCCCGATACGACATGATAAACATGTTTAACCCCGCCGCATTTTTGCGCCTGTTCCAAGTCAGGAGCCTCTGGCCTTTGTTAGTCTTGAATTATTTTTTTATTTTAGTTTCTTGTGTACAATTCGGAGTTTAGTATGGCCTTCATTATCACTGAACTAGTATCTATATTTGTTTAGGGGCCAGCTGAAGAACGCCTCCGGGTTTCTCGCTACATTGAAGACCTGTTGGTGACCTTCTGCTGTTGTCTGTTCTATGGTCGGGTTGTTGTCTCTTCGACACATTTCCCCATTTCCATTCTCAATTTAATTCAAATTTTTGGGATTATAAACAAGCAACTATTAACCAAAACGTTGAATGTACGTTTTGAAAGTTTTATTTTTTGTCTTTTTGATATCAGTCAAAAACTTCTCTCTTTTGGAAAAGCAATAGTAACACTTAGATGTATGCCTTTCACTTCAGACAAAAGAGAAGACATTGATATCTGGAAATGTCCTTTTTTCATTACAAAACCTGCATAATTTCAAGATGTGAACTTATTTTTACAGTTCATTCTTTTGTTGTACTGTTATACCACTGTCCCAGGTTAGGAGGAGGGTTGGGATCCCGCTAACATGTTTAACCCCGCCACATTATTTATGTATGTGCCTATCCCAAGTCAGGAGCCTGTAATTCAGTGGTTGTCGTTTGTGTATGTGTTACATATTTGTTTTTCGTTCATTTTGTTATACGTTAATAAGGCCGTTAGTTTTCTCGTTTGAATTGTTTTACATTGTCTTGTCGGGGCTTTTTATAGCTGACTATGCGGTATGGGCTTTGCTCATTGTTGAAGGCCGTACGGTGACCTATAGTTGTTAATGTCTGTGTCATTTTGGTCTTTTGTGGATAGTTGTTTCATTGGCAATCATACCACATCTTCTTTTTTATACATACATATAGATACGATTTGTCGTCTTTTATTTCCTATTCAAATATATTCAATCGATTAAAAAATGAAAACAGCACTTGGCTAATTGCATGCGTGTAAAGCTCGTTTCTATATAGCCGAATATTTGACAGCCAATGATGAATAAGAGTTATAAAACCAAACAAACGCCATTGTTAATATACTGATTCCCTTTAAGGTCAACTTTGCCTGATGGAGTTAAAGACTTCTTAAAAAATAATAAATTTGAAAACAGACAATTTGATAAAAACTATGTTATAAATCATGTCAATAACGAATAACTGACTTCTAAGTAGATGATACTTTTGAGAACTGATAGTCCACCGGTATAGGATACTAAAAGGCAACAGTAGAATACCGCTGTTCGAAAGTCAAAAATTGATTGAGACAAAAACAAATCCAGGTTACAGTCCCAGTCCTGAAAAAAAACACGAAAACAACACTTCATTAATTGTATGCATCCGAAGAGCTTTTCTGGAAAGCCTTCGTTAGCCATACATACAAACGGTTCAAAACTTTAGATGTATAACTCAAAACTGCAAAAAAATATATGATATACTTTCCAAATAACTCGTATTTACATCTATAATACTAAAATTACGAGGTCCAATTTGTCAGCCGTCATCACGTAAAAACGACGAATCAAAGAATTCAACTTTATATACAACTAATATAGTACAAAGGTGTAGATTAAAAATTACACCACTCCAGGCCCTTTTGTTTTCCACGTACTTAATATTGCCAATAATTAGGAAGTTCCGGGTCGAGTCCGATACCGATACCAATAGTATAATCACCTGTTACCTATTACCTTATCTGTACGTTCCGCATCTGACAAGCGCACCACCAAACGGTGTATTCAGGATTAATATGCTATATACACGGGTCATAATCACAGGGTTGACACTACTAAATTGTCAAATTGTTACCTATAGTAGTATTTTAATCCGTAAGACTTTCTAAGATAACAATACGAATACTAAAAATCTGGACTAAAAATAAGTTTCAATTTGTTAGCGGGCATGACGTAAAACAGCGAATCAAATAATTCAACTTTATTTATAACTAATATAGGACAATGCTGTTGATTAAAAAATACTCCATTCCAGGACCTTTTGTTTTCCAAATAATTAATATTACCAATAAATGATAAGTTCCAGTTCGACGGGTTCAAACAGAAAGATTTGAAAGCAGAGAAAATTGTGTATCTTATAATCGGCATGACTTTATCAGATGACAGTACTAATACTAAGATAAGGCTTGCGCATAGTTATATACTTTAATTCAGCCACGGATCCGCGATATCACGGGTGTGTTCTAGTTTTATATATTTTCATCAGTCAATCAACCTACACAAAGCTATATCTATGGTACAGCTACATGTAAACTGTGCAACGTTATAGTATCTATGGTACAGCTACATGTAAACTGTGCAACGTTATAGTATCTATGGTACAGCTACATGTAAACTGTGTAACGTTATATTCATTTAGCTTGAAACATAAACTGATAATGTAAACTATCTGAGTATTGTAATTGTTTTGTCTTTGTATTGTGCGTTAGTCTGAATTCAGAACATCCATTAAATTAATTGTCCGGATATTATTTGACTGTTGACATTGCGATAAAGGATAGCATTAGCAAATTTAAATACTAATAACAATTTTTTCTGAATGCTGCAACATATGTTCTTAGATTTCAGTTAAATGATTCAATTATTATAATGGCTATCTTAACAACAACAAATTACTATACAAATACAAACTGTATCATTATTAATAACATCATTTCAATAAAAAACAGTTTAACTAAAATCACTTTTACAGATTGATGTACCTGACCGATATCGTCATAGAATATCATCTGAATAACTACTTTTTAAAATAAAACTAACACATCCCAGGCGCATACCAAATGTAAGACCATATAAGGAAGCGATAAAAACATATATGGGAAGTACTTAAATCAGAGGCGGATTTAGGGGGGGGGGGGTGCAGGGGGCCCGGCCCCCCTTTTTGGGAAAACAATTGGTTGCTTATATAGGGAATCACTGAAGCGTGACTAGAGCGGCCCCCTCTTAGGTCAGTCAGTGGGCCCCCACTTATGAAAATTTCTGGATCCGCCACTGCAAATAAATGTATAAAATTATGGATATTAGAATATTTTATTTTGAACAAAATTTAGAAATAGATAAAAGGGTACATCTTGTAAAAATACGCATATGTCAAGTACTGTCTAGGCAGAGTGTATTCGTATATGCCACAAACCAGCCATGTATGACTTAGATACTACACAGAAAAATTGGTAAAATCGTTTTGTTAAATAATTAAGAATTCTCTGAATATATTGCCGAAATTTACCAATGGAAATTACTTTAACTTAATTTAATCTCAACAGCAATAACTTTCCTTTCCTAACTATAGATATTTCAATTTTACATTGAAAACTGTACACAAAAAGATACGTCCAAAGGGACGATTCTTCGTTCCTTAGTGTTCATTTTCCTCTTTGGACGGTGACGTTCTTTTGACACAAATTTCCGGTTTATATATATCCCAACTCTCTCTCTCTCTCTCTCTCTCTCTCTCTCTCTCTCTCTCTCTCTCTCTCTCTATATATATATATATATATGGCTAATACATATATAAGTAAGCAATGAATGTTTTGGATACTTTTTGTGCTTCTTTGTTAAAATATTTGTTTGATTTTGTTCTATTTGAGATTGTGACACCGTGATGACTGCTGTACCCCTATTTTGACAATGTTACCTATCATGTATGTTTTGTTCACGCATTGTTGTAAATAAAATGGAATTTGAAGCGACTGTCATACAAGTGAGAGGTTTAGCGCTATAAAACAAGATTCAATCCACCATTTTCTATATTTGAAAATGCTTGTAAAAATCAGGAATATGACAGTTGTTTTTAATTCGTTGGATGTGTTTTTTTCATTTGATTTTGCCATTTTATTAGGGACTTTTCGTTTTGAATTTCCTCGGAGTTCAGTATTTTTGTGATTTTACTTTTTACATGCAGTACTATTCATCCCTGCCAAATTTTATTTGTTTTTTGTATATAAGTCAGTCCTTCAGTTTTCTCGTTTGAATTGTTTTACATTAGTTATTTCGGAGCCTTTTATGACTTGCAAAGCGTTGTTGATTTTTCTGATTATTGAAGGCTAGACGATGACCTATAGTGGTTAATAACTCCGGCGTCCGGCCTTATCCCCTTGGTATTTTACTAACCCTCTATGGATCCGTAGGGGGTCGGAAGCGAACCATATAACTTATAGTATTTGGTACAGAGTTTTCTCATTGGCAATCCTACTACATTTTATTATTTTTTCATAATTTATAAAATCAGTTAATTTAGAAATGATCCGAATAATCTTATCCATCCATTGAATCATACTGTAGATTCATTAATATTCGTTGGATACTAATTTTCGTGGCTCTCGTTGGTACAGGTGAACCACGAATTTAAATGTTCAACGAATTACAAATTTTCTAATGGAATGTATGCAGACTTTGTAAAAACCAGGAATTTAAATATCCACAAATATGTAAGTTTTCCTCAATCCTCGATGCGTTTCTCTCAGTTTTAGTTTGTAACCCAGATTTGTTTGTTTTTTTTTCTTAATCGATTTATGAGTTTCGAACAGCGGTATACTACTGTTTTTTATGTACCTACAAAAATAAATGATTCCACAGTATCTAAAAGGTAGGCCATTTGAAGGTTGCTTGAGCTCAGAACTTTTTATGCCTGTTGCAACTTGCTCAGAACTTTTTATGCCTGTTGCAACTTGCTATCGATCTGTTTGAACTACTTGCTGTTAATTTCCTACAATGTGGAGCCATGTGTTCTTTATGTCACTATTTTAAAGTATTTTACCTCCATATCTTATATCTATTGGGACTATAAGGTACTAGTGAAACTAGGATAGTAAACCGTTCAATGCAGAACCAGTACTGATCAACATTTTAAGTCGTTTGGTCTTTAGTCACTAGTGGAGAGAGTTGTCTCATTGGCAATCATACCACATCTCGTCACGTAAGTGGACAATAGTTAAAAAATCTGAGGATGTTTAGTAGGGTTAACATTCAACTGCGGTTTGGTTATGATAATAACGGTAGTTGATTAACCTCAGAAGTGACCTGCTTATTAATCAAATAAACGGGTTGCAAGTTTTTTTGTACAGTATTTAAGTTATTAACTGTGTTTATTGCCTGTGATGAAAATGGAAAAGGGTGTTTTAATACTATCACGTTTAAAAAAGGCAACTCAGACGTTTTTATTTAGCGTTGACTTGTTTTCGCTTTACATTTGCGAAAACTACTCCCCTTGGAGCAAACTGATAACTTAGACGAAAACAAAATAATTAAAATAAGTACACGTTTATTATGCATTGCGGAGAACTTATAAAACAGTGAATACAATTTCTATTAAAATGAATGATGTAAAGTCATATTAAATAAATGTCTTAACAGTATTGGACATTGGTCTATTAGATGAACTGTAAGAAATACGTCATCACAAAATCTAATAATTATCTAACTGCAGCATCTGTTATTGTACTTTCTCTGTCTCAATTTCGTTCAGTTTCAACTTTTAATTTATCAGCATTGACCGTGACAACATGTCTTCTGGACTGGAGAACTCTGTATCAGACTCTAGAGAACATATAGATACCGTATGTTATAAGGAATTCCGTGGCTCTTTGCCTTATAAGAGGCCGACGGAAATTGTGTCATATAGCTATGTTGAGGCAAAACAAATCACTGCTAAATACTTTGAGGTAAGCTCCTTGATATTGTACAAATAAGCAAAGTAAAATGTTAAAAATTGCCAATCTTGCACAATATTTATTGATGTCATTAAACATGTGTTTGAAAAACTTTCAAACATAGTTATAATGGTAAACGTTGATTGTGTATTTTCAAATTTTGTTTCACATAGATAAACAACAAAAATTTTGTAAAATTAGAAAAAAAAAAAAATCATCAAATAATTGTTATACTTTGTTCTATTACCTTTATTCATCTATATCTTGACAAAAAGATGAATTTGATATGTTTTATAAATTCGCCAAGGCGCTTGAAAGCTACAACAGTTGTCATAAAGAGAACAGAAATTGCTTACCCAGGCGTCAATTAGCTTGAAAGCCACGACAGGGTTCACTAAAAGAGCTCTGTATATAAGAGCATAGCCATCCATTGGAAACTCTAAAAAGGTTAGCCGAAAAAAGGCATTTTCCCTATATACATATGTAAATTTGTCGCCAAAATTGACGTTTTCCTTAGAAAAATACAAAGAAAACAAAAATGGTGACCCCCAATTTTTATTACATATTCCGATGTAACTCGATTCAAAGAGCAAGTGTGCCAAAAGGTTTGGAAATCGGAATATATGCCATTCGGTACCGTGTTACCGTAATTAAAGCCACGACATGTTTCATTAAGAGAACAAGAATTGCTTTCCAGGCTTCAATAAGTTTGAAAGCCACGATAGGGTTCACTAAAAAAAAGCTGGGATTATTTTCCTGCCAGGATTTAATGCGCTTGAAAAGCTAAAACACATGTCATTAATAGAACAGGAATTGCTTACCCTGGCTTTAATGTGCTTGGCCGATACGATAGGTGTCATTAATAGAGCCTGAATTGCGAAATTGTGTAATTTGTGTCGTTGGATTTCTGTCTCATTGACGTACACCCCGAATAACTTTTTAGTCATAGCTAGAATAATAATATATATAATTTGCTAGCAGTGTCCAGATATCAAAGGGACATTAATTGCTAGTAGGAGAACAACATATTATCACATAGGCAACAAAAACAACAACAGATAAACAGATAAAAAAAGAAAAACAATACTCATATATAATATATAAGATAAATTAAATGATAAATTATTTATTTCAAAAGGTTATGCAGTTAAGAAAACAGTTGATCCGCACCGTGGATTTCTAATTTACATCTCAGATCACACAATTTTTAAGAAGATAATAATGCATAAACAAAAAAACAAATAAAGCAAAAACAAATAACACAGCATACAAAAACACATATATAGTACCGGTAGAGAAACTCCACTGACTTCAATAATTAGCATATAGATAGTCAAATCTAAAAATTTAAAAAAAATAAACTGCGAAAAGTTTTTTTCTTGTATATTTTCATTTTTTTCTTACAACTTTTAGATGTAGGGGAGGGTTGATATCTCACTTAACATAATTAACATCGCCTAATTTTTGCCCCTGTCCCAAGTCAGGATCCTCTGGCCTTTGTAAGGCTTGCATGGTTTTTTTAAATTTAAGATTCATTTATATGTTTTGGAGTTGAGTATGAAGTCCATTTTCACTGAACTAGTACACATTTTTATTTAGTGGCCAGCTGAGGTCCATGACTTGGTGCGGGATTTTCTCGCTGCGTTGAGGACCCATTGATGGACTTCGGTTGTTATCTGCTCTTTGGTCGGGTTGTTGTCTCTATGTTGTACCTATGAATTTTTTATACCTTTTCTGAAATTCTCCAGACATAAAATCTTTTACAAAAATTCACCCTACAACAGTTTTTATTCTTTCAAGCAAGCTCTAAATACCCGGGATTCGCGGGTGTCTTAGTAGTGTTTATATATTGTCGATTCGCTCGTGTATGTAAAAGGTATTTGATTTTAACTGAAGAAATATTTGTATTGCTGAAGTATTATTACATCAGGGGTTTCGATATCACAAACCATTCAAAACATTCACTAAATTTTTAGATCTCTTTACAGTAAACATGTTTATTCCCGCCGCATTTTTGCGCCTGTTTCTAAATTTAGGAACATCTGGTCTTTGTTAGTCTTGTATGTTTTTAAAGTTTAGATCATTTAAATACGTTTTGGAGATTAGTATGATGTCAATTTTAATTGAACTAGTATACATTTTCGTTTAGGGGCCAGCTGAGGAATATTTTGGTGGTCACCATTCCGTGATGGCCAACTGTGTTATAAAGTTTTTGAAGAGAGGTAGGAAGTTGATGATTCACGTCGTCTGCTTTAGGGTCGATTCCATTTATGATTATTTATCGTTTAAGGCTCTTAATGTGTTATCAAGCTTTAGCCATGGTACCGACTCTTATAAATGCATGCAGACCGTATTAGATGCATTTTGATTGTCTTTGTGTATACAAGAAAACCATTTTATTTTCTAGTGGGCAGGAATTTGTTACCCATATCGAACATCCAGCGAGCAGTGCCATCTTTCATAATTAATTATTTTCGTCAGATAATCACAACTTTTATCTTAATCTTGATGCAAACAATGTATCTTTATATATTTTTTGAATAGCAAAACTTAGAGGGAAACATACCTACTCTATTTCCAGAGAAACAAATTGTTGCTTCCTAGAATATTGTGTAATCTACAAACGTTCCTAGAATATTGTGTAATCTACAAACGTTCCTAGAATATTGTGTAATCTACAAATGTTACGAGGACACTAACTGACGGAAGATTTCTATTGCGATACCAGATGACCACTAGCTACATGACCTATTGTTGTGATGATGCACGATTTACCATTATTGAATTTAAACATAATTTAACAAACAATTTCGTTAATTAATAGTGTAACCAATCTGCGAGCTCTGAATATTACAGATAAATATCAATTCCGTAAATTTACTTTCCATCGATTTATCTATCAAATAGTACGTATTAAACAAAGTGTTTATGTTAACTTGATCGTTTCACAACAGATAATGATTTTAAACAACTGAGTACAAGAGTGTTTGAATACAGAAACACCCTTCTTTATATTGCTGTAGATCGTATTTGTTTTTATGTTCTTGATAGTGCCACTATACAGAGATTGTTAAACCATTCCATCTTTGTATTTTAAATTATGTTGTATTCATAATAAAACTACTGTTTGCCTTTCTAATGTATGGTTGGACGTCTGTGTCTTTGACCTTGCCCTTCTTAAATGTGTTGTCGATGTCTGCATCTTTGACCTTGTCCTTCTAAAATGTGTTGTCGATGTCTGCATCTTTGACCTTGTCCTTCTAAAATGTGTTGTCGATGTCTGCATCTTTGACCTTGTCCTTCTAAAATGTGTTGTCGATGTCTGCATCTTTGACCTTGTCCTTCTAAAATGTGTTGTCGATGTCTGCATCTTTGACCTTGTCCTTCTAAAATGTGTTGTCGATGTCTGCATCTTTGACCTTGTCCTTCTAAAATGTGTTGTCGATGTCTGCATCTTTGACCTTGTCCTTCTAAAATGTGTTGTCGATGTCTGCATCTTTGACCTTGTCCTTCTAAAATGTGTTGTCGATGTCTGCATCTTTGACCTTGCCCTTCTTAAATGTGTTGTCGATGTCTGCATCTTTGACCTTGCCCTTCTAAAATGTGTTGTCGATGTCTGCATCTTTGACCTTGCCCTTCTTTAATGTGTTGTCGATGTCTGCATCTTTGACCTTGCCCTTCTTAAATGTGTTGTCGATGTCTGCATCTTTGACCTTGTCCTTCTAAAATGTGTTGTCGATGTCTGCATCTTTGACCCATTCCCCACTTCTCATGGTATTCACGTTTTCTGTACCTCTTCAGGTGGAATATTATTGTAAATCTTATTTGGTTTTAATTTCTCATATTTGTAGCTAATTAACTAGTTTTTTATGTGATGTTCTGTCAGTGTTGTTCGTCTTTCATATGGTTTTGCACTTGATGTCATGGCTTTGTTGTAGGTTTAAACTACTTGTTGTTATTTCAGTTGATGAATTTGTATATTATTTCCTGTTTCTTTTATACCATTTTTTTTTTTTTAAATTCTATGTAACTGTTAAACCTTAAAGTTATAGTCATAGTCCAGTTATCAAAATTAATGACAATTGTTTTTACGGTCTTGAGTATCACCTAATGCGCAATGAAATATAATCCTTAGATAACTTGAAAACAGACTGATTCTAGGCATAAAGAAGCCGACTTCTTTCAGCTGTTTGGATCAAACCAAGAAAGGCAAACGAAAGCGGATCTGAAACAGTAATTTATAAACCTTGCAATTAGTTTTACATAGATATAGGAAGATGTGATGTGATTGCCAATGAGACAACTCTCCATCCAAATACAGTCTGTATTCTTCAAAAATCGAAATTTACTGCAACCAATCAAATGCGTGAATTGCTCAAGAAATGTATTTACACTGAATATAATGTATGGGAAGGGCGTAAAAATAGCGATTAAAAACTTATATTGAATACAACAAAGAAACGTTAATTGGCCAGGTAATCTGGACATGTCTTATTTACACAACAACTTGTTAATCCATTCAAATGACTTTATTACAATTACATGTGCAATTATGTTACATTTGTACCTCAACTTGAAATAAATCTGTGATCGCTTTGACAATGACAGATTTGTTCCTTAGATGTCGCAAACTAAGTTATACTGGTACGCCAGATTTTTGTCTTTACAAATTGGTCATTATTGTCGATCTATATATTTTAATAAATGAATAAGCTTTATTTAGAGTCGGCATTATACAAAACAGAACATACATGTACCATAAGCTCTCATGAGCTTTTAACCGACATGAAATACAAAAAAAGAATATATAATACACATGTAATAAGTTACATAGCACAAAATTAATCACTACGAACATTGTGGTAATGAGCAGATTATAGGCATGATAATCTGGGTGTTAAAGCCCAAAGCATATACTATTTTGGTTTCCCGCACTAAGTCAAAACTTCTACTTAAAAAAATGTGGATTGTTATCCTAGGTATACTTCTTGGAAAACAAATGTATATGGTATGCAGTGTTCAACGTGTTTGTAGAACTCTTCTCTTTGGAGACGTCAACTGTTAGGTTTCATTTTACTGTTATGTGCTGATATTATTGTCGATTTGTTGCATTTGTTTGTTTGTTTTTTAACTAATAATCTATTGTCTAGATATCGAAAACTATTTTTATCATGTTTAAACTAACTACAAAATGTGTCAAGAACAAATTAGACAACATTGAACAATTGATATTGCAATTTTAATCAATGTTTATTGTCTTAATTATCCTGTGTCAAACAGTTTGGTTAATTAAGTCAGAGGATTATCAGTAGTGTGAACTACAAATTAAATACACTACGTTCTCTTAATACACTTATAAGACACTGGTATTCTGTAGATAATACTGGTACATTTTAGATGTAAATATTAAAGATACCTGTTAACACCTTTACAAAGTATTTGATCGTAGGATAAAAAAACCACAACACGTTAAACCTTTAGAGTAATTAACAAGTTGAATTAGAATCGCCAACATCATTTAATATTTTTACCGATAATAATTGAGTGGAGCAATATCTGTAATGGAGGAACAGAACTATTCAGAGGAGAGCCGTTTATTTTTTCTTAGAGGATCTCCCGTGTCAAAACTTCGCCGTAAATTTACAAGACAAAAGACAAGTCTCGTCTCTGATATAAGTTTTAAATTAAAGAAATCTAAAACAGAAGGAGTTGCAGATAAAACAGCAGTGGATATCTCTGAATATAGTTCGGATGGACAAACTTGTTTACTTGTTGATAGTCCGTTCAGAATTCATAGGGTAAGATTCTATATGCACTCTTTAAACAACTGGATATTTTAAAATCAAATTAAAAAATGTTTTTACCTAGAACACGACCATGAATAACGATACTAATGTACAGGATTTAATCACGTATCATTGCCATTGTCAGTTGTACTAAGATGCTTTCAAATGTTATTGAAATTCAAATAGGTATTTTCCGTTTTAAAACTAAATCAACTAATATAATGATTGGTTTGTCTGATTTATTATTTTATTACAGTGATTTGAAAATATTAGTTCAGGATTTAACATAAATGCTAAACTTAATTTGTCTTGTTTTTTTTTCACATACAAAACATGTATTATATTTAGACCTTGAGAAATCATTAATTTTGATTATTTAGAATTTAAGATTTTAATTGTATTATTAAGCAGCTATCTCGAACTTCTTGAGTAAAATTATAAAAAAGAGGATGACATTTATAATTAATTTCTTAAAACTTCAAACTGTCTAATATCGTTGACCGTACAACAAGTTATCGATCCTCCTAGTATCTCTTACACATGAAACATTTATTACTTAACTACACGAGAGTCACAAGGTCGATATGAACAAAGTTGATATTTAGAGAAAACCAAAATTTCACGTATTGAAAATTTATACCCTACTGTTGTCTAATTTATTTTATCTTCAGTTTTTAGTCTCTTATTTGACGAAGATGGTTCAAGTAAGCTGTCAAGTTAGGACAATATGTTTTCAAGGATTTATTTCAACTGTATTCATGCTGAACACTGTTCTTTGTCATGTATATTAAAAATTAGTACTTTAATCTTATTTTATTAACTTTTCCTCATTTATCGTACAGTTCTAATAACTTAATATCATGTTGGGAAAACATCGACGAAACAAATAAACAAACAAACCAAAAACATTTTTTTTTAATGTTATACATTTAGGAGGTTCAACTATAATAGCTATACAATCAAGTTTTATTCATTATTTTCTTCTGATTACCAAGTCTTTAATATGACAGTTGTTTTTGATTCGCTCAATTGTTTGATAACGTTTGATTTTGACGGTCAGTTTTAATGAACTTCCTCTTTTTGAATTTACATTGGAGTTATAAAAAAGGCCATAATATGATAATTTTTGTTTTTTTTTATTTACATATTACCGTTTCTATTGAATAACGTCCTGGTTTATGATTATCGTGTCTGCCTGTTAATCAGTAGATTATATGCAATACACAATGGCCAAACAATTACCTCATTAACTTTTTTACTAATACTAGTAATACATAAGAATTAAACAGGCTAACGATGCCCTTTGTCATCATTATTATCCAACAGTATTTAAAAAATCTTGACGAAGCCTTATCTATATAATAAAGAAAGGGTATCAGATCTATAACTTTCTAATCAATCGAATGAAAACAGGATAATAATGTAATAATGAATCACATGCCCAGGAATGACCAAATATTAGTATAACTGACTCTTCGTAGAAAATAGATCATAAACAGACCAGATATAACGACTAACACAGCCCAGACTAGGTAGAACCAGAAAATATGAAGTGTTAAACCAGTTTTGCGTTCATTTATCCTAGTACCCTGTATCTTTCTGGACCATATTCCTTTTAAACAAATGCAAACATACATGGTTAAATTCATCACTAACAGGACTTAATTTCAAATATAATGAAAAGAAGGCTTGAAATTTGGTACACCGGTTGGCAAGATTATACATATACACGTGCGGTAATTTTTTTGTGTTAAAAACAATTTGTGGCCATCGGGCATTTCTGCCTTTTAGTCGGGTTGTTGTCTCTTTGACACATTCCCCATTTCCATTCTGACTCAATTTTATATGACCGCAATAGACATTTGGTTACTGGTATTACTAGTAATGATAAGCAGACACAATAAAAACCTTTAAAACTGATTAACTGTAATGTATATAATCAAACACACTTCTTTATAAATCATATCATCAACGAAAATCGTCTTCAAATTCCAACACGGCGTATCAGTAACATTTTAAAAAGGTTAGTTGTGTTAAAATAGTACGGTTTCTATAATCAAATTCATGAATTCGGCTACACGCTACTTCTGTTTTATTTATTCAAGTTGATCTTTGAATGATAAATATTGCATTAGTACGAGATTTTGTAACTCGTTAGATATTGTGCACAGTATGGCATTGATGCTGATTGCTTCGGTCACAATAATTTAAACAATATATTTATATCGAAATTTGGTAGATCTACAAAATTCAGATCTACAAAAATATTTATTTTGTATACGCCATTACCATATATCAACAGGGGCAATGTGCTTACATCGACTGAGTACATGCATAGTGTGCTTTATGTTTGAAAATTTTAATTATTCATTTTATGTATTTGATCTTTTCATTTTGCCATTAGCTTAGGGACCTTCCGTTTAGAATTTCAATCGGAGTTTCGGTATGTTTGTTATTTTACTTTTTATCAAATTCCTTCATATATACTAAGATTTGGTTAGAAAGTTTGGCCTATAATAAATGTCTACATCATCCATTTCATATATACTTGGGAATCATACCACATCTTAATTTTATATAAAAACAAAAAAAAAAAAAAAATAAACAGCGATACTGAATTACCAGACTTAAAGCACACTCTAAACAATACCAACATGTATAAAGGTTTTAATTAATTTTTGGTGACACAATGTGCATTCATTCCTTTTCATGCTATTGGCAATAATGTGTCGTTTTGTTCTGAAATATAACTTATAAACAACAACTCTTTCTATTCCAATACCATATGATGAAACAATTGGTGCATAAATACAAACTATTTAGTCTTTCAATATTTTTAAAATTTAGTTCACGAGTTACAGACGCAATATCGTGTGAATTTCTTTGAAACTAAGTACACTGATAGAAAAATAATCGGTATTAAAAAAATTGAAAGAAAAAAACACAGAAAACATCATAGACATTTTTTTTTGCTTTAAAACCAGGTACTTTGATTTTATCTCTTATTGACTGACATATCATTTATAACTTGATACATACCAATGATTATATTTTGAAAATTACATAACATTTTTACAGCGGATGGCCGTGAGGGCATTCCGGTTTATTGCTATCGCCTAGATTTCCATTACGTAACTTTTGTTTTGGGTTTTTAACCGATCTATAATATGATGAATACGTGGACATTATCAAGTGCAAACAAACATTCCTTATCGCTTGTTATAAATTTATTTCTCCAATGAATATTCATCAAATACTTTTTAAAGAAGGTAAATTAATAATATTAAAATGTTTTGTTGTATGTATATAAATATAAGTAATAAATCATTAATATCTATGAACACGTATGCGGAAAAATATCTCAAGAACGTTTGCAATCTCAAGGAACGATAACTCTGCGTAGATGATTAAACATTTTTTTGCGAAAAAAAATACGAATGCCTACTCAAATCCATTGTTTTAGAAAAATCGAATTATTACAGAAGAGTGTCCACCACGCACTTGCACTGTGCTATTATTGATATAGTAGAATAGAATGATATACAAATGCATGAACATTATATATAGATGTAACTGTAATATGCAAGTATTGATATAATACAACAATAAACCAGAGTATACTGATTTGTATCACTGCAATATAATAGTCATTACGGTGAGGTTGAATTCCCTGTCATTAATTTATCATCCACGCACGAACTTGTCACAGAAAAGTTATATCTGTACATTAACCTCACTTTTAGGTATAGAGATGGGATTTCTTTTCTGGAAAAAGTGCTTGTTGGACCGTCCACAATAACTTGCGGTCATCCGATGTTCAGTACTTCCGTACTTTGATTAATTATTTGTTTTATCAATAAACGTTTCATCTAATTATTTGCACGAAATGGGAAACATTATCAGTGCAGTTTTACCTATTCCAAGAGCGTGCTATATGTACTAAGCAATTTATTGAGAAACATGATTAATTTTGTTTGCAAAACTTAAACATTTGAAGAAAAACAAATCGAGACGTTTAATTGATAGTTAAATTATAGTGTAAATGCATATATCGCATGTTATAGAATAATATTTTTGGTTTGGTTCGTGTTGATCATTCGTTGTTCTCCGTTCTTTAATTTTCTGTGTTCTCTTTTAGATGATATGAATAATCATACTACACATAGCTGATATTTCTCAATTTAATTCTACCAGGGGGCGACAATTTAAATGCTTTAGAGCAGGCGAAAAGTTCTTTGTTATACAGGGGCACTTATTTATTGCTTTACAGGGGCGATATGAGCATTACGTAGAGAGGGCGGTAACTTCATGGTTTTAGAAGTGGCAATAAACAAATCGCTTTAGAGGGGATGACTAATTCATTGCTTTAGAAGTGGCGATGATTTCATTTCTTTAGATGGGGCGATAAAGTCAGTGCCTTAGAGGGAGTAAAAATTGTATTCCTTTATATTGGGCAATAATTGCATTGCTTTAGAGGGGGCGATAAGTACGTAATTTAGAACTAAAGCTCATATGTATTTTTCAGACCAAACATGATCGTCGAAACCATGTAGATGTCATCATTATTTTTTTTGTGCTGACAAATTGGATTTTTGTTTTTGCGTGACTGTTTTACATTTTACAATTAAAGATTATCGGGTGTTCCATTGTTGCCATTTCATAAAATCCCTCGATCTTTAGCTTTATCTCCTCATATAGACGCGAAAGACAATGGATTATTAGTGGTCTGATACACATCCTCTTTAATATGAATTTGGATACCCTGTTAAGTCTGCACAGATCATAAGAAGAATTTCAAATTCTCTGGCACCGTCCCTTGATGATTCTTGCTGGCTGGACACAGAATCTATAATCTGAAAATATGTTTTTAAAATATATTTTAATAATTTAGGAATTTGACTCATCTGCATTAAGTACAAGTAGGGACTTCCCTTTAAGCACCGACTCTTGGTGCTTTCTGCAGATAAGTCATATTAAATATCCTTTATTAAATATACTTGTTATTTGCAGTATGCCTCATAGTCAAATGTGCGAGTGCTTAATTGTTTTTTTTTTTGTTGCTATATTTTTTTCATTTTTTACATTGAGATTTCTCCGCACAAACTACTAATGCCTCATGTTTGTCTTTTCAAAGTGAAAATACACTTACCGGGTGCACTTGAGTCAATGTCAACATAGTACTCATTGAATAATAATACATTGCTACTATTTTGTCGAGTGTATTTTCTGTGGTATATTATTTTATTTTATTATTTTTATAACACTTGTTACATATCTTTTATTGTTTGTGTATTGCATAATTATTTTATTGTTTATAATAATATTGTCTGTATGCTATATGCCCCCCTGGGGCCCTAATTTGGTGAATAAAAAATATTCAATATTCATATACAGCAGAGAAAGACTATAAATAACATGTAGTTATGGACTTTGAGTGGTCAGATGAGCTTGTAATTGTAAAGCCTAAAAGATATTTAAAATATTTAAAAATAAATTATAATTCAAACAGAAGATATATCAATACAAAAATATTAAGTAATTTTGATATTCCAATTCACCATACATTGTTTTTATAAAATTACAAAAATTTAGGAGGTTTTTTTTAGGATGTGAGACTCTGCTCTAGTCGTTCAATCATTCAAAAATTGTTCAACAACTACATTCAATCGATGGCATTGGTATAATACGTTTTGAAAATTAGGTTCACATTTGTGATAGACGTTATCAAAAAAATGTGTTGCTGAACCTGACTATAATTGTCTTAAATTGATTTTTATGTTCTTAAGTATCAGATATTTGATTATGTAATTATGTAAATTGTTTTATAGATTTGATCAGACATTTCTCATTTGCAAATTAAGTTAGTCCAATCAATTATTCCTCGCTCTGAGTTTATGATAAAATCTTTCAGCTTTCTATTTGTTTGAAGTAAATACAGGCAGTAAAAGTGTCCTTAAAACACTGCCATCAAATGTTGACTTTTCAGGGCCGTAACTAGGGTTCGAATTCAGGGGAGGCAGGGGTTTGGGGACCGCCGATTGAGCCCCCTTTGATAGGGGTAAGGGGCGCAGCCCCCCGCCGATCTTTTTCTCTCAGTCATTGGCTAAAAATTACCCGTTTCCCTTCGATTTCCTTACTCTAAGAAACATCAGTATTGCTTGAACCTGGAAGAAACTTTTATGCAAAAACAAGCTGAGATTGCTGTTTGGGTTGAGCCAAGACTAGCTCCGTCTTGAAAGCTGTACTTTGACCTATATTTGTTAACATTAAATACATTGTGACCGGGGATTTTTTTCTCAAATGATATGGCTAAAATTACCCGTTTTCCTTCGATTTCCTTACTTTAAGAAAGACCAGTTTTGCTGGATCCTTGGAGCAATTTTCATGCAAACAATTATTATCTGTATTTTCTGTATTTAAAGATATTTTTTTAGAAACTGGTAAGTTCAAAAAACATATGAAGCAAGATTATAAAACACAAGATATTTTTTTTTTTTATCGAGGATCTTGAATTTCAATATTGTTGAAAGCTGAACAGACATGTATATAACATCAAACAGGGACTTTCTATACTAGTCTAGTATATACTTAGTATAGAAAGTCCCTGCAACAACGAATGGGAGTGTTTACCTACTAAGGCATTGACCATGATGTTCTCGTACGATCGGGAAACTTAAAAAAAGGATCCACTGATTCAGCCGGTAACGAATTTCCGATATCTTAAAAGATTCACAATACAAAAGGAACTTCCTCTGCTTAAATAATTGAGCCCCAAAATAAATGTGAATAGTTAAGTTTTTATTCAAAATTATCGAAAGCAAAGTTTCATACGAATACTGACCCCCTCAATACTGAACAACAGACGGACGGCCACACGAAAAAAAAAAAAAAAATAATAAAACAAATACTAAAACGGTTTACTTTCGATCAAAAATCCGGAAAATGACAGACATATCACGTATCATGATAACACTGTTAAAACTGTTAACTTGTGTTGTTTATAATATAAATTCAAGTTCTTCGTGTTCATATTGTTATTTATTTTATTTTTTTACTTCAAAAAAAAAATTTTGGTGTAGAAAATTCAGGGGAGGCAGTTGCCTCCCCTGCCTCATAGGTAGTTACGGCCCTGACTTTTCGATGAAAAATTAGTTGAAATGTAATAGACGTCACTTTTTATTCATTTCTACATCTTTTTACAAGGATTATGCTATGTTTCAGCAATTAGATCAAAGAGACGAGATCAGTAGATATCATTTTTTTGTCATTCAAATGAAAAATCATTTTAATCAAATTAGAACGAGCAATTCTAGAATTATCAATCAATAAAAACTTTGACGTTAAGATAGTATGAAGATTTCAAAAACGATTTCTAGTGAACATGCGCTGAAATATAGGAAATGTATGACTTCAACGTCTAATGTCAAGGGAATGTATGCTTTTAAAATATCGAAAATGTATCACTGTAACGTCTAAATTATCAAAAGAACATATGACGTACTAGTAATAAAGGCAATGCATGCCATGGCTGTGACGTCTAATCATGCTAATGAAACATTACCATTATAAACTCTTTTGCTTAGGAACGACATCAAAAGTTCAATGAAGGATAAAAAAAACTTAATTCACATAGTTTTTTCACTGACCCCCCACCCCTTCTTAACTTAATTTGGGAAAAAATGATTGACCCATATGGATATATGTAAAAATCAATGTCGGATAACCAAATCTTGCTGCAGTTCACCTCCCCCCCCTATATTTTAGTTTGAAATATGTACCTTTTATGTTTGACCTTACAACTAGAATGTGTTTCGTAGTCTATGTTGTATTGTCACCTCGGGAATTATTATATTTGATTTGTATTTATCATATAGAATTTCGACTGTTGATTTGTGTTTTAGTGTTTTGTCCTCTACAAATATGACCTTTGAGATGCTTCTTGCAAGTAGACTAAGGTTATTAAATTTCAACTATTCAATTGCCATCCTTGATCGTAAATTGTTCATTGGAGTTTTGATTTGTATCGTTCCTAGTATATGCTGCCCTAAAGATCATATTCCGATTCTTATCAATCTTTTCATGAAGATGGTTGCATTGTACTTTGTTTCCAAATAAGTACATTTAGATATAAAAGACTAAGTCGTTTGTGATCAATAATTAAAAAAACAGTTTCTTGTTTTTAATGTGACTTCAAAATGACTATTTCCATAGTTGAGAACATTTTTAACTTCTGTTTTTAGTTAAAGCTATTAACAATCGACATCCATACTTCTCTGGTGCATACTATCTGATTATATTGTGTTAATGGTACAATTACTTAACAGTAAAATGAGTACCCTTTAAGATCGTTAATCTATAAATCTATAAATTTCAAATACCTTAAGTGCTTTCGAAGCCTCTCGTTGTTCTCAGTTGTAAAACGATAAATAAATGTTTGAACAGAAGCCCGTCGAATCAGAGCTATTAGAAATCTGAAGAAGTATTGTGCAATACCAAACTTTATGCAACTTTATTCATGTAATTTCCGTCAAATTTATGGGGGAAAGGTAAACGTCGCGACAAATCGTTTAAATGCCACCATTAGTTGTGTGTATAGGTGTAAATTTTAGGACAAATAACTAAATATAGACCATAAACAAAAATATTAAACATTGGTATGGAACGTGATCGAAATACTCATCTTCTAAGGCTAGTTTCTGGAGGTAAAAATAAAAAAGGCAAACTCAACTTAAAACATGTGGTTGGTGAAAATAACGGGAACATATCTCTCTTGTCTATGACGGATACAAGTTCTATAGGTAGTGATTTATCTACATGTCCAGTACATTGTACACCAGAAGAATGCTTTCTAGAAGTAAGTTGGTTCACATTATTTCTACAAACAATTCAATATACTGTTTTTTATGTTTGTTGACGTTCTATTCTTAATGCTGCATAATGCCCAATGTTTTGGTTGTAATAAAATATAATACATAAATTTGCTTGATTATGATTATTTGTTAAGATTGTGAAGATGTTTCAGAAAAAATAAGTGGACTCAAAGTTGTCTGTTCGCATTTCTGTCCATCTGTCTGCCCGTATGTTTGCCCGAACAAATGGTGTTCTGATATATTAACGTTCATTGTAACCTCGGATAGAGATTTGGGATTACGGGGATTTACACTCGCTAATTTACTAATGACGACTTTAGTTCCCACTATATATCCTTTGATTATGGAGGAACCATAGTTAAAGATGATACTGATCTTTGTTATAATGAACATCCAATCTGATATAGAAGATTATATAACAAATCAAAAGTTACTAGAGTAAACTTAACTTCGAATGATTGCATTATTGAAAATCAAATCGGATTTTCTCTTTTTCTATATTAGCAAACAATTTCTATAAATCTCAATTGAGGGAAACTTTGAGTACACGAATCTGTACTATAGTTCACATGACAGATATAGCCTAAGGGGACGACCATTTGATTAATCGTTTTCTCCGTTTTTTCAAAAATACCGGCGAGTTTATCGGCTGAGCACAACTTTAGTACTATTAGTTAGTTGCCCTGGCAGTTTGCTAACTTTCTGCAGCTATCTATAGGGGGTCGCATGTATAGTTTGTCCACAATTAATTAAACGGAAGTGACTTTCCAGACTGTCATAGATTTCCGAGAGTGTGCTAAATGCCGAAAGTTGTTACAACAAAGCATACATCTACTGGTATCAATTTGTTGCCCTGTTCCTATGCTACACGTCGATATCAATTTTTTATATGTGGCCCAAATATTACGCCCGCAACGTCTGTCAACCTAAGGTGTGCGTGTTTACGATTACGTTAACAAAATGACACCTCCGCTAACGTTATTGGGTTTAATCGTTTTCTCCGTTTTTTTTCAAAAATACCGGCGAGTTTATCGGCTGAGCACAACTTTAGTGCTATTAGTTAGTTGCCCTGTTCATATGCTACAAGTCGATATCAATTTTTTATATGTGGCCCAA
The DNA here is from genome assembly GCF_965363235.1 of Mytilus galloprovincialis. NCBI lineage: Eukaryota > Metazoa > Mollusca > Bivalvia > Mytilida > Mytilidae > Mytilus > Mytilus galloprovincialis. Next base: position 129,795,095 of record NC_134838.1, on the reverse strand, counting down.
ATATTACGCCCGCAACGTCTGTCAACCTAAGGTGTGCGTGTTTACGATTACGTTAACAAAATGACACCTCCGCTAACGTTATTGGGTTTAATCGTTTTCTCCGTTTTTTTTTTCAAAAATACCGGCGAGTTTATCGGCTGAGCACAACTTTAGTGCTATTAGTTAGTTGCCCTGTTCATATGCTACAAGTCGATATCAATTTTTTATATGTGGCCCAAATATTACGCCCGCAACGTCTGTCAACCTTAGGTGTGCGTGTTTACGATTACGTTAACAAAATGACACCTCCGCTAACGTTACTGGGTTTAATCGTTTTCTCCGTTTTTTCAAAAAAATATTGGCGAGTTTATCGGCTGAGCACAACTTAAGTGCTATTAGTTAGTTGCCCTGTTCCTATGCTACAAGTCGATATCAATTTTTGATATGTGGCCCAAATATTACGCCCGCAACGTCTGTCAACCTAAGGTGTGCGTGTTTACGATTACGTTAACAAAATGACACCTCCGATAACGTTATTGGGTTTAATCGTTTTCTCCGTTTTTTTTTCAAAAATACCGGCGAGTTTATCGGCTGAGCACAACTTTAGTGCTATTAGTTAGTTGCCCTGTTCCTATGCTACAAGTCGATATCAATTTTTTATATGTGGCCCAAATATTACGCCCGCAACGTCTGTCAACCTAAGGTGTGCGTGTTTACGATTACGTTAACAAAATGACACCTCCGCTAACGTTATTGGGTTTAATCGTTTTCTCCGTTTTTTCAAAAAATACCGGCGAGTTTATCGGCTGAGCACAACTTTAGTGCTATCAGTTAGTTGCCCTGGCAGTTTGCTAACTTTCTGCAGCTATTTTTAGGGGGTCGCATGTATAGTTTGTCCACAATTTATTAAACGGAAGTGACTTTCCAGACTGTCATAGATTTCCGAGAGTGTGCTAAATGCCGAAAGATGTTACAACAAAGCATACATCTACTGGTATCAATTTGTTGCCCTGTTCCTATGCTACAAGTCGATATCAATTTTTTATATGTGGCCCAAATATTGATTTCGTACATAGTATTAAAGTTTGGTTGTAACAGAGACATATATACACATGTGTATATATGTCTCTGGTTGTAACTAGCCTCTTTTAAAAGTATTGGGAAGTATATTTCGGCGAGCGGAGCGAGGCAAATTTTTTTTTAAAGGGTTTTGGAGCCTCTGAAGGCCCAAGAAGCTGTAGAACAAATGATGCAAAATCATGCTTTCTGGGTGTTCCGAAGACCCTTTTATAATCTGAAAATGCAAGTTTTGTTTTAATAATTTTTTAACAATATTTTGGTCTCAAAGCAAAATGTATAAATTTAGTGTAAGACTTAGGTTTCTAGGGACAACATCAAACGACCAATGTGCATGATAAAGCAAAAATGGAATTCACATAGTTAAGTCTGTGGCTGCTGTTTTTGTTAACTCATGATAAAGTTCAAAACAAAATTACTAGATTACAAAAGGAATGCAACACTAACAGAATGCAGAAGGGCAATCAACGAACAAAAGACAAATAAATAAGGAACATTGATCCCGAAAAATCAGGGCTACGTCTGCGGGAAAACAGAACTTGCTTCCTGCAAGGCACTCGCCGTGAACACATTTTGATATGGAGACAAGCGTTTGGTTTTGAAATTTCCTACATGAAGCATTTGCCTCAATGTAGTTACGGCCCTGTTAAAATAAAAGTGAGGTAATGTTTTCTGAGACAATATACCTCAAGTTAAATGAAACCAATTTTCAAACATTTCTAGTATATTGAAAAAATATTTATACTTTTATTATTAAAAAAATTGGGAAGAGTTTCCCGATTTATTTTGGTAAAAAAGATGAATTTATGAAGAATCTGGTGCCATCTCATACTTTCGATTAGACCTGCTGAGTTATTTATTTTCCATACATTGCAAGTCAGGTAATTTATTTTCAAACTACCACAGAACAAACCATTTATTTTTGTGATTATCAAGGCCAAGTTATTTATTTTCAAAATCCTCCTGCCCCCCCCCCCCCCACCAAGAATATCAAATGGTCGTCCCCTCTTAGAATGCAGATATAGATGAGAATGATGCAATATAAAAATGATTTGAATTAAAATTATACTGACTGACTTGACTGTTTCACAGATGATAGCGGATGTCCTTAATGTTATAACTACTATCCAGTCCACTGTTCTCGAAAGTGACCTACCAAATTAGACACGACGGGTGCCACATGTGGAGCAGGATCTGATTGTCCTTCCCGAGCACCTGAGACCTACACCCGTTTGTTGTGGTGTACGTGTTTCTCAGTCTTTATATTGTGTTTTGTGTGCTATTATTCCTCAGTCACCTTTGGGGTGAATATACCTATACAATGTATGCACTTATGAGTTCATAGTATAGTACGTTGGTTCGTATGTCTTGTTCAGAAAAGGTAACAAATATAATAAACTGATTATAGAAATTTTAACACAAAGATAATATTTATAAAATGAATCGATTTGAGAATAAAAGGTATACTTCATGTCGCTGATTGAAAAACAGAAAAGAGCGTAAAGTATTAACCTAATCGTCAAAAGCATAAAATGAACCTTTAAACTACCTAAATATTAACAAAAAAAATTAGTAAATAATTAGAAAGACAACTTGATTTTACTAACCCTCCGACACAAAACATCCAAAAAGTTGTGAGATAAAATGGCCCGAAAACACAGTTATTTCGTAGTGTATTCTTTTTAGACAATAAATTCAAATTGAAAAAAATGCACTTGCTCTATCTAAAGAAAGATTTTTACAATGTAATGTACTACTAGTGGGACACATAGTATCAGAATTATCGAACTACTACCAGCTCTAATTCAAAATATTGACAATTCTGTGTTAAGGGGGTCTAAAATTCAGTTTGACAGCTTCAGAAGTAATAAAAATTGACCTTTTTCACATGGACTAAATCACTTCTCAACTTCAGCCCCCACACTTTTTTTAATATGTAATTTCATCTCCCTACTTATAATTTCATGCATTTAATATCAAGAAATAAATTACGAAAGCGTATCAAATAAAAAATGCAAGTTATACATTGTTCACACTAGGAACTATATTAGACAATGAAAACCAAACCAAAGGACGATAACTGTGTCCTTGGACCAAATGTCCATTATTAATCAGAAAATGCTGTCTAAATTATTAACATTCAGGATTCCCTGAAGAAAGGATAAAACGCCATCTCATCAACCAAACACCAACTTTTCAGAAAAATTATATACTCTTACCTTTAAAATAATAATTGGAGTCGAACAGCTCAATGTAAAATAATGGATCTCAAATATTCAGTTTCTACTTAAAATGAAATTTAATAAAATCTTACTATTAATGCTAATATTTCATGATTAAAAAAGTAAAGTATAATCTTTTAATAAATGTAACTGATAAAAATCATGTTAGAACTGTGTATATTAAGCTTGTGGAAGGGTAGATTAAGATTTAGTACATGCTGCGCGTTGATATCATATAGTGAGTTTTTTTCAAACTCCTTATCAAGTATAGAAATATTTACTGCAAGGTTTCTTAAAATGCCAAATTTCATATTTCAAAGTGTCCCTCTTTTAAACTTATCCTTAAAGAATTAATTGGTAACTCGATACTTGAAAATCTCCATTAAGTTTGCAATGGCAATAACCGGAGTCATATTTTGCAATTTTGAAAGTGTCAATAAAGATCCTTTTCTTCAATGTTTTTGCATCTGGCCTTAATTCATCAAGAAGTTTGTTTTTTATTCAAACATGAAGCAACACCCTGTTTTGTTCTCTTCTCAAGAAATAATCAATAAGCATCACATTAAAAGTTTTTTGTCATGTTTTTGATTTGAACTTTTCCATTAATTTCCACTCATCTAATAATCGCCGAATAATGAGAGGAAACAAATGGTACCACGTTCTTTGAACCAGATACACATTATTACCATAAATGTCTCTTCGGTGTATATGTTCAAGACTGATATGGAGATGTGAAGAGATATATTGTTGCCTGAATTTACCGTTGTGTTTTGTTTTTTTATTGTGAAGTAATTGCTATTCGAAGTAGTTTTTGCTTTAACAACATGAATACTGAAAAAATGTACAAATTTTGTAGCAAGTATTCACTAATCATTCGTAACAGACCTGAAGCCTATTCGCTCAACGAATTTCATAAAACGAAATACACAAATATAAATCAGCAGACCGAGTCTTCAATAAATCGGATGATGCTCGTGTTACAAGAACGAGAAAAGGGAAAGACATTTTGTAATGAAATGAAATCTGAAGTTGACTGTTTGATAACGTTTATGTCTTTATTAAGATGTACTGTATGCAATGCATGTAATTAATTTTTCACCAAACGAAAAATATATGCACTTCTCGAAACGTGTTTCTGTAAAAAATAGAAATTATTTTGTCAAACGAATTCTTTAATTAATTAAAAACTTAATATCCCAAAACATTTGTTTATTTGACAATTATTTGCTATTTTTAACAAAACAGTAGTTGACCTGAATAGTTTTACACCAGGGTATTTGATTGTTGGATCACTTCACGTATCAGAAACCGTCATTAGTTTTTAGACAATGCATTGTAAAATTATGTGTTTGCTTGCTTAGAGTATGATTACTATCGGGAGGGTAATAGAACCTCAGATGTAATGTCTAGTAATAGTTCTCTGTGATTTTAATTATCGGGAGGGCAATAGAACATCAAATATAATGTCTAGTAATAGTTTTCTGTGAATTTATCTATCGGGAGGGTAATAGAACCTCAGATGTTGAGTCTCGTAATAGTTATCTGTGTGCACAACTAATTGTTTTCTTTTTCAATCAATTGGAGATGAAAACTCAAAGTACTTCCAATTATGTTTAAAATTTTGCAATTAAGAAATCGATCAAAAGCAATACAATATTTTATAACCGCTACCTATTATTATTTGACTTTTTAAATTGATTTCTGGAGTTTGGCCAAGTATTTTTTTAAGGAATTAATTCAATAGTTAATTCGAAACTGACTGGACGTAAATATGAAATTTAAAAATCGAGATGACAGTAAAATACATCCAATGGTACCAGTTATATATGATCAACATTCACATCTTAAGGTAGGAAACCACTCAAATTAACATGAGATAATTCAAGTAGGTAAAACCATGGGAGATAATTCAAGTAGGTAATACCATGGGAGATAATTCAAGTAGGTAAAACCATGGGAGATAATTCAAGAAGGTAATACCATGGAAGATAATTCAAGAAGGTAAAACCATGGGAGATAATTCAAGTAGGTAATACCATGAGAGATAATTCAATTAGGTAATACCAAGGGAGATAATTCAAGTAGGTTAAACCAAGGGAGATAATTGAAATAAGTAATACCAAGAGAGATAATTCAAGTAGGTTAAACCATGGGAGATAATTCAAGAAGATAATACCATGGGAGATAATTCAAGTAGGTAAAACTGTAGGAGATAATTCAAGTAGGTAATAACATGGGAGATAATTCAAGTAGGTAATACCAAGGGAGATAATTAAAATAGGTAATACCAAGGGAGATAATAAAAGTAGGTGATGCCACGGGAGATAATTCAAGTAGGTAATACCATGGGAGATAATTCAAGTAGGCAATACCATGACAGATAATTCAAGTAGGTAATACCATGGGAGACAATTCAAGTAGGTAATTCCATGGGAGATTATTCAAGTAAGTAATACCATGGGAGATGATTCAAGTAAGGAATTCCATGGGAGATAATTCAAATAGGTAATACCATGGGAGATAGTTCAAGTAGGTAATACCATGGGAGATAATTCAAGTAGGTTGTACCATGGGAGATAATTCAATTAAGTTATACCATAGGAGATAATTCAAGTAAACAATACCATGGGAGATAATTCAAGTAGGTAATACCATAGGATCATTATTTTAGGTTAACGTGTTAACTCACATCTCAAATTCTATAAAATGCGATGGATAACCATTGAACATTTATATTGCCATTTAACATAATTCAGGTTGAAATACTTAGTTAGGTATAAATACATCAACAGATGATAAACTATCACATCTATAGCGCGTGATTCGGGTAGGAATACCAAAAACAAATGACCAGAATTCAGATCTTCATGTTGGTTGACATTGGCAGGAAATGATTCAATTTAGGATGGGTAACATTAATGATTTAATCTTGACACAAGATGTATCCAATGGCCTACACTCATTAAGATAAAGATCGGTTGTATCAAACATAAGTGAAATAATAACATGCGTTAGGAACGTAATTTCCGCTGGTAAACCATTAATACAACTATGCATTAGAATCTTTCAGCTGGTAAATATTAGAGATCTTTAACAAAGAGTCGCTCACTAAAATTCAAGTAGTGTCAACTTCCACCATATGTCTTATTTTAAAATCATTAGTTTATATAAAAATGTTTTCTACATAAAAAAAAAAACCAATTGTTGAATAAACTTCTAAATTTACAGATTGGGTACTAGCTCTCTTTAAAGTTATATATCCTTATTAGACACTCAAACCCAAATATTTGAAAGGCAAGAAAGTTGGCGATGCAAATAAATGATGAGCTTTTGTCCATAAGGAATACAATAATTAATAGCACAATCTTCATAGGGTCAGCTGTGCTTGAGCGACTAGAGCATTATATCTTAGTAATGTCTTGTAACCAACGGCGAGTGTAAGACAAGGATGTTATATACCACATAAGTACTAAAGCACTCTATAATTAGCTGATCAAACCCTCGGGGACAATAAACATCATTATCATACATCTTTTTATAGAATGGATATATTCTTTTATAGGCAGCATCAAAAGGGAAACAACAGGAATTCCAGAGATTGTACGTAGAGAATCCTGAGAGACTCCATATACAAGACAGCAATGGTAACACCGCACTTCACCACGCCTCCATTAATGGTCACCTACATATTGTAGACTTCATCATACAACACGATGGGGGTAAGATCTTAATATATACTCGTAAACACACAAGGTATATTTATTATTACTTAACCACGCCTCCATTAATGAACACTTACATATTGTAGACTTTATCTTACAACATGATGGGGGTAAGTGTGAGCCAAAATTTGTTCCTGTGAAAAAAGTTCCACTGGAACTAATTTCACTGAAAATATGTTCTGGGATAACTTTTTCACAAACAATTTCTATATAATTTGTTCCATCTCTTTGAAATAAGTTCCACACTTTACCTGGTGAAAAAAGTTCTGGGTTTGTGAAATTTGTTCCTTACCTAGTGAAATAAGTTCCTGTTTTGTGAGATTTGTTCCTTGCTTGGTGAAATAAGTTCTGGATTTGTGAGATTTGTTCCTAAACTGGTGAAATAAGTTCCTTGTCTGTGAAATATGTTCCACTGGTTAAACAAGTCATTGTTTAATCATACGTTTTTTGATTGAGTTAAGTCTACCAATTGATATTTTATCGTATGTTTTTCTTTGTTGTGAAGTTATGCTATTGTTTCAGAAAAAGGGAGAAGGTTTGGATCCATTAAAACGTTTAATCCCGCTGCAAATGTTTGCACCTGTCCTAAGTCAGGAATCTGATGTACAGTAGTTGTCGTTTGTTTATGTAATATATACGTGTTTCTCGTTTCTCGTTTTGTTTATATAGATTAGACCGTTGGTTTTCCCGTTTGAATGGTTTTACACTAGTAATTTTGGGGCCCTTTATAGCTTGTTGTTCGGTGTGAGCCAAGGCTCCGTGTTGAAGGCCGTACTTTAACCTATAATGGTTTACTTTTTAAATTGTTATTTGTATGGAGAGTTGTCTCATTGGCACTCACACCACATCTTCCTATATCTATATCTTATATACTGAGCACTTGTCATCAGTGACTTTAAAGTCATTATGAAAAACATGTATTATATCGATAATTTAATGAATAAAAAGTGTAAACATCCAATTTGGATCATTTGGAGTGAAACAAAAATTTCATAACATACTCAATTAATAATACTAAAAATGACACTTGCGAACAAGGAAAGAGTAGAATAAGAAATATTAATAAGTCATTCCGAAAAAAGGTATTACAGTTAAAGGTGAACATTTGTACTAAATTGAAGAAGACAAAGTGACTGATCAATTATATTAAAAGACATATAAAAGAATCAAAAGACACTCTTCTGAAACTGTGCAATGACCTTAGCTAAGTACGTGTATGATTAGAACACCCATGACAGATCAACGGAAAACAAGGAGGTCGAATACCATATAAATGATAAAACATGGCTACAAATTATGATACATTATCATCGCTTTTATTTCTTATCTTCATCCTACAGTCATGCCTTCGATTGCAAATGTACCCCATGCAAGCACAGTACAGCATCCAGCTTGCATTATAATCTTTAAGTGTAACAAGAAAATATTTCGCTGTGCAATATGTTAAAGGTACTTTTCTGTGAAATAGGTTCGTATTCATTGATTTCCATAAAATACCTTCTTTCAAAACTAATTTCACAGGAACTTATTTCACTCTTTTTTTTCTCAAATTTTAATATTGGAACAAAACTCATGGAGCTGTGATTTTTGTTCCGGAACCTATTTCACATTTGGTAAAAAACAATAGTTCCGAAACAAATTGTATAGTGCTGGAACATATTTTCTGTGATATAAGTTCCGCCAGAACATATTTACTATGATATTTGTTCCTGGCATAACAAATGTCATGCCGGAACACATTTTTTGTAACAAAAGATCTTATATACTATTACACCCACATCGTATATCTATTATTATTTCCCAACGCCTTAACCAATGGACACCTACATATCGTAGACTTTATCATACAACACGATGGGGGTAAGGATATATATATATATAATTGAGGATCACCTCCGGGTGCAGGATTTTCTCGATGCGTTGAAGACCCTTTGGTGAACTTCTGTTGTCTGTTCTATGATCGAGTTGTTGTCTCTTTGACATATTCCCCATTTCCATTCTCAATTTTATCGCAAACACTCAAAATATATTTATTTTCTAAGATTCTTTCGTCATTTGTATATCGTCTTATGCATTTGAGTTTATCAGCAGAATTGTTTAAAAGAGTGTTATTGAATTTTCATTTCTTTCAAAGGATTGCTAGCTATATCAGAGGTGCGCTAACCAACAAAAACACATCCGAAATGTTGTAGATGTAATAAAAGAAGAGTGTGGTATGATTGTTAATGATACAAATTTCCACCATAGACCAAAATTATATAGAGGTTTCAACTAGTATCACTGTGTGACCTTCTTCAAGGAGCAAAACCCACACAAGTCATCAAATGACAAATTCAAACAAGAAAACTAACAGCCTGTTTTATGTACAGAGCAATATATTCACACACAATTTGATAATTTGTAAAAGAACGGAATTATGGGCTCCTGACTTGTCACAGATAGTATGTTCATCGAAAGATCCTCTTTTTAGTTTATTAATTTCTTCTTTCTAATAATTGACAATTAAAACCTTTTTGTTATATTAGTCTGAAAAAACAATACAGAAATTTTACGTTATCTAATTACAGATATAAACGCTATAAACAGCAGTGGTGACACACCCCTACATGAAGCAGTTAGGCATGAACAAACCATTATAATAGACTTTCTTCTGAAAAATGAAGCAGATTCGTCCATTCTCAATGACCTTCAGATGGCACCTATACATCTAGCCATCGATTCTGATTCGCTCAAATCATTAGAGGTATATATTATCATATAAGATCAACTGCACTTTCTATTGGTCCGAAGTTGGATAAATAATATAACTCTTGTAACTAATCCAGAGAGTATATATAATAGAATGTCAATTACAATGAAGTTAGAGATTTAATTTAGGAAACCTTATTTGATTCTAACAAAAGCGTAAAAAATCATTCCAAACTTTTATCTTTAAAATAAAAATTCAGGTTTTATTAATGTCCAAACTAGTTCGTTCTCTTTTTTATTTTGAGATTGGTATCGCATCATAATTACAGTTATTTTTATACACTTGTTGTAAAGAAGATCAAAATCTTTAGTACACTGATAAAATCATTGTACGCTTGGTGGATAACAATTAATATTAATTAACAAAAAACACCGAGAGTTATCAAAATAGAACGTTGTTTTAATAACTTAATTGAAAAAAAAAATATATAACAAACCATATGTAAATGTTTGAACATTAGAAAATCGAAAATCAAAGAAAAAAAAAAAAAAAGCTTTTATGGATGAGATAATATAACAGTTAAGGACACCAAGCTATACAGGGACAGATTTATTTGTATAACATTGGTCGGGTGACTCATTTATATTTTACATTATTCAGTGTTGTCTGTGTTCATAGTTCTATTTTATGATATATCACACTGAAGACATTGTTTTCATTTGAAAACACCATCATCTTTTTATCTTTTGGTATTACTTTTGTTTAAGCTGTATAATGCTTGTTAGATAAATTGTTAGACCTTTTCGTGATTTCCAGACTTCCCAATAACCATGACAGTAGGTGCTCTTTGCTAAACTTTATAATGATTTATTTTGAGAAATTTGTTTTTAATATCAGATCTTGTACCTGTCTTTTGATGGAGGTACTTGCGTCAGTAAACAGTATTAATCCACAATACGATACAACATTGGGGTCACAGTAAATATCACATTAGCAATGCCTTCTTAACGTTTTCAAATCATATTATTTTAGGCTTTATTAAAACATAAAAGTGTCAACGTTAAACTAGCTGGCGAATCTGGATTTACACCCCTCCATTACTGTGCATATAGAGACAGAGCGGAAGGTGCTAAACTATTGGTAAGTTTGTAGAAAGAGAAAACAAGCGAAACAGAATTATTAAAGAACACAGTATAGATTATATGTCAGGATTTAACAAACTGCGATTACGATAGGATGGACTATGCCAATATGTTGCCTGATCTCAGTTATGGTACTGAGTAGAAATCACAAATATTGTTCTATTTGTATATGCTAATATAGTATTTAAATAGTTTCAAAGGCAGCAATGTACCGCCCTCGTGGAAAGCTCTATTCGGAATTCGAAGTTTCCTTGTCTGTTTCGGCTATACCAATTGCCTTTTTTTTGGATGTATCAGCTGTCCAACATTTGTAAATGTTTTGGCATTTCAAAAATTTTGAACTCTAACATCACAAAAGAGACATTAATCGTTGAAATGCGCATCTGGTGCAATGCCATTGGTACGGATAATGTTTCATGCTAATTTTAGACTTGACTGCTTCTTTAAAGTCCAAAAGTGCAATTTGAGCAGCTAGATATGGTATACAAGCCTCTCCATTGTTAAAGTCCCACTCTGTTCATTATCTGTCAATCATAACGTTTACGCTGTTAGCGTATTATGTCTTCTTGTAATTTAACAAATAACATGTAGTATCTGTAAACAATATTGCTATGTTTGACAGGTCTGTAATCTACTGACGAGAAGGCTGTCGTAAATTAGGTATAGGAGGCAGAACTCGATTGAACGTCAATTCTGCCATATCATTAAATCATGCTTTTTCCATTTTATCTCTATCATCGTTTTAGCTCAAACATGGAGCCAAACCCTGTATGAAGTGTAACCATGGATACTATCCTATTCATATTGCTGCACGAGCGGCTGCTGCTACCACACTAGATGTGATAATAAAATATGGTATGTAGGCTGTTTTACTTACTTTACTTAACAGAACTAGTATAGTCGTTTTTAAGATAAATTAAAAAAAAAATGCAATACACATGAAATTACATACAGTTGTTAACAGAATGATATTGTTTTCTATTTAAATCCATTTTTATAAATTCTTAACCTCGTCCACTTTCTGTTTCCTTTTTAAAAAATATTTGCCTTGTTAACACTGATTCTCTTATTCCTTACTTTATGTATTATCGTACTGTTTTTCAAAGTAATAAATCCAACTTTAGAAATAATATAAAAATTAAAATAGATGAAGTTGAAGTTTAACATGGTATGTTTGAGTGAAAAAGATACTTGCATATGATTACAGTTGAAGCACTAGGTTACACAAGAGCTGAAGTTCTGTCATTTGAAGATAAAGAAAATAATACAGCCTTGCATTCATCTGTTAATAGCGGTAACCCTGAGGTAAATATAACTTGGTTAGGAATTCGTCAATAGTGCTTACTCATATATGGTTATATATCTGTTAACAGTGCTTTACTCGGGGTTTAAATATTATATGGTTAGGTATTTATTAATAGTGTTTACTCTGAAGGAAAATATGATTTGGTTAGGTATTTATCAATAGTGTTTACTCTGGAGGAAAATATGATTTGGTTCCTTACTCTGGAGGAAAATATGATTTGGTTAGGTATTTATCAATAGTGTTTACTTTGGAGGAAAATATGATTTAGTTAGATATTTATCAATAGTGTTTACTCTGGAGGAAAATAGGATTTGGTTAGGTATTTATCAATAGTGTTTACTCTGGAGGAAAATATAATTTGGTTAGGTATTTATCAATAGTGTTTACTCTGGAGGAAAATATGATTTGGTTAGGTATTTATCAATAGTGTTTACTCTGGAGGAAAATATGATTTGGTTAGCTATTTATCATTAGTGTTTACTCTGGAGGAAAATTTGAGTTGGTTAGGTATTTATCAATAGTGTTTACTCTGGAGGAAAATATGAGTTGGTTAGCTATTTATCAATAGTGTTTACTCTGGCGGAAAATATGAGTTGGTTAGGTATTTATCAATAGTGTTTACTCTGGAGGAAAATATGATTTAGTTAGGTATTGATCAATAGTGTTTACTCTGGAGGAAAATTTGAGTTGGTTAGGTATTTATCAATAGTGTTTACTCTGGAAGAAAATATGATTTGGTTATATATCTGTTAACAGTGCTTTACTCTGGAGGAAAATATGATTTGGTTAGGTATTTATCAATAGTGTTTACTCTGGAGGAAAATATAATTTGGTTAGGTATTTATCAATCGTGTTTACTCTGGAGGAAAATATGATTTGGTTATATATCTGTTAACAGTGCTTTACTCTGGAAGAAAATATGATTTGGTTAGGTATTTATCAATAGTGTTTACTCTGGAGGAAAATATAATTTGGTTAGGTATTTATCAATAGTATTTACTCTGGAGGAAAATATGATTTAGTTAGGTATTTATCAATAGTGTTTACTCTGGAGGAAAATATGATTTGGTTAGGTATTTATCAATAGTGTTTACTCTGGAGGAAAATATGATTTGGTTAGCTATTTATCATTAGTGTTTACTCTGGAGGAAAATTTGAGTTGGTTAGGTATTTATCAATAGTGTTTACTCTGGAGGAAAATATGAGTTGGTTAGCTATTTATCAATAGTGTTTACTCTGGAGGAAAATATGAGTTGGTTAGGTATTTATCAATAGTGTTTACTCTGGAGGAAAATATGATTTAGTTAGGTATTGATCAATAGTGTTTACTCTGGAGGAAAATATGATTTGGTTAGGTATTTATCAATAGTGTTTACTCTGGAGGAAAATATGATTTGGTTAGCTATTTATCAATAGTGTTTACTCTGGAGGAAAATTTGAGTTGGTTAGGTATTTATCAATAGTGTTTACTCTGGAGGAAAATATGAGTTGGTTAGGTATTTATCAATAGTGTTTACTCTGGAGGAAAATATGATTTGGTTAGGTATTTATCAATAGTGTTTACTCTGGAGGAAAATTTGATTTGGTTAGGTACATGTATCTGTCAATAGCGGGTTACTATTGTTTGTTGAGCTTCCTGAAAATAGTGGCTATATGTTTAAATAGATTGATAAGAAACAGAAAGCACACCATCTGCTGTTTATTTGTTGTGTCATGAGGACATGTACACATGTATAATAAGGTCCAGGAGAACTATGCACCAGAAGTCAACTGCCCTAAGTATATAGAATAAACTGGTACATAAACACCGTCCTTTCTGTTATAAAACGGTTTATGATTATGGAAGTTGCATACTTCTATGCTACAGTCTAGATATTTAGGACAGTGATTTATATAGTAAGAACTTACTGTTCAAGTTAAAATACAATCTATGTCTCACATGAATTGAGTCAACAGAATTCTGCCGAGTAAAGGCAAAAAACAAACGACAATGCAACATACATAGAAACGAACTTTAAGATAACAATTGACATAAACATAGCTAACTTGGTACAGTAAATTTTAAGACAAAAGTTATTTCTACATCAAGTATAACATATTTTGTGAAGGTATTATTTTATTTGTAGGCTGTTAGAGTATGTTTGAATGCAGGTGCACCAGTAGATGCACAACAAGTATGTATGAATAATCGTTATTTTGTAATATTGTTATATGACATTGTAAATATTTTTAAGTGATCATGACCAAAAAATGCTTCAGCTAAAATAACACAAAATGCATTTGAAAATCAACTTAGAAGAATGACACTCACTATACTACAGAATTTATTTATTTAAATATGAACGTTTTATTTCAGGAAGACAAGTCAACACCGTTACATTTTGCCTGCGCTCAGGGAGGTTTGGAAATGATCAAGATTATGTATGAAATACAGGAAAGTAAATTCTTATCAGCCATGAATACCACTGACATCCTGAAAATGACACCTCTCCATCGGGCTGCTTTGTTTAATCACGTGGGTGTGGTTGAATACCTATTGGACAAGGTAATGTTTTTAATATAATAATATGTGATAAAGGAACTTTAGATAAATTTGAATGCAACGATACAGACTTTGTCTGTTTTTTTTTTCGATTAGCTAGCTATTTTTGTATAAATACTACATGCACGAAACATTAATTTACCTATTTTTGTATCCTACTGCTAGGAAAAGTAAAATAACAAAAATACCGAACTCACAGGAAAATTCAAAACGGAAAGTCCGTAATCAAATGGCAAAATCAAAAGGTCAAGCACATCAAACGAATGGATAACAACTGTTGGTACATGCATTTTCTTTTGTAGAAAAACATATAGACCTTTAAGTTATTTTGCCGATTCGATCGTTTCTGCCTGGTTGTATCTTTAGTCCATACAGTATGGCCCTTGGTGCATTGTGTTCCATGGAACAATTATAACGAGTATGCTAATCTAGAAACAGGATTGTTTTGATACCATATGTCTAAATATATCTAATTATTATCTTCGTTGTTTAAGGGAGCTGATATCAATGCTCTAGATGCTAATGACAGGACTCCATTGTTTGTTGCCGCCTCTAAAGGTGCCTGGAGTACTGTGAACCTGCTGATTAAGAGAGGAGCTAACATAGCATTGAAGGACGAAAAGAGCAGAAACTTCTTACATGTCATAATTAAAGGAGGAGGAAGTCTCAATATGTTTGAAGACGATGTGTTCAAAGTAAGCTAACTCTAACATAGGAAATAAATTCACATTCATTCTGGATAGATATTACATCACAAAGTATCATTTGTGTTAAAATATCTTGAAAAACTAACAAAAAAACCAAACTGGTTACCTTATTGGTTGGAAGAAGAGTAATAGACAAGCATGGGAAAGCCTATTCTAGTTTTTAACTATGCATTTTGTTAATTATTCTTTCTTAAAACAATCTAACTTTTATTAAACTTATTTCAGAATGTGAAGAATCTCCTGAACGAGACGGATGACATTGGATGTACGCCCCTTCATTATGCCACACGTGAGGGACAACTGAATGCCATTGATACCTTGATCAGCATGGGGGCACTATTAAACCCCAAAAATAAAATGAAGCAATCACCTCTCCACTTTGCAGCAAGGTAAATCATAATAATTATGTTATACTTACTATAATCTTTGGAAGTAATACATTTTTAAAAACCTTGTGCAAGTTAAAGGAAATTTACAAATACATTTATCTTAAAATGCCTTCACAATGTTTTAACCTGAGTCATCAAAATGCTCTTGATTTACTTTCAAATTAATGTTATTTCACATTTTTATAAATAATTTTCCGTGTCTGGCTTTGGCATCACTCTTCGTTTCTTTGTTTTTGTTTTATCACCTATTCAAATATTGAATAGTATTACGTTAATCGTTTTTGGATTTTTAAAATGGATTGCCACGAAGATCAAAGAAGACAATTTATTGTTGAAATGTGCTTCTGGTGCATACAAATAGGTTCTTATATACCCAGTGTGTTTTCTATATTCTATTTATATCCTCTTGGTTACAGATATGGACGTTATAATACATGTAAACGTTTGCTGAACAGTAAAGACGGACCAGGGATTATCAATGAGGTGGATGAAGACGGAAGTACAGCACTTCATCATGCTGCTAAAAATGGACATGTTAAAATCATCACATTACTGATGCAAAGAGGAGCATATGTTACTAAGTATGTCTAGAAGGATTGGATATAATGAGTAGAACAAAAACTACTGATTTGTAAAAATTTTAAGAATTCAAATATTTCTTCCAGCTTTTATATGAAATTTTGCAATAAATTTACTAATGCTATCAATACTCGCTTTGTCCTGGTTAAAAAAGTATCACATGTTTAATGCTTTTCATAAAATAAGACTTAAAAGTTTTTTCTACTAACAGTTTTACAAAAAGTGGATGATGATATTTTAAAACCTGCATGCAAAAATGTCTGTAACCATCAAACCTGCACTTATTTAACATGTAACGAAAGGTATAGATAATGCATTACTATGTTCTGTAAATAAGTACTAAAACAATATTTGAAATACTCTACAACTTATTGTTAAGGAAAAAGTAAAAACTGATCATTGAATAAAAATTAAATCTTTCTTTCATAGGGACCATGAGGGTAACACACCTCTTCACATGGCTGTCATACATGGACACACTAGAAGTATGAGATGTATCCTGAATGTCCATGGTAACCTACTTGATTCTCAAAACAATGATGGGGTAAGATGTATTTGTGATAATAAGAAAAAAAACGAAATTCAGGACACTAACCAATGGGATCCTTTCAATAATTAACCATCAAACCTATAGACAAGGATGTGAAGGAATTCAGGTCACAGTACGACATCAACAATGAGCAGATTTTTTCTTGTTTTGACATTTGACAAACACTAATAAAAAATAAGAAAACTGGACATCATACATGGATTGTCGACATAACTTATTGTAGCAACATTTAAGGAGTGCTTGGTTGTGTAATATATACCTCCCAGCTGTTACGATATTCCATGATTTGTATTTCCTATCAGGATGTCTTTGAGAGAAAATTTACGAAGGGATGATTTCTACTTCACCATTTGGAACTCTTGGTTTTAAATTGTGTCTGAATAAGTGGAATATATTTTTTTTTATAGAATACAGCTCTACATGTAGCTTGTCAAGTTGGACAAGTACCGGCAGTTACACTTCTAATGAACGCTGACGCTAAGTTTTCGCTAAATGGAAATGGCGGAACATTTTTTGATCTGGCGATTGACAACAAACACACAGACGTTGCAACTGCTATAGTAAAACATAACAGGTAATAACATTTTGTTGAAACGTAGTTGGAATATGTAACTGTACTAAATATGGTTTATATTGTTTTTTATGATCCGGATATATAAATATTTTGGCATAAAACAAAATTGAAGAGAAATGTATTGTCGAAATGCGAATTTTGTTCATTAAAGTTGTTACATTTTTATATTATTTCAGAGGATATTTTTCCAATACTCGCATATAAAATCTGTTAACACACTGTTCATTGTATAACGTAGAAGTATTTTATTTTATATATCGATGTTTGCATTGCTATGAAAAAGCGAGGTTACAATTAATTTTCATATTTGACCTTGCTGATGACAAATTATCTGTCTTTATTATAACAGTACTGTAATAGTATATTATGCTTTATATCTACATTTTGATTAACTCTATTAACAGATGGATTGAAGTATTGCACACATCTTCAGACGCAGGTTGTGGTATGAGCCGTTTGATAGAACATTTGCCAGACGTTGGCATGGTATTTGTTTTTCTTTTCTGGAATATTATAATGGAAATATTAACAATTGAAAGTTTTTCAAACACAAATATTGTCTTTTAATTAACTATAAACTATGAAGTCTTAACTATAAAAGCAAAGATAACTTTGATTATCCTTTTTATTAATTTAAAAAAAAATATTATCTTTAGAAGACACATTATGAGTAATATATCATTGAAAATCTTACAGTTTTAATCACATTAGATATAAAAAATAATGTTGAAAGTGAATACAAAATGGATTTTACTCCAGGTTGTGTTGGACAACTGTCAAAAGGATTCCAAAACAGATGAGAAAACTGGAGGTTGTAAAGTCAGAAATTCCTACGTAAGCATTAGTTTATACTGCAAATACTGGTACAATGATATACAGAAAATTTTAATTAAGTATGAATAATCATGAATGTTTATAACTTTGTTTTATGATATCATTTCTAACTTTCTATTCATAGGACTTTGTATTTTGGTGATTTTAATTATAAAAATAAAAGTGTTTTTTGAAGTTTTTTGTCTCTAATCCACCAGATGAAGGTTCATCAAGAGTAGTCGTCGTGTTCACTGAATATGGTTATATTTCATCATATTAGAATCACTGTCTTTTCTAAAGTGAAATTCTGCTTCATATTTTTGGTCATTACTTTTACAAAATAACGCAAAATTGTAGGCATTCGTTTTAACCACTGAAATCTGCATCCCTTGTGTTACTAATGGCCTACTTAAATCAGGTACCCATGGATTATTTCTAAAGGTAAAAATATCAAATAAATAGAGGTTCCAAGAGCCCTAGTTTTACTTTAATATATTTTCCACAACAAATTGAAAATGTAAATCAGTAGAAAAAAATGTTTTCAATATGGATTAAGCAGATAATATGGATATATGTGGTCTAATAAATTCGTTTTCTTTTTCAATATTTATAAATGGTTAAAACGTTTAATATATGCAAATAATGAGCAAAGTCTTTTTTAACTATGGTTGTTATGTTGTTTTTTAGATTGATTATGATTTCCAATTTCTCCAGTGTCCATACACTTATACCAAAGCAAAACAAAATCCAGGAGAAGAAGTTCTGCCAATGTATGCGTTAAATGTATGTATTTCTTGAACTTCACGAAGACCATTTTGTCTCGTGCTTTTAAATTTTCAGTGCTTTTTATTGTAAGTTTTATGAATTATTTTCTCATTGTTAGTATTTTTGAAGAAACAACCGTGTTCAAATCGGTTCATTTATGTAGGATAGTTGTCTGTGTTTTTACCTGTTTACAAGAAGAATATGATATAATACTACTGAAATGTTTTTAAAACAATGTGTGT
Source organism: Mytilus galloprovincialis (assembly GCF_965363235.1). Classification (NCBI taxonomy): domain Eukaryota; kingdom Metazoa; phylum Mollusca; class Bivalvia; order Mytilida; family Mytilidae; genus Mytilus; species Mytilus galloprovincialis. The sequence goes on along the minus strand of NC_134838.1, from coordinate 129,775,797 downwards.
AAACGAATTTTTGAATGTATAAAAAACTTCTGTTATTATGTTTTTTGTTATCAAATCGTTGGATGTTTCGTCCCCGAGGGTATCACCAGCCCAGTAGTCAACACTTCGGTGTTGACATGAATATCAATAATGTGGTCATTTTAATAAATTTCCTGTTACAAAAGTTTGAATTGTACGAAAAACTAATGATTTTCTTATCTGGTCATTTTAATAAATTTCCTGTTACAAAAGTTTGAATTGTACGAAAAACTAAGGATTTTCTTATCCCAGGCATAGATTACCTTAGCCGTATTTGGCACAACTTTTTGGAATTTTGGATCCTCAATGCTCTTCAACTTTGTACTTGTTTGGCTTTATTAATATTTTGATATGAGCGTCACTGATGAGTCTTATGTAGACGAAACGCGCGTCTGGCGTACTAAATTACAATCCTGGTACCTTTGATAACTATTTGAGCATTTGATTCCGAGGTACCACTAGTTTGAATGTTTCGAACATCTATATTTATGTTTTCATTTATTTTACAGCTCATGGTGAAGTTTGGTAGAGTTGAGTTACTATCTCATCCAGTTTGTAAAGCCTATCTCTCAATGAAATGGTATTATCTTAGTTTAACATTTTATAATATTTAAATGTAATTGTAAAACATCTTGATATTAGTCATCGATCTTTCTTAAAGGGGAACTATCTACGAGACATATAAAAAATCTAAAGTTTATTTTTTTTTTATTCAATCAATAATGAAAGTAAAATAGTAAAATAACAATTCGCTTTTTGCAGCCAAAAATGTTCAATTTTGTCAAATTACGCTAAGAAACATTGATAATTAGTTATTCACTTGCAAGTGAAAGAGTCGACCTCTTTAAATCCGTATTCATGTGAACTTCAATTTAACCCCTAGCTAGAGATTGACAAATCATGCATTGTACGTGTACTGTTTAAAGAAAAAGAATGTCAACAATGAAAGTAAAACTACGGTCAATCATTCGATTACTAATTCGATGCATATAAAATCATTCTTATACGTTTAAACGCAATGAGAAACATCTATAATTAATCTATAAAATAAAATCAAACAGACCTATAAAAATCCTATTGCACGTGTTGGTTTAATCTATTCATATCTTTATTTATGTTTACATCGCTTATATGGTCATCTGAGGTCAAATCGATAGTTAATTAGATGCCGTCTGGACTAAAATACACACGAAACGAACCTATATATTATCTACTCCATGCTCTGTAAACTGTTTATTTTAGACTTTTGATAGTTTGGATAAATGTTTTCGATTGTTATAAATCAAATATTAGAATTTGAGTCAAATCGGTGACCATAAATTTGACAGCTAGTAGCCCTTTAAACGCGCTTGATCGTTACTCTTGATCGTTACGAGTAACGATAATGTATAAAATAAATAAATTATATATACGCATAATATCCCCCCCCCCCCCAAAGGAAACAATTTATATAAGTCTCTATGAAAATAGATATATGGGAGATGTGGTGTGAGTGCCAATGAGACAACTCTCCATCCAAATAACAATTTATAAAAGTAAACCATTATAGATCAATGTACGGCCTCCAACACGGAGTCTTGGCTCACACCGAACAATAAGCTATAAAGGTCCCCAAAATTACTAGTGTAAAACCATTCAAACGGGAAAACCAACGTTCTAATCTATATTAAAAAACTATAAATGAGAAACACGTATGAATAACATAAACAAACGACAACTACTGTACATCAGATTCCTGACTTAGGACAGATGCAAACATGTGCAGCGGGATTAAACGTTTTAATGGTACCAAACCTTCACCTTTTTCTAAAACAATAGTATAACATCACAACATAGAAAAACACACGATTAAATATCAATTGGAAGGCTCAACTTAATCAAAAAACGTGAATTAAATATGAATATCAGGGGCGTAGCTAGGTATTCATTCAACTGTAGGCACAAATCGGCAGGGGGTCTGGGGCCGCCCAAGGCCCCCAGCCGGTCCAGGGCAGAGCCCTGTTAGGGGGTTCAGCGAGGCGAAGCCCCCCCCCCCCCGACGAAAAACGGATTTCAGCGTTTTGGCTGCAAAATTTTATGCACAAAAATATTAAATTTTCTGGTTATTTAATCATGATAATTATAGTATACATGATGTAAAGTTCGAACAATTATGAATAATTTACCATAACATCTGAATGGTGAATTAAATAACGCAGTACAATTGGAAAATCCAATATTAAAAAAAATTATTTACAATATGTATACTGCCCAGCATAGATCCGCGTATCACTTTAATTAAGCAGTACACCCTGTTTGGTATTTTCAAATCTATTCCGTTATGATCGATATATACGTTTAACTTAATTGATTGTACATATTCTGACGATCCTTCATTAAAAAAAATAGGCACGTGCACGTAAACACTGATATTACTATAACACTATCCTTTTGGCTAGAAAGATATCAATCATCAATCTTTTGATTCTTAAACCTTCACCCTAGCCACACAAACACATATACGCATAGTCGATGCCTAATGCAAAAGTTCTGTTCTGTTCATACTAACGTAACAAAATTTAAGAAATTAGTATTTCTTTATATCCCGCTCTACTGTAAAATCCCTACCTGCTTAGGAATTTAAATAATTGTGGTCATTACACGTAGATCTGAGAGCACTCTAAACTACTGGAAGCTAGTTGATAGATTGATTTTTAAACATCCAGTGTAAAATATTTATGCAAGTTTAGAACAAAAAAAACAAATTGGTTATTTACAATAAAAACAACAGGGAGCTTAGTCCTGTAATAGGTGTTGTACAGGACGGTCTTCAAATTTGGATAGGAGCAGAAACTTTGCCTTTCAGTAGACCAACTACGAACTCCTCAAAGAGTGGCATTCTCTCAAAACTAGACATAAAATTAAATGTCCCCATTCTGACCAGACGTTACTACGTATTTATACATCCTGCACAGCCAAATGGACGACAAACATTGGCAAGTCGGGTGCATGAAGACAAAGTGGAAAGCTTGTTTCTGCTTCCGCAAGTTCTTCTGCTTCTGTCAGATAATTACCACAATCAACGAACTGATTATACTGCCATGGTTTGGTGCGCATATTAGACCACCTCTCCCCCTAAATTTTGAAATTTTATTCAGCTTTGTCATTGAGGCTTTAAAGGAGCTGATACGACCCCAGGGGAAGAGCGTTCCAATCCCGGATGGTTCTTGGGAAAAGTGAGTGTTTTCTATAGTCACAGGATGCTGCTGGTACTTGGAAGGATTTTTCATGCATGTTTCGTGACAGTCTTTTTGGTGGTATTAGACGACCTTCTTTTGATATGGCCACTTTGTTGTTTTCTATTTTGAATAGCATTGTGAGTCTCGCTTCTTTCCTTCTTTGTTCAAGTGATGTCCAATTGAGATTAACGCTGGAGTGGTTATGATGTTTGTTGTTGAAAACTAACAACTAATCAAAAATTCATGTGTCTAAGTTGAGGTTCATTTAGGTTTTTGTTGATAGCATTGAAATGATCTGAACCGAAGTTTTAGTTTATAGTTTCTTTATAAGGTACACACATAAAAAAATTCAATTCTATCCAATATTCCATTCACTAAGGACGAGAGACTAGTGTACGCATCAGTGATATTCGATAATAAGAGTTGTGACAACTTCACTGGAGTTCATCTACATATTATAACGTTGTTTATTATATATTTTTAATAAAACAAAATATTTGTGAAAAAATTATGTGTAGGCACGTGCCTAAAGTGCCTAACGGCAGCTACGCCCCTGAATATGTCGGAAAACATGTATCCTTCATCAGTATGATTATGATTATGTAAAATGAATCATATCAACCAAGTTTTATTTAATTTAAGCAATCTTTCTATATTAAAACAAAGCAACAGTAGTATACCGATATTCGAAAGTCATAAATCGATTCTGAGAAAAACAAAGCCGGGTACACTTCCACTGTATTTTTGTCCATCTGATGAGTTAAGCCTTTTTCAATTGATTTTTATAATTCGTTCTTATGTTGTACTGTTATACCACTGTCATAGGTTAGGGGGAGGGTTGGGATCCCGCTAACATGTTTAACCCCGCCACATTATTTATGTATGTGCCTGTCCCAAGTCAGGAGCCTGTAATTCAGTGGTCGTCGTTTGTTTATGTGGTACATATTTGTTTTTCGTTCATTTTTTTACATAAATAAGGCCGTTAGTTTTCTTGTTTGAATTGTTTTACATTACCTTATCGGGGCCTTTTATAGCTCAGTATGCGGTATGAGCTTTGCTCATTGTTGAAGGCCGTACGGTGACCTATAGTTGTTTATGTCTGTGTTATTTTGGTCTTTTGTGGATAGTTGTCTCATTGGCAATCATACTACATCTTCTTTTTTATATTACAAAACCGATTTGATTTTTGATTTTTGGTGTTGAACACCACTTTTAATCACCGTATTTAGGCTAATTCGTGGATGTCAGTTTTTTATTGGTGGAGGAAGCCGGAGTACCTGACCTTGGATAGGAAAACTGACAATCCTAGTCAATTAAGATTGGAGTTGAGTGCACCCGAACGAGCGGGGTTCGAATTCACAAACTCAGTATTGACTCGTTACAAACCCGACGAAAATACAAAACATAAAAGAAACAACAGGAACATCGAAGTGCATCAAAAACAAACAACAACACAAATAGAAACAAACTTTTTAACAACAACTGCCACATTCCTGACTTAGTACAGGACATTTAAAGATTAAAATGGTGAATGAAACTGATTTCATGGCATGCCAAACTTGCTTTTTGACAATGTTTAAAAATTTTGTTAAAACACTACGTGACAGAAATACAAGACAAGCACACACAAGATATTTTTTAACAGAAAAACGCCCAAATAAATAAATAACAACGATCACACTACCATCAACGACAAGTATAACCGGATATCTAAAACAGTGACGTACCTATGTTACTTACATTCAATTTCTAACATTATACAATTATATTCACAATATTCGTCCAAACTAATTTCATTACAATGATAAAATACCGAAAAAGGAATTGGAAACCTCTTTGTACCAGAGGCAAATCAACAAAACTTAAAACACAAAAATATAAAAGATAGGAAATAGCTATAACATACTGAGACCTTAAATGAAGTTTAAAAAAATCACATAAGGATCCATTGACGATAAGTTATGAAGTTAACATCAGTTTGAGTTCAAATTAGTTCCATAAGGTAGAACAATTTTGGTTTTTAAGAAGGGTGAATTTATTTTATTTGAACCACAGGTAAACATTTAAACTTCAGATCATTTCTTAATTTATGAGTTACCTGTATAGAATATATTTTATTAAAACGTATTTCATAAATGATTTAAACCCAATCTGGTCATTTAGTCGATACTAATTACAACTGTTATATTTTTCAGGCTAGCCTATGGAGTTTGGCTGTATTCTATCAACTTTATTATGTACATTATTTTCCTTGTAATGTTGACATATATGGTATCATTACCATGTGTTAACAACTACTCACCAAATAGTACCAATACTACAAACTATACCTTAAGAAAAGATGACAATTCTTCCATCTGTCACCAGGTAGCTTATGGTTAATTTTAAAGATATTTATAGGTTTCATAACAAGTGAGAATTAGATATCGATTGATATCAACTCGAGTTATTTAATTTCAATAATAATAAACGAGCCTATGATATCGATTGATATCAACTCGAGTTATTTAATTTCAATTATAATAAACGAGCCTATGGCGAGTTTATTATTATTGAAATTAAATAACGAGAGTTGATATCAAGCGATATCTAATTCTCACAAGTTGTTAAACCTATTTCTCTTATGGCAAAAAGTTGTATGTGCGTGGCCTATTTGTTGCGAGTTGTGTTGCTACGGCCGTTTTTCTTTGCAACGCGTACTGATCTGTATACTTTTTGAACTAATATGGTTTTATTTTATTGTGTTGTATGTTCTTGTGTGAACAGAATACTGTTCCATTGACTCCCAGATATATCTTTTTTTTTATATTTTTATAGGTTTCATAACGAGTGCACGGGTTCCTTTCTTTATTTCTTCGTCCATGATAAGATTTATATTAGATAATGCAGACGATAAAGCAGACGAAAATCGCGAAAACCGGAAGTAAACAATCAGTTGTCAAGAAAAAAAGTAGTCCCGGCATGACCTTTTCCAGTGAATAATGACCTGATCAACGGCCAATGAAAATATTGGAAATTTACGAGATAAGCCAATCAAATTAACGTAATTTTGATATCACTTTTTCATATCACACTCCGTACGGTGTGATACGAAAAATATCTATTCACGTGGGAGTTAGATAACAGGCCCCAACCATAAGAGAATAAATGTTTCACACGGATTTTTATATACCATTTCGTTTGATCGTTCCTAATTGTATAATGAAATGTAGATATTGACTACATAGATTTTCTTTGAAATATTTCATTTACATTTTCAGACAGGCATGGGTTTAGAGCTGAGTAAATGGGTAGTTCTTCTTTTCACAGTTCTTAACATTCTGAAAGAGATATTTCAAATGGTTCAACAGGTATATATTATTATAAATACTATGTTAATTCAAATATATAAAATTTTGTAATGGCGTTCATGTATTTAACAGAAACCTAATATGTATATTTTGGCATCTGTTTGAATGTTTAATGTGTAAAAAAAACCTTAACCATATACGACTGATCAGTGGCGGCGCTCGAATTCAACCTTTTAGAAAACCAAAGCAAATGCAAAATTGAAGAGCTTTGGAAACCTAACATTCTTTATCGTCTACAATACTACAATTCTATAAAAATGAATCCTTTGACATTAGTTCTGAAACTTTAAATATTGACGTGTTTTTTTCTTTCTATCAAGCAGTCAGTCTGTTTGTCTATACAATTTTCTTCATTACTAAGCATAGAACATGTTATTTTCAAAATGCGAGTGATGTATACTTTTGACAAATTGTGTGTTACTCCATATTTTTATCTGTTTTCAGAGAGTCAAATATTTCACTGACCTGAACAACTTATTAGAATGGGTGTTGTATGTATCATCTGCGTTGTTCGTGACACCTGTTCTGTTTGGCTACGGTGATCATCTTAACACAGAAGCAGGAGCGATAGCTATATTTTTGGCTTGGTTTAATTGTCTTCTTTTTCTCCAAAGGTTAGTAAAACTGTATGCTCGTATTAATTTTTATTGGCAACTCGAAAAATACACCATCACCTTCAACGTTGTTACATGCATTCAAATGCATGGATATAAGAAACGCAACTATGATCAACTATAATTCACAGTGTTCAACGGTGACAGAGCGAAAAAACAAATGTCATCTGTAAAATACACCAACATGGAAAAAGGGAACATACTTAGAAAAACATTTATAACTACTTTAAAAATGGTTGTTTTTCGTCAATGATGCTAGAAATATTCAAAATTGAAAAAGATCGAACGTTGAGAGCGTTTAAGTAAAACATATCAAAAGGACAAAGATGTGCGGTTTTTTTTCTAGCAAAGGCATGTGGACTACATTAAAATGTTCAAGATTTTGATCCTTATTCTGATTTTTAATTAAATTTGTATCTTGATGGGAGTACTTTAGTGCTATTTGAACATCAGTTTACAAGCCCAAGTGTAATAATTGCGGTTGACATACTTACAACTTTAAATCAAATATCCGATATTGATAAAGGATATACGTTTTTTTTTTATCAATTTTTGGAAAAGGGAAAATCCAAACCCAAAGGAATGAATCAAGTGTTGTGATACCCATGAAAACACGTACAAAAACTTATAACTAGAGTATTCTACACTTCATATTCTGTATATAAGCTGACTCAATATTTTCATATTTTAACAGATTTGATGTATTTGGGATCTATGTCATCATGTTTCTAGAGATACTACGGACTTTACTACAAGCATTGTGTGTTTTCTCGTTATTATTCGTAGCCTTCGGACTCTCTTTCTTCCTTCTACTGAGGCATGAGGTATGTTTAACACACACACGTTTTATTTCCCCCCTTTATGTCTTCTCTTTTTATTTTTAACGACAATTCAATCAGAACAAAATAATTCTAAAAGCAACATGATGTTTTCCTTCATTGTAAATAACTTTAAGTTAAAGCAACAGTTCTTCACCGATGTTGAAATCTCGTAAATATATTCAGCCGATAAACAAATAATGTATCAAATAGATAGTGAGGATATTGCCTGAACACCCAAAATCTCATTTCTGTCAAAATCCGTTGATGTTTGCGGTTTTGTTTTAGTGCCTGTTATATATAAACTTTCCTGTTCAAGTTGGAGAAAAGTGTTCCTACTTAATACTCCCAGATTGTCCAGATCAATAATCAGAATATAATAATAAAATAAAACAATCACTAAAACTAGAACCAAGTACGTTTGTATGTTTCTTATTCTAATGTATGAATCGTTTATCTAATATCAATATGTAAATCTACTTTTATTTTGATATTTTATGCATATTTTATAGATTTCTGAAGCTTATTCAACTCCTGGATTATCTATTCTGAGATCTGCGATGATGATGCTAGAATTAGACTATATGGTGTCGTTTAATGAACCCTATACTGACAGTGATGACCGGACATTGCCATACAAAGCACCGACAATGATACTACTGATCGTATTTGTACTGATCATGCCTATCTTACTGATGAACCTATTGGTAAGTTGGTGACTGTGCATACTTAACCTGGTTACACTGATGAGTCTTTTGTAGACGAAACGCGCATCTGGCGTATATACAAAATGTAGTCCTGGTATCTATGATGACTTTATTAATATAGTTTTAAGTTGGGTGACAGGGTCAATGACATCAACAGCATGTTTCGTTGCTTTAAATCAATATTGTTGTTTGTGTAATTTAAAAATAAAATATAACAATTTCATTTCAGATCGGTTTGGCTGTTGGAGATATCGAAGCAGTCCAAAAAGATGCTACATTGAAACGACTTGCAATGCAGGTAATAAAAGATAAACACTGACAATAAAAACACATCGTGTAACTGTATTTTGTAAATAAAATATTATATTGTGCAAGGCATTGATATGATCATGGATGTCTATTTAAACGAATCAACATCTGATGATGTATGACAAATAAACGAAAGACAAATACCCCGGAAAGAAACAATAAACACCACTGAATTACTATTCTATTTGACCTACTATAAATCTAGTACTATTTTTAATTGATTCAAAAGTTTAAAACAGATAATTTTTATTTTACGTTCAAAGGTTGAGCTCCATACTGACTTCGAGAGACGATTACCTCAGAAACTATTGGAGCGAGTTGACAAAGTAAACATTAGAGTGTATCCCAGCTGCAGGACGAGCATGATATCGAGCGTAAGCTTTAAAATAGTTCATCTTATCAAATAACTTATAGGATTTTTTTTAATTGTTCGTCTTTGATGTGGAAAGCTTTATTATTATGTTTTTTTTATTTTGTTCGCACCAAGAGTTATCTAGCTTTAATAGAGAATTTACCGCCGACTCTTTATGATAGATCATCTTTGATTTATTTCATTGTAGAATAGTATATGTTTACATGCTTCAAACGATGAACTCGTAGGGAAAAGATTTTTATCGTTACATCAATGAACTCGGATAATAAAAACATTTTATTTGATTTGATTGCCAGGTCATCTTATTTGATTGTGGACTTTCCTTTTTGAATTTTCCTTGGAGTTCAATATTTTTGTGATTTTACTAAATTTATTGTTACTTTTTTGTGTTTTTATTTTAAACCTTCCAATCCTGTTAAGAACAATTTAAGAATTTGCTTACCCCGACTATGTAAGAATGGGGTATGTTTTATGGTTAGTAAAGAGATATCCGCTTATCTGCTATCATATATTACATAATCGCCTGTAATGAACAGACGAATGTCATTAGCGAAGCAGGAATTTCTTAAAATCTAGATTGCTACCGAATTTTTATTGCAGTGTTTGGCTTCCGCAATCTAAAATGTGGAGTATTTGTTATATAAAGGCAACAGTTGTATTTCGCTGTTATGATTTGTTGTCTTTTCGTCCTCTTGTTCTTGTCATGATATTGTCCTTTTCTACTGTATTATCAAACATGTGTATAATGGTCATATTTGGGTTTATACATTTCATAATGGTTTCATTTTAGCTTTGGTCTAAGATGACCTGGCAAAATGCATACGACGATCCATCGAGACTACCAAAAGAAAATGCCGAGCTGGCTATGGAACTAACGAAACAAAAAGCTAAGTAAGTTTACAGTTTAATTTAAATATTACCGGTAAAATCTGAAACTTGTTTTGGCTCTTACTCCAAATGTGGTAAACGATGTCCGAAATAAGACTTAGAGCAGTTGATTTAATTTCTGTGCAGGGGTAGATATTCTTAATTTGGTCCTTTCCAATCCTAGATAAATTCCAGTTTGAGTTTTAAACAAAAGACATACACATCTTGAATATAATATTTCATTCTAAATGTTCATACCTCAAGGTGGAATATAATAATTTCATGATGTATATATATTACAGAATTAAACAGTTGACAAGTTTTGTTGAGAAGAACTACGACTTACTCCGTTTGATAGTTCAAAAGATGGAAATAAAGACAGAAGAAGATGATATGGACGAAGGAGAAGTCATGACTAAAGATGAACTCCAGTGTAAAGCCGCTTGTAAGAATAATAAATGGAAATCTGCAAAGCTTCAGAAAAATGTTAAACAAAGTATGGTTGTATCTAAATGGAAGCAGATATCTACAGAGAAAAGGGACAATAATACAGATTGTTAAAGCTGGGGTAATGTTTACAGGTTTAATCTTCTGTTTAACATCAAATGAATCATAAAATGTACTTATGTTGTTTTACCTACATTTTGAGTGACTTATATATTTTAAACACACTTTAGTATATTGTAAAGTGCTTTCAATCAGTGAAATTGTAGGATTTTGTTTGCTTTATTGTGAAGATTTTGTTTGTTTTTTTTTAAAAAAGGTTCTATATTAGTAAGGAATTATCTTATTGTTTACGTTAAGTCAAAGAGCATAGATTTTCTATAAATGAACTAAATCTAGCCAAACCTCATCATCAGTTTGACAGGGTTTACGATTCAACTTAAGTCTTACGTATAAGTCTAACTTGTCTAAACAAATAAACAAAATCACAGTACGCTCGTCTCAATCATCTGTATAGTCCCAACATTAAAAACAATAGATTGAAGATATAAAAAAAAATATATACTTTATTGTCCAACCTCAATCATCTGTATAGTCCCAACATTAAAAACAATAAATTAAAGATACCAAAAACAACAAAACATACTTTATTGTCTGTATAGTCCCAACATTAAAAACAATAGAATACTATAGTTGTATTTGGCAAAATTTTTAGGAATTTTTAGTTCTCAATACTTTTCAACTTCGTACTCTATTTGGCCTTTTTAAACATTTTATGATTTTTGATTCGAGCTTCACTGATAAGTCTTTTGTAGACAAAACGCGCGTCTGGCGTAAATATAAAATTGTAGTCCTGGTACCTATGATGATTTTATTTGAAGGTACCAAAAACAACAAAAAATACTTTATTGTCTAACATTAAAGATATTTTAAGACAACATGGTTAAAAGATACCGGAATGAAAAAAATCTTCATAAATAGGTTACATTTATTTATTTTCTATTCGTTGTTTTTGGCTTAGAACTAGCTTTCAATAACTGCTAGTACTCTCAGATCTCTGTCTTTTATGTTTTGTCAGGGTTTTTATGTGCTTATAAGGCCCTTTTCAACTGATGTTGATAAGTTATTCTTACTATGTACTGTTACACCACTGTACCATGTTATCGGGATAGGTTAGCATACGTTATTATGTTAAACCCCCGCCACATTATAAATGTGCCTGTCTCTAGTTAGTAGCCCGTATTTCAATGGGCTGTCGTTTGTTGCTGTATATCATAATTGTTTTTGTTTATTGTTTTGAACATAAAAACACTGTTGGTCATCTCAATTGAACTGTTTAACATTTGTCGGTACCTTTTTGATGTCGCACAGTTTCCTATAGTCTCTGATTGAGAGTTTCATTGACAATCACATCACATCTTCTTATTTTATATATAGTTTCATCATAACATTTTTTTAGTTTTTAAAACGTTTTATTAACATGTTCGTGATTGCTTCATGTAGCTTAGTGTGATGAAAATTTTGTTCTTTTACGAAACATTCCTTTATGCTATTTTATAACCTTGATACGATTCTTTGTTAAACCTAGTTCTAAGACATAATGAATAATTAGCTTTAACGCGATATATTTTAGTGTTGGTATGTGTCACAATGGTTTACCCTGTGTAAGCCTATAGTCCGTCGAAAAGACATTTATACCTTTAAACATCTAAAGATTTCAAAGATTTCATCTAAAAAATCTATTCCAATGTAAAACATAAATGATGTAGCTTATATACGTCACCTTGTGAAAAAATGCACGATGTTTCGTTTCAGCACCATGAATGATAAAAATAATATAAGAAAAATACATTTGATTAAATAAAGCTTACCTTCTTTAAAACTTTGCCAAAATAATGTTTCTTCTCTTGTTATTGTTAAACAAAATGTTTTTAAAAATGTGTACAGACATTTTCATTTTTATATGTGCCTTCTTTGTACTTGTTAACATATCAAGTAATTTTTCACAAGATTAATTTAAACATATTTTACTACAATTCATATGAAATGCTTTCTGACGTCTCACTGATGTATGTGATAATTTACATTGTTATGTTTCCTTGTTGTAATAAATCTCTGTTTGTTGTTATTATTACGTTATATCTCTAAGCCCGGTTCACACATTTATTAAGAAAGAACAATGCTGTCTTTTCATACCTACAATTGTACCCAAAAGTAAAAGTTTCACAGCAAAATAAGCGTTTACTCAATGACAGATTTCATGAAACATGTTGTGAAGAACTTTATTGGTCCGCTCGAGTACAATTTTTCTTCATTAGGTCAAAGTTTGGTTACTATTTCAATCGTATCTATCTTGTTAAAATTGAAAGACAATAACAATCAAAACCAATGAGTAAACAAAGACTCATAAAATCAAAAGATATTTACATCAACATTTACAACTAATAAATAAGAAACAACACGAACTTCACTAAAAACCGGGAGTGAAATCAGGTGCTCCGGAAGGGTAAGCATTTCCTGTACTGTATATGGCACCCGTCTTGTTATTTCTTTGTTTAGTTCGGTAATGATGCAAGGTTATTATGACTGAGGAAGAATATCAGATAGGATTTCTGACACACTTTTGTCATAATGGCCAATCAGCTCATTGTGGCGACCGTAAAATTCTTGAATGGTGTCTTTAATTTGATTGATTCATAGCCCTGTCTTAGCAACTTTTGAGAAAGCAGTATTCTTCGTTTAACAAAATCAACGTACTTTGAGCTAGTTCTAGAATAACGTATCAATTGAGACACATATACTCCACATGCTGGTGCCGCTGAGATGCTGCTACACAGAAGTGTAAAATTATATACTGCAGATAGTTAGTCTGCTTCTTGTTTTTACTCACATCTAGATGTTGACAGTGAGTGGCTATCGGGAACTTAACTAGACTGTAAAACAAAACAGATCATTTCAATTTCCCGTTTGTGAGCGTTCCCAATATGTATGCAGTACAGGAACAAGCCATTAGCATTTAATTGTATTGTATATGGTTAACATATCTACAGAGTTTCAGAGTTTTTAGTTTTATAATAATTGTAATGAACTTGACACTGTAACATAGCTAGCATTAAGCTGTGTCCTCGTTGGCAATACAAAACTTGACATATATCGCGTATAATGTGATATACCAGACATTTCTTTTGTTTAGACAATTTTTGTTGCATTTATTTTACTTATCTCCATGTTTCTAAAATAACCATCAGTTGCACCACGACACGTGTTTTAAAATCTTACGAATAGGTGACTCGCGACAAATAATCATCGGATGTAAAACTATACGAGTTTTTGTTCGAAACGAACTAGTGAGCAATACAAAAGGTTTTACTACGAATATTTCGAGAAAACAAAACAACCTACCAAGATGATACAAAAATCTTCAGATTCGGGAATCAAAGTAAATAAAAATTTAAAAGACATCATAATGAAAGAAGGCTGATGAGTCAAGGGTGATATAAGATACTCTTATCTTTGAACTCTGAACCCAAAAATATTCAAATTACTTTATTAAAGTAACATGGACTTTCAAAATCCATTTTTCTGAAATGATTGCAAATCATGATTATACCGTCGAAATTTATAGTGTTACTTTATTACATATGACGTGGCTCTGTACTTATACATCCTGTCACTGCTACATTTTCTGATCAAATAAATGTGGATGGAAGATGGTGTTTAAATTGGTTTAGATTAGGTGTGAATGTTTTTAACTATAATGATTTTATATTAAGGAAATGATTACGGCAATCATTTTTTCTTATCACATCTAACCTGAGACTACTATAACACTTTTACAAAAATCTTCTCCATTGAAACTACAGGGTCAAAGTTAAACTTGGCTGACGTGGCACAAAATGGAAAACAGGAGTAAAATGCAAGTTATATCTATTATCTTGAAAACCGCTCTAAATCAAAAGAGAAAAAATCGGACAGAGCAGCATTTAGAGATGTTGAAATCTACTATTTAATCAAAACTGTCATACGACTCATTATAGGAGTTATTATCATATATTCAATGCCGAAAATTTACTATAAAGACCGATTTTGTTACAATCGTTAGTAGACTTTCTGTAGGAGTTACTGCCCTTATATTGCGATTATTTTACCTTTTTGTGTTTTTAGCAAGAATCTAAACATAGAAAAAACAGAATTTTGTCATGGATACTGTTTTAGTGGATACAATTTGTTTCGAGTGTGATTTTTTTCAAGATGCACATATACCGATACATGTTAGCGACGCAATTTATAAGTTTGGTCGTATGTGACGTTTAAACTGTTTTATTGCTATGAAACTGTTCTCATATTTTAAATCAGTTTTTATTTACTGCGACAGTTTTTTTAACGAGAATCACCACCAAGGGCTTCGAGTGGCCTCCCTTGAATGTGTCTTGTTAATAATTCATTTTTTAAGATTGAAATGCAAATAAATACTTAAGTTGATTTTGATAAAACGTACCTTCAAAATTAAATAAAGCACGATACTGGACGTTTTCACGCACGGAGTCGAACTTGGAAGTAAATATTTCACCAATAAGTACTAATGAAATTTCACGTCTAATGCTTCTTTACAGAACCTAATAATAAGTGTTAATAAAAACATTTTGCAGAAGTGTTTTTTTGTTAATTTCTGTGTCATTTTGGTGTCTTGTGGAGAGTTGTCTCATTGGCAATCAAACCACATCTTCTTTTTTTATATTTCAAGTGCAAAAACAATAACAAAACAGGAAGAAATAATTGATAAAAGACAGCATCATATATATTCATTACTTCTCCATTTGATATGAGTAATATTTGACCGTCTTGGTGTAAGCAATGATGAAGTCCGGGCACGGAATTCTGTTCCTTCTACCTCTAAGTGTCCATTAAGACCGTGTCTTAGTGGCGGTGAATGTCTGTAAGATTCGTCCAGTGAATAGTTACTACCACTTAAACTACTAATGTCGGAGTTAGAACTTTGAAATTCGTACATACATCTTAATTGCACAATTGTTGAGCGAAGGTCTATAAATTGTTTCATGAGGGACCGGTCTTGTTCCTTCATCTGAAGCTGAAAAATAAAAAAAAGAAGCATTAATTTTCAATCATTTTTTTCCCGTCTGAAGCTGAAGTCTAAACAGAGAGAAAAAACATAAGTGGTCGGTCTTAATCCTTTATCTGAGTTCTTTGCTGACGGACAAAATGACGAAATATTACAAATTGAGGCAAATATTGATTCTTACATATTTAATTGTTTTTCAATAGAAAATCAATGTACTTATATATTGCTTTCAAATAAAATATAAAAGAACACTCGAAGTTCTCAATGGAGCTAATAAGTCAGTACTTGAAGTTACGTCTCAACATATATTTTTAACTTACTTTAAATAGTTTTTAAGAGTACTTCAACTATTACAATAACGAAACTTAATGTATGACCATTTTATTTTGTCTGGCGATTTATTGAATTAAAAAAGTCCATTAATGCTGATGTCAGTCTTAGATCGTGTGAAATTCGACATGATTTGCTAACTGTATTGTTCTTCAAGTTAGACACAGAATAAAAACACCTCGTTTCGTTTTACGTAACCTATTCAAACAGACGAATATTTACATCAATATTTTAACATTTAACACTTTGCATCGTAAATTTATTATATGATACGGATATCAATGCCAAATAAATACTTAAAATAACTTTCACAAAGTCAACACGCCATTTTAATATTAAATACTTCATATCATATTTCCATTTCTGACTGAATAATATAATTCTTCTCCTACTGTCATTATTACAAGATGAACCGAGACAAACTTGAGAATTCTGAATAAAATCAGATCAGCTCATATGTCTTTATATAGAATATAGATAATCACATATTCAGCAATAAAATGTTTTGGTGAAATACACATGCATGAGGTATGATATCCCAGACACAATACAAAGGCACAATCAAAAGCATCAAAACCGAGACTATTTATGAGTTTCATACATTTACATTTATAGGTTGTTGCATTGATAACCTTTAGTTGTATGGGTTGTTTCGTTATTTCTATCCGTGAAATCCAATGAGCGTACATAGACTTTGAAAAAAGTGAAAAATACACGTCAGATAAAAAGTCACATTCTATTCAATTCGTTTGAAAAAAAAAAACCAAAAAACCCCAAACATAACGCTTTACATACTGATAATAATATTTAGAATTACTGAATATGCATGCCAAGTAATTCCTACAAAATTGGTGACGGGTTATTTCCGATTTGCACGAAAATTACAGTTTCACCATTTAAACTTTAAAACGTTTTTTATTTAACCAAATAGATATACAAATTGTTATTGTATTTATTTGACATTATACTTAGCAAGGTTTTATATTTGGCCCTGAGGTTAACAGTGTTGTACGAAGAATGACTTGTTATTAGAGCGGAATAATTTGATCAATCTGATCGGGGGCACTGGTTTGTTTTTGTTTACAGTTACTTATTTGTACATTTTATCTTTGAGTACGATCTTTTATAATCAAAGAAAGTAACACCACGCTTTTGTATGATCTTATCTGTGTCAACCTGTCCCTTATAACACCGTTTGTCAATGGATATACTTTTTCATAACTTACTATCGTAATCAAATATTTAAGGAAGATTTAGATGGATTTACACTTTTCAATGGGTCTGTCTAAATTATTTTGATTTATGTCCATAATGTCGTGAAATTTATTTAGGGGTTAAAAGGACAACTTAATTGTATATCAAACTAGACATAAAAATGTTACTTTAAAGTTTTGAAGTATTATAATAGCTAGCCGTGGCTTTACTTTTACTGTAAATGTTATAATTTACTATTCTATAAATAATGTGACGCTATGGTAGTGATTCTCAATTTTACGCAGAATGTTTAGTTTTATAAATACACATGTAGAGACATAAAATTTGTTAGCCTTTAAAATGTAATACAATGCATTTGTAATTATTCGTTCGTGGTAGAGAATTCATATGTTTAAAACTTCTAGACTTGTTTGATATCGTGGTGGTCTGACTAATTTGAAGTTCGATTTAATCACTAGTCTTATAAAACATATTTTTTTTTAGATAATTTACTAATATTTGTATTCATATTAATGAATCATAGTTTATAATGAAGGAACATGACAAATATGAAATAAATTACATCTATAAGGGTTACATTCCGATAATGACGGATTTCTAACACGTCCAATTAATATCAATCAGAATGATGTATTTCTTATTGATTAGCATTAACTAATCAATATACATTAACTTCAAAATGAAAATGTTTGGCAATAAAAAAATGTATTGCCCCGGTCTCTAAGTTGCTATTACAGAAAATATGTTAATTAAAATAATTTATAATATTCTGTACAAAAAGAAACATCAATATATATATAAAGAATTGTGATAAGATTGTCATATTATGATGATGATTTTGTTATCTATAATTATACAACTAATGCTTTCCTGTACTGAATTTTATTTAGTTGTATGTTTTCTGTACACTTCGTTGGTCTGGTAATGGGAAAAGAGGAAGGAGGGGGGGGTGCGATAAAAGAAAACCTAGTTTAACTTACACAGCTTAATGTACCTGCTATAAATAAGGATCTTTGCAGACAATGTATATAGTACATGAAACGAATACTAAAAGTCTATATATAGTACTTATTTTTAGTATTAACTTTATTTTCACGAATACCAAAGCTGTGGTTCCTTGTCTGTGTTTTGTTATATTGTTAGCCATTTTCAGTACTTCAAGCTATTTACGTGTTTGTTTCATCAGCTTTTAAGGTTTGGTATTTGCAATATCCTTGGCATCGAGCATCACTGAAGAGACATTATATGTCAAAGTGAGTATGTGGTGCAGTAAAATTAGTTCATTTAATTTAATTTTAAAAATACTTCTTTTCTATAGGCCCTCAAAGAATACATTTATACCTGCTAGGTTATTACAAAGTTAACACTGCGCGTTACGGACGTGTAATCAAGAAATCATATCAAACTGAAAAAGGTTTGATTTGGTTCATGGACCGTATAATTGTACCTCATTCACACCGTCCTTATAATTAGTCATTTTTTATTATATGTAGAAAATATTAGAAACAAATTACTTTTTACATGTTGTACAATGTAATGATATTAAAATGAATAAAACAAATTATTTTTAAACATATCTTTGAAAGTACTAGTCTTTATAATTTAAAAGTCTTCAATACAAGTTTTGTAGAGTTTGATATTTACAGACGTTCTGTTGCATAAACTAGTAAACGTTCGTTGTAGAATGTTGTGTGTTGATCTTTCAAGTTTATGTCGTTGGGTTACTGTCATACCTCACATCTTCATAATATTGTATTAAACAGATTTTTTTAGAATTTGTATAAAGAAGAATGAAAGTATGATTCAGAACAATCAACAATATAACAGTCTGAAACTCAACTGTTTCCTTTCATCACAATATCTTCGAACTGTCTAGCCAATCATTCCATCAGTACGGATGGTTGTACCAAGGTACGACCGATGAATAAAGCACAAAGCTATCATTATAGCTAACGATCTCTTTAAACTAATGCAATGTACTGTGCAGCATCGATGTATTAAACTGAGTCCTATAACATATCACTGTGGAAGAAATTTGATCCCAGTGCAGTTACATAGGTGGCATTTTTTAATAGATTTTTTGTAGCTGAGCCCTCACAACAATGTGTATTTAGTACAAGTATTTGTCAACGGAATAACATAGTTGAATAACTGCACAAAAATACAGTTTTTCATACTGATAAATATTTCTATAAAATACATGAAAAGAAGGAATATGCTGTTTTAAAAGAAAATGGCATAGAATTAATTGATACAGGTACAACTATCTGCAAAAGAAATACAGTCTAATAATTCAACGAACTAACTCGTTTTGTTTTCAAAATACTTGAAGTTGATCATTTAATGTACTTACAATTTCCTGTTTAATCCATTTCAAAGCGGTGCTTAAATCTTTCTCCCTCGAGACCAAATCGTTTCCAAAATGTCCATTAGTGATCTCGCTATTCTCGCTCGATTTTCTAAGTTTATTTGCATATCTGTCTGGGAGACAAACTAAATCGTTTTGTTTGACAACACTGGACATAGGTTCCACAGTAGATTCACGTAAACATTGAGGGATTTCTATAGTATCGTATTCTTCATCCTCTGCAGTGACGCTGATTTCTATATCACATTTCATTTTGTAAGATTGTCCATACCAGCAGAGTGACACACACTTCAAACTTGGCTATTTAAATTCTTATTAAATACTGACAATATTTCAAAATATTCCTAATTAATTTTTCTTAACAACATTTTTGATAATTTTCACACAAAAGACGACGAATGTAACAGATGTTTAAGTCCCTTATTATCTGCATTTAAATCTTCACTTTCATCAACTGACAGTTTTAAATCCCTTCTAATAAATGACATTTAGTATTTATCCATGAAGTAGTTCCTTGACGTGCGAAAAAGACCCATTGATTAAAAAGACTAAATAATTTGAACCGATCATCTTCTATACCTTTTATTCGTGTGTTCATTCATGTGTAACGCCTTTTGACACAAAGAATGAAGTAACTATTCTGATTACATCAAAGTCCATTAAATGTTCACAAATAAGATGTTTTGTTACTGAAATGGACACAATCTTTGCTACCTTGTGTCAAGTTATATCAACATTGTATTTTTAGTTTTACTAAGTAATTTGTAATTGTGCAATATTTACTTTATACGTAAAGTGACATAACTCATGACATGTGATTACACTGTGTATCTCACCTGGCGAACGTACCTACCTAGTCTATAGATGCATGGAAACTTGGTTATTTGTAAATATCAAAGACATACAGACAATTAAGATATTAGCTCACAGATTAAATGCTTTTTTTATTGAAATGTTTAATTTAAAAAACTTAAAAACTCTTTTACTCTCTTTAATATTAGGTAAGACAAGTCGCTAGTTAGGATACAATTATATAAATCACTCCCTAAAAGGACATTATGTTATATGGATATTTACGCTTCCCGTAATATTCTTGTTTTTTTTTTTTTTTTTTTTTTTTTTTTTTTTTTTTTTTTTTTTTTTTTTTATCATAATATGGTTTATAGTGACAAAGAGATTTAATAAGATATGACTGTACAATCACATAAAGAAGTTGTTCCACAAAAGAATTGCATATTAATTCCAGAGACTGGTATATCTATTTCTTGGAATTTTGTATTCTTGGTGCAAAGTATGTTTTGTTCGGGTAAATTGATCATTATACTCGACTGAGATAGACGTTTATTCAGAAAATATAGCAACAAAACAATCCACTTAGCAAATCTCGGGGACTGGTGATTTCCAACCTGATTTATTTTTTTATTGGAGGAAATTAAGAGGGGGCTTGACAATATTTGGGATTCAAAGATTCAATAGTTTATTAAAGTCTCACCACATACATACAAGTATATGGGAATGGTGAGGATTTGAAATAAAGGAAGTTCCGATGTTTCCTCCCAGTCATGACTAATTAGCTATACTCCATACCAGATCGAGTTTGATAGTGAATAAAATCAGCTCAAACTCTAAAACATAAAAAAAAAATGCATCACTATACTCAATACTATATGTAGCCCATAAAGATAAGAAGAAGTGGTATGAGTGCCAATGAGACAACTCTCAACCCAAGTCACAATTTGTATATTTATAATGATACAATAAGATCTGGTACCGTACGAGTGTCAATGAGAAACTCTTCATCCAAGTCACAATTTGTATATTTATATAGATATAAGAAGATGTGGTATGAGTGCCAATGAGACAACTCTCAACCTAAGTCACAATTTTTAAAAAAAGTAAACAATTACATGTTTTATATTTCGTTTTAGAAAAGCAATTTTTTTCTCTTATTTCAAAACAAGTGCTAATAAATCTTGGCACCGATATATTTGAATATACAGACTCATAGGACATCAGTCAAAAAAACTGTTCATACTTTGAAATAAGGGAAGTTTTTACATTGAAACGAATAGATAACAGCTGTCATATTCCTGACTTTGTACGTGCATTTTCTTATGTAGAATTGGTGGTTTAAACCTGGTTTTATAGTTGGCTAAACCTCTCACTTGTATCAGTGACAGTTGTATAAATTCAATTATATTGACAATGATGTTTTAACAAAACATAGACATAAATGTCAAAAATGTCAAAAAGGAGCACAACAGTCAACGTTGTGTTATAATCTTAATTACTTTAAAACAAACAGATATATAAACAAACATTTACCGTGAAACAAAAGCACAATGATGGGATGTATAAGTGTAAGTACAGTCACGTCACATGCAAGAAAGAAACACAAAAGGGCACACAGACAAAACCTATTAGCAAAACGAAAAAAAAAAAACCACAGAAATTATCATAGAACAATAACACAATGACAGGATGTTTTTAGTACAGAGCCACATCATATGCAACCAAGAAACACACAAAATAATTCAGAAAAAGCATATAGCAAGCATGAAAGACAAACATACAAAAAATATGGAATGCAGACTTTATTAAGAATAACATTCCGTCCCTTTTCGTATGCATTGCATTCCATTAAAAATATAAACCGTATTCCATATGTCATATATATAATAAAAAGAGTTATATTTAAAAAAGAGGGTGGAATATCCTGCATTTTTATGCTTTCCTATGATAAAAATCAAATTGGTGGAAGGCCCTTCTTAATAAATTGTTTTAACAGTTTTGATATAGAAATATAACTAAACCAGTGGCGGATCCAGAAATTTTCATAAGTGGTAGCCCATTGACTACCTAAAGGGGGCCCGCTCCAGTCACGCTTCAGTGATTTGTAAGACATTATTTTTCTACATTTTATATTTTGAGGTTTTGGCAAGAGAAAGTGTTAGAAAACATATCAAACTGAGTTTCATAAATCATAAATACAATAACAAATTAAAGTATAAAAAAAAAGATATATAACAGGCTTAGAGCCAAAGGATGTGCACAATTAAGCAGGATAAGAAACAAGATTGGAATCCTTTATCTGAAACAATAAATAGGTTTAAAGTGTATGTACACGTAAATTAAGTCTTAAAAAGAGAAAAATTGCCTAATACATCTTTAAGAACGGAATGTATCAAAAAACTTGTAAACATAGAGACGGACGTAGGGTGGTATATAAGAAAACGTTGCAGCCAGGTTTAACACTTCTGATGTGCAATAAAACTATATATCATTCTAGTCTCGTGTCTATTTTTACAGGTACGTATTATCTTAATTTATTGCATTTTAATTTCTCAAAATTTTATCAAAGGTAACAACTTATGTGAAACAAATAATTGATCACAAATGATAACTATTTACTATCTTATTTTTGACACCTTTATTTAGAATAACTGAAAATATTAGAAATATGCTTTAATACGAATTACAAGATAATCCTTATAGTTCATGGTCAGTCATCAGATTTTATAATCAGATTAACTATGTCAAATCATAACAGAAAATATAAGGTCAGTAGGTAAACGGAACTAATTGTATTTGTGTTCGTTTATTTATATATTTATGTTTGTTTATATATTCAAATGAGGTTTATGACTTCTGGTGTGCAATAAAACTATATATCATTCTAGTCTCGTGTCTATTTTTACAGTGAACCATTCCCACCCAAAACCGCTGTTGTCAATTGTCGGTAACGACAATTTTGGTGGAGACTCACTTTATCAAGCAGCACAGAGCTAGATTCCCTAACGTTATTGAACATTAATTACCAAATCTCGATTGACCCAAAAGAGCGCAATGATAGATTTCCTATATAAGCAACCAATTTTTTCCCCAAAAAAAGGGGGGGGGCGGCCCCCCTGCCCCCTAAATCCGCCTCTGTAAACATCCAGACCACTTTAATATCAATTTCAAATCTTCAAATTCATTCAAATCCTATCGATAGGCTATAGGCCGCTAGAGGGCGCAGAATTATTCGAGTTATGTTTACTCCAAAAGATCAGAAGAAAATAACAATAGATATTCGGAACACCTCGTCAAAACCTTGGGTATGTGATGAAGTATTATCTATCATCTATAATATTTCGTTTGGCTTTGAGACAAAATTTAAATATCAGGTCACAACTTTTATAATTACTTTTTATCAAATATCAATGAATGGTAAACATGCCACATTTCCGGCTCACCTTATCCATTAAAATACTCCGGCACTTTACTCTCAAAAGACATCCATGTGTATGATTGTCGTTCAGTAAGAACCCGGATATAAAGGTTTTGGTTACCCATTGTCTAGTCAAGCAGTCAATGTAAAATATGCATCAGATGAAGTCGGAAGGCTACCCCCGTTTGGGAAAAGTGAAAATACTGATAAATTTAAATTGTTTGAATATTATCTTGATTACTTAGGTATCTGATATCAAACGCTTACCTTTCGAACTAGAAATACATATGCATAGACAATAATAGTGCATTGACTTGACATATCAACGATATAAGGATGAGGCTTAGAAACGGTTGTACATTTATCTGTGTATCTTCACACAACCAATAAGTGATATTGGTTTATCCATACGGCAATGGGTTGTATCCATATTTAATAATGCTTTAAAGGCGCAATATTTCTTCTAAATTTGCATTATTATCATTTTTATCAAATATATTATCTTTTAAATTTAAATAAACTACACTTTTCTGGAGGTAAGTTTAAAGCATTGTATTCACAGCTCTTAGCGTCTCTTTCTAAATTAATTGCATTTTGAAAAAGAGATACACAACCATAGCTTTTACTCCTATCCTTATGCTCTACAAATATGTTATATAACTCGATGCATTATATAGAACGTATTTTCTAATGAAGGAGTTATGATAACTTTATGGTCGTATGGAATTGAAAATCGAAAAAAAAACATATACGGAACTCGATTGGTCTGATACATGTAAAGAGTTGTCGATTTCAAAGTCCAGCGCTAGAATGTTAGATCAAGTACTGTAGATCAAAAGCCCAACGCTTCAAATGTAGTCTAGTGCTACATACATATACCACACATATAGCGTTGGGTTTTAAATGTTTAGCATTGGAGATATAAAGTTGAAAGTTAAGCCAAGCACTGTAGATATGAAGTCAACAAGCGTTGATGTCCAGCACTAGAGATGTAAAATCCATGTAGATCTACTGTTCAGCGCTGTAGATGTTGATAAAAGCGTAAGGTGTAAAGTCAAGCGCTGTAGATATAAAATGCAGGACTAGTGATGTAATGTCCACCGCTGTAGATGTGGGTTCACTAACTCCAGCGATACTAATATATACGTATTAATGTTAAGTCGCCGTAAATATATATTAAAAATGTAGCGTTGGAGGTATGAAGTCCCGAGTTGGAGATATAAGTTAAAGGGTTGTAGAATGACTTTACAACTCCAGCGCTACAATTTAGATATACAGGTCTTTACATTTCTAGGACTTTGCATCTTTTGTGCTGATTGTTAAAGTTACAGCAAATGTAGCATGTAGATATATATATTATACATATATATTATATATATATATGTAAAATGGGTTTTTTCTTTATGTTTTTTTTGTGTGCACGTGTGTGTGCTTTAATTGTAGTTTGTATTTATATGTTGTTCATTTCTTGTAATTAGTATACATGTGTTTAAAAATGTAAATCTTCAGTATATTGGAGGAAATAAAGAGAATCAATCAATCAATCAATCATCAATCAATCAATCAATCAATTATTAAAAATGTAGCGTTGGAGGTATGAAGTCCCGAGTTGGAGATATAAGTTCAAGGGTTGTAGAATGACTTTACAACTCCAGCGCTACAATTTAGATATACAGGTCTTTACATTTCTAGGACTTTGCATCTTTTGCGCTGATTGTTAAAGTTACAGCATTGATTTTAAATCTACAGCCCCAGACTTTACATTTTCAGCGCTTGACTTTTTATACCACAACTCGTTACCAGTACGAGATCAAACAGATCTAGAACAAATCTATCAAATATCATCGTTCAGATATTTATATTTTTTCATATGTCTTTCACATATACTTAAGGGCTTTAAATGATCATAAACAAAATGTCAATACTTAAACAAGTAAACTATGCAAAACATTCAAAGCCAATGAACCACGACTGAAAGTGCATCCCTATTGAAATTTAAAAAAATGTAATTGCTGTTCAACTACAAACCTAATACCATTGCAATAGAGTTTAGATTAAAATGTCTGCTAATATAAACATTCACTCGGCAAACATATAGTCCTGAATATGCATAAAACATTTGCCACTGGAAGTTACGCAGCCATAACGTTACAAAATCATATTAATTTTACAAATCACACAGTGTGCGCTAGTGTGTGGTTGTTTTTGGGGAGGGGTGTTACAATTCTTAGTTTTACAAAAAGGATATTTAAAATTGAGCTTATGAATGTTTCATTAAACGGAAATGGTATTATTAAATATTGCAACACTCTTATAGCTTTCAATTCGATAAAAAGGGAGAGGGGCAATTTATCTTTTAAAATAAAAAGAAATACTTTCACTTCTGAGACTTGTGTATTATGATGATACGTATTTTAAAGTATTCAATAAGAACATTTATTATCAAAGATCCGTGCTGTTGAATCATACTAGGAAGTTATACTCGTTACAGCAAATATACAAGTGTAAGTAGTCATGATTTCGGGAGATGAAATATTTGTTGAGGAAGTCTGAAAGTTTATGGTAAACCTATGATACCTCTGGCATGCGTCTTTCTCAAGCGAAATGTTGTGATTAGGTTATATTTAACTGTACAAAAGGGAGGTGTGGTATACTTTCCAATTAGACAACTTTCCTCAAGAGACCAAATGACGTAGGTATTCAATCGTTAGAAATTTTAAAACTCTTATATGTACTACTTAGCACGATATAAAATGTCCGAATCAAATGAGAAAACCACAGCTTGATTTATTTACAAAACAACATACAATTGAAAAAAAGAAACACACAACACTCGGGCACATATATAGGGGTACATTCAGTAAATAAATATACGTCATCAGGGACCGAGCTTTCTGTCTAAAAGTGAAGTCCTGTGCCCTTCTGATTGGTAGATAATGTTTGTAATAAATATTTTTTGGTAGATGGATCAAAACTAGTTGAAAAAAAAATAAAAAATATATGCTGAATGTACTATTTTTTCCCTACAGAGATGAAAAATAATGGGGGTCAGTATAGGAATTCAGTGCGAATCTACATTGTTTGTAAGCAAGGCCATGTGAATACCCAAATATGCCGCATGACCCTATGTTTTTATTGTTGCAAAAGCTAGGGCTACATTTGTACTTTCATGACTGCTATATGAAAGTTTTTAATTTCTAAAGGTAAATAGGTATAAATTTATTTCCACACATAGATTAGCATTAATGTCAATGGGAGATTTTTTACTGAATTTACCCCTATAGACTGAGATGTGATTAAAGAAAGACAATCCATTTAAATAATTTTAAAGAATATTACAATATCCGTGTATTTTATGAAGGTTTTTTTTTTACATTCAAAAATAACAATTAAAAATAAAAAAGGTAACAATTTCATATTAAAAAGTAGGTTATCGATTGAGATTTAAAAATATACGATTACGGCTTGTGATTAACAAAAGAAGGTCTGACAATGGATGACGGATAACACACAGACGTGTTTTTTGTTAATTAATTCTAACAAAATGTGGTACGATAACCAAATGGAGTAAATGTTAGCAATTATAGGGAACCATACGTCCTGCAACAATGAGAAAATTAATAGTCGTCTATAAATGGCCCCGATATGAAAAATATGATACAATTCAATTGCATATAAAATAATTTACAAAAATCAAATATGAAAGATATGAACCAAATGACTAACAACAATCGAATTACAGTCTCCTAACTTTAAATAGGCTATACCGGTGAGTCGACAGGTTAAACGTATCCTTCCATACATGCATCTCCTCCCATCATGCGGATTCACAAACAGTCAAATTGTCATCATCGGAAATAAAACGCAATCTGTCAGATCTGACTATACTGGCATCTTAAGTTTTAAAACAATGAATTATGTTGTTAGTCAGTTGAAACATCTAATATTTATGTTATATGAATTTAAGGCGCAATTACTACATAAATAAGCCGCCTACCAAAACCAATAACAACAACAGTTGAAACATCGATAAATTATTTCGTTCAACCATTTTTGTGGTGGTGACCGTAAAAGTTATGTACTGTCGATTTTAGTCGTTCTTTCTCGTTATTACTCTTTGGGAGAAGTTTTTGCGTGAGAAGTTAACCCCTGCTCATGACATCCGTATAGTGTTAACATGTACGAGCGTACAGTCGTAACTAAGACACACATAAGCCATACGACATCGTAGAGGGTATGTTACTGTTGAGAAATAGAACGTTGACAATAAGAAAGTTAAACCCATTTGACAAAGGTACTATTTAGAAGTCGTTCATCTTTTGTCAATATTAACGAAAAGATCAAGACTCAGAATGTAATTGTGCTGGTTAGTCTTTCATCCTGTTCATAGTTAAACACTTGGGGTGGTCTAGAGTTTCGTTGTATATTGAGTTGTGATCCAATATACGATATAGGTCGGCGTACGGCCTTCATCAATGAGCAAAGTCCATACCGCATAGTCAGCTATAAAAGGCCCCGATATGACAATGTAAAACAATTCAAACGAGAAAACTAACGGCCTTATTTATATAAAAAAATGAACGAAAAACAAATATGTTACACATAAACAAACGATAACCACTGAATTACAGGCTCCTGACTTGGGACAGGCACATACATAAATAATGTGGCTGGGTTAAAACCGGGTTAACCCGGTTAACAAACCAAC
The DNA here is from genome assembly GCF_965363235.1 of Mytilus galloprovincialis. Taxonomy (NCBI): domain Eukaryota; kingdom Metazoa; phylum Mollusca; class Bivalvia; order Mytilida; family Mytilidae; genus Mytilus; species Mytilus galloprovincialis. The sequence goes on along the minus strand of NC_134838.1, from coordinate 129,747,168 downwards.
ATTTAGGGAAACACATCAACTATTATAAGAGGAAATCAACGGAGCAACAGAAACACTTAAGTGCAACAAAAACTATTAAATACACTATGTATTCTTCATGCTTGATGTTTAAATAGTCCAGTTATCTAATTTTTGTTGAACTTGTAAGAATCAGACGACACTTGAATTTTGAAATAAAGGCTTGGGATACATAGCAGTGATACAGATAGACTTTTTTACTTCAAGTCTAACATTGCTTGTTACGACCAAATACAGGCTGCAGGTTAACATAGAACGAGATGTTCTTAAAATCATAACATTCAAGTGGTGTCACAGCAAAAAGTAAAATCACAAAATTACTGAACTCCGAGGAAAAATTCAAAACTGAAAGTCCCTCCTCAAATGGCAAAATCAAATGATAAAACACATCAAACGAATGGACAACAGCTGTCATATTCCAGACTTGGTCGCATACTAAATATTTACTATTTCCAGAAGTCCTTCAACCTATCAATCAACTATTGCGACTAGACTGATTTGTCTGCTTTATTTTATAAAGTGTTTCATTGAAATACAAATGATTGTTTTATCATGAACTACTTGACGCTGAATACATGTATTTTGAACAAATTATCTATCATCATTTAAAATCACGTAGGAAAAATCTTTAAAACCAATGGCAGTTTAGAAATACAAAACTGGACTTTCTGGTATTATTATATGATCATAGATTCTTCTTTGTTATATGTGTAATAACACTATTAATTTCTCCTACTAGTCTTTGTTAAATATGAACTTGTCAAAAAATTGTGCAGAATTTATCTTTGCTTTAAATAAAGAAATATTTGACTGGAGTAAAGTTTATCCTGTCCAGTACTATAGACAAAATTTCACATAAAATTTCATTGCATATCAGAAAATAACCATTACTGGAAGTTTAACAATCAAATGTTCACCTTTTTTTTTTTTACCTGTGTATAAGATTTAGTAACCATGTAACCTCAATTATTCTATAGAAATACCAAATAAAAAAATTATGGTGCTTTGAAATACCCAAGATATATATATGTATATGTCCTAGAAATGTTTTACTGTAATGAAATGTTGGATATATTTCCTACAACTGTCAAATTCAAGGGAATATTTTTTCGACCCTTTTTCGTATTGGATGCCCTTTAATTTGGTAGCATTACACCAAAAAGCATGTTAAAAGCAGAAATTGATAAGCGTAAACAACAAAGAATATTATATTTTTCCATTTGTAAATCACTGCGACCTTATAACACAATACATCATTTTAAGTGTGGTTTGTCGTGATACGACGCAATGAAGAAGTTCGTGTGTTATTTTATTATATCCTCAATGAAGAAAGTAAAATCATAAAAAAACTGAACTCCGAGGAATATTCAATCGGAAAGTCCCTAATCACATGGCAAAATCAAATGACAAAACACATCAAACGAATGGACAACTGTCATATTCCTGTCTTGGTACAAGCATTTTTAAATTTAGAAAATGGTGGATTGAACCTGGGTTTATAGCGCTAAACCTCTAACTTGTACGACAGTCTCATCAAATTCCGTTATATTTACAACGATGTGTGAACAAAACAGAATAATAGATAAAATAGTCAAAATATGGGTACAGTAGTCATTGATTTTCACCTTCTATTTTCCTTTTTTAACCGACAAAAAGAATGAAGGACATTTTACTTTATATACTGACTGATTACATTATTTCATTTTTTATTATACTGTGAAACAGAAGAACAGCTGTGCAGATATTCTTAAATACTGCTCTAAAGTATAGAACATGTTTATATAGCTTTTTCTGTGTTATGGTTTGTGGTATAAACAAAAATATTTTTCGCCTTTTTGCAATTGTTGTTAGGTTGCATACGCTATAAATATTTTACTTTGGGATACTATACGGAATATTTTGTGGAGACAAAGATAAAACATGCTACACAGAGAAACAAGCCATAAGTATGATGGAGTTTCTGATTGACAACATATTTGTTGAACTTGAAGATAGACTTTTTCAACAAATTGTCGGCATTCCTATGGGAACAAACTATGCGCCCTCTGTGCCGACATCTTCTTATTTTCGTATAAGTCAGAGTTTCGCCTGTTATATGTCAAAAACAAGAATTTCTAAGAAGCCCGATCATTTAATTTCAAATTCAGATATATTGATGATGTTCTTTCCATTACTTTCCAAACTGTTCCACTAATATTTCCTCCAGAACTAGGAACAGCAGACACGACTTCCTCTGCCTCATTCTTTAGACTCAAAGTTGACATACGCGTTCATCAAGTATCCGAATCTTTGTTAAACAAGATGATTTTAATTTTTAAATTATCAATTTCCCCCAACTTAGTAGCAATATACCAACTTGATTTTAGATGTGTACGGATTGATAGTTTAGTCTTAGATGCATGATTTTTTTTATATTAGTTAGTGGATTTGAAGTAGCTTTCATATAACTGCGAGTACTCTCAGATCTGTTCCTAGTGTCTTTTTGTTGTCAGGATATACAAGTACCTGGCCACGTCCACTTGTATTTTTGTCCATCTGATGAGTTAAGCTTTTTTTTAACTGATTTTGATAGTTCGTTCTTATGTTGTGCTGTTATAACACTGTCCCAGGTTAGGGGCTGGAGGGTTGGGATCCCACTAACATGTTTAACCTCGCCACATTAATTATGTATGTGCCTGTCCCAAGTCAGGAGCCTGTAATTCAGCGGTTGTCTTTTGATTGTGCGTTGCATATTTGTTTTTCGTTAATTTTTTTTTTATACAAATAAGGCCGTTAGTTTTCTCGTTAGAATTGGTTTACATTGTCATATCGGGGCGTTTTATAGCTGACTTTGCGGTATGGACTTTGCTCATTGTTAGAGGCCGTACGGTGAACTATAGTTGTTAATGTCCTTGTCAATTTGGTCTCTTGTGGATAGTCGTCTCATTGGCAATACGTCACAAGTGTTTTAGCAAAACGTTATGTTGAAGGGTTATGTCAAAGAACGTTCTCCTTTTCTAAAAAGTAGTTAGAAGATCGGAAGATATCAAGACCATGTTGATAAATATTCCGTATCATTTTCATAAATAATACACGATAGTTTTAAAGTAAAGATTCTTTGTACTGACGTTGTAGAACATCGTAGACGTGTTATGGTGTTCTATTATATGTCTTTGTATTACTTTCACTGTCTTTCGTTTTTGGTTTTTATCTATGCCTCTTTTTTACAGTGATTAAGACTATAACACAATGTTGAGTGCTGTTCCCATATATTTGACAATTTTACCTAGTATGTCCGCTTGTTTTGTTTAGACATTTTTTTGAAATGAAATTTTAAGCGGCTGTCATACAAGTGACAGGGTTTAAATAGCTATAAACCAGCCTCAATCCACCATTTTCTACATCCATAAATGTCTGTCTCAGTTCAGGAATATGACAGTCGTTATCCATTCATTTGATGTAATTTTGCTTTTAATTTTGCCAATTTGTTAGTGACTTTACGATTTGAATTTTCCTCAGAGTTCAATATTTTTGTTATTTCTTTTTACAACTCCACACTTAAAATTGGTTTCATTGATCATTGGTTTCTTTCCGACTATAAAACGTTCAATGTGTCAGTTACAATGAGATTGACGTTGAAGATTATTTGATAACATTGCGAATATCGAAGAACTCGAAACTAGACATCCTTGTTCCTATCCTCACAGTTGGACCTATATGTGAAAAACGTCACCTGATAATATCAGATTAGTTATTTTACTGCCCTGTGCCTTGAAAGTATTTTAAGTCGTCATTTAAGATCGGTTATGACGTGGTTGTGTACTATATGATATACATTCCTAATCCCAAACAGCAAGGATTTCAAAAGTACTTAAGTTACGTAACTACATTATTGGATTAACATAAGACAATTTATTATAAACTTAAAATATGCAGAAACATATTTGATGTTTTTTAGACAGAAAAAAAGCTTTTGATACATTCAAAAGTACCTAAGTTACGTAACTACATTATTGGATGAACATAAGACAATTTATTATAAACTTAAAATATTCAGAAACATATTTGATGTTTTTTAGACAGAAAAAAAAGCTTTTGATACATTCAAAAGTACCTAAGTTACGTAACTACATTATTGGATGAACATAAGACAATTTATTATAAACTTAAAATATTCAGAAACATATTTGATGTTTTTTAGACAGAAAAAAAAGCTTTTGATACATTCAAAAGTACCTAAGTTACGTAACTACATTATTGGATGAACATAAGACAATTTATTATAAACTTAAAATATTCAGAAACATATTTGATGTTTTTTAGACAGAAAAAAAAGCTTTTGATACATTAAAGCAAAAATTATATAGAATAGGGCTAATAAAAAAAATAAAGAACATCATATTCATATTATGAGTTAGGTAATAGCAAACCAGTGTCAGAGTAAGTTCTTTCTTTTTTAAATGGGGTAAAACAATGACGGGTAATTTTTGAAAAAGTAAATATAAATATGAAAATATAACTAGTTGCTCTCCTGCTTTTACTGATGACATTTATTGGCACATCCCGTCTTAACTAATTAGATGTAGTATGTGATGATTATGCACATTGATGAAGATGTTTTTATAAGTCAAAAATAAACTCACCAGAGATACCAGAATGAAAAATTTATTTTTGCGCCAGGCGCACGAAACATCCTCAACAACTCGTCAGTGACCTGGAATAAAAAATGTTAAAGAGATCAAATAAGGTACGAAGTTGAAGAGCATCGAGGACTGAAAATATTTTTTGCAAAATATAGCTAAGATAATCTATTCGAAACTTTCTGAATTTTCGGCTCTCCCTCCACACCATTTGCGAGTATGGTTTTAAGAAACGATGATAGTCCGCCAGAAGGGGACAATACATGGCTGGTCCCTGTTAAGAGAGAGTCATATCTCTTGCAGTAAAAGACACCCTTATAGATTTCGAAAAAGAGTGGGCTAATGCCGCTACAAGGCAGCACTCGTATCCGCAAAGTGGAAAGGGATTGATATAAGTTGCAACAACTTGTTTCCCAATCCACTATAAATAAAATGTTTAAACAAAATATAATTCATTCATGAGGTATAAAAGCCTTAGTTAAGGCTTACTGGGCTGGTGATACCCTCAGGGAATTAAACCTCCAACATCGACACAGTGGTTGTAAATAAACTCATCATAGATACCAGGATTGAAATTTTATATTTGCGCCACACGCACGTTTCGGATATTAAAGACTCATCAGTGATGCTCGAGATCAAATATGTTAAAAAAGCCAAATAAAGTACGCAGTTGAATAGCATTGAGAACCAAAAATTCCTGCAAAGTTTGCCACATACAACTTAGATAAAATCTTTTTGTGAGGTAAAAAAGCCTTTGTATTTCAAAAAGTCAAAGTTTTGTAAACAGAAAAAAAAGCGTTAGTGATGAAATTCTGCAAGAACACAAGAGCAGTTGGATTACAGTACGATTAGCATCTTGCGAACAGTATTCTTCTGTTAGCTGAAGATTATACCCTATCTAAATTAAGATCGGCTGAAAGGAGCTAAAGTGCATGTGGAAAATTCTGGAATAAGTTTTTTACTTTTAACAGTGCATACGAAAAAAATATATTTCTTGTGCATCTGTCACGGCTCTTTCAAAGACACAGAACGTAAAAAATATGGGTTCATGTCAGAAATTATGGATAAATTGTACAAATATTATCATTACGAGTATATGATATTTCTTTTGCAAGAGGATGATTATCACACAAAACAATCTTGAAAAGTTATAGTAAGTAATACTGAGGACAAAGTACAATCCATTGAATGGACTAGTTGAATAAATAATGGAAATTCATTTCTCGATTTGGAAACACACACCGTAACCTTTAAAGGTCCAGAATTCTGGAAAGGCGCAAGCTCATCAAGAGAAATTATAAGCAACTTTTTTATTAATAAATTACTAACTTATATTCCGAATAGCAATGGAAGTAATTACGATCTTGGTCACGGACAATTTCTAGTTGTAGTTGTGTAACTTAATCAATCAGAGATATATGATGGAAGTTCATATTGAAATAATTTAAAATTTTGGAATTTTGGATCCTCAAATGCTCTTCATCTTAGTTCTTGTTTGGCTTTATACATATTTTGATATGAGCGTCACTGATGAGTAAATATAAAAAATACCGAACTTCGTGGACAAATCTTTTATCAAATGACAAAATCAAAAGCTAAATCACATAAAACGAATGTATAACTATTTTTAATTGAAAACTTTCCAGTACAAATAATAGCAACATATGTTTTATATATGTTCAACATATTGAAAACATATCGATGATCGATATGAATCATATGTTTTTCATAAAAAGACATATGATTTAATCGTATTATTTGGCCATCAGTTCCATAACAGGCTTAAAAATATGTTTTTATATGTTTAATCTTGTTCCTAAATATTCTTTTTTATGTTTGTTTTTGTTCAAGTGCATTTATTTTCTCATAGATCCTTAACATAGTTGTCATGTGTTTTATTTTTGCTATAGGTTTTAGGGTTATTATTATAAACTTGTCAGAGAAATTGCTAATTTTGACCCTCAGGATAAGTTTTATTAAACTTTAACAAGAATCGTATCCGTGAGAGCGCCATTTTGCATAATTTTATATTTCCATGGATCATAACGCTTTAAAAATAAAGTTGATCGGTCAGCATTATAAAACTTGACCGAGATATTGCTGAAACATATGTTGCATTTTTTATGTGGACACTTATTTGATGAAATCCATAAACATATCAAAATATGAACATCTACAACCGAATCCCACTGTGCACTTCTACAAACGATCAAGAAAATGCACGTCTACTAACGAATCAGAAAACTGTGCACATCTACAAATGAATCATAATATGCACGTCTACAAATGATCACAATATGACGCCTACAAACGAATCAGAATATGCACGTCTACAAATGAATCAGAATATGGACGTCAACAAATGAATTAGAATATTCATATCAAAAAATGAATCAGATTATGCATGACTACAAAATGAATTAGAAAATGGACGTCCACAATTGAATCAGAACATGCATGTCTACAAACGAATAAGGATATGCACGTCTACAAACGATGTACAAAACGCGCGGCTACAAATGAGTCAGAATATGCACGTCTACAAATGAGTTAGAACATGCACGTCTACAAGTGAGTTAGAACATGCATGTCTACAAACAGATCTCAATATACAGAGCTACAAACGAATCGTAATATACAGAGCTACAAACGATAGAGTGTACACACGTCTACAGACGAATCATAAAAGAGGGACGAAATATATCAAAGGGACAGTCAAACTCATAAATCTAAAACAAACTGACAACGCCATGGCTAAAAATGAAAAAGACAAACAAACAACAGCACACACTTCACAACATAGAAAACTAAAGAATAAACAACACGAACCCCACCAAAAAACTAGGGGTGATATCAGGTGCTCCGGAAGGGTAAGCAGATCCTTCACCATAATATGCATTCTAAAAACGAATCCAAAAATGCACGTCCACAAACAAATGAGAGTAGGCATGTCTACAAATAAATCAGAGTATGAAAAATGTAAAACAGATGTTTAACCATGATAATAAAACTTCTAAATTAATTAATATTTCATTGTGTGTTTACATCTTTAGTTTAAATGTGCGTTCGGCTATGTCAGCAAGCTATAGTAACGACGATTGGGCATTTAAATTTGGTTTGTCTGGACTATGTATTCGTAATACTCATCAAATTGATCTCTAAGATATGTGGCCTTGTATCATTATGTAACGTTTAAACAGTTCGTCACAATTTAGTTATCTATTTTTCGATACGGAATAAAATGTCCATACTACTAAGGTTTGTAAAATAGTATTTGAAAATTAACTTTATAGTATATTTAGTTTAATTACATAACCAATTTCAGATTCTGTCGTAAAAGTGACAAGATATACTACAAAAGCTAATGTCAAATAGAGCAACAGAGGGCACGGACAGGCATTTGAAAATTGCAAAAAAGAATTTGCAAATATGAAATACCTCTCAAACATTATTGCTATTGGTTACTCTATAATTAAAAACCGATCGGTATCTAACGAAAGCATAGAGGACCATCATGGCATTAATTAATTTCAATGAAAGATTCTAAGAAAACTATCGAATTGCATTGCACAAATTGATAAGTTTGTCTCGTTTTGAAAGTTTTGTGAATATTTTTACATATAAACACAAATTTAAAAAGATTGAGCTTTCCGAAGAAAAAAAATCGAGCTACAAAAATATGCAATCGTTTCAATAAACTCATCAGGACTGAATTTTGTATATGCGCCAGACACGCGGTTCGAAAACCTCATCAGTGACACTCGAATAAAAACAAAGTTAAAAAGGCCAATTAAAGTGCGAAGTTGAAGAGCATTGAGGACCGGGTTTGGAACTCATGCTACTGAGATAACGTAGCACCAAATCGCCTTGCACTGTGCCCGACGCCCTAGACGACTCGACCACCTAGGATATGTACGAGTATTAGGTAGACTTTCCTCTCAGTTCGACATTTAAGATTCCCTGGCCGCACTATAATAGATCTCAATCGACTGACTATTAGCATCATTGACCGAAACAATGATTGGTTTAGGGAGTAGATAATCACTTATAAACAATTTTGGATAAGAAAATTTAAAACGTTGGCAGAAAGTATTATCAATAAAAAAGGTATAGTTTTGAATGTGCAGTGCTGTTCATTTTGGAATGAATAATTAAGCAGTTTCTTATGTACTTTTCTATTAAGCTTCGTCAACTCTGAAATTTAAAATTTATATCAGTTCAATTTAACAGTGCTATCTATTTTTTATGTTTAGATAAGCAGCCTTTGTTTCATGTAATATTGATGTTGAGATTTTTATTTTATATATATTAATGTAATATAAATTGTACACGAATCATTGATTTAGAAAAAATATTAATATAGAAATAATTATTAATAGTTAAGACATGTATACAGCTCCATTTAGAAAATAGGTGGACTTAAAACTGTTAGGGTACGACTTACTATATTTGCAAGAAATAAACTATTCTATTTAAACAGTAGTTAACATTAGAAATATTGATTTTCTGGAAATTGATTATTTAATATTTAAAACAATACACATGTGTTTCCAGATAAAAGATTAGTTAAGTTTAAACATATTTCATTGTTCAAAAAGGACAAATGAATTGGACACAAGTTTTTTAACTGAGTATTATATTCTCCAGGTAAAGGACGGAGACAGTTCGGGGAAAGACGATTTTTTAAAAATGCATCCACTATTTTTCTTTCTTAGTTTATTCATATAATAAACAAACACAAAATAACACACTCACACATTTAAGAAACTAATTATGTTGTCTTACAATATTGACATCAAACGGCAATAACACCTGGTCAAATTACGTAAATGGAAAATAATCTTCGTCATCTTATAAAATCTTAGAATGGTACAAGTTTAAATCGCACAGTACTGTTTATTTTGGATACAAATCAACGCCGTGTTAGGTATAAATACATATACCATAACTTATGTCAACTCAGATTTATAGAATTGGTTCGATTTCTTATTGGTATTACATTCAAGATTATTTTAGTAAAATCAGAATAGATTTGATATTTTATTATTTATTGACACTTGTTTTACTTACCTTTATGATATTATGAGTGTTGACTTTTACACTTCTATGGGATATTTGTAATATATACCTTGTGTACAGTTAAGTTTTTCATAACGATTTAATTCTTTCGTAAGGAATATCGTTAACTGATATACATCTAGGATTCACATCTATGGCGCGTCTACCCTAAGTTTTAATTTGTAACCCGGATTTGTTTTTTTTTTACTATCGATTTATGAGTTTCGAACAGCGGTATACTACTGTTGCCTTTATTAGATCTATGAAAAATTATCAATTTCTGATATAGATGACATGTGGTACCCGTCACACTTTTTATAAAGCTTTAAAAAATGAGCATACCCCATACGAGGCACAGAAGGCCTGAAGTGACAAATTAAAAAAAAATCCACTTGGAAACCTTATGGTCTGAATTATATGAAGAACACAAATGATTAAATACAAAAAAGACAACCGATGAATAACATGTTCCTTACCTGGGACCGGCATGTACAGAAAGTGGCGGGTTAAACATGTTTGGAATACACCCTTCAAATCAAATCGCTCGTTTTGATTTGATTAAAATTGAGAATGAAATTGGGAATGTGTCAATGCGACAACAACCCGACCATAGAGCAGACACCAGCCGAAGGCCACCAATGGGTCTCCAATTGCGAGAAACTCCCGCACCCGAAGGCGTCCTTTAAAAAATGTATATACTAGTACGGTATAATGGACGTCATACTTAACCCCGAATTATACACAAGAAACTAAATTAAAAATCATACAAGACTAACAAAGGCCATAGGCTCCTGAATTGTATTTATTTAAGGATTTTAGAATCCTCAGTTCTGTACAATTTTGTCGTTCCTTTATCACTTTTTCAAACAAATAAAAACTACAAATTGATTATTTAAGCCCCAGAAATCATGATAGGAAGATTTATAAATGAAACTCTAATATTCACAATAACATATTGTCAACTTTCAAATGTACTAGACAAAGCATTATTACTAAGTGCTGATGAAATTAACACAGCTTTGGTTTCATGCTTTCTGAAAAATTGCTTGATAGAAATTTTTTTATCATGGCAGCAAAAAGAATTCGATGCCATGTTTAATTTAACCGAAGCAGCAGAAAATGTTTTACACATATTTATATGAACAAAACGTGAGGAAATAAAGAAAAGATTTGAGAAAACTGTTTGATCAGTTTAGACAAAGCGATTGGAAATAATATTGGAAAAAAAACCTGAGTAAACATGAGCATAAGAGCCAACAAAATAGTTTAAATCTTTTTAAAGAACTGAACACAGTTTAAAAGGCAATCGATATAGTGGCCTATATGTACCTCCCATTCCTGCTAGTGAGGTAGATAATGTACATAATGGGTAGTTACCAAAAAAAGACAGATAACAAAAGTGGCATAAATATATTCCGTTGACAATAAGATCAAATATATATTAATATATATCTATTTATGGATGTATACATGTATGTTAGTTTTATTTTAACAAAGTATTTGATTCATTGCTCTTTCTGACTATCAGGTCGTTTTATAAAACAAAAGGATAAAAAACAAAAAGCTATCGATATATCATCATTGTCATACGTTGTAATGAGTATTATAGATAATATAATTAATGATTTTTTTAATTAAAGAATACCAAAAGGTTTTTCGATTAGGTCATATCATCTTAATAACGTGTTATAATTTTCTTAGATTTGTCTTTGGTAATTATTACTTTTTCTGTTTAGTCATATTTTGTAATACTTCTTTGACGAGGCTATGAACTTAAACATCCGGTCATTGGGTTATTGTGCTTTCGTAAGTTTTTGTAATCTTGTCTTTTTTTGTCTGTATGCCTTTCTTGTATTTTATGTTGTTGACATAAAATTGAGAATGGAAATGGGGAATGTGTCAAAGAGACAACAACTCGACCATAGAAAAAACAACAGCAGAAGGTCACAACAGGTCTTCAATGTAGCGAGAAACTCCCGCACCCGGAGGCGTCCTGTAGCTGGCCCCTAAACAAATATATACTAGGTCAGTGATCATGAACGCCATACTAATTTCCAAATTGTACACAAGAAACTAAAATTAAAATAATACAAGACTAACAAAGGCCAGAGGCTCCTGACCTGGGACAGGCGCAATAATGCGGCGGGGTTAAACATGTTTGTGAGATCTCAACCCTCCCCCTATACCTCTAGCCAATGAAGAAAAAGTAAACGCATAACAATACGCACATTAAAATTCAGTTTAAGAGAAGTCCGAGTCTGATGTCAGAAGATGTAACCAAAGGAAATAAACAAAATGACAATAATACATAAATAACAACAGACTACTAGCATTTAACTGACATGCCAGCTCCAGACTTCAATTAAACTGACTGAAAGATTATGATTTTATCATATGAAAATCAGGCACAATCCCTCCCGTTAGGGGTTTAGTATCATACCATTATAACATATATGAGAAGAACATAACGCGTGTCATGCCAACAACTGGTTTTTGAATAAATGTGTTTAGTTCCGATGCAAAGACCCTATAAGTGAATCAATATTAACGCCAAAATATGCAATCTTTAATGACCTGACAACAGTATCGTAACTATATCCCCTTTTTAATACGTCTATTTAAAGGTTTTGTTAGTTTCGGCGGTAAATACTGACATTTTTGTGCTTTATAAAGAATTTTTCCATAAAAAATTGGATGTGAAATACCTAAACGTATAAGACGTCTGCATGTTGGGCTAAATATACGAATGATGTCCTTATACCGATGATAAAATTTAGTAAATGTTTTGACTAGTTTGTGATATCGAAAACCCTGGTGTAATAATTTTTCAGTAATACATAAATTTCTCTCGTTAAAATCTAAAACATTGTTACATACACGAGCAAATCGTACAAGTTGTGATATATAAACACCGTAAGATGGTGACAAAGGAACGTCACCATCTAAAAATGAATAATTAACTATAGGAAATGAAAAATCATTTCTTTTATTAGTATTCAGCTTTCCGTTAGTGATATAGATATCAGGATCGCGGAAAGGGCAGTGGTCATTGTTAGTATTCGCTTTATTTAAAGTAAAATCAACAGGATAAATGTAAACATACTGAAGTCGTCATTATTAAGAGCCAAAATATCATCCAAATATCTAAAAGTATTATTAAATTTGTTTATCAGATGTTGTTTCGATGGGTCTTTGCTTATTTTTTTCATAAATTGGAACTCATAGCAATACAAAAACAGGTCCGCAATAAGTGGTGCACAGTTAGTCCCCATTGGAATTCCGATCTTTGTTTATTGAAGTGTGATTTACATTATAAAAAAATGCTGACTGCTGTTCCCCTATTTTTGACATTTTTACCTAATATGTCTTTGTGTTTCTTCGGAGTTCGGTATTTTTACTTTTTTGCCATCTTGTATAAATTGTGCATGCAATGCTTGTTTTCAATACGTTTGAATGTTGCTTAGAATGTCTTGAACATGTGTTGTTAAATACACTCGTCAGTGAAATCGCATATATTTTTAAGTACGTAGCGTTATGCAGATGGAGATTTTTGACAAATGCGTTGAAACAAAATGATGAACATAAGATTTGTTTTTAAGTTTGTTAACCAAATAGTCTTAGTTGAAAATATAACGAAAATGACATTGAAGGCGATACCGAATAATTAGACTTTGAGTTAATTATAGCAGAAAAGGCAATAAAAGGCCATTGAAAAGTCAGCTCGAACTATTTGATCATATAGTTAAACCTGATTTACTATACAATTGTGATAACGGTGATTTAGGAATGACGGCATACTAGAAATTATTCATTTGAAATTTTCAGAACTATCCCACATATTGGATCCAAAAACAATTGCCATACAAGGTAGATGCTAAGCTAGCTATACAACCAGGTTCAAGCCACCAAGCCACCATTATCATCGGAAAAAGTTTGAAGCAAATAATGTTCATGATTTGGAAAATATAAACAAGATTAAGATTATACAACAATGCGTAAAACATTTATCAGAGTTCTCGAGTACTAAAAAGTATCATGACTGAGTATTCGAGTATCGAATTTCAGATCTTTTGTCATTCTAAATTAAAATTGAAAGATTGGGTTCCCTTGTTTAGCAACTAATAATCTGCCATTAACTGGTAACCTCTAAATGTATATTGTAATTTGTGATAAACCATCCTTCACATCTGTACTGTGTTTATCATTTATTGTGCATCATCAATTGTCTTGTTGTGTTTTCATTTTTCGTTATATCTGTATACCTTTTGTAACAAGCGCAATATCAGATTGAACTCAATTTTAATATTTTGCCTTCATATAGATTTCATAAACGATTGGTATTTGAATAATAACAATTATTGTTTCTTAAAATAGAAAAAAAAGATTGAAATCCAAACGATGAAGTTTAGAACTAAGATATCCTGGGATTGGATTTGAAATTATTTCATTTAATTGCATCCACAATTCAAAAGCAATTCAAAACCAATAGTCCAGTTATGTATTGAGCTAGTGCATGTAGTTTGAATGTTTGTACGACTTTGCCCCCCGCAGAGCTATAGAAAAACAGTACATTAACGGGTGTTACACGGACTCTTTTTAGATGATACACGGACTCATTTTAGTTGTTACACGGACATTTTTTATGAATAGAATCACTCGTGCATAATCAGTGAGTTCATGGGCACTTTAACTTTCAATTAGATTTGAACTTTTTGGTTCACCGACTTATTTCCTGTATTTTTATTGAACAAAATATTTACGTTAGCATCAATATCTTTTTTCAAACATTTCCAGTAAAATACTATTTATATCAGTACACTAAGGGATTAGACATTTAACTTAAAAAAAGGGGGTATGGCTATCTCCTAAAAAAGATATTTTGATCCCAAATTTTATGAGAAAAAAATTATTATGGTCAAGCAGATGACAAATTAATGTTTTGCACGATTCCTAATTTTCCGAATACCGTAAATAGTGCTAATTTAAAAAAAAAAAAAATTGGGGGAAGGCGTTGAAAAGTAAATAGTTAATATTCTCAAAATAGAACATACCACCCCTTTATGAAGCAAAATATTCGGTCAATAAATGTTTTCTTCAATATATGGATATGAATAGTATTTTGGACAATGCTGAAAGTAAAGAAATTATGATACTGACGTGTATATTTCAATAAAAATAAGACAGGAAATAAGTAAATAAAAATCATTTCTTTTCAAAAGATAAAATCCCTATCAACTCACCAAAACACGATTGGTCCTATAAACAAAACGTGTTCATGTAATACACGTCCAAATAAGCAGCAAATCTAGAAGAAAATCATTCAACTTAGTCATCAATTTTGGGCGGTAAGCTGCGATTGGACCATAATGTAACACGTGTTTATTCCCGATCTAAATTTCTCAAATGTTTAGTCTTGCAAAATGTATTATTACTTTCTTGAAACGTCGTACAAGTCAGATAAAAAACAAAAGTAACAAAAGAGAAAGGCCGATAACAATCAGCCGAATAGTTTTTCTGTACAAGTCAGATAAAAAACAAAAGTAACAAAAGAAAAAGGCCGATAACAACCAGCCGAATAGTTTTTCTGCACTTGTAGTCAGGTCAAGGTCCTCGGCTATCGCCTCGGACCTTGACCTGACTACTCGTGCAGAAAAACTATCCGACAACGGTTAATACCGGCCTGTTTCTTTGTTACCTTTGTATTTTATCTAATACTTAAATGGATTGAATGGCTACGGAAATAACACATTGTCCTTATCAATAAAACATTCATCAATAAAAATATTATCTTGGTATGTACATACCTATCTTTATCATTGTATCTGTCCTTTTAATCGTCCGTGACGTCAGTAGTTCAACGAATATGGTTTTCGGAAAATCAAGTATGCTAGCTAACTTTAATATTTAAAACATGTGCTTAAAATGCTACACAAAGCTTGTTATATTGGATGAATTTTCGGTTATCAAAATTCAATTGATAATCTATATTGCAGTAATTTTACATAAAAAATGAAACTGTAAATATGGTTATATATATGTAACTAAACTTATCAAAGATACCAGGACTAAATTTTATATATACGCCAGACGCGCGTTTCGTCTACAAAAGATTCATCAGTGACGCTCGAATCCACAAAAATAAAAAAAAAAAAAGCCAAATAAAGTACGAAGATGAAGAGCATTGAGATCCAAAATTCCTAAAAGTGTTGCCAAATACAGCTAAGGTAATCTATGCCTGAGATAGAAAAGCCTTAGTATTTCAAAAACTTCAAAAACTTATAAAGGCTTGCTATACGTTCGACCTTAATAAGTGTCTGATGATCAAAGGCAACCATAGCGAATCTTCTTATATTTATATCAACGTATTTTCCAAAATTCAAAGCTAGTGAATTAATTAAAAAAAAACAAAAAAAAAACAGTAATATATATATTGTGAATGTCGCTTTCACAAACCTCAACTAATGTTTGATTTCATGAACGTTTGCCAAATTTTTTCTGGAAACGTGAAGATAAATTTACAGAAAGAGGTGAAAGTGTGCAACATCGCAGGGCCAAATAACGTGATGATAAGTCAGTCGGTTCCTTTAATTTTCAACAATGTCTTTGGGTCTAATTTTATTTATATACGTGTTTTCTCTCCAAATATAACATCCTAAAAAATTAGGACAAAAAGGAAGCTGAACCATACAATGCAATCATATATCAAAAGAGAAAGACCTAATATTGCATGACAAGCTATTTAGTGAATGAAGACAAATATTATACTGTTTATGTTCTTTTTCTTACGACCTAGATATTCACAATAAATTTGCATGTATACAATTTCACGTAATAACCAAGAAATTTCAAGAATATAATAACATAAATAACAGACGTAAATGATTTAAATGTTTATTAAATAACTATTCATTTGTTTAGCAATATGAAATAATATATTAAAGTTTTATCAATCATCAAAAATGGTTGCTTGATAGTTTACTATCGGATGAATTTGTTAAAAGCACAATAAAGTTGTCGGCCTCAGCATTTTTATTACCTTTTGTCTTTTTGTCCTTACTTGGTTTTATGTTGGGATCGCTGGTATTGTTTGAACAGTTTCACAGTTCAATTGAGGTTATGAAAGGTAAACAATGAACGCATGCGTGTAATTTTGTAAAGTCCGATGTATTGATTCAATTGTTTTATTATGCATGTTAACTGCATTTGTGCTTGTAAATATATTTTTTTTCTATATTTTTTCGAAACTAACTGCGAAAAAGACAGTACATCATGTCAATCAATCAAAGGGTTCTGTTGATTGTTTAACGTTTAAGTGTTGATTTCAGTTGTATTCAACCATAACTCTGTTGATGCACATTTGTTAAAGAGCACTTATAGTTTAAATGAAGTTATGAATAAATAAATATGTTACAACATACGATGAAGCAGAAGATTTATAACGGCTGGTAATGACGACAATGTTAATTGTTATTAGAATTTATCATTTATTATAATATGAAGTTGGCATTCTTTTTCCAAATCGAGATATTCTAATTCACTAATAGTTGTTTGCAATGCCCCTTAGTGGGACAACACTGACACTATTGTTCCTCCATGTATTGTAATTTACCAATAAAAACAGGTGATTTATTTTGTAAGAATTTGGGTACAAAAATTTTGTATTCACTCTAATAGCATAAAAAAGTAAATCCTTTGTTGTTTCATCTCTTGAAAAAATATGATACGTGTAAATAAATTATAATGCTACAGATCTTTTTCGAAAAGTATAAAGGCAATATTTGTGTCCTTTTTCTATTATGTCTATTTTCTGCAAAACTGATAATGTTTCTTTTGAATAGTAAAACGACAGTTCTATAAAGTAGAAATAAAGAGTGGTCGTCAGGTGGTCGGCGTGGCATTTCGGCAACATTTTTTTATTTTCAGGAGTATACGATAGCTATTTATCTCTTTTCCACAGTTGTTATCCATTCGTTTGGTGTGAATTGGCTTTTTATTTTGACATTTGATTTTTTATGGAATTTTCCTCGGAGTTTAGTATTTTTGTAATATTACTTTGTCCTTGAATGTAATCTCCGAATTAGACTTTGGCTGAATGTTTTGGCTTTGTATTTACATGATCAACATGACGGGTGTCACACGTAGAGCAGAATCTGTTTATCATTTGTATTTTGTAAACTGCTGTCTGTCATTTTGTGGTTTTAGATTTTGGTAATGGCGTTGTCAGTTTATTTTCCAATTATAAGTTTCACTATCCCTTTGGTATTATTTGCCTCTCGTTTCAATGAAACTATTAAGTAAAATGAAATAAAAAAAAAGAATAATTTGAAATGAAATAGTTTATTAGTTATTTTTTATGTATTTTTGACAAGCAATTTGTGAGTAGAAACTGAGATGTTCTGTTGCAGCAACGAGTAACAAATTTCTTTATGTATATTTATGAAGAAAAAAAGTACGCCATTTTCTTGAAGAGACACGTTACCCCTTGCATTTCAATTCAATACCAAGTCATGGCAGGTGTTATTAAAAGACCGTTTCTGTGTATATTGGTTGTTTTTATGCCCCACCTACGATAGTATTATGTTTTCTGGTCTGTGGCTCCGTTCGTCCGTTCGTCCGTCCCGCTTAGGGTTAAAGTTTTGTCAAGGTAGTTTTTGATGAAGCTGAAGTCTAATCAACTTGAAACTTAGTACACTTGTTTTTTTTTTCTTTTTGTTGCTCCGTTCTGTTCTTCTTATTGTTGATGTGTTTCCCTCGGTTTTTAGTTTCTTACCCGGATTCTTTGTTTATCAATCTATTTATTACTATATGTTATTTTATGGTATCATGTGACCTGAGGTATGAATCATGATTCATTCAATTGAATCTGAGAATATGTTAACATTGTGTTTCTTAATGTTATACATGACAATCGTCAGCCGTATCAAACTATACAAAACACCCTCAAAGAAAACGCACAGAAAACAATACTATGCATCATGTTCGTGTTTGCGTTGTTGACATATACATTTATGTGTGTCCTTATTTACCTTTCTGTCAATAGAAATCACTACAAATTATCTCATACGAAAGAGTTCAATTGTTAAGACTGTTTTGACTTTTTAACCGTTTTTACAAATATATTGCTCTTCATTTAATGTTTATACTCTTTTCTCTTAACAGTATTCGTTAGAGGACATTACTAAAACAAGGTGGTTTGTCACCACTTTGCCAGAAATGATGAGACTTCAGAGGACCAGTCATCGTTTTGTTCTACTTGTACTGATGCTTTTATCACTAACAGCAACATCATTTGGTCAATGTAAGTGCCAACCACACATAATAAAACATCAAGGCAGTGTATAAACGACATTGAAATATTGTATTTCGATCAAAAGCAATCACAACTATAAAGTAAACTTAAACTGAGGGAATCGCATGACTTTCAAAAAGTTAATACATACATTCAAAGACAAATTAAGGAAGTACAAAGCACTACATTCATACGTTATATCACAAATATTTCAGCTTTGTATGGTTTCTGGGGAGACACAATGAGATAACTAGTTAGTTGAGGTACCAGTACACCGTGTAGTTAATCAATTCGTGATAGTGACTATTTAATGTTTGTAATACTGGTTACATGTTTTCTTCCTCGCAACTCTGTATGGGCATTTTTTGTGTAAGAGCACAACTCTATAACCGAAGACCGTATGATAATGTAGACAGACAGAAGTGTAACATATGAACTCCTATTCGAAATCGGATATTAATAAGTAAAATAACAAAGAATAACGTTAACGAACTCGGCGGAAAATTCAAAACGGAAAGTTCGAAATCAAATGACAAAATCAAAAGCTAAAACACATCAACTGTCATATTCCTGAAATGCAACAGGAATTTTCTACATGGTTTTAAAGCTATCTTAACCTCTCACTGGTATCACGGTTGCATTAAATTTCATTATATTGACAACGATGTGACCACACACAAAACATACTTTTGTTAGATGGGAAGTTGTCGATTGAATTCGTGAAATCTTAACGCATGTCAAAAATTGTTGTTTTAAAATAAAAGCTAGTACATTCTAACGTATTTAACCATCTGTCTCATCCGATGCAATTTATAACCTATAACATTATAATCAAAACAACGGTAACTAAATTGATATGGTTCTCATTTCTCCCAAGTTAAGTGTTACTTTTTACTGTTTACATGATTAATGTTCAGTTTCATTGTGTAGTAAATAATGTAATACTGCCTGCCAACAAGAATTGAATGCATACATATGAGCTCTAATGCGGATTGTAAACCTTTATTTTCATTACAAAATAATGAAATAAAATAATGTACTTTGTTATTCCTATTTATGCTTTTAATTTATCTAGCAACGAATGCTGAACAGGGTAAATATATATGTTTACTTACTTGCATTGTGTCTGCATTCACATTAAAGGCAAGGATAGACCTGGTGAAGCATGGGTTGGGGAGGGGTCGAATGTTCAGAGGACAGCTGGACATGAAGGGTTTCAATGAATATCCGATATATTTAAGGGAATGAGTAATGTAAACCAATGCTCTAAATTTAACAGAGCGGTAAACTTAAGGCAACTGGGTTTAGAAGTCAAGACAAGACATGTGACAAGATTTGTCAATACTTGCGATAGACTGAGGACAGATGACATTGAAGGGGGGAAATAACATTGAAACTCAAGTGGTCAAGTGTATGAACATTTTAAATAGGCAAGGTGCAGGGAAAAGACACAAATAATAGAACGGGACCAGAAGGAAGAATAGCCAAAATAAAATAAGAATAGAAAGAAGAATTGCTGGGATATACCTCGGACATGGGCCGGAAAATCCAAATGTTTGCCTATGTGGTTACCTTTGGGTCATCTCATCTTATCATGTCTCTTAAATGCTTTAATAACGTTTACTAATATGTATCTAACTTATGTTGTTAGTTGTTGTGGTAACTAGTTACTGTTCTCGTTTATACACTTGATTTTGTAAAAATAATACCTTTTTTCTTTGGATTCTGGTTGCATATACATTTTTTAGTTTACAAGCTCGTGATCATGTGTTATGATTATTTTATCTTATGCTTAGACATTTATGTAAAATATTATAAAAACGAAGATGTGGAATGATAGCCGATGAGACAACTCACCACAAGAGACCAACATGACACAGAAGTTGACAAGTATAGGTCACCATACGGCCTTCAACAATAAGCAAAGCCCATATCGCATAGTCAGCTACAAAAGACCTCAAAATGACATTGTAAAACAATCCAAACGAGACAACTAACGGCCTAATTTATTTTTAAAAAATGAACGAAAAACAAATATGTAACACTTAAAACAACGACAACCACTGAATTACAGGCTTCTGACTTGGGACAGGCACATAATACATAATGTGGCGGGTTAAACATGTTATCGGGATCCCAACCCTCCCCTAACCTGGGAACAGAGATATAAAAGTATAAAAACAAATTATAAAAATCAGTTGAAAAGGGTAAACTCATCAGATGGAAAAAATACAAATGGACGTGGCCGGGTATTTGTACATCCTAAAAACAGAATAAACTCATCATAGATACCAGTACTAAACTTTGTATATACGCCAGACGCGCGTTTCGTCTACAAAAAACTCATCAGTGACGCTCGAATCCAAAAAAGTTAAAAAGGTCAAATAAAGTATGAAGTTGAAGAGCATTGAGGACCGAAATTCCTAAACGTTTAGCCAAAAAGACACTAGGAACAGATCTGAGAGTACTCGCAGTTCACTGACAGCTAGTTCAAAGTCACTAACAACTAATGAAAAAATCACGCATCTAAGATTAAATTATACACAGCCAACATCCAATGGATTTAGGGTAAACAAAATAAAACCATTCATATGATGTGTGCCTGTTTATTTACTGTGGTTTCTTTTCCTAGTATCAACGCATTCTTAATCTGTCACGCAAATATACTCACCAAATTGTATTTAAGTGTTAAAATTTTGTACTTTACTAGATTGAAAATGATTTTGCTAATGAAATGATATCTGTTTGTAAATGAATGAATTTCATATCTTCTGACAATTGACTTATGAAAAAATTATCTGTCTTCACCTGGAATTGAAATCCTCCTGCCTTTTATGAATGAAAAATAGTAAACAAATCGATCACAATCATGTTTCGGCGTCCAGTTGGTTGAAATTAGGAAGTTCGTTTGTATATACATAAATAAAAATGAATAGAAAACAAAAATGAATAAAAAATAAATGTAAATATTTAATAAAAAATAGGTAAGACAACAATAAAACAACATTTATGTATAGTACTGACTGAAATATAGTGTTTATGTATGTTGTATTCGCGTTTGTTTTTTGTTGCACTTCAGAGTTTCTATTGTTCAGTTGTTTTTCTCTTAAAGTTGTTGTGTTTACCTCGGTTTTTGTATGTAACCCGGATTTTATTTCTATGAATGGATTTATAACTTACGAACAGCAATATACACTACTATTGCCTATTTTTGCAACCCTGAATATCAATGATCGACATTCGTCTAATATAAAAAAGAAGATGTGGTATGATTGCCAATGAGACAACTATCCACAAAAGACCAAAATGACACAAACATTAACAACTATAGGTCACCGTACGGCCTTCAACAGTTAAATACGTAGTCGCATGATTCAGATGAACAAAATATGATATAAAGCTAGTCATTTTATATAATTCGAAAAATCAACTGTTGATCTTTTATCTATGATTTATGGGTTTAAAAAGAAATCTATGTTGAAAAATCCGGGTAAAATTCAAAACGGCGATTCCCTAATCAAATGCCAAAATCAAAAGATTATACACATTAAACTTTTTTATTGAACATTCATATTATATGATGACTTCCTTTTGCATAATGGTCTTTTATTCATTGATGTTTTATCAAAGTACAATGTAATACCCGCTCTCATATCACATGGAGTGAACTGTCCTTCTAATGTTAACAAGTACAACACTGGTATGAAGTATACAATTCGAAAAAAATCAAATGATAATCCTGAGTTTAAATTCCAGACATTTGTTTTAAGGCACATAACCTTTGTTCAGTCAGATAAATTTTCAGGAACCTTTATTAGTTCAAAATAGAAAGATAAACATACTAGGAATGTTTTCCGAAAACAGGTGACTCAGTTTATTTCTACTTTGTTTAGTCAGAAAAATATTGATGTATTATATTTGTCAAAGCTCCTGGTACTCCAATAATCACTGGGCGGAATTCGACATTTCAAGGAAGTGAAGGAAGTCTGACGTGTACATCAATTGGTGGTAACCCTGTGCCAACAGTTACATGGTACCGGAACGACTCTCTGGTAGATGCTACAACAGACACACCAACAGTAACAAACATTACAAGTAACACATATAGCTATACAGCTGACATTGGATACCATCTGGCTGTGTTTGAATGTCGGGTTGATAATACAATTTTACAGAGCTATTTGAGTGCAACAATCTTCCTACAAGTATATAGTATGTGCCATATTTCTTAGTTAATGCAAATTTCAAAGGAACACATTTGATTCTGAAAACAAATTCCTCTAATCAAGCCAGTTCTGAATGTTTACAGTGTATTTATAAGGAACTATCAATCTCATTGGGACAAAGTATCAATGTGAATATGAAACTCGATTCGACAATTATCTCTTATCGGTATGAACTACAGCTTTATATTTAAATATAACTCATGGTTATACACAAACTGTGTTACTATATAGAATATTTATTTTTAAGATATATTGTTCTACAGGCTGATCAGGATGAACGTTCCCACAGTAAACTTAATTCAGACTGAAATTATTATTCTAAAAGAAAGCTCCTAGGTATCAACGAACATTACTACAAATATTCAAATATTACAATACAAAAGTGATGTAATTTGAAATAACATTTGGACTATAAGTCCACAATCTTTCTTACTAGGGTGCTATGATCGTTATGAGTCAAGTACATGTACTCAATTGATAAATTATACAAACGCCTAAAAAGTGTAAAAACATCACTAATTATAATAAAAAAGACATATTAAATTTAATTATCTATAAAGATTTCGGATAAAAGATGTTCTTTAACAGTATGCTTATGATTTAAAATAAATTATATCAATTTATACTGATTGAATCATGACAATCTTGAAGTTATACAATTCAAACCGAACACAAAAACGCTGGTAAAATCTAATATTTCAAAATTTACGAAGGTTGTATAGGTATTTACAACAGAGACTGTATAGATATGCTTAAATAAAAATAAAGTACTGAGCGATATGAACTGGTACATTACTCAAATTTCAAAGACAAAGGTGGCTACATTTAAAAAAAAGGTTACAGAAAAGACTGCATGGACATACATTCCCTATGAGCAGCGTTGACCAATCTCTTTTCTTTTGTAACCTACGACATTGTCAGTTTATTTTCGCCCGTCATTTACTCTTAAGAAGATGCCTAGCATTTGTGTTATTCAAATTAGCATTGCAAAACATGGTGTATTCTGTAACAATGAAGTGACTGTTAAACATTTTGGTATTCAGATTTGGTTGCAATTCAAACATCATTTATTCTGTTACAGCCCACAAATGAGTATCATGATTTAGGGGATAAATCAGCTTACACTATTTACTGAATTTGTTATCTCATAAGAAAAACGACGGGTGCCAAGTATGGAGCAGGATCCGCTTACCCTTCTAGAACACATGAGATCACCCCTAGTTTTTTTTTTGTGTGGGGGGCGGTGGGGGGTGGGGGGTGGGGGGCGTGTTGTTTATTCTTTAGTTTTCTATGTTGTGTCATGTGTACTATTGTTTGTCTGTTCGTCCATTTTTATTTTTAACCATGGCGTTGTCAGTTTATTTTCGATTTATGAGTTTGACTGTCCCTCTGGTATCTTTCGTCCCTCTTTTAAACGACTTAGTATTTTTAAAAAGCCTTAGGGCCTATGGAAAAAAGGCAACAGTAGTTTACCGCTGTTATAAAGGCATAAATAGATTTAGAGCAAAACTTACCGGGTAACAACAAGTACAGGTGACTCCGAAAAGATCTAAGAGGTTAATAATGTTTTCGATTTTTTGTCTGATATCTATATCCCGGCCAGAGAAAAAAAATGTTTCCTCGATTGAAATATTGCATTATTTTCTTTCCTTAAATATACAGAATATAACTTAGATCAATTTTGTTGAAAAATAAATGTTGAATGGATTGGTGTATGCTGATTTCTACAATGCTTTGCGCATGTGTGTTTTCATAATTGAAAAAAAAGGCTTGTTTTTAAATTACTGTCTAGTTATTGCAAATGACAACTTAATATTTTACAGAGGAACCAGATCAACCAACGTTGAATGGCCCATCAACTGTTATATCTGGCACTACTTACGAATGGACTTGTATCAGCAGGGGAGGGAGCCCCGAACCGATAATTACCATGACGTTAGGTGACATACAGTTAAGCACTGGTATCGAACAAACATCAGTACAGCTGTCAGATAACACTTTTACTGTTACTGTCGTACTATCCTGGGCACTAAACTTTAGTACCACCAATAACAATGAGACACTTAGTTGTAATGTAAAGCACGAGCAACCGCAACCGAGAGGTGATGTCGTCCAGAATGCCAGTCTCCAGTTAATAGTTTTACGTATGCTTCATTATATTTTAGATTTAATAACAATTACTTAAAATCAATATCATTTCAAGTGTTTATGTTAAAATTCATAATTCTAATTTTTATATTTCTTTTCTCTCCTTTTTTCTATCAAACTTCATTTGTCGAAACTTCCGTGATGTTGTTTATATTTTGTAACTTATAATAGTTATCACCAAAATGCACGAATATAGTACGATATGTTTCGTTGCATTGTATTTTTATTGTAACCGGATGCCATATATTTTGATAAAATTATAAGTTACGGTTCAACATATGTCATTGTAATGTTTTTCTACTTATTACTTTTTTTTGCATATAACAGGGTATACAAAAATAGGATAAATGTAACAATAACCGTCCTTATTTGTAGTGGAAAAACTGTTTGTTCAATTACATCACCTCCTGTTGTAACTTATCTAAGACCAGCACATATCTTATTCTTTTATATGTTTTATTAAGATTTATACAAATACATAAGATGACGCTTCGATAAAACTGTAACCAAGGTAAACTGTCGAAAATTAGATTCGAAACCTTCACACTAATATAGGACAATATCGTTGATTAATAATTCTAAGATCTTGTTTTCTACGTAATTAATATAACCGATAACAAACAAGTTCTGGGTTGAATCTGATGCCGATACTAATAGTATCTGTAACCTAATCTGTCATCCTCCCTTTGTCAGGCGAATCTTAAAACGGAGCATTTGAAATTTGTTATACAAGGCATTGAAATTACTAAATTGAGCAATGAGTATATCTGCAATTAGTTTTTAGTTTATAAACCAGGATGGATACAAATTGATAGATTTCGAAATCAGAGAGAAAACGTATAATTAGCATGACTTATTCAAATAACAAGTCGAATACTAAAAATCGAAGGCTGCAATAAAGGCATATATACTTTAATTAAGTCACATACCTGCGGTTGTGTTTTCTTTGGACACTCAAAGTAGAAAACAACATTTTTTTTTTGTGCTGAAATATTCACATATATGCTCAATTTTTTCATAATTGTTTAAAAAATGTACCCGAAACTTAATTGCGTTTGCTCAATGAAATTTTATTAATAATTCATACAATAGATTGATTGTCAATGTTTAACGAACAATTGAACTATTTCCTTTTCTTTTCTTCTCTTTATCTTATTAATATTCATTGTTATATATTCATTAAAGCACGCATACCAGTAGTGACTATTCCTCAGTCTGCCTATTCAGAAACTAGAGGACAGTCTGTTACTTTACAATGTTCAGTTTTTTCACCCGACACCGCACTTCAGTCTGTGTCTTGGATCTTTAATAATGGTGCTTCTACAAATAGAATTACACAGTCGAGCAATGCAACAAAATATACAGGAACAACAACTACTACACCGTCTCTTACCATAATACATCTGTCATCAACTGATGTTGGAACCTATACATGTACAGCTACGAATACTGGAGGAACCGGAATCAGTAATACAATTTCACTCAGCGTCACAGGAAGTAAGTGATGTAGATCAAGTAATGGACAATTGTTACACATTCCTTGTTTTAGTAATTGTTTAAAACAACGAAATTACTTATCTGATCTGCACAAAGTCGTGATTTTTCCACACTCTCAATGACGTTACGAAACAACGATTACTTTGAGAGGTTGTGTATAGTAAAATCACAAAAATAAAAAACGCCGAGAAAAAAATCAAAACAGAAAGTCCCTAACGATATGGTAAAATCAAATGTCAAATGTCCTGTGCAGTTACTGCATGTATATCTTTCTAATAAACATACTGGGTGAATTTTAATTAAAATGATTCTTAATATATATAATTTCTTTTTAGATAAACAAAATTAAAGTCACTACGAGTACATTTAGATCGGTATTTGTACCTTTTTGTCAACTATTTGCGTTTGCTACGTGTTTTTGATTAAGCTCGTTCCAACTATGCTTAATAATATTTTTCTCATTATATCTGTGGAAGTATGTTAATAAAAATAAATGATATGTTTCAGACTTACTTACTGTGACTATTCCACAATCATTCTACAGCGTGTTGGTTGGTCAACAGATTACCATGTCGTGTATTGTTACCGGAACTCCTACTCAGACTAACGTGTTCTGGAGAAAAGTGGTCAATGGTGTTCTAACTAACGTAGATATAAATGGTAACAGTAGATTTACTGGAGGTACCATTGCAGCTCCATCATTGACAATAACCAACACACAGAATTCAGACGAAGGAATATACGTGTGTTATGCTACAAACATTGTTGGTACATCTAACAGTCAGAATACATTCTTAGATGTTACTGGAGGTAGGTGAATTATAAGTTAATAGA
Organism: Mytilus galloprovincialis; assembly: GCF_965363235.1. Classification (NCBI taxonomy): domain Eukaryota; kingdom Metazoa; phylum Mollusca; class Bivalvia; order Mytilida; family Mytilidae; genus Mytilus; species Mytilus galloprovincialis. Next base: position 129,719,479 of record NC_134838.1, on the reverse strand, counting down.
AATTTTAATGATACATTTCAAAAACTAATTCATTGATTTTAAAAAAAATATATCTTTTAACGTTATACTAAGTTTAACACGATCACTTGTACAAATTCCTTTTTTTTTTGCAATATGCATAAAAAATCATCATGAAACGATTCTTACTAGGTTATAATAATAATCGATGATGTATGTACATTTTTAATGTAATTTCCATGTAATTCTTTTACCAAATCATCTTTCTTTGCCAGGTGTTCCCAATGTGACAATTGGAGGATCTAACTTCCAAGTTGAAGTGGGTAATTCTATAACAATAGGGTGTACTGTTGCCGCCAATCCAGTTATGACGAGTGTGTCTTGGACCCATGATGTGAACGGTCTGATAACTAATATAGGACCCTCATCCAATCCTAGTAAATATGGCGGATCTACTACCGTAACACCATCTCTAACTCTATTTAACGCTGACTTTAGTGACGAAGGCACTTACAAGTGTTTCGCCACCAATTCCATAGGGACTGGTCAAAGTCAAGAGATATCTCTTGATGTCCAAGGAGGTAAGAATATTATTCCTTTTCACGTGTGCCTTGGAGGAACTGATACCTTCAACCATATATTCAGAAAAAGTTGTTATGTGGGTTTTCTGGACATGATGGCAATTCTAGGTTATTAGAATGGTTGATTGTTGTGTTCAATCCTCAATTTTTGTAAAGATGATGACAATTTTTTTTTATTCATTTTCTAAAAAATATACATACTTTATTGAAAAATTTCACATTTGTTAGTTTGATACAGAAAGTACCGGTACCTTATCCAAGTCTCGTTAAACATAAGATTGTACATTTAGAAAATTTGTAATTAATTGTATTCAAAATTATAAAATATATACCAATTATTTCAATATTGATCAATACGGAGAGTATTTTTTTTAAGAGTGAAAGTGAGAAGAGAAGAGAAAATAATAAATAAATAAATAAAACACAAATGTAAAACAAAAACGAAAAAAAAAAAAAAAAACAACTAGAGAAGTCCTTGAAATTTAAAATTTGGCAGCAGTATTTTTTTCCCTAAGATACAACATTAAATAAATGATGACAATTTATTGTATTATTTCTTTTGTAGCAATCCCAACAGTACAGGTTAGCTTTCCAAGCTACAATGTAAATTATTTTAGTTCGATCACTCTTATATGTTCCGTTGTTTCGCAACCTGCTGCACTACGAGTTTACTGGCGGAAGACGTTGGCTGGAACAACAACAAATATCGATGTCATAAATAGTGGAGGGAAATATTCTGGTTCCACGATTTCTACTCCATCACTGACTGTTATCAATGCTGCATCAAGTGATGAAGCAAACTACACATGTTATGCCGAAAACAGTGTTGGAACTGGACAGAGTATATCAATCACATTATACGTTATCGGCAGTAAGTATTGGTGATTGCATTTGTTAACATCAGTTTGTCCATAGAATGTAGAATTATTTTGATAAGTTCATTCTTTTAATACTAAATTAATCAGGGGTACACCCATAATGTTTTAGAAAAGTAGAAAATGTACTTTTGTGATATTTTAAATTTTTGTTTCAAGAATTCTATTTCCAGTTGTTTACAGGGTCACTAACTATACATCTTCAAAGATACACGCTTCTTACCCCCTTGAATAAGACAATATATATTAACCTCGTTTTACGGTCAGTAAGGCTTAAGGGCATACGATACAGTTACAGGGGAGGTAATGACGTTGCTAACGTAAAATGTTATTTTCGCGACATCAAACTATGACATATCGGGAAAAGATGCATTTTTCGACTGATTTATATCACTCAAACTGATTTAATTTGAAAACGAGTGCATGGACCTCTATTTTCTAACACGACAATTTGTTTCATTTTTCAAGGTGATAATGTGATCCAAATTTTCTGAAACTATTAATAGCGCATTTTTTTTTAAATTTTGATAAACATGCAGCAAAAAATGACTTTTTTCCTCTATTCATGAACTTTGGATAAATATGAGTTATTTATGAATAAAAATTGCATAATTTTTAATGATACTTATAAAATACAGAAATTACCGATTTAACAAAAAACAATTTGTGTTTATCTTTTAAAACAAAAAAAATATGTCTTACTTTCGAAAAAGTAATATGGACACAAATCTTCATTTTGAGCAAATATACAAAATTTCGACCCCATTTTACTCATACATAAATACAGGTTCAAAACTGTATCATATGCTCATCAGCAATCAATTAATGGCACTTTTTATTGTAGGCTCAGAAAGAATACCTTCTATATATAAAGATTCAAAAACTCTCCTTGTATCTTGTACTTTGATACTGATGTGTTCTGAAAACATAGACATACGAAGATGTGGTATGAGTGCCAATGAGACAACTGTCTCATCTAAGTCACAATCTGTAAAAGTAAAACATAATAGCTTATTAAAGTACGATCTTGAACACGAACCTTTGGTTAACACCGAACAGCAAGCTATAAAGCCCCCTCCCCCAAAAAACAATGACGTGTGTAAACCTTTTCACACTGGAAGTATGAATTGAACATTTGTTTGCATCAAGCCGCCTTAGTTTTCAACATATTAGGAAAGGTAAACCGTGTTGATTGCATACACTTTGTTTATTTTGTCAATTCATTGTAAACATCATTGCAAAAAGTCAATTTACAGGCATCTGAAATACAAAACAATAATTAATTTCAACTAGCATGAAGAAAAAACAAGTGTACACAAACTTATGACTTTCATATAAAAAAGGTAGTGCTATAAAACTACGACTAGTTAACACATAATTTTTGATGAATTTCAGATATACCAAGTGTTACCATACAACAATTGATATATAATGTTAACTATGGAAGTACTGCTATTCTTGTATGTGCCGTCATAGCAAATCCAACCCATATTACCGTCTTCTGGCGAAAGATAAAGGATGGGGTTACCACAGATATAAATGTAGTTAACGGTAACAACAAGTACAGTGGTTCTACTGTCAGTAGCCCGTCTCTACAGATAAACATCGTTGATCTAAACGACGAAGCATATTATGTTTGCTTTGCTTCAAATAGTGTTGGTTCTGGACAAAGTTCGCAAACGTTTTTAAATGTCATCGGAGGTAAATTATCAATGCGTGAATGAAAATATTATAAATTAATTGTGTCTTTTTGTCTCACCGTTATTTCAGTTTTAAAATTCTACCATCAAATATGGAATTGAAAATTATTATATCAAACATTTAAATTGGAGACAATGTTTATATTTCGTAACAGTTTTAGTGTGTGTTTTTTTTTTATCTATATTAGACACATATTTGAGAACAGAAATATACTTTGCATTCATGTTTTTGTATAGCGTCATACTACTTTTATTTTGGTAGATATTCCTGTGGTTGTCATATCTTCCAACATTTATTCGGTATTACTCGGCGGTACAGTGACATTGCAATGTACAGTTTCCTCTAACCCAGCTCATACATCAGTCACGTGGCAAAGGATCGTTAACGGTATACTCACTTCAGTAACAGTAGATGGATCCAGAATAATTGGTAGCACTGTCAATACACCATCTCTCACCATCAGTAATGCTGTATCTGGTGACGAAGGAAACTATATCTGTACTGCAACCAATATTGTTGGAACCGGAATCAGTCCACAGACATTCGTAGACGTTACCGGAGGTTAGTTTAATTATTAACTGATAAATTATTATTCTGGTATTTTGTTTAATTTCTATGACACTTATATATTTATTGGTAAACGTATTATAATTAAATTGTTCATCATGCGAATTAAGGTTTATTAAAATACACCTGTGACGTGCATATGTTGTTCACACTCTACATTATTTTTAAGGTGTTAAAATCTATTTTGTATTTTTCATCTCCATTTGTCTGGACCTTTTATCTCTGTATCTTTCAATTGGTACTTTCTTAAAAAGTGTTTCACCGTGGAAACAATTTGTAAGGTTGTAACGGGGTATTGAATAAAGATGAAAATTGCTAATGCTGTTTTTGTTTAGGTGGGGTCGTAGAAATACAATGAACACCACATATCGCAGTATATGAAAAACAAACAGCTTTTATTTGGCAGTTGTAATTCCATCGTATAAATCATCGTATTGTAGCATCCACACGCGTGAAAACAAATATATTTTTTTAATGATAACAAATAATATACTTTCAGTTTTACCGTTTAAATATACGAGTCATTGAACAAATTTCAAAATGTTCTATTTTGATTTTTGCAAGCAGAAATGAGTTTCTGTTAAACAAATATATTAAAACGGAAAACTTTTCGGATGATTTCTGCAATAATATTGTGGTTTGAGCAGAATGTAAAATAGTTCAAGAAATTGGATAGGTCAAAATGGCGTATTCGGTATATAATTCAAATGCGCGTTGTGATAATTTGTATATAGTACTAATGAGTACAATTTGAGAGGATAAGGATACTATCTAAATAACGCTTCTGTTAAATGTATGAACGTGGTTTGTGTTCAATTTTCGACAGAAACGCGTAACATAATCAAATTTATCACTGTTGGTGTTATATGTCCATTGGAAAATATCACAGTTATACCAGCAGTCATTGGAAGAGTTAATATTGTTTGATATGTTTAAATAAAATTAAAAAGTTGAAATTGAAATATTTTAGTCAGAGCCTAAGTTGAGTACATGCAAAAGGGAATTTAGAAATGGTGTTAAAGATCATGATAATCATGCTGATTCTGTTCTTGCACTTTTCTGTTTTTTCTAATTAATACTAAAGAGGCATGCAAAATTCTTTCGGTGTGCTTCGGTTGTTGTCTAAGACTGATAAAAAACGCAAAATATTTTCGTCTGTTGTAATGATAAAAAGTAAAACAAAAAATGTTGGATTATGCATAAAGCAATGTTTCTTTGATTAATTTCACTTATCTAGTAGAAAAGTCTTGGATAAATAATCAAATTAGATCAATGTATCACATGCCTGAAAATTGATTTTAGAGGATAAGACACAATTATACATTTTATAAACACTAAACGAAAATTGTGCCTAAGCCATAAATAAATATTCATTAACCTATGTTTTATGTCCCTCCACAATAGTATATAAGGCCACACATAGATATCCTTTCGAAATAATGTGTTTGTATATCACTAAAAGAAAGACGTGTGATACGGTGCTTTTTGTCCGCGATTTGCTTTTTGTCCGCTTTTGCTTTTTGTCCGATTATTTTGCTTTTTGTCCGATACTTTTGCTTTTTGTCCGTTGCTTTTTGTCCGTTTTGCTTTTTGTCCGATAATTTTGCTTTTTGTCCGACACTTTTGCTTTTTGTTCGTTGCTTTTTGTCCGTTTTGCTTTTTAGCTCACCTGGACCATAGGACTAAGTGAGCTTTTCTCATTTTCTCATTATTCGTCGTCGTCATTAATTTTTACAAAAATCTTCTCTTCTGAAACTACTGGCAAAATTAAAGCAAACATGGCCAAAAATCATCCTTAGGGTATTTAGTTTCAAAAAAGTATCCGATGACCCCGCCCAATAATTAAGATGGTCGCAATGTCTAAAAGAAGAGCATCGCATAAAATGTAGATTTTGGCTTATATATCTGAAACAAAACCATAGAGACAATCTAACAAGGGATAAGAACATTTCGCCTCATAAAATAATGTGGACCAGTCAGAACTTTTCATGTGGGACAATATGAGCTCTTAATTTAAAAAAAAGTGGGACAATCGGGAATAAGCCCTACAGACTTGAGCAATTCTAAAATAAACACTGTTGATGTATCTCTTTTAAATTTTCTATTAAAAAGTGTTTTACATTTACAAATGCACTATATTGTATCTGTATCTAAAATATTAAACGCATTTATTTCGTGATAGAAATTAAGTAAATGCTTAAGTAATCATTTTATTACTTTTCCCCCTCTTTTCGAGTTTGTCAAACAAAAATAAACTACTTTGTTGAAAATGCTGTTGTGTTAACCAAAGTTTCCTTAATCTTATTACTTGAATAACCTCGAACTTCCTCGTCATTTGGATATAGTTGCTAAATAATTCCGAAATGTATGGATTAATACAGTTTATCTAAATAAATAGCTACACATGTATTACGTAAACTTTGTGATAGTGTTCCAAAAATGAAGTTTGTTTGTTTGTTATATTTGTAATATTTGTAATGTGTAAGAAAAATAAAGTTGTTGGAAATATGACGAAAATATTACCAGACTTAAAAAAGTTTTTTTTTAACTGAAATGTTGCAAAATATTTTGGAGCGACTGTCAATCGGCCATTCGCATATATAAGTGCAAATGGTGACTATATATTATTAGCGGGAAGAAGAAACTGTGCGTTTAAGCAATAACATGTCGTAAATGTGTGCACTTCCACATGTAGCAAACGCCGACACCATTTAACATAATGATAAAACTATTCAAACGAGAAAACCATTGATTTACAAAACACTATACGACAAACAAATACAGAAACAAACAACAACTATTGAATTACAGATTGAAACTCCGTTCCTGACTTATTCGTATGATTATCATATATAATATTTAGCGCGGTTAAACATCAATTTAGAATTTCAATAACGAAACCATCACTCAAGGATTATTTGATTTGATAAATTTCTAAACTATTCTAAAGTTTCGAGCATATAAAAAAGAAGATGTGGTATGATTGCCAATGAGCCAACTATCCACAAAAGACCAAAATGACACAAACATTAACAACTATAGGTCACCGTACGACCTTCAACAATGAGCAAAGCCCATACCGCATAGTCAGCTATAAAGGCACCGATAAGACAATGTAAAACAATTCAAACGAGAAAACTAACGGCCTTAATTAAGTAAAAAAATGAACGAAAAACAAATATGTAACACATAAACAAACGACAACCACTGAATTACAGGCTCCTGACTTGGGACAGGCACAGATTTAAATAATGTGCCGGAGTTAAACATATTAGCGGGATCCCAACCCTCCCCCTAACCTGGGACAGTGGTATAACAGTACAACATAAGAACGAACTATAAAAATCAGTTGAAAAAGGCTTAACTCATCAGATAGACACAAATACAAGTGGACGTGGCCGGGTACTTATACATCCCGACACAAAAAGTCACAATGAACAGATCTGAGAGTACTCGCAGTTATCTGACAGCTATTTCAAAGCCACTAACAACTAATAAAAAGTCATGCCTCTGAGACTTAACGTTCGTTTAAGTCTTTGAATATCCCATGTATTCTACAAATTGGTGTACGTACACCATTGCTCACACGTTTGAGGATGACAGACTAACTTACGACCAGAATGAATAAGAATTAGTCTATATAACAAGATCTAAAATATTTCTAGTGTAAAAGACTTTAACCTCGCCACATTATTTATGTATGTGCCTGTACCAAGTCAGGAGCCTGTATATTCAGTGGTTGTCGTTTGTTTATGTGTTACATATTTGTTTTTTCATTTATTTTTTTGACATAAATAAGGCCGTTAGTTTTCTCGTTTGAATTGTTTTACATTGTCTTATCGGGGCCTTTTATAGCTGACTATGCTGTATGGGCTTTCCTCATTGTTGAAGGCCGTACGGTGACCTAATGCTGTTAATGTCTGTGTCATTTTGGTCTTTTGTGGATAGTTGTCTCATTTGCAATAATACCACATCTTCTTTTTTATAAGAATGCCAACTCCTCACACGTACAATTATTACTTCATTTTCTTTTTTTCACTCATCTAATTATTATATCTATTTTAATTCAATATTGTATCCATATAAATGTATATGAACGCTTACATATATATAATTATTGCGATATCATATATAAGAGAGAGGCAAAGTGTACCAAAGGATAATCACACTAAAAAGGGTTGAAACAAACCAACAAAGCCGCAGCTGAATGAAAAACAACAAGATACACAACAGTCCACAAAACAAATGGTCCGAGAACACAATTAATTCGTAGTGCATTTCTTTTAGAACATAAATGAAAATTTAAAAAATCCCACCTGCGCTTTCTCAATGAAACTTTTACAGTGTGTTGTACTAATTTTGGGACAAATTATATCAAAATTATAGAAAACTTCATCGCGTCTAACTCAAAATATGGGCAATTTTGTGTTTAGGGTGTCTTGAAATCTTTTGACAGCTTCCGAAGTGCTAATTTTTAACCTTTTTCAGCTGGACCAAATCACTACTTTCCTGTAAAATTCTGGACTCAAATTTTTTTACAGTGTAATTTCACCCCCCCACCTACTTACAATGTGAGGCATTAAACAAGGAGAAATAAATTTGGAAGGGGTATATAAACTATTGGCAAGTAACCCACTGTTATCACTAGGGACTAATAACGAAAATCAAGGGACGACAATTGTGGTCTCGGACGAAATCTTTGAAATTTAAAATCTGAGCAACAAGAACCAATGCAACTGTGATGATGTATGGTTGACTGGAAGAGTAAGATAATCCTGCTCCGTCCATTAAGTTTTAAAAAGTCATGTATTAAACTCAAACTCTCGAACACGTTGTCTTGGAAGATCTTTATTCCAAGGGGGTCCTTAATAGTTGCTTTTTGATAATCCTATAAGGAGTTTATAATTTAACTCCTTGCGAACACTTTCATAAGGAACGAAAATTCCCATCTGCATCTTTTTGAAAAGATTGCAAATATTGTTTAAATTAAATAGGGTATCCCATTTCAAACCCAGCGTCTAGGAAAATCTCATTTTAGGGCACTAGACAATGATTAAATGTAGTAATTCGATAATAATACATGGATTTCTCGCGAAAACATCGTTAAGGCGAAATTTAAAGTTTGTCTTGGCTGATTGAAGAAATTTCACAATAAAAACTGAAACGCAAAAACGCAAAAACGCATAAAGATGTTTATTCAGGACAATAACTTATATAAAACAACAGCAGAAATACATATAATGTATCACCAATGGAGGTTGTAAAATACTGTAGGTGATACTTAAACGTAATGTTCTATTTATTTTTTTTGTCGTTAAGGGGACTGGAGGGTATTAATCCATTATTTTTTAAATATACATGTAGGATTTTGCTTGTTTTTCTATAGATGAACTTTGATCATATACTAAATAAAAAATCAAATAAAAACATGGGGTTATCGTTCACTTAAGCTCACAATCTGCCCTCGAAAGAAGCAACCATTTTTGTTAAGGTACTTTTTTTTAAGTTGAACTAATATAGGAGAAATAGAGAGATATATATATCGAAATAAAAAAAGAACTAAATTTCAGAAATCGATTTAATTTTACAACTGTTTAGTTTACGTAAAGCATATTTGAAAAATATCTATAGGTCACCGATGAGTTGAAAAAGACATTTTAATTCTAATGCCAAAACAAAATGTCATTATTGCACTAAAGGGAGACAATTTGGAGCTTTTACAGTGATATAAACATTTGAAAAATAAATCTGAGAGATTCTCCACGTGGGGTATGATGCCAGAGGTAGAAGTAGGCATTGCCTTAAAAATGCACAGATCACTTAGGCCCAAGACCCGTACGAGTTTGACAACAATGAATTAAAAGGGTAAGGTGGTACCTCTGTTTGCAACGAAGTCGAAATACACTTTAATAATTGCCGGCTGGCCAAACTAAAAGATTATCCACGTAGGCCATTTTACCAGAGATAGAGGAGGGCATTGCCATACAAATTTCTTATAGCACTTATGCCCTAGACCCGTACGAGTTTGACAATAATGAATCAAAAGGGGGAGATGGTACCTCTGTTTACAACAAAGTCGAAATAAAGTATTGCCGGCTGGCCAAACTAAGAGGTTCTCCAAGTAGGCCATTTTACCAGAGATAGATATGGTAATTGCCTTTAAAATGGCATATAACACTAATTCCAAAGACCTGTACGATTTTGCCTGCAAGGGGTTAAAAATAAAAGGTGTTACCTTTGTTTACAACGAAGTCGAAATAAACCTCTACCTCTGGTATAATGATCCACGTAGAGAATCACGGAGTTTGGCCTACCGGCTACAGTTATTTTGACTTTAATGTGAACAGAGGTACCACCTCCTCATTTTAGCTCTTTACTGACAAACTCGTACGGGTATATGCCATATAAGTGCTATAGGCTATTTTAAAGGCAATGACCACCTATACCTCTGGTAGCATGGCCCATGTGGTGAATCTCGTAGTTTGAAAAGCCGACAATATTTCATAACGACTTTGCGATATACTAGAATACCCTCCTTTCCTTTTGCTGGCATAAGTGCTATAAACCATTTTAAAGGCAAGGCCCACCTCTACCTCTGGTATCATGATAAACGTGGATCATCTTTTATTTTTGGCCATCCGGCAATAGTTTATTTCGACTTTGTTATATACCAGGGTACCCTCCTTACCCTTTGCTGACAAACTCGTACAGATCAATGGAATAAGAAGTATGGGCCATTTTAGATGCAATGTCCACCACTACCTTTGTTATAATGGCCTATGTTGAGAATTTCTTTGTTTGGCCAGCCGGCAATAATTCATTTCGACTTCGTTGTAAACATAGATACCACCTCCCCCTTTTAACACTTTGCTGAAGCACTGGTACGGGTCTACGGCATAAGTGGCCATTTTTGAGGCTATGGCCACTTCTACCTCTGGTATCATGGCCCATGTGGAGAATCTCTTCGTTTAGCCAGCCAGCAATAGTTTATTTCGACTTTGTGATATACTTAGGTACCCCCCTTACCCTTTGCTGATTAACTTACACGGGTCTGGGACATACGTGTTATGGCTATGTTAGAGGTAATGCCTACCTCATCCTCTGATATAATACCCCGCGTATAGAATCTCTTAGTTAGGCCAGTCGGCTTAATTTATATTTTCGTTGTAAAAAGAGGCATCGCATCCCCCCTTTAAAATTTTGCTGACAAACTCGTACAGGTCTAGGGCGTTAGTTTTATCAGCCATTTAAAAGGCAATGCACACATTTAACCTAGGATTAATGGCCAACTTGGAGAATCTCGTACTTAAGCAAGCCGGCAATAATTTATTTCGACTTCTTTGTAAACAGAGGTTCCAACTCCCTTTTAAACCTTTTGATGATACCGCGTACTTCTCTAGGGAATAAGTGATTTAGGCCATTTTAGAGGCAATGACAACCTCTACCTCTGGTATCATGGCCCACGCGGAGAATCTCTTAGCCATCCAGCAATAGTTTAGTTCGACTTTATTATATACTAGGGTACCAACCTTACACTTTGCTGACTAACTCGTACGGGTCTAGGTCATACGTGCTCATGGTCATTTTATAGAGGCAATCCCTTCCTCTACCTCTCATATTATGGCCCGCGTGGATAATTTCTTAATTTAGCCAGCGGGCAACAGTTTATTTCAACTTCGTTATATACCGGGCTAATTCATCCCCCTTTTAACTCATTGTTGACAAACTCGTTCGGGTCTATAGCATAAGTGCTATGAGCCATTTTTAAGAGAATGACTACTCCAACATCTAGTATAAGGGCGCACCTAAAAATGTCTTAGTTTGGGCAGCCGTCACTATTTTTGGTGGACTGTGTGATATACTAGAGTATTCCCCTTACCCTCTTTTGACCAACTCGTACGGGTCGAGGACATAAGTGCCATGGCCCATGGACCATTTAAGAGGCACTGCCTACCTATACCTCTGGTATAATGGCCAACGTGGAGAATCTCTTACTTTGAAGAGCTGGCAATAATGAGGTTTATTTTTACTTCGTGATATACCGGCGAAACTCATGCCCCTTTTAATTCGTTGCTGATAAACTCGTGTAGATCCAGGACATAAGTGCTATAAGCCATTTATAAGGGTTTGACTACCTCTTCTTCTGGTATAATGGCCTACCTGGAGTATGTCTTAGTTTAGCCAGCTGTCAATAGTTGTTTTTTAGACTTAGGGATATACAAGAGTATTCCCCTTGCCCTCTGTTGACCAACACCTACGGGTCTAGGATATTAGTGCTTCGAGCCATTTTAGAGGTAATGCGATATATTGTAAAAGACATGAAATTTCATGTACAAATCATTTATAATGTGAGTATGGTCTGTATTTAACTCCTAAAAGGACATGGTATTTTGAAGTTCAAAATGAAACCTGCCAAAAATATACACATTTTATATCGGACATAAAGCAAAATTATCGGACAAAAAGCAAAACGGACAAAAAGCAACGGACAAAAAGCAAAAGTTTCGGACAAAAAGCAAAATAATCGGACAAAAGGCAAAACGGACAAAAAGCAACGGACAAAAAGCAAAAGTTTCGGACAAAAAGCAAAATAATTGGACAAAAGGCAAAACGGACAAAAAGCAACGGACAAAAAGCAAAAGTTTCGGACAAAAAGCAAAATTATCGGACAAAAAGCAAAAGCGGACAAAAAGCGAATTGCAGACAAAAAGCACCGTATCAGACGTGCATAACCAATAGAGGCAACAGTAGTATACCGCTGTTCAAAATTCATCAATTGATTGTGAAAAAAACAAATCCGTGTTACAAACTAAAACTGACGGAAACACATCAAATATAATAGGTGAACTACGACACAACATAAACACAACATTAAGATGTAAAACATACAGGAACGAACTATAATATTACAATGGTCATTTTTTCTGATTTAGTACAGGACATTTTAAGAAAAAAAATGGTGGATTGTACCTGGTTTTGTTGCATGCAAAACCTTCCGCTTTTATGGCAATGACTTAAGATATAAGTCTTTTTGTTTAATAATTTTTTTTCGAATTATTTAAAACAACACGGGGTAGAATGGAAAGAAACCCCCATTGAAAAATGTAATAGAATTATTTACGATTGTAATCCATGAAGATTCATTTTTGAGTTTTTGAATAGTACTCCTAGTTGGCGAAATTACATTTAACATTCCTTTCTAAGGAGGTAAGAGCGGTCGGCCTTACTGGCATCTGACACATCCTTTCCCTGGAATGGCCTGAATTTTTCACATATTTAAAAAAAAAGCTATAGGTTATTATGTTAAAAATAATAAACTTTCTAATTCGGTGTTAGTTTTACTTCTATCGCATGTTTTAATCCCTAATGATGATTTTCGTACTTGCGGAAATGTGTTGTTTTTAATTATTTCATCCTTCAATGAGAATTTTCCTTTCCAATAGACTAAGATATTTTTTTCAATATGTTTCAATATTTTACCCATAAATATTCATAAAAACAGTCAGTATTTTTTAATTTTTTTTAAAGGCATTCCTACAGTAACTGTTACTCAAAATCAGTACACTGCTAACTACGGACAAACTGTTACACTGGTGTGTACAGTGCAAGCTAACCCTACAGAAACCAGTGTTACATGGATACAATTAGTCAATGGAAATGCAACAAGCATAAATATGAACAATGTGCGGTATACAGGTTCTACCGTAGGTTCACCCTCATTAACCATCAGTGCCTTGGAGTTGTCTGATGAAGGATACTATCAATGCTCTGCACAGAATAGTGTGGGTACTGGTAGAAGTCAACAAATATTTCTAGATGTGATTGGAGGTAAGAAAATTAAAAATAATGATGTTAAATGTATGTCAACAGTTTGTATACAATATGTTTCAATATTTTACCCATAAATATTCATAAAAACAGTCAGTATTTTTTAATCAATCAATTGATGAAGAACATTTTTCGATACAATGTTTTTTTTTATGAATAAATTTGTTTGTTCTAGTTCCAATTTAGACCTTTTTCTTGAAATGACTGCTAATGATAGGTTAAATACCAAAATTTATGACAAACGCGAGGATCTTAATTTCCTATAGTCAACCTTCCATTTCTGTGTAGCAACATTTTAACGGCACCAGCAAATGGAGTATACGTGTCTCAATTGATAGATACTGCTTTCTCAAAAGTTGCTAAAACAGGGTTATGAATCAATCAAACTAAAAAAATGTTACGGTCAGGTCACCATCATGAGCTGATGGGCCATTATGACAAAAGTGTGTCAGAAATCATATCTGATATTATTCCTCAGTCATGGTAACCTTCCATCATTACCGAACTGAACAAATAAATAACACAACGGGTGCCGTATACGGTGCAGGAAATGCTTAACCCTTCCTGAGCACCTGATTTTACTCCCAGTTTTTAGTGAAGTTCGTGTTGTTTCTTATTTATCATTATGTAAAATATAAAACAGAAGGTGTGATATGATTGCTTATGCGACAACTGTTCACAAGAGACCAAAATGACACAGCAATTAAAATAATCATAGGTAACCGTTCGACCTTCAACAATGAGAAAGGCACATATCACATAGTCAGCTTAAAAGGGCCTGAAAGGACAATGAAAATAAATTCAAACGAGAAAACTAACGGCCTTATTTATATATATATAAAAAGGAAAAACATACATGTAGCACATAAACAAACGACAACCACTGAATTACAGCTCCTGACGTGGGACAGGCACATACATACATAATGTGGCGGTGTTCAACATGTTAGCGGGATCTCAAGCTTCAAGCGGTTTCATGTCTAAAACAAAGATAATGCATGAACTACATGTAGAACTGCTTATTCACTATTTCTAATTAGATTGCAAGCTTTACATAGCTCTGTATGTAGGCACATTGTGAAGGAACTAAACGGCCAAACATTTGGCATCATCACTAATTTAAACAGGAAATAACACATACGGAGATAAAGTTATAGATCATTGTCTTTTTGAATTATAATATGTGATCTAGGAGCAACAAATATAAGTCAAAGTAACCTTCAAAAGCGAAGAGAAACTAACAACGCTATCGATATAGTTTCGTCTTCATAAGACTGACTCATCAGTGACAAAGTTGAAGAGCATTGAGGATCCGAAAAAATGTGCCAAATACGGCTACGGTAATCTGCCTGGGATAAGAAAATCCTTAGTTTTTCGAAAAAAGTGTTATAACAGGAAATTTATAAAAAGTATCACATTATTGATATTCATGTCAACACCGTAATTTTGACTACTGGGCTGGTCCACCATCAGTGGCATTGACCCAGTGGTGTAAATAGTTATCAAAGGTACTATAATGGAAGACATGTTTGTAGCTATTTTCCTTAACAGTCAACTGACTGTTGAGGGCGCCAATATAACTTTCAAATGAATGACTTCACCTTAACTACTTTAAACCCGTGGTTCAATACATTCCTCTTTCAAGAAAATCAAGATAAGAAGAACAAAATATAGCAGATTGTATCAACTGAGAGATATATAGGTATCCAATATACAAACATAAATGTGTTAAAAATATATAGATATTGAAAGTTCTATTTATCTCTTTATCCATTTGTCGTTTACATGTAATATTCAACCGATCCTCAGCTTTTCAGTTTAACTACATGTGTTGTATCTAATAGTGTTAAAGTGTCTATAAAAGCAAACGATTTTAAATACAACTTGTTTTTTTTTCTTTCAGATGTCCCAACTGTACAAGTTTTGTCGAACGCGTATTCTGTGATTTTTGGGACCACTGTAGTCCTAGGTTGTCGAGTTATTTCCAGTCCACCGGCCACTTACGTTTATTGGCAACATATTGTGAATGGTGTTCTAATAACTGTTGATATGAGTATAAACAACTTTAACAAGTACAGTGGATCTACAGTACAATCTCCATCTCTAACTATCATTAGTAATACAGAAGCGGATGAAGGGAATTACATGTGTTCTGCTACTAACGCAGTAGGCACAACTAACAGCACTCAGACATTTTTGGATGTTGTAGGCAGTACGTGATGTAATAACTATAGATGTTGAGAATATTGTTTTCTCTATCTAATTAAAAAAATGCATAACAACTACACAGTGCTATTCTTTTTTAAAATTCTAAAAATCTAAAAAAAAAAATAAAAATAAAACACTCAACATAAAACTAATAAAAATGAAAGCTAAATACAACCTATACACATGATAGACACAGTTATTGTGTCGAATACTACTTCTAATATTTAGGCAGTAGTTAAGTTTCAAGTTATGTTAAACACCTCATTCCTATGTAATTATACTTCAATATTTCAGTATGGTAAATAAACTTAAACAATTTTGAGCCCTTACAGCAACGATTAGTTGTATAAAAACGCTAGCCCCTCGTTCATAGATCATACATGTATTATTTGATTTGAAATTTAGTTTGTAAATTATTTAAAATCTATTGTGCTCTACCCCTGATCATACTTTCATATATTCAAATAATGACATGCCATAAGGCTATAAGACTATCTTAAAAGCAAAACAAGTGCAATAAATGAATGATATGTACATAACAATATTTTGCAGACCTACCTGCAGTAAGCATAACTCAGAATGCATACAGTGTAAATGTTGGTAGTCAAATTACAATTCCTTGTATCGTGTCAGCTAATCCTACCGAGACAGATATCTACTGGACCGTGACAATCGGCACCAATGCAGAACAGATAATTTCCATGAAAAATGCGCAGAAATATCAGGGATCTTCTGTAAACTCACCATCACTTATTATTCTCAGTACGACTCAGAGTGACTCTGGTGTTTATAGATGTCATGCAACAAATAATGTTGGTACTGGAAACAGTAATCCGACCACACTTAATGTTGTGGGAAGTAAGTATAGGCCATTTTAAGTTAATGGTTGAAGATGGATGAAAATGGGAAGGAATCGTAGTTTTGGTACTTGAAACATATATTCCATAACGCTCGACCAACTTTTACAGTGTCCGTGAAAGTTACTAAGTGATAATTTAAACTTAATCGCATTAACTCTTGAATAAAAGTTACCATGAGAGCAGTAAAATTCTGTCAAGGAAATCATGACAAGAATGACAAGAAATTAAATATGGTATCAATTAGGAGATAAATATGCTTCATACAAAATGGACAATACACAATTGAAAAGCTGAAATCATGTTAGTTTAAAGTTCTGATAAATGATTGTTATATTGTTATGAATGTTTACGTCACATTATGTTTGTCGATCCATTGCAGAAACTATTATAAAGGAAGATTCCCTTGATGTAAAAAATAAGAAAACTGTCCACCGCGTTATACAAATAAAAGTCATTTTGAACCTTCATTTATTATAATTAGTAGTTATGACACAATGTAAAGAGTTTTTCTTTTAACATTCTTATGTACATATTTATTAATGAATTTTCATTATCTCTGATGTAGTTATACCAATAGTGACTGTTGCACAAACTTATTACCGTGTTAATTATGGACAGTCAGTGCAGCTGGTATGTAGTGTACGTTCCGAGCCAATCCACACACAGCTTTACTGGACTAGAATCCAGAACGGACTACCAGTGACCATTTCTATGACAAACACCACTAAATATAGCGGATCTACCGTCAGTAATCCATCTCTCACTATTAGTAATGTTGATCAAAATGATGAAACTTATTACATTTGTTATGCAACAAATACAGTGGGGACTGGACAGAGTCAGCAGACCTATGTAGATGTTATTGGAAGTATGTATTATGTATTTCTTATACGTTTTCATTAAAGTATATACCGAAGCCTTTCATAGTTATTTTTGAAGCTTGACTACTAGAAATAAAAGAAAATTTAAACAAACCAAATCTATTTAAGTTTAAAAAGACAGAAAATGTTCCCAAATAACTTTTTGTTGATTGCCTTACACTTACGACTGTGCAAATTGTATTTTACGGGAAATTATGAACACGTCTTGCAAAAGAGGGACGAAAGATACCAAAGGGACAGTCAAACTCCTAAATCTTAAATAAACTGACAACGCCAATGCTAAAAATGAAAAAGACAAATAGACAAACAATAGTACACATGACACAACATAGACAACTAAAGAATACACAACACGAACCCCACCAAAAACTAAGGGTGATCTCCGAAAGGGTAAACAGATCCTGCTCCACATGTGGCACCCGTCGTGTTGCTTATGTGATAACAAATCCGATAAATAGTCTAATTTCGGTAGGTCACATTAATGCATTGCAAAAGACATTTCTAGTTAATCTACTTTATCTTAATCTGTTTGTTGACTGTTACTGCATGTCAAATGTAGTCTATGGATACTAACAATTTTGATGTGTTTTATGTTGATAAATTATTATTTTTATGATTCTCCCATTTACAAACTGTTTTGTAGGTCCACCTGAAGTTTCAATTCAGTCCAATAGTTACAGCGTACTACTTGGACAGACAGTTACTCTTGTATGTACAATATCCGCTAACCCAAATGCCACAAGTGTACTGTGGTATAAAGTTTTAAATGGTGTACAAACCTTTCTCGCTATCAATGCCCTGAAATATAACACACCAACTGTCAGTAGTCCTAATTTAGTTATCAACAGTGCTGCTCAGAGTGATGGTGGCTACTATGTGTGTACAGCAGCGAGCATTGTCGGAACTGGAACTTCATCTCAGACATACTTGACTGTTACAGGGAGTAAGTGTATACTGATATAAACCAAATAAACCAGCTTCTGAGCACACGAGAACAGATGCAAGTCTGAAAGTATCAATGTTTAAAAATAATACTGTTTTAATACAAATTGCTGTTTCGTAAATTGAAACAATTAAGAAATTACACAATAAGCAGAATCATATTGCATTTTTGTGAGAGAGAAAAAAAAACCTCAATATGCACTACTTATTACAATTTTGATGACAAATGAATTGCTTTTATATGGGAAAAAAACAAATATTGCCTGTGTTTGTTTAACAACATGATATTGCTTAATTTAAAATGATTTAAGTGAACAAAATATCTTTTGCAGATTTGCCATCAGTTACTATAACTTTATCAAATTATAACACTAACATTGGTGCGACTGTGACTCTTGGTTGTACTGTAGTGGCCTCCCCTGCTGCCACTAATGTATACTGGGAACGTATTGTTAACAATCTACAACAAAGTGTTAATACCACCTCATCAAACTCACGATATAGTGGATCCACAGTCTCTAATCCGTCACTGGTTATCACTAACGCTCAATCATCGGATGAAGGAAACTATATATGTTATGCTACAAACAGCATTGGAACTGGAAACAGTCAACAGAGTTATCTCAACGTTATTGGAAGTAAGTTTTGTACCGAACGAATCATGTTTAGCTTCGACAAATCATATTTTAATGTTAGAAAACTAAACTAGATTTTTCTGTCACATTAGATCAGCTTATTAATTCGATTTTTTTGAATCCTAAGAAATCATAAATTAAGAAATAACATTTATAACAATATATAAACATGACACAGTCAGTCTATTATTTGTGTAAACTACACTTACAAATAAATCACCAGTTCATGTTAATTTGTACTATTCTTATCCAAATTAGTACAACATTAACCTTCTCCTCCTTGATTACTAGATGATTAAATATTTAACTTGTTACAGATATACCCGTAGTGACAATTCCAGAAAGCGTGTACTCTGTCAACATTGGAGGTAGCATTAATCTGGTGTGTACAATACAAGCAAACCCAACTCATACCTCTGTCACGTGGCAGAAAATTATAAATGGAGTAACGACAACGGTTTTAATATCTGGGAGATTTTCCGGCGCTACAGTGAATAACCCAACTCTTACAATATCTAATGTAACTCTTGAAGATGAAGGATACTATGTATGTTTTGCAACGAATAGTGTTGGAAACGGTCAAAGTTCACAATGTTATTTAGATGTCCTTGGAAGTAAGTAGGTCAAAAAGAAAAGCAAACAGAAAACAGAAAACAGGAATCTTTAATTTGAAAAAAAATAAAATTACATTGTGAACTCATTATCACACTTATAGTTAAAAGATTGATCGTGTCCTATAAATTAAAAAAATATATAGTTCACCACATAAACACACTATTTACTTTTAAATTGACACACGTTAAAAAAGTTATAGTTTATGGTGACTTAAGTAAATATATATCTGTAAAATCAAAGGTTGAAGCACAACTGAATTGTCCCTGTCCAATATTAAGTGACAATAAGATCAAATAACTGCTCCAAACTCAATTTAATTGTTCTATTCCTAATGTGTCTGTAAAATAAACATAATCATACAATTCGTATATGATTTGTATATTAGTGAATACATTGATGTGATTGGGCGAGAGAACTTCCGGTAGTTGTTCTTGACGTTGTTTATTATTTGATTTACGACGTTGACTGTAACTAATGTAAACAAGACGGCGGCGACGTTACCAAAATTTATTTTCCCTCCGAATTAATCGTTAAATTAAATAATGAACACAAAACATGTCATTTGAATGATAAAAGGAGTTTTTGTATATAGATATAGGACGATGTGGTGAGAGTGCCAATGAGACAACTTTCCATCAAAATAACGATTTATAAAAGTAAACCATTATAATTCAATGTACGGCCTTCAACACAGAGCCTTGGCTTACTACAAACAACAAGCTATAAAGCCCCCCCCCCCCCCCCAACATTGCTAGTGTAAAACCGTTCAAACGGAAACACCAACGGTGTAGTTAATTTTTTTTCAGATCATAATGAATTTCATCGAGTAAATAGTTTTGCGTTTACCTTCGGACTTTTTGATTTGAGTGAATTGGTCGAGTTTATACATCAATAAATTCCTTTAAAAAGGCGTTTAATCCTATAATAAACCAACTATTTCGTAGGTATTCCAATAGTAATTATAGGCTCCGACTACTACCCAGTGAACTATGGAAATAACGCAACCATTGAATGCAATGTCGTTGCTACACCAACAGAATCCAGTATATCGTGGCAGAAAATACAGAATAGTATACCTTCACCAGTAGTTATAACAGGGCGATACCAGGGTGGTACCGTGTCTTCCCCTAATTTGATTATCACTGATGTGGACAGTACGGACGAGGCATTCTACATATGTTATGCTGTGAACAGTGTTGGAACTGGACAAAGTTCTCAGACATACCTCGACGTATTAGGAAGTATGTATAACATATTATAACATATTATAAATATAAAAAAATATCATAACGATGAATATTAATATAGTTAACATTCGCTTGGTGTGTTTGAGTTTTACTTTGTCTTGTGATTTTAAAGACATCCGGTTTTGTATTTTCCTAGGAGTTCTGTGGTTTTTTTCTTTAAAATTTTTACGATAAATCATTAACCATTTCCACTTCATTCAGATTGAAAGAAGTTTTTTTTTTCTCATTTCCAATAAAACTGCAGGATTTGTGGTGCATAAAAAATAATAATATACATTATCTTAATTTTTTACAGCTGTTCCTGTCGTACAGGTATTATCCAACTATTATTCAGTGGAGATTGGTCTGACTGTTACGCTCCAGTGCACTGTGACAGCTAATCCATCTCATACAAACGTAACATGGAATAAAATAATAAACGGACTGCAAACTAATATAGGATCAAACAGTAGATTTTCAGGAGGCAGTACTAATACACCTTCTTTGACTATTTCCAACGCTGTTGACTCAGATGATGGGTATTACATATGTACCGCAGTAAATGCAGTGGGCGAAGGTCAAAGTTCACAAACATATTTAGACGTTATCGGAGGTTTGTTTAATTTTTTTCTTTCTTCCATGTTATGAATTTTATATAAAGCAACATATTTCGATCAAATTATAGCTCTACACATTTTTTTAACATATTGGCGAGTTTTCCAGTATATGTCATGAGAAGGTATATTTGAGTTTGTATCATTTAAACATATTCTATTATTATCATATATAACTTTATGCGACTGTTATACAAGTTGGAGTTTTAACTAGCTATAAAACAAGGTTAAGTCCTCAAATTTCTCATAAAAAATGCCTGTACCAAGTCGGCAATATGACAGTTGTTATCCATTCCCTTTGGTGTATTTGAGCTTTTGATATCTCAATTGAATAACGGACTTTCCTTTTTGAATTTTCCTCGGATTACGATATCTTTGTTCAATATCAGCCCCACTTATTAACAGGTGCGAAACAAAAGGACATTAACATCAACAGTTATAAATAATAATTAAGAAACAACACGAGCTCCAACTAAAAAGCCGTCATACGTCATAATACCTTTTCACCGACATACTCAACTATATAAATTATATATATGCTAGTGATTATGTACTACATGAATTTGTGGAATCGTTAGTAGAAGTGAAATGTCTTTTGGACGTTGTATGATTGTAAAATATATGAATTATGTCATTTTTGCATGACAAGACATGAACCAAGTTTGAGTAGTTATTAAATTGATTTAAATCATTAAAAGATGTGTACAAAGATTGTATTTCCACAAGAATTTACGGAGAAAATATTAACTACATATAGACTACAGCAAATATCATTCATGGGGCAAAATCAAAACAACTTTTCAGACACTTAACTCACTACAGACGCACGAAAATCTCCCAAAAACATTTAATGTTGAAAAAAGACCGATATCATTGATTAAAAAGATATGATCATCAGGTAAAAAAAGAAAAGGACATTTGGCTAAAAATTATGGATCATGTCTGATGACGCCACATAGCAGAATAGCAAGAACACATAGTTTTGCAGCTCATGAAAAGGGAATTACCGCCGACATATTATTTATACAAATCATTTGAGAAACAGATTCCATACACTATCTTATTTAAACGATATTACGACAGTCATGACAGTTCATCATGTAATGTTTAAAATGCTTGACAAGCCTCCAGTTTTACTTTTGACAAATTGTACTGATACCAGTGAAGATATATCGAATGACATCCAATGCAGTGATAGAATCTATATTAATCTACATTCTGTTTACGACTTTTAGGTTTATTGACGGTTATTGTACCACAGTCATCCTATAGTGTGAACTATGGACAGTCAGTGCAGTTGGTATGTACTGTAACCGGAACTCCTGCAGCACAAAATGTAAAATGGCAAAAGGTCATCAATGGCGTTCAGATAAATATCAATTCTACCACTAACACGGCCAAATATTCTGGATCTACAATAGGAACCCCGTCTCTGACAATTCTAAATGCTGACAGTAATGACATAGGATCGTACACATGTTGCGCTACAAACTCTGTTGGAACTGGACAGAGTCAACCAACTCAGCTGTCTGTAGTTGGCAGTAAGTTTGTCTTAAACTAACATTGATGCGCATAATTCGTCTTAATGGTTTTGCTATTTAACGAATTTAATTCTGATGATATTGATTTCATATCATTGATGAAAATGGAAAACAAAGAATAAAAAAACAACAGTGTACAATACACTTCATCACAACTTTAACTCATTAACAAAAAAAAACCAAACACAACAATAAATATATATAGAATAATAGGTAGTGTAGTTTCGTTTTTGATACTGCCTTTATCATGTGGAATATCTAGACGAGCACGTTAGGGCGAGTTAAGATATTCCACATGATATAGTCAGTATCAATAACAAAACTACCTATAATTCTGTTTATCGGTATTTATGACGTCACACAATGTATTGCCTAATATTTTCAGTGATACAGTCAGTATGTTGATACTCGAAAATATTAGGCAGTAAGATCAAAGGGAAAATATACTAATTACGGATAAACAGACTTATGTATGATAATGTAATGACTTCGATCTGAAAGATGCTATTCAGTAGATAATTAAAACATAAAGAAATTCAATTTCAAAAGAACAAAACATGTCTTTAATATACCTCCTCTTTTATGTATACGTCTCATCATACAGTAAGAACTCATTTAGATTTCTGAACTAGTTGTTTGACAATACAAGGAAAAAGAATATGGGATATCCATCGCTGACCTTAAACCACAGAAAGCAAAGAAATTGCGCTTTCAATGTTATGCATATATGATATTGAATACTGCGTGTATATTAAATCTTTTGTAGATGTACCCTCAGTAACAGTCGGACAAGGCTATACTTGTATTATCGGAAACACAATCACCATGACATGTACTATATTTTCCACCCCGTCAGCTACCAGTGTTCAATGGAATAGAAACACAAATACTGTACCTGTTGCAATAAATGTAGCCAGCAACCCAACTAAATATTCAGGTGCGACTGTCAGTACGCCATCTTTGACAATTTCTAACTGTCTTGAGAGTGATGAAGGGTACTATACTTGTCAAGCAACAAACGCCGTCGGAACAGATGTTAGTTCACTGACCTTCTTAAACGTTCAAGGCAGTAAGTGTATGAATAACTTATCTTTTACGATACAAATGAGTTAATGAATATTTCACCTATTAATATCACTGTACAAAAGCTGAAGATTGTAATGGTATTGGTTTGCGATTTGTTTTATTACTTATATCAAGAAGTAAAAAGATCAAAGCATTTTCTATACAGATATACGATGTATTTCAATTATATTTTAGATAGTTTTGATTCATCATTATTCGCTGGATACCAATTTTTGTTGATATCGTGTGTACAGTTGAACCACGTTATTATTGATCAATGATTACATAGGCTTGTATGCGAAATCATATAATTGAATACCTACACACGTAAGACACGAAAATAAATGAATCCAGAGTACATGCTTTTGACGTTTGACTATCCGTTGGACTTTTTAAACCTTTCGACTGTCATGACTGTTCTACTGTCTTTTATATTCATCTGTACCTGAGTTCATTAAATCTTACTCGAAAGGGGACCTAAAAAAACCAGAAACCAAATATTTGCTGCTGATTCAATAGAGTTGACTATTCCTTTAGTAATTTTCAGCAAAGAACAATATTCTGACATCCGCTGATGTTTGGTTGTTGAGAATGGAGCGTCAAATTGAGACATAATTAAACTATCATAGATACCAGGACTAAATTTGTACATACGGACGCGCGTTTCGTCTACAAAAGACTCATTAGAGACCTGAGTCTAACAAAAATGTCTATTGATTTTTATTTTAGAATATAGTTTGATTTCACAGACAATACAGTATGTAGTATAAACTTTGAAAGTTATTACATCTATCATTTTTTATTTTTATAGATTGAATAATAAATCACTTATTTATCTGTTTATCCTTAAAGCAATACCTGTGGTTACCATTGTCCAGTCACAGTATAATGTATATGTTGGTTCATCTGTTACCATGGTTTGTATTGTCTCAGCAAATCCTGTTCATACATTGGTTTATTGGCAAAAAGATGTAAACGGAGTAGGTACAGATATCAACCTATCTCAGACTAGTAAATACGCAGGATCTACTATCACATCACCATCATTGACTATAATCAGTGCTGTCATTGCTGACCAAGGATATTACACATGTAGGGCATTGAATAGTGTCGGCACAGGTTCAAGTTCACTGATATTCCTCGGTGTATCAGGAAGTAAGTAAAGCTTATCAGTTTATCCGTAACGGGGGGGGGGGGGGGGGGGGTGTAGAGGTGGTCTTAAAATCAATACTAAAAAGAAAATATTGAGAAAATTGGTTTAACACATCTTAACAATTTTTTATCAATTAGACATTCATACTATGCTAGGCGATCTTGTGATTTATAAGCATCAAACCTCTATTTAAATACCATTATGATATCCTCACATTTTAAACAAATTTCTCTTCTCGTTATGTCACTTATCTTTTTTCAATCGTCAAGCCGCACATTACTTGTTTAGCCCATATATCTTTTTTTTAGTAAATAAAGAGTTTTATTTATACCAATGCCTACATATCTTCAAATAATGGAATTGGATGCTGAATGATGTATGAAATATTTTTATACGTTTTCAAGACAAAACATCAACCCAAACATGACTGTACATATAAGGGTTTACAGCATGCTTTTTTATTTATTTTTTTCTTAACCTAGTTTTTTTTTAAATTGATAAGGAAGAAAATATTTTTGGTTTTTATTGTTTTAAATCCCTTATATATATGATTTATTTTCATTTTTGACTAAACAAATATAAATCAGTAAATTATTAAAGGGAACCTTCGCATAAAAATGAAAAATTAATATTAGGTCCGTGCTGTATAAAAAAGCACAAATTCATTAATATTATAGTTTTATTATGCTACATACGAGATCACCAGCGATTTAAAATTGAGTATCAATTCTCTGCGTGTGGCCATTTTGACAACTTCTCGGTTTAGAAACCAATCGATATCTATAAACCACAAAGGACCAAAACCAGCAGTAATCTAACGTAGTCGTAATTGCGTGTCGATAGCGTACGGTTGTTTAAACTGAATAACTAACATTTTTAAATGTGATTAGTTTTTTACAAAAATAAGGTCTGTCGTTTTTAACTCTTTTTCTTTAACTAAGTTTTTGAAAAAGAGAGAAGTAGGTTCAGTAAGACCTCTTTTCGGCCCCAACATAAAGTAGTTTCACAAAATTGTTAAAATGTAAACTTTTAGCTATTCATTGGAATGTAAAATACTTCTGCTACATATATATGAACTTTTTATGAACTTTTCCCAAGATTTTACCCATAACAGAGATGTAAATTGATGCTATGAACGGCAATCTGTTATCTGTCTGAAGACTTTCTTATGGCGAAAGTGATGCACCAATTAAGAAACACATACATTTAAAACTTCTATCATCTATTGTTTTGTGATAATTTGTCTTCAATTAAGAATGAGTCAACTATCTCAAAGCTCCATACTAAATGTTAAATTTATGAACACATGTACAAGATCACAAGAAAAATCATAATTCAAACTTTTACTTAAACTTTTAAAGTCCATAGGTATAGAACCAGATCAACATTTTCCACCTTGGGCATCTATACCTTCTGTAATAACGAGATCCATTTCTTGTGTTAAAGGCCAAGGAGCAGTAATCAGACAATGCCAGTGATTTTCAAATCATTGTGCATAAAACTGAAGTCAGTGAACATATCATTATTTTTCATAATTAAAACGGTCATTCATGTATCAACATCAAATAAGGGTTTTCAATAAACAATAATTGATAAGGTTTTTACCAAAATTATCACTTTTATTCAAAGAGTTTAGTAACTTTTCATAGGATGATTTTTTTTCTCAATTATCAGTCATAGTTTAGCAAGCTAGAGTTGTACGTATAATGTGTGATATAGTCCATTTGCTAAAACTTGGACTTCACTTGAACTGGTTGTCAGCCTGTAAAGAGGTTATTGTAGGTACGAAAAGAAAAATACATCAATGAAACAATTTATGCAAATTAAGCGAATCAATCCTAATATAATTAACAGGTGTTCATACGATACGTTATAAAATTATTATCCTTTTGATCCTGGTGTGACTTTTTTTATGTTTTAGGTGTTCCTGTAGTTACGGTACTATCAATCAGTTACTATGTCAACGTCGGTAACTCCATTACATTACAGTGTACTGTAAATGCTAATCCAATAGCGACAAGTGTCACATGGCAGCTTTACATCAATAATGTAGCAACGAATATTAACATGTCCAGTGGTCGTTACGGCGGCAGCTCAGTGGGCTCACCGTCATTGGTCATAAGTGATGCTGTTATGTCAGACGAGGGGTTCTACATTTGTACAGCTACTAATAGTGTTGGATCTGGACAAAGTCAACAATCATTCTTGGATGTTATTGGAAGTAAGTGAAGGCATACTGTAAACCAACTTATTTTCGCGAGCAATTTATTTTCACGACTTTCGCGAGTAGACAAATAACGCGAAGATAAATCGTCGCTAATATGTAAACCTTGGATCTTTCCTTATTAAACTTCATCGAGTTAATCAGAAAATCGCGAAATTAAATAGCCGCGAAGTGGTCAAGAAAGGATAAAACGCGAAATAAAGTATCCGCGAAAATTAGTTGGTTTACAGTATATAATAGACTTTTTTTGTGTAACTCTTAACGAATATAAGTTTATCAGATATTTTGAATAAAATAGGCAAAAGTTTAAAGTTTAGATTTGTGTTATGAAATCACACCTTCATTTCTTTTAGGTATTCCGACTGTCATTGTTCCACAACCTAGATACACAGTCAACATAGGATCATCTGTTACATTACAATGTATCTATATAGCTAATCCAGAAGCCACCAGTGTTATCTGGGAAAGGACTGTAGCCAATCAGGTCATTATTATATCTTCAGCCTTCAGTAAATACGATGGTTCCACAACTCAGTCACCATCTTTGATAATAAATAACGCTGACGAATCCGACGAGGCCAATTATGTTTGTAAAGTAACCAACAGTGTCGGAACTGGAATCAGCGCTTCTACTATACTTGTTGTATTAGGCAGTAAGTATGTTTTCCATATAATATAGCATCGTGTATTGTTTGATTCTAACCATTATTTTTTTAATTACAAGCATGTTATACCACACATTTAAATCAGCACATTTCTATGATGATTAAATGCTTGGATCGCCAATAAAAAAAAAAGCAAAACATCATACGATATTTATGTATCTTTAGTACCATCTCTTTTTGGATCATTTAGCATCGTTTCTGTTTCAACAGTAAAACAATCATTTGAGTTTCTTGGGGGGGGGGGGGGGGGGTCTATGGATATTTTTTTCTGGACAAACTTTTTTTTCGCCACCGAAAAACAATCTATTTTTTTGGCGATAAGTCGACAACAATTTTTATTTCAATTTTAGCATTACATATAATGGCAGCTGAGGGTGAAACAAAATTTGAATGAGATAGTCACTAGACATCATAACCCCAAAACATATAGAAATACAAAATAAAACGTAACTGTGTAACTTGTGATTCACTGGTGACGTCGTACAAAGAGTTGTGTGTCAACAATAAGTTTCCCAACACTTAATCACAAACAACATTTTACACCGATTGTGGGTTTTCTTTTCGTTCAATTGAGGGAATCACTGGAATAATAAAAAGCAGGACATGCCTGTGTCGGCAGAGACAGCATCCTCGACTATAGATCAATTGATTATCAGAATCAATAAAACTAGTATTTTAAATATTTATATTCTTATCAGATATACCTGTTATTATAACGTCTACACCAGCATATACCGTAACTATTGGGGAGTCTGTTACCTTAACATGTACCGTGACAGCTACCCCACAACACACTAGCGTATACTGGACGTTTACATCTGGAGGTTCAACAACTAATGTAAACATTGGAGGCAGATTTAGTGGATCATCAGTGAACTCATCATCCCTAACAATATCAAATGTACAGTTATCAGACCAGGGAACATATGTTTGCTATGCTACCAACAGTGTAGGAACAGGAGGGGGTTTAAATGTTGTACTGGTTGTTATTGGCAGTAAGTAAACATAAATTTGAATAGTATTTAAGAAAGTGACAATCCATTTAAATTGCTTGTAGGAATATACAGCTTGTGACATTCTGAACCAAATATATTTCTAATATATCTACCATACAAACGGCTATTGTAAAATTGTATCATTTAAGATAGCACAATACAAAGATTTTTTTACTTCCAATCACTAACCTTTGAAATGCTGTAACTTTTTTATGAATGAATAGAAAATAATAAAAGAGGTATATATAGATAGATAAAAGAATAATCTTTTAAATAAATGCATTATTTTTATTATGCAATTATTATGTAATCAACTATTATGTAATTAGTGGCAAAATCTGGGTAAGTTCACTTGAATGAATTTAGCTCTATCGTCTCTTTAGCTATACAGAAAAATTTAACTAAATCTTAACCAACACACCATGGGCTTCAAAAGTGTGTCTCAGATTGTCTCTATGGTATTCCATTCTCTCATAAATCTCTAATTAGTATAAACATCCTAACCACATAAAAGAAGATAATGTTTAATTTGGTGTAAAATTTGTTCTATACATTCTATCTGAAATCTGAAACACCCTTTTGTAGATAATGGCCATAGGAACAACATACAATAAAATCAACCCTCTAGGGATACCTATGCAGAAGCTAATTTCATTTGAAAGTGGAAATTTGGTGAAAAATATTTTAGACACAGTTAACATAATGAATGGTTACATAATTGTTGCATAATACTAACATTGCATTATTTGACAGAGTAATCTGTTAGCTATCCAAAACTACCTCTTTTATAAGTTTTCAAGCATTATTAAGAAAGTGACAGTATTTTAAAACTTTGGAGTTGGAGTTATAAAATCTTTGTATTGTGCTACCTTAAGAAGAACACATGTTCAGATTTCAGTTTGTCCGGTCGTAAAAGTGAAATAGGATGCACGTTGAAATCTAGGTTACGACACAATATATATATATATATATATATACAACTCGTCTAAACATCAACCCAACAATGTTAGATCTGTAAATTTGCTTTCGCAAATTTTTGGTTCTTCCCTCGCCGGGATTATATATATAAGTACGTCTGAGTCAGTGACAACTCTACAACAGATGTATCCATCGGATCGCCATCAATGATGGTGATACATGGCTGTGTACATAATGTATATACAACTCGTCTAAACATCAACCCAACAATGTTAGATCTGTAAATTTGCTTTCGCAAATTTTGGTTCTTCCCTCGCCGGGATTCGAACCCATGCTACTGTGATATCGTGAATCATCCTATTGCTCATTGGAAGAGACCTAATAGAGGCACATCATGTCCTTGATCAACGTCTAGAACCACCAAAGACTCCATTTGCGCAAAAGTTAAACCTGGGTTGGATTATCGATGGAGAAGTACGCTCCGATAAGCAACATGTTCACCTTGAACTCAATACAAAGGAAACGAATTCAACTTGCAGCGTTGTGAAACCACAGACAAAGAAATTACCTCAGTGTAATAAAACCAACACCCAGTCAAATGAAATTCATGCTGAATCGTTTAAACATTATTCTCGTTTACATCGGCAATCGGATACGAAATCAGCAACTTCAATCGTCAGGTTTGCAGAAACCGAAAAGTTCACTTCCGAAGCAACGCCACCAAAAGTGAATCCCGTCAAGGAAAAGTACATCCGAAAACATTCAATTCCCAAGGAAAGCTTCAATTCGTCTTTGAATACGCAAGGACAAGAAGAAAGCAGAATAGACAATTCCAACTTAAGTTACAGAGAAATGGAATATGACACCAGATGGTCTACTGTATGCCGTAAACGTAAAGGAAAGCGTCCGTCTTTCAAAACGTCCTCGTTGGATCGCATATCCGTTTCGAAAGGGAATTCTTCCATCAGAACTACAGCCATGGAGTTGGATCTTAGATCGCCGCGATCTCGTCGGATACACCGCCTTATCTAGGATAGAAGCTGTGAAATACCCAGCCTCCCGTTGGACTACTTCTAAGTGAATATTTGTACTGTTGTTATATATTTAACATTTTATTAGTTTTCGATATTGGAATAGTGATGTCAGATAGACCTCAGACGGGGAGTGTTCTGTAACTAATTCACCATTTATTCTTCATGAGATCATCATTTTATATTGTTAACGTTTCATCGCGTACATCGCTTTATGTGCGCCAGTTTAAGGAGTTTTATACAGGACAGTGCAGGAATCCGTGTTACTTTCCCCTCTCTTTTCAGTAACGTAACTGCTCAGCAGGCCGTGTGAACAACTGCAAAGAACATTCAGCGGACACGTTGTCAAAAGGAACAATTCGTGGCTAACCACAGCGTGAGTTACCTTTAAAACATTACAAATTATGTATTTACATCAGCGATGAACTGTTTTAATATATTTTCATATGTTATAGAGAAATTATGAACATTTTACCGTTCAAACTGTTCGTATCTGCGATAAAACAACTTAATTCAAGACAGAACCCGACGTGTGCATGGGTTCGAATCCCGGCGAGGGAAGAACCAAAAATTTGCGAAAGTAAATTTACAGATCTAACATTGTTGGGTTGATATTTAGACGAGTTATATATATATATATATATATATATATATATATATATATATATATAAAGATCACTATAATAAATGTTCTTGTGTATAGAAATATATATAGATTACTAAAAAATCCAACATTTCCGGTATGAATAGTTTTAATTCACTAGTACTTTCATGTTTAAATAACAATCTTCAGGTGAAACTATACATGATTAACGTAACTATGTAACGGTAGGTATGTAACGTC
This sequence comes from Mytilus galloprovincialis, assembly GCF_965363235.1. NCBI lineage: Eukaryota > Metazoa > Mollusca > Bivalvia > Mytilida > Mytilidae > Mytilus > Mytilus galloprovincialis. Next base: position 129,687,552 of record NC_134838.1, on the reverse strand, counting down.
ATAGTTGTCGTTGAGTATATAAAGGGAGATAAATCGTATTACACTTAGTCTATATATAGAAGTATGGAGCGTCATTATTACACAATAGAAAATGCATAGTTTGCATTCAATCGTGATTTAAATTTTGAAATAAAATGTTTTTCCTTTACTTCTCGTGTAATGTCACAACCCATATTCATTTTATAAAATGGGAATATTTTAAAAAATCCCCCTCCACATTCGTCTAAATGTTTGCTTAGGGGGATTTTTCTGTATTGTGGCTGCCTTATATGTTGTCTATGAATGCGCACTCTTTCTGTTACACTGTTCCCTGTTTGGCCGATATAAATTTCCTGGCAACCATTACATTTAATGCAATAAATTAAGTTCTCGGATTTACAGGTAATGTCTTCGTTGGTAAAAAGTGATAAACCATTAGGTATGTCCATTCCCTTGCCGACATGGATATACGGACATGCTCCACAACGACTATCTCGACATTTTGACACACTGAATGTTCTTTGTTGGTCGAATCGTGCTAGGGTCAATAGTCCTTTAAGGTTTTGTGGTTGCCGTTTACTTTGTAGAAGTGTTTCTGTATTAATTAAACGGCGCATCTTTTCATCCTGATCAAGAATAGGTAAATTTGCCTTTGCAACGGGAATAATTTTAAAGTTCCGGGGATTATGTGTAATAACGAACGGTATTTTATCGTTGTTATTACTCTGCTCCTCGCAGGTGGAGCGTAGTTGGTTGGTTGGGATCTGTTTTGCCATTTGAATTCCCCTTTCTATTAAAGTCTCTGGATAGTTTTGCTTGATCAAAAATGATTGTAGTTCCTCTAGACGGTCTTCTCTCAAATGTTCATCCTCGACTACTGTACATATTTTTCTTGCTAAACAATAGGGGATATTCCTTTTGGTATGAGATGGGTGGCACAAATTAAAATCTAAATACTGATGAGTATCAGTACCTTTGTAAAAAATATCGGTTTTAATTTCAGTGCCATCTTTAATAACAAGAATGTCTAGAAATGGTAATTGGTTAAAATTTTCATCCTTCGTAAATTTTATGGAGGTATGAAGGTTATTTAGTATGTCCGAAAATAGTTGGAGTTCTTCGTCGGATTTGTTCCAGATAATGAAGCAATCATCAAGGTATCTTTTCCATGATAATTCGAATTCTCTTGCAAATTCAACTCCAAAATTATTTTCAACTTCTTGATACAGTCTTTGTTCAAGGAAGCCCATGACTAATGTTGCATAGGTTGGTGCAAATTTTGTTCCCATTGCTGTCCCCCGATGTTGCAAATAGTTCTTGCCATTGAAATAGAAAGAATTGTTTTCAAGAATTAGTTTAGTAGAATCGAGTATAAAGTCAACAGTGAATCGATTTGGTATTGCATCTCGATGTTTTGCAACCCAATATTGTATTGCCTCTATTCCTAAATCGTGTGGAATGTTCGTATATAGGCTTGTGACATCGAAGCTTACTAAACGAGCGTGAACCGGTGCTATTTTTGGCAGGTGTGAGAGAAAATCTATATCGTCTCTTATATAGCTCGGTACATATTTACACAATGGTTTCAAAATTATGTCTAAAAAGTTGCTTAGTCTGTGAGTGGGACTTGCTGGACCTGCAATGATGGGTCTAAGTTTAAGATCCGTCGGTTTTTGCACTTTTATGTATTCGTTTTGCTGAGAATTAATAGCCGATTGGATCTCCTTTGATTTATGGATTTTTGGAAGGCCATAAAAGTTACTCGTTTTCCTTTCGAAATTTTTCAAGTAATCATACTCTTTTTCCGTAGTGGCCGTTGTGTATTTGTTCAGTACGGTATTCATTCTTCTCTTGACTAGATGATCTATATTATCAGAAATTTCTGAGTAAAATGTCGAATCATTGAGTTGTTCTTCAACTTTAATTCTATAGTAGTCTGAATCCATTATTACTATTGCCCCACCTTTATCGGTCTGCTTAATTACTATGCTTTTATCGTTTCTTAGATTTTGGAGTGCTGACTTTTCGCCTTTAGTTAAGTTGTGGTTGACTTTAATTGACTAAAATGACATTACACGAGAAGTAAAGGAAAAACATTTTATTTCAAAATTTAAATCACGATTGAATGCAAACTATGCATTTTCTATTGTGTAATAATGACGCTCCATACTTCTATATATAGACTAAGTGTAATACGATTTATCTCCCTTTATATACTCAACGACAACTATGACGTTACATACCTACCGTTACATAGTTACGTTAATCATGTATAGTTTCACCTGAAGATTGTTATTTAAACATGAAAGTACTAGTGAATTAAAACTATTCATACCGGAAATGTTGGATTTTTTAGTAATCTATATCTATATATATATATATATATATATATATTGGGTTTTTTTTTCGTCACCTTTTAATACAAAATTATAAAGTATCATTATACATTTCTTTCACTATGACATCCCGTCATGAACTAAAGGTGTACTGCCCTGCAATTATAGCATACACTAGTCTTGTTTGTGTTTGTGTTACTGGTTTGCTTTGTTATAGCAAAGGTGTCTGTATTATGTATGTATGAATGGCAATAAACTTAAATGATATATGTACATCGAACGATGTTTTGTTATTGACAAAGTTTTTGTTATACGTGTATCAGATATTGTACAATAACAAATACGCGTTAAGTGTGCTTTGGTAAAAGTTGATATACGTCAGACAAGGTTCTTGGCTATGACAGTAAATTATTAATTGGCGGGGTTAAACATGTAAGCCTTCTCCTTAACCTTTGACAGTGATGTAACAGTACAGCATAAGAATTTATCAAAATCAAATGACAAAGTATTTTTTTTAAACTGCCTGTTGTATTGACATTGACTAGTTATATACAAATAGTTCGGAGCACCTGAGATGACCCCCGGTTTTTGGTTGGGTTTGTGTTACTTATTTTTCAGTTTTATATGTTGTGTCATGTGTCCTTGTGTTTGTCTTTTTGTCTTTTTTTTATAAGCTACGAGGTTGTCAATATAGAAAGAAGATGTGGCATGATTGTCAATGAGACAACTGTTTTACAGGAGACCAAAATGACACAGACATTAACAACTCTAGGTCACCGTACGGCCTTCAACAATGAGACAAATGTATTTTCGATTTATGAGTTTGAATATCCCTCTGGTATCTTTCGTTCCTCTTTTATAAAAGTCTACTCCTGAAACTGAGATAAATGTAACAATACTTAGCCACATTGGCATTAGGGAATATCATTTTTTTTTAAATGTTTCCAATGAACCTACCTGCAAACCAACATGGAAGACAAGGATTAAAAAAGAATATAGACGGAAAATGCTGGGCGAAACAGAACTCTTAGAGCCTTCAGTTTTAACCTTGTAATAAATCAGGAAATACGGGTAGACATCAACTAAAGTCTACCCCTCCATTATTTCTTAAAATATCCTGTTTGTAAGATGTTGAATAATAAAAATAACATCAACAAAGAATCGTTTTTCTAAATGTAACATATTTTTTAGATGTTCCTAGTGTGAGTCTTTTACGGACATTTTTTACTGGTAATTATGGTGAAACAATTATACTTGGCTGCAGTGTTTCTGCTTATCCTACTGTTACCTCTGTTTACTGGCATAAAGTTTCGGGTAGTACAACTTCTACTGTAAACATGTCTAGCGCCAGATATAGTGGATCATCTGTCAATACACCATCCATTACTATAACTAATCTCAATAGTAATGATGCGGGAAATTATACATGTCTAGCAGCTAATTCTGTTGGAACTGGTCAGAGTAGACAAGGACCTTTAACAGTTATTGGAAGTGAGTATATATTTATATAAGAAAAACAATTTTGGTTCAGGTAAGCAATGTAATCATTAGTTTTAAACTAAAAAAGAGTATATTAAAACCAAAATTATAGCTCATGAGTTTTCAAAAGATATAGTAGCAGATATGTTATACCACGATGAAAACATATTGCGTTTTGAAATATGCTGGCCTATAATCAGTCTTCAGAATAACCAATAGGGAGATTGGCAATGGCAAATCTTTATCTGAGTCAAAACAAAGTGAATGTAATCAACTTTGTGTCCCGTTACGACCGTAAATGATACACAATACCAAAATCGTCTTATCAGCTATAAAGTGCCCGACACTCAGATAAGAAACAATTCAAGCCAACATGCTTATTTTGCTTTACATTCATATGAATATGATATTAATAATTTTATACAGATATTTAACCTGAACTCATTAAAAAATGTATACTTCCTTATAGATTGTAGTTGCTTAATCCTATTTGTGTTATTGTATAATGTAAATAAATGAATTTGACATCTTTGATAATGTGTAGCCTGTGACAGCCTCTTTTTGATTATTATTATAGGCCTCCCTAAAGTAACGATAAGTCATCCAACGTATTCGACAAAGATTGAAAATACCATCACACTAGTTTGTGAAGTGTTGGCAGATCCTACTCACACCGCTGTTTTTTGGACACGACAGAGCATCAATAACATTTTGGAAACGCTAAATCCTGCTTCCTCTACTAAATATTCTGGATCAACTATACAGTCACCGTCACTGACTATCTTTAATGTAGACTTCTCTGATGAGGGCAATTATACATGTCATGCAACTAATCTGGTTGGTACAGGTCAAAGTTCACAGACATTCTTTCGTGTTATCGGAAGTAAGTATACAATGGTGATACAGTATCAAATAAATATTTGAGATAGCTGAAATCACGACAAATTGCACGATGAAAGAGCAATTTGACTGCTGCATCGTAATGGCTGCACCTTCTGTTGAATATATTTTTTTTCACTTCACTATATGATAGTAAGTTTTCCTTAAAAAAATATCTAGAAGCTATATGAATTCCATTTTTATATACCGATTTCATCAGACCACGTCTATACATTAGTCATATTAATTTAGCACTGATGAACCGGATTCCAATTGCATGTGTATCTTTGGCCTTTGTTAGTCTTGATTTTTAATTTTAATTTCTTGAGTATAATTTGGAGTTAAGTATGATGTCAATTATCACTGAACTAGTATATATATTTGTTTAGGGGTAAACTGAAGAAACCTCCGGGTGTGGGAGTTTCTCGCAGCATTAAAGACCTATTGGTGACCTTCTGCTATTGTCTGTTCTATGGTCGGGTTGTTGTCTCTTTGACACATTCCCCATTTCCATTCTAAATTTCATTAATCTTTTGATCTGAAAGCAAGTTCAATAAAAGTGACAAGGTCATTCGATACTACAAATATGTGACATTATTCTTACAAATTGCGGGTTGTCGCGTTGTGATTGGTTTAACACCGGCACGTGGTGAATCTTTATGGATTTGAAGGGAGTAATTTCTCTACAAAACACACTAGAAAAAGTTCCGCATGCGATACATTCGTTATACGGTTCAATACTGACCCACTACGGACCATATAGGGTGAATAAAATCCATAGGAGTTTCAGCCTTTTGGCCTCATCACCTATGTATTACTATTAACACTGTACAAGAAGGCGATCAATGACAAGCTTCAAATAGCGAGGTAAAAGGAACGAGTTATAATGTCACATTGACTGTTACTGGAGGTAGATATGGTATTGTTATATTTTGAAAGAAATGATTGCACTAGTGTTTCAGTATTAACATACCCACTCGTTGCAATATTTCTTTTCGGTATTCAGAGAAAACATCTTCTTTTTCTGAAAAGAAGATAGCATAAACTAGAAAATCTATGAATTATACAGATATTTTCAATATAAATAGTAAATAATGCATTTCATCTTGGTAAATATAGTTTTTATACTATTTTTATATTATTTTTTTTAATTTTTAGATGCACCTTTATCCATTGCAATAAGGCCAAGTGCAATATCTATAAATGAAGGCCAGTCTATAACAGCTACATGTACAGCCGAAGGCAGTCCAATTATAACATTCACCTGGTTTAAGGGAAATTCAACTTCACAGTTTTCCGTTGGTTCTATCCTTCAAATAACATCCGTAAAACGGACTGATGCTGAAACATACCAATGTAGAGCTGCGAACGCCTTTGGAAATTCAACCGCAACTGTTTCCGTGGACGTTAAATGTAAATATTTTTTTATCATCAATTAATCACAGAAAATCCTCATAAGTAAAACAAATTTTAAGAATCCATGTTAATGAGTTGGTATGACAAACGCGCGCTTTGTCCACAAAAAACTCAATAAAATCAAAACAGCTGGAATGCAAATTAGATAGAATGTTGAAGAACACTAATTAATAAAACAAAACAAAAATTGAACTGATCAGCAAAATACGTCTATCTATGAACATTACTGACGACTGTTACAAACTATCGGTAACGAATCCTTTTCTAGCGATGGGTTCGACCTTGTGGTTTTTAGACATCTTTAAGGATATCAACTTATTTTTTGCTACGCCAGACACTACTTTTTGCCACGAAACCTTGTGACTCCAGTGTTGCACTAAAAAAATAACAGTTCAAGGTACGAAATACGAAGTTGAAAAGCATAAAAAAAATTATTCCCAGGTGTGCAGAATACGAACAAATAAGAGAAACAACTTTAGTGTCTAGATGTGTTTATTATGACTTAAACGATTCATTAACAGAAAATGAACACATAATTTTAAAATATGTCATTACCTTGGTACTGTTAAAATTTATATAATGTACTTTTCTTGCATATTGGTTGGTCATGTGTGCATTCCTTTACAAAAGATATCAATTGCAAACAAGTCGGAACAGTCAAAATTTAACACAAAAAGCTAAAATAATAGAAAAAAAAATAGAAATGAATCTTTTTAGCTAAACAAATACGCTATCACAAATATAAGATAACTAGCATTTCTTTTGATATATCACATTTTGATTAATTATTTTGCACACTGAAGTGGCTTACACACGAATTTAAGTGTCCAACGAAATATAACAACTGTTTCCAAAATCAAGACAAGAACATATCCCAATTGTCTTGTTCTCTTTTGGTCGGGTTGTTGACCTTTTGATACATCCACATTTTAATTTTGAGTTTCATATACTTATCTTTTTAACATCGAATTACAAGAATCGCACTTTGAACTCTATTTACAACGTGATACAAGGTTTTTACCTATTTAATCTTTAAAAAAACTCTACACTGTACCACTTTGAATAATTGAATTCACATTAGAAGAATATATACGACGGTGAAGTGTTCATTCATCTCCTATAATAATTCTCAACATAACATTTCGTATTTGGATTGCTTTTGTATTCACAAGTATGAATTCATAGATTTAAAGTACTTGTGTTGCATTAATTGTTTGAGTGACATGCTTATTATAGCTTAATTAACACTTCTTCAATTTTCAATTTCTCAATTAGCAAAAACGAAACATCACTTCTAATTACACATGTACAACCATTAAAATACTTACATTGCAATTTTCTTCAATCGAGATAGTTTGTAAGCATAGATGTTAATTTCCGAAAGCAAATGTTTTCTTAAAGATTTGAATACAGTTGTCACTTAAAAACAACCAACAATGAACATCTTATTTTTTTTATGTCCCACAATAATTCTAAAACAAGTTATGAGTTTTTTAGAATCTCCTTGTCTGATGGCTTCAAATTCTTCATTACATTTTTTTTAAAGTGTGCGCCTAAAATAAGGAATTGCTGTTTGCCGTTTTCGTTTCCGTTACATATGAAATAACAGGGCACATACGTTTTTTTTTGTATTTCTGTATAACTGAGATAAAACCATAATTAAAAAAAAATAGGTGCATAGAATTACAAACCAGTAAAACTTTTTGTTGTTGACAGATATGCCAGATGTAACTATCACGCAGCCGTCTCAAGGCGCTATTAGACAGAATATTACAATATTTTGCTCTTACGTTTCCAACCCTGATTCTACTAATGTTACATGGAGTAAAGGAATCCAAGGCATTACTCTTGATGGTAGCAAATACGTAGGGGGTAGCTTGTCAAATCCTAGCCTTACAATCACCAATCTGACTGCTTCTGATGAGGGGTCATATAGATGTTCAGTAGTGAACACCGTTGGACAGGGAAATTCATCATTTGTCACTCTGTCAGTTGATACATCAGGTAAGTGAAAAATTCATAATAAACACTTTTATCTAGGTATATTTTGAATAATCATATGTCATCATATTTAATGATAGTAGAAGGATGTATTTCTTATTCAGATTTGGGGCTATCAAGTAGTAGATATTGAATAAATTATCACAAACAATGTTGATTTTGGCTTGGATAATAGGATTTTATCAGATGCGTCTTGTAAAGTTATTGTAAATTGTAAATAAAAACACTTACTCAAATCATAGAGAATCGTCGTTTAGACGTTGTGCTCGATGTTCCTACAAAATGACGTGTCAGTTTTTTCAATTTTGCATCGAAATATTTAAATTGTAAGCTTTATTAATTTTTGTAAATGTTGGTTAATTCTTTCGCTGTTTTTTGCTGCTAAAATTTCATAGTGCATACTATCTTTCATTGTACATTTTTCATATATTGATTCAACACAAATGCAAAAAAAAAACCTTTTTACACTTGATAAATTTGAAATGAATGGTATTGTTCTTGATATATAATTTGTCGAAATACAACTCTTTAATTACTTGAACCCAAGATTATAAATGTTTCCTGCAGTCAACTAATGATGCTTGCGTAAGTTTTCCAACGTCTTTCAAAATTAAAATTGAGCATTTCAAAGTGTAATTAACTTTTCCTCTTTTGCCTCTAACAACAGCAAATCAGCTTGATTTTTTTTTTATTAACCCTCCAGCTGCATCAGGCACTCGAAGCAGCTTCTGACTATGTTGAAATCTTGATTTTTGATACCTCAAATCCCGGAAACAGTGCCTTTATTTATAATGCGATGCGCAATGGTCGATAAACTTGTGCATGCTTTTCACATCAAAGTTAATAGTTTTTAGTTGATCCGGTATATGCCATGCGCCTCGAGTGAAAAATGATGATCATGAACCTTTTCAGAACTTATAACTAAAAACTATTCCTTAACTAATCCATCACTTACTTCAGGATCGGACGGACCGTCAACATATTTAACTGGATGCTTATAGATCGCGAATACATTCACTATCAAACAATCAGTTTTCTGTAAATAGCTGAATTGGATTTCAATGTTATCCTTACTCGAATAGGTTTCAGAAAAATTAATAATGCAAATAGCATCTTTTTCTTTTATTGCTTCTTATTTCAATTATTTTGTTTACCATTTTTGAAATACTAAGGCTTTTCTACCTCAGGCATAAATTACCTTAGCTGTATTTTGCAAAATATTTAAGAAATTTGGTCTTCAATGCTCTTCAACTTCGTACTTTATTTGGCCTTTTTAACTTTTTGGATTAGAGCGTCACTGATCAGTCTTTAGTAGACGAAACGCGCATCTGGCGTATATACAAAATTTAGTCCTGGTATCTATGATGAGTTTATCACATCCTCATTTTTACGGAAATGTTGTTAACCGTGCCCGGAAATTTAGAAATGATCCATGTTAACTTGTCGCTCCTTTAAATAAACTTATTCTAATAGGTTACCTATTCAACACTGTAATAAGATCATTGAATATTGTTTTTATTGGTATAAATATCAGTTGTTATCAGTAAATTAAAAGCTAACTAAATATTACCAGTATGTTATATGCATATACATATTCATGGATCTACAATCTGTCGATACCTGTAACTTGGCATTGCACAAGGTTATGTTTTTCTCTGGCTGTTTATGACGTCTTTACACTAAATCCATTGGATGTTGGATGTGTACGGATTGATAGTTTAGTCTTAGATGCATGATTTTTTTATTAGTTGTTAGTGGCTTTGAACTAGCTGTCAGATAACTGTGAGTACCCTCAGATCTGTTCATTGCGTCTGTTTGTGTCGTGATGTATAAGTACCCGGGCACGTCTACTTGTATTTTTGTTCATCTGATGAGTTAAGCCTTTTTCAACTGATTTTAATAGTTCGTTCTTATGTTGTACTGTTATACCACTGTCCCAGGTTAGGGGGAGGGGAGGGATCCTGCTAACATGTTTAACCCCGCCACATTATTTATGTCTGTGTCTGTCCCAAGTCAGGAGCCTGTAATTCAGTGGTTGTCGTTTGTTTATGTGTTACATATTTGTTTTTCGTTCATTTTTTTTAAATAAATAAGGCCGTTAGTTTTCTCGTTTGAATTGTTTTACATTGCCTTATTGGGGCCGATTGTAGCTGACTATGAGGTATGGGCTTTGCTCATTGTTGAAAGCCGTACGGTGACCTATAGTTGTTAATGTCTGTGTCATTTTGGTCTTTTGTGGATAGTTGTCTCATTGGCAATCATACCACATCTTCTTTTTTATTTAATTTCCACAACAAACGTGTGCTGACAACTTTGATATCAATTCAGGAAAGTACATGTATATATATATACCTTCCAATTGATATTTTATAGTGTGTATTTCTATGTTATGATGTTATACTATTGTTTCGGAAAAGGGAGATGGTTTGGTACTATTAAAACGTTTAATCACGCTGCAAATGTGAGGAATATAAGTGTTTCTCGTTTTTATATAGATTAGGCCGTTGTTTTTCCTGTTTGAATAGTTTTACACTAGTCATTTTTGGGCCCTTTATAGCTTGCTGTTCGGTGTAAGTCAAGGAGGCTCCGTGTTGAAGTTCGATGGTCCTTTCGCTGAAGTGCGATGGTTTTGCATTATGTTTGGACAATGTGACGTTTTCAAATGCATTGTTATCATATTAAATTGCTCCGTGTTGAATACTTTATTTTGACCTATAATGGTTTACAAATTGTGACTTGGATGGAGAGTTGTCTCATTGGCACTCGCACCACATCTAATATCTTCATAGGCAGGATAATAAGATTTTGTAGATGAAGGTTTCATACGTACAAAGAAAAGGAAAACTAATGAAACGAATGATTCAAATCCCGAACAGTTTTGAGCATACGAGGTGGGGGTTACAAAAATATGCCAAACTAAGTCGGAAAACAAACAATTGGGGAAAAGCGCCTAAAAACTATCTTGGTCTTCAGATGTGCTAACCAGTGTTTGCGGAAGCATGTATAATGCATAAATTTTAAGCCTCTACAGGACACAGCAACATGTTTTTCTTGATCGATCACATTTACAACTATTGTTTTTACAATCGTAAACGACAGACTTTGAATATACTTTTTCGATTGCCATTACAAAACAATATGTTTGACCATCGTAAACAACATCCTATGATCCATGTAACGTGTTGCATCTGTCTTACCGATAACTGGTAATAGCGTGAGAATACTATGCTAGAAACACATAACTGTTAACTTTAAATACATTGTGACTTTAATTGTCTCATTGGGTCTCATATCATATCGCCTTATTTGTATATGTATTATACAAATATCAAAATGATGTTTTTAAGAGTACTGTATTAGTTGATATTCGTTTATAAATAAAGAAATCTTCTTACATTCTTCTGACTTTTAATATTCAGCACTTCGATTTAACGGATGTCAAGTTGGTTCAATATTCAACATTCAACATTCAACATTCAAATTTTTTTTCTCTCGTATCCAATATCAACATTCAACATTTGATTTCAACATTCAACATTCGATTTCAATATTCAACATTCAACATTCAATTTTCAACATTCAACATTCGATTTCAACATTCAACATTCGATTTCAATATTCAACATTCAACATTCAAAATTTTTTTTTTTTTTTTTCTCGTATCCATTTTCAACCTTCAACATTCGATTTCAACATTCAACATTCGATTTCAATATTCAACATTCAACATTCAATTTTCAACATTCAACATTCGATTTAAACATTCAACATTCGATTTCAATATTCAACATTCAACATTCAAAATTTTTTTTTTTTTTTTCTCGTATCCATTTTCAACATTCAACATTTGATTTCAACATTCAACATTCGATTTCAATATTCAACATTCAACATTCAATTTTCAACATTCAACATTCGATTTAAACATTCAACATTCGATTTCAATATTCAACATTCAACATTCAATTTTTTTTTTTTTTTTTTTCTCGTATCCATTTTCAACATTCAACATTCGATTTCAACATTCAACATTCGATTTCAATATTCAACATTCAACATTCAAATTTTTTTTTTTTTTTTTTTTTCTCATTGCAATTTTTTTTTCTTTTTTTTTCTCGTATCCATTTTTTTCAACATTCAACATTCGATTTCAACATTCAACATTCGATTGCAATATTCAACATTCAAATTTTTTTTGTTTTTTCTCGTATCCATTTTCAACATTCAACATTCGATTTCAACATTCAACATTCGATTTCAACATTCAACATTCGATATCAATATTCAACATTCAACATTCAAAATTTTTTTTTTTTTTTTCTCATTGCAATTTTTTTTTCTTTTTTTTCTCGTATCCATTTTTTTCAACATTCAACATTCGATTTCAACATTCAACATTCGATTGTAATATTCAACATTCAAAATTTTTTTTTTTTCTCGTATCCATTTTCAACATTCAATTTTTTTTTTTTTTTTTTTTTTTTTTTTTTTTTTTTTTCTCGTATCTATTTTCAACATTCAACATTCGATTTCAACATTCAACATCGATTTCAACATTCAACATTCGATATCAATATTCAACATTCAACATTCAAAATTTTTTTTTTTTTTTTTCTCATTGCAATTTTTTTTTCTTTTTTTTCTCGTATCCATTTTTTTCAACATTCAACATTCGATTTCAACATTCAACATTCGATTGCAATATTCAACATTCAAAATTTTTTTTTTCTCGTATCCATTTTCAACATTCAATTTTTTTTTTTTTTTTTTTTTTTTTTTCTCGTATCTATTTTCAACATTCAACATTCGATTTCAACATTCAACATTCGATTTCAACATTCAACATTCGATTTCAATATTCAACATTCAACATTCAAATTTTTTTTTTTTTTTTTTTTTTTTTTTTCGTATCCATTTTCAACATTCAACATTCGATTTCAACATTCAACATTCGATTTCAATATTCAACATTCAACATTCAAAATTGTTTTTTTTTTTTCTCATTCAAAAATTTTTTTTTTTTTTTTTTTTTCTCGTATCCATTTTCAACATTCAACATTTGATTTCAACATTCAACATTCGATTTCAATATTCAACATTCAACATTCAATTTTCAACATTCGATTTCAACATTCAACATTCGATTTCAATATTCAACATTCAACATTCAAAATTTTTTTTTTTTTTTTTTTTTTTCTCGTATCCATTTTCAACATTCAACATTCGATTTCAACATTCAACATTCGATTTCAATATTCAACATTCAACATTCAATTTTTTTTTTTTTTTTTTTTTTTTCTCATTCAAATTTTTTTTCCTTTTTTTCTCGTATCCATTTTTTTCAACATTCAACATTCGATTTCAACATTCAACATTCGATTGCAATATTCAACATTCAAAATTTTTTTTTTTTTTCTCGTATCCATTTTCAACATTCAATTTTTTTTTATTTTTTTTTTTCTTCTGGTATCCATTTTTAACATTCAACATTCGATTTCAACATTCAACATTCGATTTCAACATTCAACATTCGATTTCAACCTTCAACATTCGATTTCAACATTCAACATTCGATTTCAACATTCAACATTCGATTTCAACATTCGATTTTCAACTTTCAACATTCGTTTTCAACATTCAATATTCGTTTTCAACATTCGATTTTCCACTTTCAACATTCGTTTTCAACATTCAACATTCGTTTTCAACATTCGATTTTCAACTTTCAACATTCGTTTTCAACATTCAACATTCGTTTTCAATATTCAACATTCGTTTTCAATATTCAACATTCGTTTTCAACATTCAACATTCGTTTTCAACATTCGATTTTCAACTTTCAACATTCGATTTCAACATTCGATTTTCAACTTTCAACATTCGATTTCAACATTCAACATTCGTTTTCAACATTCAACATTCGTTTTCAACATTCGATTTTCAACTTTCAACATTCATTTTCAACTTTCAACATTCGATTTCAACATTCAACATTCGTTTTCAACATTCGACATTCGTTTTCAACATTCAACATTCAACATTCGTTTTCAACATTCGATTTTCAACTTTCAATATTCGTTTTCAACATTCAACATTCGTTTTCAACATACGATTTTCAACTTTCAACATTCGTTTTCAACATTTGATTTTCAACTTTCAACATTCGATTTCAACATTCAACATTCGTTTTCAACATTCAAAATTCGTTTTCAACATTCAACATTCGTTTTCAACATTTAACATTCGTTTCAACATTCGATTTTCAACTTTCAACATTCGATTTCAACATTCAACATTCGTTTTCAACATTCAACATTCGTTTTCAACATTCGATTTTCAAATTTCAACATTCGTTTTCAACATTCAACATTCGTTTTCAATATTCAACATTCGTTTTCAACATTCAACATTCGTTTTCAACATTCGATTTTCAACTTTCAACATTCGTTTTCAACATTCAACATTCGTTTTCAACATTCAACATTCGTTTTCAACATTCGATTTTCAAATTTCAACATTCGTTTTCAACATTCAACATTCGTTTTCAATATTCAACATTCGTTTTCAACATTCAACATTCGTTTTCAACATTCGATTTTCAACTTTCAACATTCGTTTTCAACATTCAACATTCGTTTTCAACATTCAACATTCGTTTTCAACATTCGATTTTCAACTTTCAACATTCGTTTTCAACATTCAACATTCGTTTTCAATATTCAACATTCGTTTTCAACATTCAACATTTGTTTTCAACATTCGATTTTCAACTTTCAACATTTGATTTCAACATTCAACATTCAACATTCGTTTTCAACATTCAACATTCGTTTTCAACATTCAACATTCGTTTTCAACATTCGATTTTCAACATTCAACATTCGTTTTCAACATTCGATTTTCAACTTTCAACATTCGTTTTCAGCATTCATCATTCATTTTCAACATTCAACATCCGATATCTGTGTTTATTTGAGTCCATTTGTTTTTCATTTTGAAATATCAAAATAAAAAAATAAAAAACGAGAATGTTTCCATTGTTCGGTTTTGATTTCTCGAAAACCAAAATGAAAAACAAGTGTTTTCGTTTTTTGTGTTTTATTTTTCTAAAACCAAAACGGAAAACGAAAGTGTTTTCATTTTTTGTTTTTTATTTCACTAAAAACCAATTAAAAATGAAAATAAATTTTAAAGTGCAAGTTTCCATTTTTCGTTTTCGAATTTACTCAAACAGAGATTAGTATTCAATTTCAATTATTAGCCGATTTATAATGGAAACAGTTTTCCTTTCTAGTTTCACATTCTTCGTAAATTCTGCATTGTAAACCCTCCCATGATGGTGCAACATAATGTAGACAAAATAAACCACATGACTTCTGAATTGACATACGGTGATAAAATAATCAAAGACTTTCAAATTACCTTGTTCATACCTTTGATAAATAATAAATTATCATATTTAAATATTAAACGAATCACAAATTTAAATTGTACAATATAATATTAAGATTCATAAAGATAGTACAAATAAATAGATTTGTTACAACATGACACTTATAAGGGAGGTAATTACTTTTTAAAACTGACAAGAAAACTAGCCTAGTCGTTAAAGTATACATGCACAGCGGTTGTCAGATCAAAAGTCTTTAATAACAATCAGGAACCGGGTGCGTGAACTTTACTTTTAAGTTTAGAAAGGTCGATCTAAGATTATTAGAATTGATGACCAACGTCCATCTGCCAGTATTGTCCGTTCCGTGAACATCGAGGACGATAATATGTTTTGCTTGATAGATTGATTAAAAAACAATTTTCCGCAATTTCACAATTCAAACCTGGACAAGAATTCAATTATTTTGGCATTCGGAGCCTATAGGGTTTTTGTTTTGCTTATTTGTGAAGGCTACATATATGGTGACCTGAACTAGAGGGCGTTGTTGGGGTATTATGTTATTGAGAATAGTTGACAAAAAATATAAATTATAGAGACAATGGACCAAGAAATAAATAAAAAAGCTAGAATAATGGTGTAAACTATAAAGAGAAGAGAATAATTGGCAAAAAGTATAAAGAATAGAGAAAAATGGCCTAAAATATCAAAGAATACAGAAATTAAGAACCATGAATTCAGACCATCATACTAGTTGCCTTAATCAATGTTAGTTTGTCTCTGGGAGATTTGTATTGGTTATCATACGGTTTCTCTTTATTTCGATGTCTATTAATTAAGATACGAGCTTTCATTATTTGCCAACATATTACATATCACATTATAACAAAAAATACTTTTATTTTTTGCAAACTACCATAGATTTGCGGGTTACTGTTCTGCATAAAACCACATTGGAGGCCACTTTTTTTTCAAGTGGACTTCAGCTAACCACCCTACCCTGCCATTACCGAAAAGATTATAAAACACATTTCAACGGCCATACATTTGTCCGCACAATGTGTAAAGGGGAGCTGGGTAGGCTAGCTGATGTCTACTGGAGAAAAAAATCAAGGTTGTTATTTGGCTTATTTTATTTTCAAAAGATATGACCAAAGTCGGGGTCGGACACCCAACCCAACCCTTACCGAAAATATAATAAAAATTGTCCGCACTAGTAGTACTGCAACCACAGGTCATTTTTTAAAACTTTAATGGTCCGGAAGAACACACACCTAAATTATATAACGACGGAAAGAGGAAAACATATAAAATAAGAAAAATTGGGTCGTAAAAATCCAGAGTGGTCACAATTTTGTGAAATTGAGGTTAAAGGTCAGACCTAAAAATATCAATAATTCAACCACAAGGACAAAAAGGAGAAATATTCTGATATTTATTCAATAGAATTCTACAAAAACAATTCGATCATAAGCATATGCTATAAACGATGTTAAAATGACAAATTTGACAACTTATATGAAGAGCTGCCATTACAAAATAGCGTTGATTTGGAACCTTCTGATTTTTTCCATTTAAGGCATAGCAAAAGAAGAAGTGGCCTTGTCCTTTTCACATCCATAAACTTTCATATTGTGTATAGTGTTTCACTAAAGTATATTACAGAATTATTTTCTAAACTATAAAACACCAGTTTATTAAATTATTTCAAATTTTTTTCTATCTTTGAAAAAAACAAAATTCAAGCACTGAAACAGTGTTTTTAATTTTGCATCTTAAAGGTTGTGTATTTTGTAAAAAATAGTATCTAGTTATAGATAAATACATATTGTGTATTTGTAAAGTCTAAACAGAGCAGTTATAACACAAAATATACTATAGTCATCCGAGGCGAATGCGAGGTTGAAAACAAATTGGGTGTAAAACAAAGTCAGTTTGGTGCATGAACATTTTTTAGTGGATTAATCCTGGTAAAAAAAGTTAACTCATTATTTTTTTAAGGGAAGGATGAAAAATTACACAATGCAATGCCAATTTTCTAATGTTGTAATTTAAAATCAGTCATGATCCTAATATAACTTTTAAAAGCGATCGACACACGATACCTGAAGTATTCATTAAGGAAGCTGGCTTGTCATGTTTTTGATTTTTTGTCAGATTTTCGGAATCCTCTGATTTTATCCATTGGAATGCCTTGGAAAAAAATGCCCGGTGACCCCCATTTTTTCTTTTGAAAATCTTTTACATGTATAATGATAAGTCATCTGCAAAAGCTTTATAAAATTTTAATTACTTTTTAACAGTTTTTGAGAACGTCAATTGTCAATGATATAGCTATGAAAAGTCAAGAGAGAATATTTTCCCGCCAAAATTTCAATGGCTCATATCTCCAAAACAAGCACGGTGACCTATATATTTTTTCAGCTCTTTGGATTCCTTTATTGATTCCCTATCAATAGAAAATAGTGTTTTGAAAATTTAATTACTTTAAAACAGAAAAGCGAACTCCCTTAAAGGGGGACATGAATCAATCTCTCAGTCATCATATGCGGATTAAGTACGCGTATAAGCATAACAAGACACTTCCCTTTTTTTATAAGAACAAGTTAGGAGCAGGACAGAGTTTGTTCATAGCACAGTACAAATACCATCTGGAGCGTAAATACCGTCAAGATTCTGTCAAACTCGTCAGATATAGTTTTACCTTTGCATAGGAAACATAAAAGCAATGTGAGTACAAAGTTTCGATCAATGTTCGTGACCCATATTCCCATATGCATATGCATGATATATCTGCACTGCCAATCCCAAATGTAATTGGGCGAATGTTGCTACAGAAACGATTGAATTTGTAATAGCCATACATTTAAGAATTTTTGTTAAATAAATTTTTAGGGACACTATACGGTTCAGAAGCGCCTTTGTGTTATTTTTCACAAATTAACTAACAAATGAACTTTTGAGCATAGACTCCGTGTTGAAAACCGGACCGTGACCTATAATGGTTTACCTTAATAAATTGTGACTTGGATGGTGTGTTGTATCATTGACACTCATACCACATCTTTTTATATCTATTAAGAAGATATGCGGACATCATTTCCATAGAAATACCAAACCGAGGACATAGCTCATAAGAGCACTGGTGCCAGGGTGAAGTAGTTGTTCTTCTTTAAATATACCCTTGATATTTTCAGACACACCTTGGTGTAATTCTGAAAGTCTTAACATAGACTTTGATTTTCCTGCAGCATATATGGCATCCCCTATATAGAGCTAAACTCTATATTTCATATCCCTTGGCCCCACTGTGTCTGAATTGTAAGGTGTCACACTATCTAGGTAGTTCTGGAGTTTGGCAGTTTGTTAAGCATCAGAGACAATCTTGGGTAAATGTGATCGGTATATGTATTTGGTCGTGCTACATGAGAAAGGCTTTTTCTTATGGAAGAACAAATCACTAACAATCGTTATTAATGAACTGACAGCAAGTTCAAACTCTGATATTAGTAACTGTTTTACTTAATTGCACAGGTGTTGACCTCAATAAGTACATTTACTTGGTTATGCATGGATAAATGATTACTCTCATTAATTAGCACAGCACACCTTAAAAGACTGTCAACACGTTTAAAGGACTCATTTTTGTGTAGTTTTCTGTTTTTTTTTTTTAAGGTTTTTCTTTTACACAAAAACCCTGTTTTCCTATCCAAACTACGAGATCGTATACAAGTGTCAGGTTGTGAGGATACATGTCGATCAGTTTGATCACATGCAGTATATGGATTTCTGTTGTTTTGTTTTAAGTTCCCCAAGGGTGACTTGGGAAACGAAATATGATCACTTGGTCTTCTCTCGACCGGCAGTTAAACGAAGTGGGACGACCGTTTGGCTGTGCGGGATGTATCAAGTTCGCAGTCACGTCCGGTCAGAATGGGGACGTTTAATCCGATGCCTCGTGTAAAGGGAGTGCCACGTTCTCTGCACGTTAAAAATCCTTGCAACAACTCTTTGAGGGGTCCGTAGGTGGCCTGTTGCAACGGCAAATTCTGTCCCAATCCAATATACCATCATTTTCCAGTGGCAGTCTAAATTTTCCCGTCCAATTCCCGAATGACCTCTATTATGACAAAACCTACCTATTGTTTTTATTATTAACTTGTTCTCGTCCTGAAGATGCACGAAATATTTGCCACTGGACGTTAAGCAACCAACAATCAATCAATCAATCTAATTTAAAGACGCACCAATTTTGCCTTCTTGTGCAAGTCTCATAACATCACTAATGATTCGCCCAAGGACAGCAGAATATCAAGAGAAGTTGGTTTTAGCATCACCTTGTCACACACCAAATCTCTGCGAAACTGCAATAGTACTTTTCCCCCGATCACTTGCATGCATATTTATTGCTCTGAGGTTAAACATTTACATACAATGTATTTTCACACAATATCAACTATAGTCATCATCCTGAAAAACCCTTATCCGAAGGATTTGGTTAACTTTTATGAAAAGTCAAAATTTTATTAACACAAATATAACTTATTTACAGAAAATACACGAAAGAACTACTATATATATTCAAATCACTCAAAAATAAATAAACTTATCCTACAAAATCTTCATAATTACATCGAAACTATCAAATTGATTGTGAAGGAAAAAATAAATTGTGGAGCTGATTGACGGATAGACAAGTTTCGTAATTAAAAAAGGTACAAATGATGTTTTTATTTTTGAGTTTTTGACAAAATTGTTTGGAATTTGCCCAACAAAATTTGCATGCAGTATCGCAATAATATGTTTTGTCCTCTAAAATGTCAAATACTGTTTTTGAATCATATGTTTTCTCGTTTTCAAAGAAAAGGAGCGTTACATTTCTATCTAAAAAACAGCCAACTTTAAGTCTGAAAGTTTTACTTGGGGATGGTATTATATTTATGTCTTTATCATTCCGATGATCCTTGATGATATGTGCATAGAAAATATTTACGAAAATAGCGGGAAATTTAACAAAAAAAAAAAATTTTGGATTTTAAGGCAACTACTCAAAACCGTAATTGAGGGGTACCCCCATTAAAGGGATAAAATACAAAAATGTGACCATGGAAACTTTTTACGACCCGACGGAAATTAAAAAATAGATATTATTTTATCATTTAAAACAATTTACAGCTGTGTGTTATTCCGGACCATTAAACTCGTTAACTAAGCGTCTTTTTCGATGTCAGTTGCACGACTATAGGTGCAAAGGGAAGCTTGATAGCAGAGGTTTACAGTAGAAAAAATCCAGGGTGTTGTTCTGCTTAATTTTTTCTTCTAAAGTAGTTCTCAACTTGATGTCGGATACCAAACCCAACCATTACCGGATAGTTAATAAAAACAATTCTGCGGCAAAATACTTTTATCTGCACTAGGCAAAAACGTAAGCTAGAGATATAGGGCCTACTTGATCAAAATTACAAGTTTGGATATAGCTAGGATTATTCTTTTTAAACTAATGAATAATTTCCTTGCCCACCGTACAAGTGATTACAAAATATAAACCTTTAGTCTAATCATAATCAAGCGAAATCCATTATTTCCGAGGTAGAATGTTTTGTAAAATCAGTTTTGTGTGGCCAAAAAAAAGTTAAAATCAAGAGTGCAACTTTCTTTTCTTTTAATGCAGAACAATTATTACTGTTCATGAACTATTTTACAGGATGTCGAGAATATGGAATTTCCGAAAGCTATATATTTCATAGAATAGAGCAATTTGTCATCTTTTAAAAATAATCATAACTATTTACGATTCTGTAAACACACACAATTGTTGACTCTTTAAAATATAAAGCGTGCTGCACGCTGTATAAAATACTGAAAAGCGGTTTATATTACCTGTATATAACTAATGAACCATAAATGAAATTTAAAAAAAAAAACATTAAATGGTGTCTTTGACTACTTAACTGGTGATATAGTGGTTATTTATTAATAAAAACATTTGAAGTACGTTTGAGTCTTATGCAAAATTTGTGTTTATATATCTTTGAAAGCTGGATCCTGCCGACGGGCTGGTTAAGCCTGGTCTTACAAACTCCGCATTTTCATTGCAGCCGATTGCATTGAGTGTGTAGACAAAGGTAATATCATTGGTTACCTTTCTTGTTAAACCGTGAAGTCATTTTTAGGTAAGGTATACTACCCTTCTGTGGAAGTAGCCTAGTCCTACAGGCAGTTTAATTGGTTATATGTCGAACCAGTCTACTCTTAATGGAGGGTAGTTTGCCTAACCTAATAATGACTTCACCATACAGCTACAATGTAGCAAGCAATCTAACCAATAATACCACATTTGCCTACACACTCACTGAATCGGCTGTAACGTCTTTACAATTACATGTTGCAACACCTTATAAAATTATTGGGCTACAATAAATGTTTGGAAAATTACGTCAATGTGCTTTCCCAAAGGGTTTTATGCAGAACATTTCCCGGAAATTTATAATGGTAGTTTGTAAAAACAATGTCAAATTCGAAATATAACTGAACAAAGAAGTTACATACATTCAAAAGGTTGAGATATTGAAGGCCAAATAAGTTTTTATATTTCACATTCTTGCATGTCTTATATATAGTTACCAGACAGTCATTAATATAATTCTAAGGCAAAAGTAAATGTAGAGTTTCATTGGTTAAATGAAGACTACAATATAAATAAAGGATTCTCAAATGATCATTACTTTTGTTTGTAGTACAATGAGCAAATCCCGCAATCAATCAATCAACCAATCAAGCAAGCAATCAATTAACAAATCAAGCAATCAACTAATCAATTAATACAATTGAGAATGGAAATAAAGAATGTGGCAAAGAGACAACAGCCAAACCAAAGAGCAGAAAACAGAAAACAACCGAAGGCCACCAATAGGTCTACACTAAACTAAAATTAAATTAAAAAAAAACACCATAAAACAACTAACAAAGGCCAGAGTCTCCTGACTTGGGACATGCGCAAAAATTGCGGCGGGGTTAAACATACTTTGTGAGATCTAAATCCTTCTTCTATACAACTATACAACTATAGCTAGCCAATGTAGAATAAACAAACACACAACAATTTGCACAGTAACACTCAGTTTAAAAGAAATCCTAGTCCGATGTCGGAATAGGTACCAACAAAAAAACTACGCAAAATGAAACTAATTCATAAATTAAATTACTAGCAGTAACTGACATGCCAGCTCAAGACCCCAATTAAACCGATCAAAAGATTATATAGATATAAGAAGGTGTGTTATGAGTGCCAATGAGACAACTCTCCATCCAAGTCACAATTTGTAATATGGAATATGTGTACTGTGTTTCAAATTGATTAGACTGCAACTTCATCAAAAACTACCTTTACCAAAAAACTTTAACCTGAAGCCAAACAGGCCGATGAACGGAAGAACGAACGGACGCACAGAACGAACAGCATAAAGTCCATAAATGGAACGTAAAAAATGTGCTGAAATTGAATGAAGGTCTGGTAAATCTCAATGAGACCATAATCGGCATATCCAAATAAATTTCCCTAAGGTCACAAACAATATCTTTCACTTAAAGATATATTCCACTTCTCCTGCAATGTAGTATTTATCAATAATAATGTAAAAGAAACTGAATGCATGTAAATTAAAAATGATCAGGGCAGCAAACTTAGCAGACTGAGTCCTGAATACCAATCAAACACTGTAAAAATATTTTTTGAATATTGTTCTCATTGGTATAAATAGTAATTTTGTTATCAGTAACTTAAAACCATATCAAATATCATTGTTTTACACACCAAGGTACTACAATCTGTTGTTACCTATGCTTCTCTTATTGTTAACAACGTCTTTATACTAAAACCACTGGATGTGGATTTGCACTGATTGACATATTTGTCTTAGATACATGATTTTTGTATTAGTTTTTATTGGCTTTGAACTAGCTGTCAGTAACTGCGATTACTCTCGGATCTGTATTTTTTTGTCCCTTTTACAGCGGATGATCGTAAAGTCATTCCGGTCTATTGTTGCGAGTCAGAGAGCTTTCCTTTACGTAACTTGCGTGTTGGACTTGTAACCGATCTATAATCTATAAATACGCGGAAACCAGAGCTCACACCGTGTTGGTGGGTATGTGATGACTATATGATAAGCTCAGGATGTCTTTTTAAATGTTGCATACGGTGACTTGGTGATGTCTTCATTCCATGCATTGTCCCATTACTTTATATAGACAGCTTATCAGTCAACCTGATCTATCAAAGTAGCTCTACTGTAAAGTAAGACGAGAAACAAGATATACACTAACTTAGATTGGTATATACATGTACATGTATATGTATTATACTCATATAAATCCAAGTCAAATTTATATTCTAAAACAACATAAAAATAAAAAAAGTGTAAAAAAAATTGCTTTTAATATATTTTGTTTGTGAGTGGCTATGTTTAAAGGCATGTTTTCTAGTCTGGGTTAAGAATAAACTATTGGCTATGATTATGTGTTTTATTATGATAGTTTGCGCGGGAAAGGCGGGGGATAGACAGGTTCTAAAAATGAAAAGTCTTACCTGATGTATAGAAAACAAAACACGCACAAGGAAATAGTTCCGCTAAAGTACCAATAGGTGAAATATACTGTTGTTTTCCCCGCCCGAAAAATGCTTCGGACGCAATGAATATCTATGATGAGTTTATTAATAAACTTTATACATTTTGTAACAAGGACGCAAAAGAACTTCAGTAACCATATGTTAACATATTATGAAAGCTCACGTACTTATTTATAATAGAGATAAATAAAGAAAAAAACGTATGAAAACCAATAACAATCTACCAGGGACAAAATAACGGGGACGTTACGCACGGTATTGGTGCCACTTAGCGTTACACGACGTTTCTAATAAAACAACGATTTTGACGTTGTTTCACGGAAAATTTCAAACGTTGATCTTATATTTTACTCATGTGAAATGCCGCTTTAAGTACAGAGATTTTCGAAGTTGCTTCTTTATATGGTTTTATTTTTTCAAGCCGGTGGAAATACAAAATTCCATTGAATTTGAACTGAAATTTTTTTAATTGTTTGAGAAGAATTATAGATGCAAGAATAACACAAAATAACAATTTGATGTCTTGTTAAATGATTGAAATATATAAAAAGAAGATGTGGTATGATTGTCAATGAGACATCTCACTACAAGAGACCAAAATGACACAGAAATTAATAACTATAGGTCACTGTACGGCCTTCAAAAGCAAAGCCCATATCGCATAGTCTGCTATAAAAGGCCCCGAAATGACAACGTATAACAGTTCAGACGAGAAAACTAACTGCCTAATTTTTGTAAAAGAAATGAACGAAAGAGTCTGTTTTGTACATATTTTTTGGCGTTTTTGTATCTTCAAAATGTTTTAAAACATTAAAACTTAGTTTGATACTATGAGTGAAACAAATGCAGGACAAGTCTGAGGCGAATCTCTTTACTCTTAGGACGAGCGTGCTTACAACATATCACATTGGGTGTCTTTGCTTATAACCTTTTAAAAACAGTGACTTATACTTACATTATAATGCATATTATTCATTTTAACGTATAAGTAAGACCACAATCTTAATATCAACCACGATTTTATACAATTATTTTCATTTTACTAGATGTGTATTTTTAAGTAATTGCTATATGTGCATGTTTACATGGATCAAGGTTTTTTCTCAAGCTAACAACTATGGACCAAGAATACATTCCATGCATTTTTTATATACTATTGGTTATTTTTGGTTCAGCTAGCGCTTCCATTTTCAACATATAACAGAGTATATCGGTTTACACTAAATCGTCTTTGACTTAAAAAAAAAAACGTTTCCGAACTGATTATTTTTTATGTTTTCGGTTTCAATCTCTTTGGTTTCTATATTCGTATTTACATTGTTTTACAAGTAGTATCAACGTACTGAATTACTGAACATCGGATGACCGCAAGTTCTTGTTGATGGTCACAAGCAGTTTTCTCAGAAAAAAATCACATTTCTATACCTGAAACTGAGATTTATGTACAGATATATATGTTTTTATAAGACAAGTTCGTGCGTGGATGATGAATAAAATTAATGACAGGGAATTCAACCTCACTGCTTTAATATCTATGACATTGTGGTGATACAAATCAGTATAATCTGATGTGTTGTTTATATTTATATTATATTAATATTTGTATATAGCAGTTACATGTATGTATAATTTTCATGGTATAACATTCTATTCTACGATTCTAATAAAAGTGCAGTACACATGCATGGTGGACACTCTTCTATCACAATTCGATTTTTCCAATATATTGGATTTGAGAAGACATTCATAATTTCCAACAAAACTTTCTTGTGATATTCTTCCGCATGCGTTAACACATTTCTTTTGTACGTGTGCATAGATTTTAATGCATATAAATATTTCTAACGACACAATATGTTTGTATTATTAATTTCCGTTCTTATTAGTATTCATTGCAGATATGAATTTATAACTAGCGATACGATAATTATTATGTTATTTTGTACTCGATGATATATATCCGCGTATTTATACGATCGGTTACCAGTCAAAAACGAAATTATGGTTAAACTTCATTCTGTCACACTACTACTAAATGTAATTACCCTTTTTTTCATACACATATTGCTAGGTACATTTGTAGATGTACTCACAGTAGGTAAAAAAAAATAATCGTTAGCTATACTGAAATTTTATGACATACGAGTATTTCTCTGATAAAACTTTTTGTTAAATGAGTCGATGTGACACCAAAAAAAATGATTGCACATTTTACTGAAATTTTCACGGTTACCAGTCAAAAACGAAATTATGGTTAAACTTCATTCTGTCACACTACTACTAAATGTAATTACCCTTTTTTTCATACACATATTGCTAGGTACATTTGTAGATGTACTCACAGTAGGTAAAAAAAAATAATCGTTAGCTATACTGAAATTTTATGACATACGAGTATTTCTCTGATAAAACTTTTTGTTAAATGAGTCGATGTGACACCAAAAAAAATGATTGCACATTTTACTGAAATTTTCACGACTAAGGAGTACTTTTTCTCAAAAGATTTATTGTGAGAATTTTCAATAATTTGTTAAGCTTCGAATCTTTTAATACCAAAGTTTTTTTACGGGTTGAGCAGCAAATTGGGACATTTTTTCTCTTTTTTATTTATTTTTTCTGACGATCTTCCTCCTCTTATAGTTAAAAACGTCTTTTACTTCATTTAAGGTTAAATGTATACAATATAGTTGTAAAATTTTAAACCATTCTACTTACTAATGAATCCGCGCTTGGATTTCAAAGACGCACATAAAACAAAATTGTAACAGCGGGACACCCTTAAAATGACGTTATAGGCATCGAAATGAGCATTTTTTTTTTCATTAGAAAATAGACAAAGCACAAATTCATCTATTTCATTGATTTCTATGGTTTATTTCCTTTCGAATGATATGCATAACATGGCTATTTATTGTAAAGGATAAGAGCTTGAATTTTAATAACCGCCATCTAACCCATATTTCCAAAGTGACACCAATATCGTGCGCAACGTCGTTGCTTTAGACAACTAGTATAATTGTCTCAAAGTGGGGGTTTTCGTTTCTGTATTCTGTAATACTAGAACCATAGTTTTACTTTAGGCCATTTATGTCGAGCCTTCGACTTTAGTCGAAAAAGCGAGACATAGCGATCCTACATTCCGTCTGCGTCGGTGTCGTCGGCGGCGTCCACAAATACTCACTCTGTGGTTAAAGTTTTTGAAATTTCAATAACTTTCTTAAACTAAACTGGATTTCTACCAAACTTGGACAGAAGCTTTTTTATGTTCATAAGATAGTATGCAGATGTAAAAATAAAATTCCATTTTTTCCGTATTTTACTTATAAATATACTTAGTTTGTCTGCCAGAAAACATTGCATTCACCCTTTGGTTTAAGTTTTTGAAATTTTAATAAATTTCTTAAACTATACTATACCAAACTTGGACAGAAGTTTGTTTATGATCATAAGATAGTATCCAGAAGTAAATTTTGGAAAAATAAAATTCTTTTTTTCCATATTTTACTTTTAAAAGAATGGACTTAGTCTTTCTGCCAGGAAACATTACATTCACTCTGTGGTTAAAGTTTTGAAATTTTAATAACTTTCTTAAACTATCCTGGGTTTGTACCAAACTAAGACAGAAGTAAATTTTGTTGACAAATAAATCCATTTTTTTGTGCATTTTACTTTTAAATGGACTTAGATTTTATGCCAGGAAAGAACACACTCACTCTGTGGTTAAAGTGTTTAAAATTTTAATATCTTTCTTATACTATTTTGGACCTGTACCAAAATTGGACAGAAGCTTTTTTATGATCAAAAGCTAGAACAAAATGTATCTAAAAGAAAATTTTGTTAAAATTTTGTACCTGTGTATCTGTATTTTACTTATAAATGGACTTACATTATTTATGTATGTGCCTGTCCCAAGTCAGGAGCCTGTAATTCAGTCGTTGTCGTTTGTTTATGTGTTACATTTTTGTTTTTCGTTCATTTTTTTACATAAATAAGGCCGTTAGTTTTCTCGTTTGAATTGTTTTACTTTGTCTTTTCGGCTTTTATAGCTGACTACGTGGTATGGGCTTTGCTCATTGTTGAAGGCCGTACGGTGACCTATTATAGTTGTTAATGTTTGTGTCATTTTGGTCTTTTGTGGATAGTTGTCTTATTGGCAATCATACCACATCTTCTTTTTTATATATTAGTATTTCTTCCAGTCTATATTACAGACAGTCTGCAGTTAAGGTTTTTAAAACATTCTGTATTTTTACCAAACGTGGACAGAAGCTTCTTAGAATCATAAGATAGTATTAAGAGGAATATTTTTTATTGATTTTATTCCTCTTTTGTTGAGCCTGCGATTAACAGCATAAGTAGGCTAGACACTGGGTTCCGCGAAACCCTTAATAATGTTTCTCTATATACTCTTTAAATTATGGTGTGAGCCATTTTTCTCTATTCTTCATACTTTTTGCCAGTTAACTTATTCTCTTTATATTTGAACACCTCATTATTCTATTTTATTCATTTTTGTTCCATTGTCTCTAATATTCAATCCCCGCTATTCTCTATTCCTTAAACGCCATCCACACCTTCTAGTTTAAGTGACCATATAGCCTTCACAAATGAGCAATATTTATACTCCGAATGTCAAAAAAATTGAAAGCTACTCGCGGTTTTAAATGTGAACTTGCAGAACGTTTTGCGACAAGACCGGCAAGGAACCGGCAGCCCTGTATTTGTTTTTGCGGGGAAATAAATAAGCGGAACCGGACCATTTATACCCATTTTACAATAGCCACAATAGTAATAGAGGATAGTCACTGTTATGTCTTATCATCTTAGATCATCTCCAAACTTAAGACTAAAGATCACGCACCCTTATTGTTTAGATTGAAAAAGACTTTTGCATATGATCCGTCGACATAATCTCCGATTAAAAAAATTTTGATCTGACAATCTCTGACCTGTGAATCTATACTCTAAGTTTAACGTGCTAGTTTTCTTGTCAGTTTAAAAAAGTAATTCCCTCCCTTGTTAGTGTCATGTTGTAATCAATCTATTTTTTTGTACCATCTTTATGTAATATTATATTGTACAATTTAAATTTGTGATCTGTTTAATATCTAAATGTAACAAATTAATCTTTTTCAAAGATATAAACAATTTAATTTGAAAGTCTTAGATTACTTTATCACCGTAGTTCAAAACAAATGTTGAATCTTAAAATCAAGCGTTGAATGATACAATTACAAGAATGTTAAAATCCAATATTGAGAATGGTAATTTTTGAAAACAAATTGTGAATATTGGAATGTTGAATAAATCGAATGATGAAAACGAATGTTGAATGTTGAAAACGAACGTTGAATATTGAAAACGAATGTTGAAAGTTGAAAATCGAATGTTGAAAAATGAATGTTGAAAGTTGTAAATCGAATGTTAAAAACGAATGTTGAATGTTGAGAACGAATGTTGAATGTTGAAAATGAATGTTGAAAGTTGAAAATCGAATGTTGAAAACTAATGTTAAATGTTGAAAACGAATGTTGAAAGTTGAAAATCGAATGTTAAAATCGAATGTTGAATGTTGAAAACGAATGTTGAATGTTGAAAACGAAGGTTGAAAGTTGAAAATCGAATGTTGAATGTTGAAAACGAATGTTGAATATTGAATGTTGAAAACGAATGTTGAATGTTGAAATCCAATGTTGAAAGTTGAAAATCGAATGTTAAAAACGAATGTTGAATATTGAAAACGAATGTTGAATGTTGAAAACGAATTTTTAAATTTGAAAATCGAATGTTGAAAACAAATGTTGACTGTTGAAAACGAATGTTGAAAACGAATGTTGACAGTTGAAAATCGAATGTTGAAAACGAATGTTGAATGTTGAAAACGAATGTTGAAATTTGAAAATCGAATGTTGAAAACAAATGTTGACTGTTGAAAACGAATGTTGAAAACGAATGTTGAAAGTTGAAAATCGAATGTTGAAAACGAATGTTGAATGTTGAAAACGAATGTTGAATATTGAAAACGAATGTTGAATGTTGAAAACGAATGTTGAAAGTTGAAAATCGAATGTTGAAAACGAATGTTGACTGTTGAAAACGAATGTTGAAAACGAATGTTTAAAGTTGAAAATCGAATGTTGAAAACGAATGTTGAATGTTGAAAACGAATGTTGAAAGTTGAAAATCGAATGTTGAAAACGAATGTTGAATGTTGAAATTGAATGTTGAAAGTTGAAAATCGAATGTTGAAAACGTTTGTTGAATGTTGAAAACGAATGTTGAAAGTTGAAAATCGAATGTTGAAAACGAATGTTGAATGTTGAAAACGAATGTTGAAAGTTGAAAATCGAATGTTGAAAACGAATGTTGAATGTTGAAAATCGAATGTTGAAAACGAATGTTGAATGTTGAAAACGAATGTTGAATGTTGAAATCGAATGTTGAAAGTTGAAAATCGAATGTTGAAAACAAATGTTGAATGTTGAAAACGAATGTTGAATATTGAAAACGAATGTTGAATGTTGAAAACGAATGTTGAAAGTTGAAAATCGAATGTTGAAAACGAATGTTGAATGTTGAAAACGAATGTTGAATGTTGAAAACGAATGTTGAAAGTTGAAAATCGAATGTTGAAAACGAATGTTGAATGTTGAAAACGAATGTTGAATGTTGAAAACGAATGTTGAAAGTTGAAAATCGAATGTTGAAAACGAATGTTGAATGTTGAAAACGAATGTTGAATATTGAAAACGAATGTTGAATGTTGAAAACGATTGTTGAAAGTTGAAAATCGAATGTTGAAAACGAATGTTGAATGTTGAAATCGAATGTTGAAAGTTGAAAATGAATGTTGAAAGTTGAAAATCGAATGTTGAAAACGAATGTTGAATGTTGAAAACGAATGTTGAATGTTGAAAACGAATGTTGAATGTTGAAATCGAATGTTGAATATTGAAAACGAATGTTGAATGTTGAAAACGAATGTTGAAAGTTGAAAACGAATGTTGAAAGTGGAATATCGAATGTTGAAAACGATTATTGAATGTTGAAAACGAATGTTGAAAGTTGAAA
The DNA here is from genome assembly GCF_965363235.1 of Mytilus galloprovincialis. Taxonomy (NCBI): domain Eukaryota; kingdom Metazoa; phylum Mollusca; class Bivalvia; order Mytilida; family Mytilidae; genus Mytilus; species Mytilus galloprovincialis. Next base: position 129,656,372 of record NC_134838.1, on the reverse strand, counting down.
ATCGAATGTTGAAATCGAATGTTGAATGTTGAAATCGAATGTTGAATGTTGAAAATGGATACGAGAAAAAAAAAAAAAAAAATTTGAATGTTGAATGTTGAATATTGAAATCGAATGTTGAATGTTGAAATCGAATGTTGAATGTTGAAAATTGATACGAGGAGAAAAAAAAAAAAAAAAAAAAATAATTTGAATGTTGAATGTTGAATATTGAAATCGAATGTTGAATGTTGAAATCGAATGTTGAATGTTGAAAATTGAATGTTGAATGTTGAATATTGAAATCGAATGTTGAATGTTGAAATCAAATGTTGAATGTTGAAAATGGATACGAAAAAAAAAAAAAAAAAAAAAATTTTGAATGAGAAAAAAAAAAAAAAAAAAAAAAAATTTGAATGAGAAAAAAAAAAAAAAAAATTTTGAATGTTGAATGTTGAATATTGAAATCGAATGTTGAATGTTGAAATCAAATGTTGAATGTTGAAAATGGATACGAAAAAAAAAAACAAAATTTGAATGTTGAATGTTGAATATTGAAATCGAATGTTGAATGTTGAAATCGAATGTTGAATGTTGAAATCGAATGTTGAATGTTGAAAATGGATACGAGAAAAAAAAAAAAAAAAAAAAAAAAAAAAAAAAAAATTTGAATGTTGAATGTTGAATGTTGAATATTGAACCAACTTGACATCCGTTTCGATTTATGATCATTTGTTTTATTACGTCAACACCAATAAAAGAGGGACGAAAGATACCAAAGGGACAGTCAAACTCATAAATCTAAAACAAACTGACAACGCCATGGCTAAACATGAAAAAGACAAACAGAAAAACAATAGTAAACATGACACAACATAGAAAACTAAAGAATAAACAACACGAACCCCACCAAAAACTAGGGGTGATCCCAAGTGCTCCGGAAGGGTAAGCAGATCCTGCTCCACATGTGGCACCCGTCGTGTTGCTTATGTGATTACAAATCCGGTAAATAGTCTTATTTGGTAGGTCACATTCATGAAAGGGAAGGGGATTGTAGTTACGACGTAAGGAACATATCCGATATCATTTGTGAAACGGTTATTCCATAACGGTCAACCAGCTCGTGATGGCGTCCGTAAAATTTACGAAGGGATGATTTCAACTTCAACATTTGGAACTCTTGGTTTAATAGCTTCCTTGTGAGCAGTAACCCTCTATCAAGAAAATCAATAACATGTGTGGTGGCTCTTGTATCATTTGTTATGTTTGTTATCCCTCATAATGTTTCTTCGTGTCACATAAGACAGCTTTCGCCATTTTGATGCTCCTGAGATGGATTATTTTACAAACTTTTGAGTTATTGCAACTTTTGGATACTTTGAATTATTTAAAAAAGCAAAATTAAAGTCGCTTTATCTCCCTGAACTATTTAAACTTATTTATAACTTAAAAAAACGTCTATAATGACAAAAAGAACCGACACACGTAGCTTTGCTTTGTTCTATTACTCCGCAAATATACTAGATAATACTAAGCGTATTATGATCAAGAGCTATAAGAACATAATTGAACATCTACTAAAATTTGGGTTTTATATTGGTTAGTGTTTGCAAACTTTTTTGTCTTTTTGATTTGCATGCGGGAGAAATTTCGAAGATTCTGTTTTACTTCCTAGGGATCATGCATTCAGAGGCGCATACATAAACTACGATGTAATATGAGTACTAGAGTTTCTAACTCTTTCAAGAATCCAGAGGTTGTGGATGCTTTATCCTCTTTGCATGACAAATATGTCGTTGTTCCAGCAGATAAAGCCTCCAATAATATTGTCTTCATATGTAAAAAACATTATTTGCAATGTCTCACTACAGAGCTTGGAATTGATAAAACTACTGGTAATCCTACATATTCTTTAACATCATTTATCAAGGACGAAATATTACAAAATCATAAATCTGTCCTTCTTTCTTTTGGTATCAACATTAAAGAAAACGAAGAAAACTTGCCTTCATTATACTGGATACCTAAATTACACAAAACTCCATATAAAGAACGATACATAGCTGGCTTTTCAAAATGTTCGACTAAACATCTTTCTAAAGTACTGACTACTATTCTTTCTACAGTTAAAGATGGGCTTCAAAAATATTGTGAGGAGATATATTCTACCAGTGGTGTTAACCAGATGTGGATTCTCAAAAATTCCAAAGATCTACTGCTTAACCTTCGATCACAATCTTTGCAATTTTGCAGCAACATAAAAACTTTTGATTTTTCTACGCTATATACTACTATTCCCCATGCTCAGTTGAAAGATCGACTTCACCATCTCATAAAACAGAGCTTTTTCTATAAAAATGGGAATCGTAGATACAAATTTCTTGTTTTGGGTTACAATAATTCATATCTTCCTGAATCTTCCAGAAAATATACTGAAGATGATATTATCAAAATGCTGGACTTTTTGATCGACAATATATTTGTTGAGTTTGGAGGATTTATATTTCAACAGACAATCGGCATTCCAATGGGTACTAATTGTGCACCCCTGCTGGCTGATTTGTTTTTGTACTCGTATGAAGCAGAGTTCATTCAAAACCTTCTAAAAGACAAAAAGAAAAAGCACCTTGCGAAATTCTTTAATTTTACTTTCCGATATATTGATGATGTTCTATCATTGAATAACCCATACTTCAGCCAATACTTACATCTCATATATCCCAGTGAACTTGAAACTAAGGATACCACTGATACTAGAAGGACTGCTTCATACCTTGATCGTTTCCTCAATATTGACGTAGATGGACGACTTCACACGAAAAGTTATGACAAACGGGACGATTTCAACTTCCCAATTATCATTTTCCCATTTCTCAGCAGTAACATACCATCTGCCCCTTCGTATGGTGTTTACATATCACAATTGATACATTATTCACGTGCTTGTTCACACTATACGGACTTCATATACAGGAGTGTGCTTCTTACGCAGAAACTTCTCCAACAAAGTTATGAGGAGGACAGATTAAAATTGACACTCCGTAAATTTTATGGACACCATCACGAATTGGTGGATCCATACGATGTTTGTTTAACCAAACTAGCTAAGGACATTTTTACCACATGGTAGATTGTGGTTTGTCATTATGTCGTCTAATCTTTTAATTACCAAACGTGACTTATTCCCGATAGTGACTGTTTTGCTGAGTGTGAATTCGCATTACTATAAGACGTGTTACGGTACTTGTCTATCCCAAACTCATGTATTTAGTTTAAATGTTATATTTGTAATTCTCATCGGATTTTGTCAAATGTGTTGACGTCTTTTCTATTATATTTATGTGTTATGGAAACAAAAATTAATCACCACCGTCATTTATTAGATTTAATTTTGGTCAACATAATCTGTACGATAATTTAAGTTTGAAGTTGGATTCATAACAAACTGCACATATACATATTATAGTTAATTGCTATTAATAAGTATTGCAATATGCATTGTGTTTAAATGCAATATCAGTATTTAGTTCTATTTTAATCTTTAATCAATCCTAATTCTATCTTACTTTTGAGATATAGTTTTCCATATGTGACGTAATTTTTCTGCTGTTCAGAAATTTCATATGTTCAAATTTTTAATGCCTTTTCACCATCGTATTTGACGTAATTTTTAATGCCTTTTCACCGTCGTATGTGACGTCATTTTCATAATTTACTGCGTTGAGGCCTGGACTGAGTCGGGTGTGTCTATTCTGTGTTGGTCATTCATTTTGTATTCGTGTTTGTTTTATGTAATGAGTTAATACTTCAGTTTCATTATGTATATCTGTTATATTCATTTGATAAAATTTACTGTTTGCAATAGCATTAATTGTTCTAAATAATTAGGATGTTCTTATCCCAAGCATACAAACTTAGCCGTATTTGACACAACCTTTTTCAACTTTTGATCTTCAGTGCTGTACAACTTTGTACTTTTTTTCGTTTTCCTGTTTATTTGTATTGTAGTCCTGTAATATTATGTTGTCATTTCTATGTTATATTCAACATTGCCATTAAAGTGCGAGGTTTGGCATGCCACAAAACCAGGTTCAACCCACCATTTTTTCCTTTAAAAATGTCCTGTACCAAGTCAGGAATATGGCCATTGTTATATTATAGTATATAAAAAGGTACCAATCCAATTTAAAACCGGTATTCTTAATGCAGTATGTAAGAAAAATAAAGATGACAAAATTCTACAGAGGCATCACCGTATCATCAATTATAGGAAAAATTTTTGAACATGTTATCCTTCAGAGAGTGCTTCTGAAATTAGATAAACAATCAGAGTTACAATTTGGCTTCACAAGTAGCCTCTCACCAGCAATGGCAGCACTGCTAGTCTCTGAATCGGAACTTATAAAAAAAAAAAAAATCTAAATTAATTTTCGGACTTCTGGATTCACAAAAGGCATTTGATGTTGTTCATCATGATATTCTTCTCGACAAGTTATTTGACCAAAATATTGATCCAGATATTTGGGAAATCATTTTTGATATGTACAACAACCTTACCTCTAAAGTTAAATGGAAAAACGGATTTAGTAACAGCTTCCCTGTACGGCAAGGAGTCCGCCAAGGAGGAATTCTATCCACCCATTTGTACAAACTGTACATTAACGACCTACTTACAGAACTTGAAGAGAATGGTATGGGCCAGTACATCGGCACAAACTTTACGGGATGTCCAACCTGTGCAGATGACATTATACTACTGTCATCAACTGAAGAAGAAATGCAATCTATGCTAGATACATCTAAAAGATACTCAGACAAACATAGATACAAGATCCATCCAACCAAAAGCGTTACAATTAATAAGTATAGTAACTCAAAAACAACGAAGAGTGAAGTTCAATTCAAACTCGATGATAAAAACATGCCATCAGCTAAACAAGGTACACATTTGGGTATCATCAGAGCAATTAAGGACCAAAATAAAACAAACATCCAGGACAGAATAAGCTTAGCCAGAAGAACAGCTTACTCTCTTATGAACGTTGGAGTACATGGTACTAATGGACTAAACCCTAAAACTTCCTATATGATATATAGAGTATACGTTCTACCAAGACTACTTTACACCCTGGAAGTTCTGCCACTCAATAATGGGGACATTAAGTTGCTAAGAGATTTCCATGTGAATTTTTTGAGACAAATACAAGCTCTTCCTTCACGTACAGCAATTTCAGCAGTATACTTACTCGTGGGTGCTCTCCCCATAGATGCAGAAATTCACAAAAGAGTTCTTAGCCTCTTCCACTCCATCTTTTCATCTAACAACGAGAATCTAAAAAAGGCTCTAGAGAGGCAATATGTTCTGCAAACACATGAATTAACCTTCCTTAACAGAGTAGCAGATATTTTATACATGTATAATCTTCCCCCATGGACTGATCTGAAAGATCAATTACCATCAAAGTTATCATGGAAATGCAAGGCAAAAGAAGCGATAAACAGCTACTGGAAAGTGAATCTTCAAAGGACGCCAATAGCAAAACAACACTAAAATTTCTCTGCATCCCTAATTTAGACATAGGAAAACCTCATTCTATCTGGAACAGTCTACCACCAAACATTGGCGAACTCAGGAAAGCAACAATAAAAGCAAGGTTATGCACAGGGACATATATATTTCAATCGCAGAAAGCTCGTTTCTCAAATATGAATCTTGATGCAACTTGCCCAATCTGTCAACTGGAAGAAGAAGATATCATCCATTTTCTCACTCGCTGTCCCGTTCTGGAAGGTATACGCAGAGAATCTCTTGGTTTTATCAAAAGAATTACCATCAATAAAATTGGGCTAGGCAACTGGAATTCTAACTTTCACGAGAGAACTTGTATTGCCCAACTAATCTTGGATTGTCAGCAACTGGCTCTAAACAATATTCTCCCTCTGGATGACCTTTTTCTTAATTCAATAGAAGAACTAAGCAGGAACCTATGTTATAGACTCCATCTAAAGAGAGTATCCTTTCTTAATATCTAGTTCCCATAAGGTCAGTGTGGTTGTACCGCGCTATACCTTAATCAGCTATCTTCAATTTCACGAAATGAAATATGGCTTATTCTCTGGACAATCTAAGGAATAATCATTAATGATTTTTCGACAGTACAACTAGGTCAGTGTGGTTGTTCCGCGCTAAACCTTAATTACATCAATCTTATACACCGAATTTTAAATCTTCATTAGGTTAATATGGCTGTCCCGCGCTATGCCTTCATTTGCTGTCTTAAACTCCGTAGTATGAAACATTGCTTATCTTTAATGTAAAGTCATCGCCAAGCTTTTTGTACAGAACAACTAGGTCAGTGTGGGTGTTCCGCGCTAAACCTATCAATCCTGTATGTAAAATTAAATGCTGAGAAAATCCATGAAATAGTAGAATAACTGGTCAGTGTGGTTGTGCCGCGCTATACCTATAAAGGGAATAAATATGCATGTTTAGCTTTAATACCCAGTAGCTACACACACATATATATATAACAGATAGTTATACATGTTATAATGGCTATGCATAATTAGATCGCTTAGGACATATAAGCTTATATGCATGATTTTATTGATTTATATATCGCCTAGTAGTACACATAGACAGATGTAGTAGCTGTAGCAGGCAGAAATCTGAAAACTATTTATTTTTATATTTTCTTTTTACCTTTTAGTAACACTGTTTTAGTGAATGTAAAGATATTTTAATATAATGTATGTCCTGTAAATAATATTCAAAACTTTCTTAAAACTCTATTAATAACCTTTTAATTGTTACACATTTTTAATGTACATAGAAGTTATTATTATTATTATTTTTTCAGGGATTTAACTGTATATATTTTTTATAATGTTATTTTTAAATAGTTATGTTTTCACTGAATAATTGATTATTATAAGGGTTTAACCAACCTTAATTTAGTAAGGTTGGTGTACTCCAACTATTGGAGGAAGTTATAGAGGAAAGAAGAAGTTCGTTTCTGTGTGTGTTACAATTTAACGTTGCGTCGTTTGTTTTTTCTTATTTTTGAGTGTAAATTGACATTGCGATAAGACGTGTCACGGTACTTTTCTATCCCAAATTCATGTATTTGGTTTTGATGTTATATTTGTTATTCTCGTGGGATTTTGTCTGATGCTTGGTCCGTTTCTGTGTGTGTTAGTTACATTGTAGTGTTGTGTCGTTGTTCTCTTATATTTATGCGTTTCCGGCAGTTTTAGTTTGTTACCCCGATTTTGTTTTTTGTCCATGGATTTATGAGTTTGAACAGCGGTATACTACTGTTGCCTTTATTTGTAGGAATTTATTCGGTCTCTTCAGGAATTGGGATTTTGGTTGAATTTTTGAATTGATTCCTGGTATTCAATTTTGTAGGGTTCAGATTAAGGTATAAATAACATCAAAATGTCATACGGACTACGTTACGGTCTATTGGTCTACAGCAAATGTTGAATCTGCTGTAAACGGAAGACCTTATACAATATATACAAATTGATACGCACAAGTTTACAGCTTTGCAGGTAGGGAAAGACTGTCCAAATAACATTTTACAATTATGGAAAAAAATTAAAGTTTAGGATTTTTAAACATTACAAAAGTTCTGAAAAAATATATTTATTATTGTCCAATCGAATGCAATAATAATCAGATTATTAGTAAAATAGCGGTTATTGCTTCTTTTGTAGTTAAGTGAAGGATACATATATTATACCAAGTGACCGGATTTAAGTTGTAAATTATTTAAATCTATAATCTATCTATATAATCTATATTCCGGAGCACCTGAGATCACCCCTAGTTTTTGGTGGGGCTCGTGTTGTTTATTCTTTAGTTTTCTATGTTGAGTCATGTGTACTATTGTTTTTCTGTTTTTCTGTTTTTCTGTTTGTCTTTTTCATATTTAGCCATGGCGTTGTCAGTTTGTTTTTATATTTATGAGTTTGACTGTCCCTTTGGTATATTTCGTCCCTCTTCTATCTAGGTATTTGAAATGAAGACACATAGTATTAAAGAATAAAAAAACATTTACATTGTAAGACAAGAAATGTTCAATTTCTAACAACATTCTTTAATGTTTATATAGAGCACTCTTTGAAATATTGTAAAGTTCTTAACGTCACTTTTCTTTCGGTTATATTTATCCAGGAAAAACGCACCTAATTCATAGGTTTTTTTTACAGTAGGTGGATATTGAATTCGTTTGTTTTTCATCACTAGAGAGTACTTCAGTTCAGTAGTCTATGTCTTGACACCGAAATGAGTTTTAACATAAATTTCCGTTGAAAAGGTCTGTATGGAATCTCTTTGGTACAGTTGGCCTTAAACATTTGGCTATTTTGTTTTGATATCATTTAGTTTTATGACTCATCCAAAAATAATACATTCCCAGGATCAATTTTGTTTTTAATTTGAGAGATCCTGATTATGATGATATCACTCCGGGTATACATAATTTATTACGTTTCATTTGCAATGTGGAAGAGTGTACCAATGAATGGGTTTTAAGCTGCCCTTTTCTTAGAAAAGTAAAAATCGGTTACCCTTCCGGAGCACCTGAGATCACCCCTAGTTTTGGTGGGGTTCGTGTTGTTTATTCTTTAGTTTTCTATGTTGTGTCATGTGTACTATTGTTTTTCTGTTTGTCTTTTTCATTTTTAGCCATGGCGTTGTCAGTTTGTTTTAGATTTATGAGTTTGACTGTCCCTTTGGTATCTTTCGTCCCTCTTTTTTTTATACTAGTATATCTTCATCAAATATTGTTTATCCCATTTTCCTAAATTAATGTTTACAGAGAAACTTGATGTTTCTATAACTACTTTGAAAACAGAAGTTTTTAATACAATGTTTTTTTACAGCTGCACCATATAACATAAGAATAGTACCAAAAGGTATTGTAGTACAAGAAGGTCTGAATTTCACCCTTACTTGTGAGGCTGATGGTGATCCTGCCCCAACCTACCGATGGTATCAGAATGACAAGATTGTACATGAAGGAGCTGTCTATACCATCCTTAATGCCAATTGGACTGAACACGATGGTTTAATTCTGTGTGAAGCTTTCAATACTTTGGGAAGAACAGATGCAAATGAAGATGTTGATGTTCAACGTGAGTTATATTTATTCATTTAAACAATCAAATTATCGAAACAAATTTTATTTATATATAATGAAATAGTTTGTTTTACCTATGTTGAGCAAGCTATGTGTTTAAACACTTTTTTCACATCGATCATTCTAACATTGTCATTAACCTAATAATTTGTTTATAATTGGCAGATAGACCAGTGAGTGATGTGACACAGATAAGTATTACACAAATAAATGGTATTACTGTCCGTCTAAGCTGTGACACACGTGCCAACCCATCGGCTACTGCATGGCAATGGTTTAATAACGGTATCACCATGCAAGAAACCAGCAAGGTGATATTGGTTGCTATGGATGTGACTAATGCAGCTAGCACGTATACCTGTAAAGCTACAAACGTTATAGGACTATCCCCTTTAATACTTTTTAATATTCCTGTAGTAACGACGACAGGTAAGCTTATTTTTCTATAAACAATTAAGACATAATTGTACATACTAATTCATGAGCGTAAGTCCGGTGCATTACCGTCATAAAGAAAACTAAAACCAAAAAATGAAGCGAAGGCGTGAAAAATAAAATATGTCCAAAGAAGAGCGACAATTTATCTAATGATACAGTGATACTTCAGCAAGTTTGACTAAGATTGATCCTAAGATTTGCACAATTCTGTTTTGTTAGTTTGATTAGGGACTTTCCGTTTTGAATTTTCCTTGGAGTTTCTACATACGACAATTCCTGTACCAAGTCAGTAGTCAGATGTTTCTTTGGCTTGTGAAAGTTAAAAGATACTTGCAAAAGTTTACATACATAACATATACATTTTTATTTTCAGAATATAGTATTGAGCTTCGAGATATGTGCTACGAATTTATTTAAAGATATTTTATACCTTAGCCGTATTTGGCACAATTTGGAATTTTGGGTCCTCAATGCTCTTCAACTTTGTACTTGTTTGGCTTTAGAACTATTTTGATATGAGGGTCATTAAAGAGTCTTATGCGCGTCTGGCGTATTAAATTATAATTCTGGCATCTTTGATAACTATTTATAAAAAATTGTCGACTAGTTTCAGTACCCTCCCCTATATATATATAGCCAATGAAGATGAACAGACACACAGCGTTACGCAGAGTATAGTTATTTGGTGCAACTGTGTTTGCTTGTAATTTAAGGGGTCTATTGGATCAGTGCATACAGTTTTATAATTAATCATATAAATTTATCTAAAGCATAATGACACAGTTCTTTATACTAATTTCTTCTGCTTATATATATTTTTTTTTTATTAAGATATTAAAATTTTGATCGTATGAAATGCTAATGAAAATTTTATTTTATAATATAACATCTGCATTAATAATATCATTTCGACATTCCTTTACAGCAATTCCAATAGGTAAGCAGAATACTATTTCTAGTCTTAATAAGCTTTTCTAATATTTTGTATTAAATTCATTCAAGTACATTGGATGAAGGCTCCTGTGGGGTGGGGGAGGGACTGTTCAATCTTCGACAATGATACATACTCATACCGTATAGTCGGTAATAGACAACCCTGAAAATGATATAGAAAACAAAAGACAAAATTCTTCAAAATACGAGTGAGCACAGTAAATAAAATCTTTTTTTAGTGCAATTAAACCTTAGAAAGAGCCCACAGACTCATATCCCAATCAGTGCATATTTCACAAAAAAAGTCATATACAATCTCAGAAACACACGAACTTGTACGTCCCGTATACACATCATACATGATATTGACGGACGCTGCGACCAAAATATATAATCCACATCTAAAAAGATTAAATTTTGCCGTTAAGTACATAACCATGGCAATAAATTTAAAACAGTACAAATGTGGTCGGCCGTAACAACTTTTGTCATTTAGCAAATATGTTTAGTCATATCCGTTCAATTAAGGCTGTGGAATATATAGAAGCGACCACTTACTATTGAAGTAAACAGTACTGCAATGATATTAGATGATGAGTCCAATACACATACGAATATATCGTTAGTTATGTTTTAATTTTTCATAAAAAAATCAATGTTAGTACCAATAAAAACAATATAAACTCACTTAATATCCTATATTGTAAAACACAAATATAGTTTCTGATTGTAATCAAACATTAGTATTGAATACCATTTTAATATAAAGTAGATTCATAAATTTTCGTTGGTACCAATTTTCTGATTCAATAACACCAAGACAATTAATATTCCAGTATATTTTATGCTAAAGGTTTACTGTGATGTATTTTCTTTATAGTTCCTGATCCTACAAATACACTGGAGGATGGTGAAATAGTGGCAATCATCCTTGCATGTGTATTTGTTGTACTGTTAGTGGTCGGAGGCGTTGTGTGTTGCAAGTGTCAAGGTACGGATTACTTAACTGATACTGTATTTACAAATCATAGACATTTGAATTGTAAAACGTATCCCTTTTCTTTCATCAAAATGAATTACAAATATGGCAATCATTCTTTTTTGTTTTGTTTTTGTTTTAAATAGTTCTACACGATTTAATGCTGATTATCTGAACAGAGTAACATCAGTGGGTGTTGTCACAAACACGTACATGGTCGACCAGATTACAAGTAAATTTAAAATGGTTTTAATATGCAGCCAATATCACATACGAAAGAGAAAAAAAGTCTTACTAACTTTTAAACTATCAAACAGTCGAACGATATTGTGTTATATATACAATATACCTTTCACTCTGAAAGAGTAAAAATGGCTGATTAAATGAAAATTACTGTGTTTATAAGTGAAGACAATAAAGATACAGTATAATGTTACTTTAATTTTGTTTTAATAACTCATCCCTTCAATTGTTTGTTTGAAGAAACATTGATGCCTTTTTTTTAAGAATCAAGGGCTGTGGAAAAGTCTATGAACAATAAAACCCCGTCTATTTAAATTTTTTCTGAGTAGTCTGTTATATCATGAATCTGGCGAATGTTAAAACCTATGTACCGATTTTTTATTTATCCATTCTGATCGCTATGAATAATTGAGGACAACACTACCTTTAACCGCTGCGTTAAGGCATATGCCATTAGCTTTGTGTCTACATAAAAAAGTGATTGGCCTATAGATATCTAATGATACTGGATCATTTGTTTTATATAGTAAGGAAATAACACCTATTTTAGGAGTGTTGTCATTTCTTCTTTTTCATAACATGTTTTAAATACTTTCACTGCAGATTCATTTATATATGATCTAAAGGTACGATAAAATTCTACACTGAAACCATCTAGTCAAGGGGTTTATTGAGTTTCATATTAAATATAGCATTTGTACATTCTTCTACTGTTAGATTGCCACCCAAGAGTTCACTCTCAGTATTGGATAGTGAGTGATTTATCTTTGTTTCACTTATATAATTTATTTCGGAAGGAATATAAGAATTAGTTTTTGTTTAGATCGAATCAGTCATAGAAATTGTTGACCTTTGTTTCACTTTCAATGTTGACATTCTTTTTCTTTAAAATCGGCAGCTTTTGTGTTAAATTGAAGGTCACATACATACAGATTCAATGAGATCGAATTAGTCTCTTGCAAGTGATTCATTCATTTATATAAAGGATTGAACAAACTAAATCATATGTTTTGTTTTTATATCTCGTGACTGGTACACATTGAAAGATAAGCAACGTTTATCATTTAATGATTTCAGCTGAATGTGCTTCCTTGTGTGGTGGAAAGAAGGAAAGAATTAGTCCACAACCAGAACCGAAGAGAGTAGAAATACCTGTGTACTATGAAGAACCGGATGAATCGGTTATTTCACTGCGTAAATTAGAAATACCAAAATTCAAGAAGGTTAAGTAAGTAAATCAAATATGTTTAAATAACTGCATATTTTAAAGAATATAGCTGCAATTTTTCAACTTGAGTAATGGAATATTTCCCGTTAAAATTCTAGTTAACATTTAAATCACCCGTAACATTTGATGGATGGTAATAACTCAATATAGAATTAAAACGAAGATATTAGTTAGAAAATACAAAGTTCATTTAATCCTTGGAAATCATTAAATTATATAAAATCTACAACAATGCAGTTTACAACACAACTTGTTTTTTTATAAAAAGAAGCAAAAACACAAAAAGACTGAAATCAGAGGAAAATTCTAAAAGGAAAGTCCCAATGCAAATGACAAAATTTATATTTCCAACACAGCAAACGAATGGGTAACAATTAGCAGTTACTAAAACCAGGAACATATATATTGACACAGTTAGATATACTGTTCCCATCTAAAACCAAGTTAAAAAACTAGAAGAAATAAATACATCATAAGGCGAAATCTTTACAAGCGCTATTACGAATTGGCTGACCATTATGGAATATTTTCTTATTGACGTTACCATAATCCCGTCCTCTTTTTGCCGAATTTGACCTACAGAATTAGACTTATTAATGCAATTGTTCTTAGAAAAGTATCACGACGAATATGAAGTGGGGAGCTTTTAAAACACCAAAGACCACTCTCGGGTTTTGCACTATGTTTAGTATTTGTAGCATGCCGCTGTCGATTGTTTTTCAACTGATGCAAAATAATTTTTTGTGAGAAGGGTATAACATATTTGTTTCTATATATTTACACTGTCATTCGCAAGTAAAGATAGTGCATTGAAAAACTAATAACTGTTTGATAATTCTTTAATAGAATCAAATAAGACATTAAACATTTTTTTTCAGCTTATCAATATGCTAATTTTTTTTTGTTAAATATTGCAGCGCGTAGTATAAAATTACTTTTTATTTATCTCTGGGTGAAATGGAATGGAATGTTTATCACATCCGGCTAGTTGGTTATCAGATTGCAATCTCCTCCATACAAAACAAGAGGGTCTCGGAGGTGTCCTAATCCACGAATTCCGGGGTTAAAACAATGAAATCATGAGGTTCCCGAATTAAAAGAAATTGAAATACCGACATCCGAAATTCGAAAAAAAAGAATTCCAGGATTCCGAAAGGGTTATTCCCGAAATCCTGGGCTTAGAAACACCCGATCTCGACGTCCCAAAAAGGTCCGGCACCCTAAAAGTAATATTAATCTATGTAAATCAATGCTTCGAGGATAACTTCCAGATAGGTCCATCAATAAAAAAAATTTAAACAAAAACATACTATTTACAGAAGATAATATTACAAAATGGAATTGGTAACTTTTATTCTCGAGATCGATATATTTTCTTGGATTGTTTCTAAATCAATATTGAATGTTTATATAACAAACACTACTGTGAAAAAAAAGTAAAAACACAAAAATACTAAACTCCGAGGAAAATTCAAAAAGGAAAATCAATAGTCAAAAGGTAAAATCAAAAGTCCAAACACATCAAACGAATGGATAACAACTGTCATTTTCCTGACTTGGTACAAGCATTTTTTAATGTAGAAAATTGTGGATTGAACCTGGTTTTATAGCTAGCTAAACCTCTCACTTTTATGACAGTCGCATCAAATTCCATTACATTGTCAACGATGAATGAACAAAACAAACATACTCAAAGAGTAAAAATGTCAAAAAATATGGAATCATTTCTCGTTTCTAATCACGCTTCTAAATATAGAGAAACAGACAAACCAGATCGTTATTATTGAATTTGAAATGAGCAATGTTTTAATTCAACACTAAAAGGCAATATATGTTTAGTAGATAATTTCACCGTTTTTTGTTTGTTTGCAGAGAAGAACCTTATAGAAAAAACGATTCCATGAAACACGAAAATAACAAGTAAGTTCAATTTCTGTCCGAAGACTTGTGATTCGGGCCATATTTTAAACTTTAAAATAACATATTATCTTTAATATTGTTATTTTGGTTCTAGAAAAGTAGTTTCGGAGTTATGTCGATCAGACAGATATCAAGTTTAATTAAAAAAAAACACCGTTAAAGGTCGACGTACATTTACAATGATTTAACCTGGTATCGCTAAGGTAAACAGAAATTTTAAATTTCATACTTGACAGATTTATCAAACAGCACCAGAAGGTGCTTCTGAATGTATGTACAACTACTTAGGTCAAAGATCAAGTTCAACAACTTTTGATTTCAGCTGACAACCCCTGTCCAATATACGGAAGCGTATTAGCGCCACACATTTTATTTTTTATTTTTCTTCCTATGTTTGCGTTATAACTCAAACATTTGCGTTATAACGCAAACCTTTGCGCTGTAACGCAAACATTTGCGTTATAACGCAAACCTTTTGCGTTACAACGCAAACCTTTGCGTTATAACGCGAACCGCAAATCTTTTGCGTTTTAACGCAAACCTTTGCGTTATAACGCAAACATTTTGATTTCAATTATTCATTAAGTTTTGTATATATGTCCGTCAGTCATTCATTTCGGATGTGATTTACTAGTAGATAAAAAAAGAAACATACATACAAGGCCAAATCATTATAATAAATATGCATAAGAATAATGGAATACTTGAAGGGCAATTATACATAAATTAAGACTGATTTGTGTATCAGAAAAGTATAGAATTTAACAAGAAAATAGATATAGTTTAGGGATGACATCAAAAGTTCAGTGTAGGACAACACACTTATTTCACATAGTTTTTTCACTGACCCCAACACCCCTCTTAATTTAATTGGGGAAACATTGATTTACCAAAAGGGATATATGTAAAAATCGATTTGAGATATACAAAACTTGCAGAATTTTAACCCCCACCCCCAAACTATTTGATTTCAGTTTTTTTTTTTCCTACATCGATCTTTTGATGTCGTCCCTTAGTATATAGTCATTTTTAAATTGAAAGATCAAAAATAATGTCATACAATTGTGAAACCTCCAAGTCAAATAGACAAAATGATCTTTCTGCTTTAAAATGAATTATTAATAAGGAAACATTTTTTTAAATCTCAGAATATGATCAAGATTCTTTGATAGAAAGTCCTTGAATTTTCATTTCAATATAATGTAGTATTTTTAAGATGTCTGGGTAGCAATGTGAATAGAGAGAATTAATATAATTTTATTAATAAAACATCTTCATTCTATACATTTATTGCCAAAGGGTAGCTTGTTGGAATCTAACCTATTTTACACACTTCTCAAACGAGAGCTTACTTTGGAAGTATATTTATGTTCGGTTATAGCTATATTAGAAGGGTTGATTTTGTTCTTAGGTATAATAAACCTCAATTTACTGCATTTTCTTTGTAATATGTATACTAGTAGTAACATGGATATCGTTTATAGTTTGTTGTTTTGTGTGAGCCAATGCTCCGTGTTGAAGACCGTAACTCGGCCTATGATGGTTTACTTTTACGAATAGTGACATAAATGGCGAGTTTTCTTATTGGCACTCATACCACACCTTCTTATATTATTCTGCTCATTATTAGTCATTGATATGATCTAATTATTCAAGCATTCTACTTTGCAATTACTACAAAGGTGAT
Organism: Mytilus galloprovincialis; assembly: GCF_965363235.1. Classification (NCBI taxonomy): domain Eukaryota; kingdom Metazoa; phylum Mollusca; class Bivalvia; order Mytilida; family Mytilidae; genus Mytilus; species Mytilus galloprovincialis. The sequence continues at coordinate 129,639,816 of NC_134838.1, read as the reverse complement.
AACTTTTAATATATACAGCCGCCTCCATTAATAACTACTGTTTCCTTTGAATCTTAAATAAGAAACAAGATAAAACAAATGTTTGCGTTATAACGCAAAGGTTTGCATTATATCGCAAAGCAAATGTTTGCGTTACAACGCAAAGGTTTGCGTTATAACGCAACAGGTTTGCGTTATTCAGTATATATATGTTGTGTACAAGTTGTAATGTTGTACAAATTATAATTTGTACAGATTTTTTGTACAAGTAATCAGTGTTTTATGACCTGCTGAACACAAATGGATGATGCAAGCAAACAGTCTTTTGTTTCGCATATTTCTGTCATATTTTCACAACTTCATGATACAGACTTAAACTGAACATTGATACAAAACCATTATAAGACCACACAAAGATTTTGTATGAATATGAATATTGTATAAGAAAAAAAATAAAATTATAATTTAAACCATTCAGGTATCCTCATTTCCAGTTTGAAGACAAGGAGAATAGCACTAAATGTTAGTTTGAAGAATTATGTGTTTAAATTTAAAACAATACACTGGTTTATATTATAAGATAAACCTGTATCACCTGTTGCAAGAAGGTAGGTGTCTAAAAACTTATAACTTGTACAAAAACCCTGTGCAAATTGTAATTTGTACAAACTTGCATCTTGTACACAACATATATATATATCTTCATTTACCAAAGTCATAACAACTATAGGCATACAACATATAAACTACAAAAGTATACATTGATAGCAGAAGGTAATGTGTTAAACATATTACATCATGTTAGATCTTAATTTTTGTGCACGAAATATAAATTTACCAAAATTACAGAATTCTTTAACATTATTAGAACACATTAATTGTATATATTTATACATAGAAGGTTTTCTCCAATAATATGGTTTTATAAAATAAGATCTAAGACCTTGATAAGTAGGACATTTCAAAATAAAATGCATCTCATCTTCAATGTCGTCTTTACAAAAAATACATAGTCTATTACTTCTTGGAATTGCAGAATAGCGACCTCATTCTATAGCTAAATCATGACTACTAAGTCTTTTTTTGGTAATACACGTCTTATAAATAACTGGTGTTGGTTTAAATAAATAATTTTGTAAACAAAAATTATGAACCATATATCTATAACTTGTACATTTAACTAAATCATTCATTTGGCTGTCAAAATCTTGCTTCATACAATCAAACAGGCGTTGTTTAATTATCAAGTAAAAACTACTGGAGAGCTTACTATCTAAAAATAAACCTTGATTATACCAAATATCACCTAAACCTATACTGAGCAACTAATTTTTAATAAAATACAACCAATTTGTCTTATTATTTGGACATTTTTGTAAATCGTCATATAAAAAACAGTAACAGTTTTTCAAAATACAGTTTGTAGTACATAATAGCTTAAACCAGTATTTAAAAATTCGACATTTTCTGGTGTGCAATAATGGTAATCTACCTAGCTCATAGTACACCATGACATTACTAGTAGAGCTTTTTATTTTCATAATATTTTTACAATAGCCCAGATGTATCCTTTCTATAGCTGGTGCCTTGAGAGCACCCCAAATTTCACAACCATAACAAAGTTCACTGTTTATATAAGTATCAAAAAGTGAAAGTAAAGTTACAAAATTCAAATATATATCCTTTACATTTCTCCTTAAGGCAAATACAGCTTTTCTACCCTGTTCTGAGAGTTTCTGCTGTAACACATTATATTTACCATTAAAATTTAACAACATACCAAGATAACTAAACTTATCTACAACTTCTATTTCCTGGTTATTATAATACCATTTTTCATTGCCATGTATTTTCCCACCTTTTCTAATAACAACAATTTTCGTTTTTGCTATATTCACACTAAGTGACCATTTAGAGATACAAAGTATCAAGTAACATTTGTAATCCAGATACAGTTTCTGAAAAAATAACCATATCGTCAGCGTACATTAGTAAAAATAAATTTAGTTCCTTTATCTCATAAGGAATAGAGTCACTATTTATAAAAGCCATTTCACAATCATTGACATACATAGAAAAAAATATCGGTGATAATACTTCACCTTGCATCAAACCTACTTCATTAGTAAAATACTCAGAATTGAACCCATCAACACTTACACAAGAAGTGACATTAGAATACATAGCTTTGATAACCATTAAAAATTTACCTTGAATACCAATTTTTGATAGTTTATACCATAACATATATCTTTGAACAGTGTCAAAAGCCTTTGTGTAGTCTACAAAACAACAATTAAAACGATTTGTGGCTGATAAAGATTTGAAAATTAATGATGCAAGAGCAAAAATAGCATCTACTGGACCCAGACCGGGGCGAAAGCCGAACTGGGCATCGGTCACAATATCAAATGTTTCCGACCAGTCTATTAAACGTTGATTAAAGAACGGACGTAAATACTTTCCAAAATTACTGACTAAACTAATCCCTCTGTAGTTGTTCGAATCAAGCACATTACCCTTCTTGAATATAGGTATAAGTATGGCTTTTGCCCAATCCGTAGGGAAAATTCCAGACTGTAAAATTCCTTTAAATGTACAGTAATACAGGCATAAACACATCTTTGTATTCAATAAAATATTCGTTAAGAATTCCATCAACTCCATGACGTTTATCACGTTTAAGGTTACGAATAGCTTTCAAAATGTCATTTTCTGTAATTTCTCTGTCAAGTTCCTCATATACGCATTCACCATCAGTGTTATTAAATTGGCTGTCGTCCAGTACAGCATCTGTGTCTGATGAGCACAATGACTTAAAATGTTCATGGAACAACTTTAATGGTACAGCATGTTTAGGAGACGCTTTTCTTTTAAATTTCTTGTAAAATAATTTAGGGTTTGTAAGTCTCATAATGTCTAGCATGTTTCTCCAGTGCGCATATACTCTCGTTTCAAGCGACGTTCTAGTGTTTTATAGTCCTTTTTCGCTCGGATTAAATTACTATGGTTTAGTTGCGATTTTAGTCTATTAAATATATTTAAACAGTTTATATAGCGGCGATGAAGGTCTTTACACTGGGCGTTGAACCAAGGTTTATCATCACAAATGTTAGATCTGTAAGATTTAAAATGGTGCCATAATGTCATTTAACGTACTAGTGAATTCGTCCAACGAATTGTCGAGTAATTGCTGCCCATCAAAGTCAATCTGTTCACGACACATATTTATCTTTTCCATACTATTTAGTAAACAATCTCTACATTGTTCTTTTAATTCATCATTCCATTTAAAGTTGTCCTGCGACAGTTTCTGTCTGTTTTCATCATCCGTGAACCGTGTTGAATTTTGTTTGTTACACAGTAATGAAAGTTGTATATGTAGAAATGCGTGGTCGGAAAAAGTTGTAAAATTAGACACAATAAGTTGACGCACTATCGGGAAAAGTGACACTGGGACTAATAGGTAGTCTATAACGCTCATTCCATTCGCATCACAAGATGTAAAATCATTGGCAAAACCATTTTTATACCGGCCATTCAATATTCTCAAACCCGAGGCTTTACATAGCGAGATAAGTTTTGGGCCATAGCAGTTTGTATTGTTGTCCGGATTATTTCTTACATTGAGTTCTATATCAGCAGAATAATCAAAAATATCATCAAGTCTATTCCTTATAGTAGTATGAATACTATCGTTACTCACAAAATCATCTATTGACCTAGTTCGACTGTTTGCATCACTCAAAAGTATAACATCACCAAGTGAAGAGTAAAGTTCAATGCTATTTTCTAAATCAACAAATAAATCACAATTATAAAGTTTATAAAAATTCGATCTGACAGGGGGTATATAAACGCAGGCAATAAATAAGTTTTTATCACTTGTAACAATATCCTTTTCAATATTCAACGATATAATAGTATCATGAATACATGTTTCGATAGAAATTTTATTAGAAAAACACTCTTTTATTAAAATTACAATACCTCCTCCTTGAATAGATTTAGACTTGCGTCTAGCATACAAAAAACAATCATAACCAGGAATAGACAAACTAAAATCATTTTTAAACCAACATTCTGTAAGAAAAACTATATCATATGTGCAAATAAAATTCAAAAATGCAATGTTATTAAGTTTATTTTGAATACCACCATTCACGTTCCAAGAAATTATTTTCAAATTATCACAGTTTTTTTAATGAGACACAAAACCTCCACTGCTATCCTAGTATTCTTTGGTAGTAGCCTACTTCTCGTCAGTTTGATGAGTTGTCTTGTCAGTACATATATCTACCTCGATCTTCTCATTCGGTATCTGAGTTTCCATTTTCGGTAAGAATTGTTTGTGCTTAATCTGATCGAAAAGCTCGTTATTTATATACAGTTTATCTCTGATCATCACTGCTTTAGCTTGTTGAGCACGAGCTTCTCTTTGAATTGGTAGCAATTGTTTTCTTTTAGCGGGCACATCTGGTGTATACTGTACACTGAGACCGAACGGAGAGCTCTTCAATTTGTAAGCAGATGACTTCACTACCTCACGCTGTTTAAAATTGTCAAAAGTTGCAATTATTGGCCTGGCTTGAATTTGCTATTCATACGTCGAACGCAGCGGAAATTGATATTTGTTTTAACATCCATTTCATCGCGAACAAAGCCACTAAGCAGATTTTGGACATCCTCACCTGGCATGTCCACAATACCGTAAGAATATTAGATTGTTTTTTGTAGCCTCATATTGCAATTCAGACAGGGTTGACTTTAACTCGCTGTTTTGTTTATGTATTTCAGCTATGTCTTTCTTTAATTTCGACACCTTTCCTGGACTACCAGAACCCCCAGATGCCTGTGCAATCCACAAATTATCCTTTTCTGCATTTAATTCGTCAAGTTTGATATCAAAACTGTCACACGTATTATTTAATTCAGATACTTGAGTAGTGATTTTTATTACATCAGATTCGGATGTTTTTACCCTGGCGAATAAACTATCAACTACCTCACAAAGACCGTCAAATTTATCCAGTTTTTATACGCCCGTCAAAATTTTGACGGGACGTATTATGGTTTACAAATGTCCGGTGTCCGTCCGTCCGTCTGTCTGTCCGGCGTAAACATGTCGCACCGTAACTTGAGAACGACTTATCTAAATTTCATGAAACTAAATATAGTTGTTTTTTATGATGGTCAAATGATCTGTATATTTTTTGGTGAAAATAAGATTTAAACTTTTTGAGTTACGGCACTTTGTAACTAAAACAGGGGTGTGTTTTTGTTCACATGTCGCACCGTATCTCAAAAACGATTCTTGATTATTGCTTAAAACTTTACACACTTCTTAGTTATATTAATCTTAATATCTGTATACTTTTTGGTGATGATTCAAAATTTCATTTTTGAGTTATTGAGTATTTTGTAAAAAAGGGGGAGGGTTTTTTACATGTCGCGCCGTATCTCAAAAACGATTTATGATTATTGCTTAAAACTTTACACACTTCTTTGTTATATTAATCTAAAGATCTGTATACTTTCTGGTTTGATTCAAAATTTTATTTTAGTGATATTTAAAAAAAAAAAAAAAAAACAGGAGGGGGGGGGGGGGTTGGTGGGGTTTCACATGTCCCACCGTGTCTCAAAAGCAATAAATGGTAATTGCTTAAAACTTTCTCAGAAACTATTTATGATTATTGCATAAAACTTCCACACAAGACGTCGGGCGTATCATGCGCTCATGGCGAAGCTGTTTATTTATCCATACTTTCAAGTTTGCTCAATCTAGAATCAATAGAACTGATGCTGTACATAATATGACTGAGAATGCTACTATCCGCAACGGACGGTGTATATTGGCTAAAATGCACAGGTTGGGGACCAGAAAAAGGGGGAGGGTACGGATACGGATATGGTGTGCTGCTTTGCTGCTTTTGGTTTTGTATGAAATTGTCAGGTGTCATCTGGGCCCACATATTTCCTTGTTCACTATAATCGACTGAATTACTAGCCTTTTGTTGTTTATTTTGTTTTTTATTTGATTTCTTGTATGGCTGTTTGGAAGTTAAATCGAACGAAGAATCGGTATTCTGTGACGAATCCATGAGCTTGCGTTTTGTGCTTGGTTTCGTCTTCTTCCTAGTCATCATTTAAAGTTCAATATTAATCTCTATCGTATTTATCTTTAACAAGACTGTGTAAAGTAATTTCAAATGACACACAATGTAAACAAACAAACCAGGTACTGTCGTGGTTGGGTGTACTCGAATGTTTATTACTATTACTATTAACAACAAACCATTACTACAGTGTTATATCAACTTTCCGTGTAAAATACTGATGTTACAAACGTTACTGGAACTTATGAATATGTTTAACTCCACAAACACTCAGTAGTAAATACAAAATATGTCATAACATCGAGTTTTCCTGTCCCTGTTGGAAAACACACAACCTTCATACTTGATCACGTGACCTCTCCGTTATAACGCCAACATAGGAAAAAAAAATAAATAAAATGTGTAGCGCTAATACGCTTCCGTACTATCCTTGTTATTTTATTATTGTTTTTTTTTTTAAATACAAATAGTAACTAATGTAAAATGAATGAAATAATAGTGATCTATGGATCTCGATGCTTCGCGGATAACTTTCAGATAGGTTCATTAAAAAAAAAAATATTTACAAAAGATAATATTACAAAGTTGAATTTGTGACTTTTATTCTGGAGATCAATATGTTTTCTTGGATTGTTTCAAAATCTACATTGAATGTTTATATAACAAACACTACTGTAAACATAAGGAAGTTATCTCCCCTTTCTAATCACTCTTCCAGATCTAGAGAAACAGACAAACCAAATCAATAGTATTGAATTTAGAAATGTTTTAATTCAACACTAGTAGGCAAACCAATATGTTTACTAGATTAATTCTACCGTTTTTTATTTATTTTTTGTTGCAGAGAAGAACCATATGGAACAATCGATTCCAAGAAAAACAAGAAGAAAAAGTAAGTTATGTTTGCTGTCGGACGACTTGTGATTTTTTATGTTTTAAATTACATATAATTTTTTATTGATATTTTGTTCTAGCAAAAATAGTTTTGGGGCTATTTCGATGGGACAGATATCAACTTTAGAAAAAAAAAATATATATTTAAAGGTCAACCAACACATGGTACATTAACAAGGGTTTAACCTGGTATCGCTCAGGTAAACAGAAATCAAGAATTATCTATTGAAAATTCACGAACTATTGCTGAACAGGATATGAAATACAAATGAACAAGAGTATTCATAAACTAGTGACTGAGGATTTTTCAACGAACATAAAGTTTTCATGAATATTCATCATACAATAGTTCATGAACATGCTTTTCCGTTTTGTGATCATTTGTCCAACAACTAATTCAGTTTGTCCAATGACTATTGCGTTGACGGACTGTTCTTCAGTAATTAAGTTCATGCAATTTTTTTGTCCACTTGCAATCCACTTCTTATTTCAGGTTTTTGATGATGTGAATATGTTTTAGATATAATGCAATGATAACATAAGCGTAAATTATTCTTTGGCAAATATAATTTTAATTTGCGGGCAATGGCAAAACACAATTTACTGTAAGAACACGCAGAAATGATCACGGTCTGTTATTGGTAAAACATTTTTTTGTCGGCAAAATAACCGATGCAATGATGATGAATATCTTCGTTATAACGTTTGAACTTTCAGTATGGATCTTCAGAGTCACACATGTTCCAAACAGTGAGCCTATCATATAAACTGTATACTTTTAACTATGAGTTGAATTAAGTTATTTTAGTTTTTTAGTCTAAACATGGCCACAGTAGTATACCGCTGTAAAATTTTAGGATTACGCAATTACTTTTTTTTCACAAACCAAAACCCGAGGGAAACACATCAGATATGAGAGAACAACAACGGAACAACAGTAAAACTGAACTGCGGCAAAACAGACTCAAACACACATACAAACGAACTATTTAATTACAACTGTTATATCCCTGATTTGGAACAGAATATTTTGACATTAACTATTATGTAAAACCTGGTGTTTGGCTAGCCAAACTGTCGCTGATATGGCAATGTTGAAAATGCCACAAAAATGACATGTGTCAGAAATACAGTCCAAATTAAAACAAGATCGCTCAGAACAAAGAAGTTAATAAAAAAATATTTTTTAATAGTACATAACTACATATAAACTCAGGAATAAAAACGGACACTTCCCATTTATTAACGATAGTGAACCACTATATACGACTATTAAATACGCGTCACACGAATGTTTCACTGCATCGTTTCTTTGATAACAAGTAAATTTCTAAAACAAGAATATGCAATTGAGATTGAATTGTAAAGGTGTTTTTTTTTTTGTATTTTCAAACCATTACTAGAATAATCATATAGAAATGTATTTATAATGGTGTGATAATTTGTTTTAACTAACCATGTCGATTTATTTTCATCCCAAAAACAACCTGTTTAAAAACAAATAAAGCATGTGCATGAAGTTGCTTTCAACTAAACATCATATAAATGGATTGGTTGATAAAATTTTCCAAATATTTTGAAAATGATATAATTTAAATCACACATGATAAGACATAATACAATAGCATAGCAGACTTACAAAGAAACATCATGATTAAATACATCTTTTGGTTTCAGTTGACAATCCATGTTCTATGATCAAGATCGTATTCGCTCTATGTATTTTATATCGTTATGATTTCCAAATTCATATTTGATATGTATATCAACTAGCACCAGCGGGTGTCATCCTTGTTATTTCGTTAAAAAAAGATAGTTACGAATGTTAAATGAATGAACAGTCTATAAAAAATTGCCTCCTACAACATTGTCAATGGCCTTTTTCTCAAAAACAAGCACGCTAACCCGTATTTATGTTCAGCTGCTATGGTGTACCCATTCAGACTTAGATTTAAAAATTAACAATGAGAATTGGTTGAAAACTAAAACTTTAATACAAAAGAGATGATTTCAGCTTCCCAATTGTGAATTTTTCATTTGTAAGTAGCTACATTCCAGCAGCGCCTGCATATGGAGTTTATTTCTCCAAATTGATACGATATTGCCTTGCTTGTATTTCTTATCATGATTTCCTTGATAGAGAGTTGCTGCTCACAAGCTAATGAAGGTTGTAAACCAAGAGTTCCAAATGGTGTAGTTGAAATCATCCCTTCGTCAATTTTAGGGACGCGATCACGAGTTGACCGTTATGGGATAACAGTTTCACAAATGATATATGATATGTTGCCAATGTCGTTATTACAATCCTCTTCCTTTTTCATGAATGTGATCTACCGAATTAGACTATTTAACGGGCTTGTAATAACATGAGCAATACGACGTGTGGCACATATGGAGCAGGATTTGCTTACCCTTCCGGAGTACCCTTAGATTTTGAGAGGGTTTGTGTAGCTTAGTCTTTAGTTCTCTATGATGTATCATGTGTACTATTATTTGTCTGTTTGTCTTCTTTAGCCAATTTGTAAGTTTAATTTTCGATCTTAAAGTTTGACTGTTCCGATCCTCTGATATCTTTTGGCCCTCTTTTTTTTCCGATTTATAAAATATTGGTATTAACAGTCACATGAACTTCTAGTTATTTTGAAATTAAGTAGCGAACCTCCTTAAGTTTTTGTTGTTATGTTCTTCAACGGTAGAGGAAAACAATGTTTGTTTTTTCAACATAGAATTGTATCATTTTTTCAGTTGAAGCTTTTTTTTTCAGACGTGCAAAACATCGCAGAAATAGTAATGTATACAGGTAATTATATTTTCTGTTGAAATATATTAATTTGTGAAAGTTTTACATAACATGTTAATTGTTCCGTCTGTGGTAGAATTAGTTTCAGGGTATATGTCGATACGACAAAAGACGACGAGAAGTAAACAAAAAGAAATCTGTGAGATAGCCCATCTACTGTAACTTGACCTTAATTGTTTATTTTATTGAAAATTACTTTTTTTTTAAATCTTCCGTTACTTTAAATACATTTAAACATTGTAAATAGATGTTAGCCTTATACAATGTCAAAACTGATAGTTATGAACACACTAAGGATGACATTTAGACGGAACATTGAAATGCATGATATCGTTCATATTTTGACTACATACCAATTTTTTCCGTACATGGAGATTTTCATTTATTTTAAATATTGAATATTGAATTCAAACTACACTTAATAAAATGTACTTGAACTTAAATTAAAAAAAAAACATACAAAACTAAGGAAAGCAAGGGCTCCTGACTCGGGACAGACTACAAAATACGGCAGGGTTTACAATATTTTATTAGATATCAACCCTCGTATACCTCTAGTTTTAAAGAAACAGCAGAGGCCATCAACGATTCTGCAACGCAGCGAGAAATTATTTTTTTTCAGAAATTCAGTAAACTTGGACGCCGAACTAAATCTTAAAACATATAAATGAACTAAATTAAAAAAAAAAAAAACAAAAAAAAACCCAAGACTTACACAGGACATTAGCTCTTGGATAATGACAGCCTCAACATTACGGCTGTTTAAGAGAAGTCCGAGGCCGATGGCAGAATAGATAATAAAAGAAATTAGACCAAACTGATACATAAATGAACAAAGGACTACTAGCAACTACTGACATGCCAGCTCCATACCTCAATTAAACTGATTCCATCATATTAAAGTAAAGTAAAATCGCTCTAGTTAGTATCATACCATCATGCAATATATCAGTAGAACATTATCCGTATCCTGCCAACAACGTTTTTTTTTTATAGAAACACGAGGCTTTGTCCGATGCAAAGACACAATGAGTGAATCAACATTAATACCAAAAATATACGTGTTTTTAAATAGCCTGACAACAGTATATATCGGAACTATATTCTTTCCAATTAGTTCTGTTTAAAGGTGTTGTTATCTTTTGAGATGTAAGCTAGCATGTTTTTGCTTTGTAAAGAATATTACTATAAAATATTGGATTTCAAATACTTGAACGTATAAAATATCTGATTATTGATTCATATTTACAAGAGTTCCTTGTACCGATGATAACATTAAGTGAATGATTTGACCAGTTTGTGATATAGAGGACCCCGTTGTAAGGTCTTTTTTAGTAGTACAGAGATTTATTCCGTTGTAACATACACGAACAAACTTCATAAAAAGAAAGTCACAATCTTTAAATGGATAACTTGCAATAGGAAATGAAAAATCATCTCCTTCATCGTAAATGTTGGTATTAAGCTTTCAATTAAAAAGTAATACCACAAAAATACTGAACTCTTGGAAAAAATCAAAACGGAAGGTCCGTAATCAAATGGCAAAATCAAAAGCACAAACACCTCAAACGAATTTCATAACAACTGTCATATTCCTGACTTTTCTTATGTAAAAATGTGAACCTGGTTTTATAGCTAGATACACCTTTCACTAGTATGACAGCTGCATCAAATTCTATTATATTGACAACGATTTATGAACAAGACACTCTAACATTATGGTTAAACATGTCAAAGAGAAAAGGTTACATTAGTAAATATTGTGTTTTAATGCTAATCACTAAACAACGACTAACAAATATGAATCAAAGAAGCACAAAATTGCAATATAGACGAAGTATTTAAAAAATTTACAGATATAAATATCATGATCCAGGAAAAGGGGAGTGTTCATTGCTATTATTAGCTTTATTTTAAGTCAATTTGTCCGAATTCTCTTTAGCGTACATACTAAAGTCTTCGTTTATTGAGTGCCAATGTATCATCTAAGTATATAACAATGTATTAGATAAACTCATCATAGAAACCAGGACTAAATTAAATGTTTGTATCAGATGTTGTTACGATGGGTATTTGCTGAATTTTGTCATAAATTGTAACTCGTCATTGAACAGAAACAAGTTCGCAATAAGTAGTTCACAGTTAATGCCCATTTAATCGGGTGTGAGAATTGAACCTGCACTTAGTTATAACATTAACGGTACCAATCATCCTTCACCTTCATCAATAAATGTCTCTTCAGCGATGTCCAAGGCCAGTGTATTGGAAAATCGAAAGCTTATAAAAAGATGAAGAACATAAAACGGACGAAAAGTATAGCAAAATCCAAGCATTGAATCATAACTTTGTGTGTTTTCATCGTGAGCATCGTTTATCTGCTTCACCTTGAGTATGCATCCTTTCTTGGCAAACAATTGCATTAGCACTCTTTCTTTGTCTGACCTTCAGATATTATTCTTTAGTATGACAACTTTAGCATATTTTCATAGTTTGACCTTAGTATCTTTTTTGCACATGACTTTCGGTAGGAATACAATGATAATTGACAGTCCTAACATCTGATTCCTAGTCAATACAAGTTTGTTAATTGATTTTGAATTTTATATTTTCTAGTCGATACTCTGAAAAGTCTTTTGACTTTGAGATTAACAAGTTTGAGGTCCTTCAGCCTGAAGATTTCAAACAACCGTAAGTATAACTTTAATTCTTAGTCACTGATATAATTTGTTTTAAACAAAGGTGTTTTATTTACTACACAATGCATTATTCACGAAAATCTTGCCTCCACTGACATCATCATCCTTCGTTTATTCTACACATGTAAAATATGGATTAGTGTTATGTTATGTTGTTTTGTTTATTATAACATATTTTTACAAATTATTGTTCAGTCTCATATCAACTCAATGGTATCATAGAACTCATTACATCATCTTCTTACAGTGATGAAAGACAACTAGCAAGTGAAACCATATATTCTGATACAACTTGCACCTATGATGACGAAGAACAGCGTAGAAGACGATGGCGTAGAAAGAAAAAGAAGAACAAGCGTCTTCAAGATCAGCAGATGCGTGACAATGAATATATTTTAGAAGATAAAAATGACAATGTGAGGTATTACGTTCCTCGGTTAGGTCAAAACATGAGAACATGATACTTTGAGGGTATTTGGTGATCCTGAGCATGTTATAATGACCGGTGAAAAATAATTATTTTGAACATGAAAGTTTGACATATGAGATATTGTGTGTATTAATGTTACCGAACATATTGATAAAGCGTTGTTATAGTTAGCATGACATACAAATTTTTTCATACTAGTTGTGAATTATTTGGCACTAGAGTTACATACTGTTTGACGGAATATGATTGTATCTACACATAGAAAAAATGTGTTAATTTAATTGTGTTTGAAACTACATTCACACAAAGTCTATCATTTTGTTAGATAAATAAGGTCATTAAATTTTATTTTTTTTAATTGTTCTACACTTTACATAGCGGTATGGCCGTGCGGTAACCCATAACTGTTACTTTTTGCGTAATTTTGGTCTCTTGTGGAGAGTTGTCTCATTGATAATCGTACCACATCTTCTTTTTTACGTTTAGGTTGTAGAGAAATAGAGGAAGATTTTTTAGAAATGTATGTTGTCAGAACTATCAATTTTGTATACTTTGAGTGCAAGGATATCGAGGCAATGTTTTATAGAAAAAAACAACCATCAGTAATATTTTTCATTAACCGCAAGGTACTTTAAATTTCACGGGACATAATATTGATTTTGTTTAAAACATTTATCAAAGTGGAGTCATTATGTCAAAATATGCTCACGAAGATTCCTTTGGTTGATTGATACTGCACAAATACATACATTGAAATATCGATGATTTACAATCCCTTTAACATATAGCATTATACGGTTTCACGTTATTCCTTTATATTTATGTTCTCATCAGTTCATTTTCCATACAAATGCCTAAGAGACCAACCGAATTTTTAACTATTTGGCGTCTTTTCTTAAATTCCTATGCACTTGATACATTATAACGAGTCCATGCATTGCTAATTGTTTCTTTAGTACGTTATGTAATTTAATACATTTTATTTTGAGTCAAAACAAAGAACATGTATTTGGCAGTTAATGATTCTGCAATTAAAGTTTTCATTGTGTGTGGATTTAACAAGGTGTTGTTTGGTTATCTTTAGTCGCATTTTTTTATTGTGTGTTTGGGTGTTTAAGAGCATTGGTGCATGTTGTTTCTTTTTTAGTTTATTTTGACACTTTGCGTAAATGTTAACTTTCAAATTCATATTAAATATATCTTAATAAATTTATTCAGTTGTATATGTTTTGATGAGTTTTAATTAATTCATTGCATACACAGACGAGCTATTTCTATCTCATCATTACTCAAGATGAACATGTTCAAATGAAATGTTTGGCCTCTAGTATAACTTTCTCTGATGAATTAACAATATGAACAAATATTTTTCATGTACAAAAGATGAAGGAACCTTCACTGACAACGTTGTCGATTGATCTACATTGTCATTTCGGGGCAATCAATAGCTGACTATGCGGTATGTGTTTTGATCATTGTTGAAGGCCGTACGGTGACCTATAGTTGTTGTTAATTTCTGTCTCATTGGCAATCATACCACATCTTCTCTTTTTATAATATAGACTCGATTTGAACAAACTTTTGGTTCAGCTCAACAATCTTCATATTGATAGAAGTATAAACTTAGATAAAACGTATAATAACAAATTTAAAATTTAAAAAAAAGTCCGTGGAAAATCTGAACGGGAAGTCCATAAACAAATGGCAAAATTGAAAGCTCAAACACATCCAACGAATGGGGGAAAACTGTCAATTTCCTCACTACATACAGACATTTTTTTATATAGAAAATTGTAAATTAATCCTGAATTTATAGCTAGCTAGACCTCTACTTGAATGATAGTTGCAGAAAATTCGATGATACTGAAAACATTTGTTTGTACAACACAAACAGACATAATAGGTAAAATGTCAAAAGTAAGGACATCAGTCAAGAGTGTGTTTATAACAAAATGTTAAAAAAATATGTCAGTATTGAAAAAAGGGCGTAGGAAAAGTATCATATATGCACAAATGAAAGACAAGAATACACACATAGCACAACTACACAATTTAAACGGACCGTAACACGTCAAACGGATAAAACAAAGTAAATTCAACTCATTAGTCAACTCGACATCGAGCTTTTAAATCATTAATTTTGCCAATGTGACATTTGCTGCTCACAAGGAAGCTATTAAACCAAGAGTTCAAAATGGTGAAGTTGGAATCATCCCTTTGTAAATTTACGGGCGCCATCACGAGTTGGTTGACCTCTATTGAATAACCGTTTCACAAATGATATCTGATATGCTCCTTACGTCGTAACTACAATACCTTCTCTTTCCTAAATGTGACCTACCGAATCAGACTATTTACCGGATTTGTCATCACGTAAGCAACACCACGGGTGCCACATGTTGAGCAGGATCTGCATACACTTCCGGAGCACCTACGATCACCCTTAGTTTTTGCTAGGGTTCATGTTGCTTATTCTTTAGTTTTCTATGTTGTGTCATGTGTACTATTGTTTGTCTGTTTGTCTTTTTCATTTTTAGCCATTGAGTTGTCAGTTAAATTTCGATTTATGAGTTTGACTATCCATCTGGTATCTTTCGTCCCTCTTTTGTATCCCAACTAAATAATAATTTGACACTAATTTTAACACAAATTTTTCCTAATTATAAAATAAGTTGACCCTTGTTCTAAAATAAGTAAACCTTCAATATAAAACAACTTTACTCTAATTATAAAACAAGTTGACACACATGCTTTTCGTGCTTAATAGTGTTTGTTTGTTTTTGTTGTAATTGACATTGTTACACAGTAAAGACTGTTGTACCCCTGTTTTCACAAGTTTACCTTTTCTGTCTGTTTTGTTCACCCATCGTTGTAGATATTATAGAGTTTGATGCGACTGTCAAATAAGTTCAATCTACCATTTTCCACATTTAAAAAGCCTGTATCTAGTTAGGATTATAATAGTTGTTGTCCATTCGATTGATGCGTTTTATCATTCGATTTCGATTTTGATTATAGACTCGCCGTTCGGAGTTAATTTTTTTGGTAATTTTACTTTTCATTATAAAGCAAGTTGATTCTCATAATAAAACAAGTTTACTCTCATAATAAAACTAATTTACTCTCATTATATAACAAGTGTTGTATCTAAATATTAAACAAGTTGACTCTTATTCTAAAACAAGCTCGCCCTGATTGTAAAATAACTTGACCATTGTTATGATACAAAGAGGCCCTTATTATCAAACTTGGAAAAATGATCGTTAAACAAGTTAAATCTTTCTAAAATAAGTTGACCCTCAATATAAATTGGTTGATCTTCATTATAGAACAAGAAGACTCTAATACTAAATAAGGTGAACCTCGTTTTGAAACAATTTGACCCATATTGTTTGTTCATGCTTGTTGTTGTATTGCTATGTATCACTGTTTTCACTTATATTCCGTTACGTCCACCAGTACATTTCACCGATTACAGTTATGAGAGTAATTATTGCAATTGTTTCCATAAAATTGATAACGGGAATGGGGTATTTGTTAAAGAGAAAACAACCAGACCAAAGTCAGATCAATATATATAGGACGATGTGGTGTGAGTGCCAATGAGACAACTCTCCATTCAAATAACAATTAATAAAAGTAAACCATTGTTGGTCAATGTACAGCTTTCAACATGGAGCCTTGGCTCACACCGAACAAAAAGCTACCAAGGGCCCAACAATTACTAGTTTAATACCAGTCAAACTGGAAAACCAACGGTCTAATCTATATCAAAATGAGAAACGAGAGACAAGTCAAAGTTACATAAGCAAACGACATCTACTGTACATCAGATTCTTGACTGAACATGTGCAAACATTTGCAGCGGGATTAAACGTTTTAATGGTACCAAACCTTCTCCCTTTTTCTGAAACAATAGAATAACATTCCAACATAGAAAAACACACAATAAAATATCAATTGGAAGGCTTAACTCAATCATAACACGTAAATTAACACACTCTGAAAAGTGCAAAAATGCCGGATTCACAAATGCAACAATGCCGGATTCACAAGTTCAACAATGCCGGATTCACAAGTTCAACAATGCCGGATTCACAAGTTCAACAATGCTGGATTCACAAGTTAAGTTTAACTCGTTCTTAATATATAGACCACATATGTTGCATAAACAATCAATGACACAATAAAACATCGCCAAGCTTGATTCATTAAAAAATATAATGATTGCCTTAATGTTTTATGATAACCATTTTGTACAAAAAACGAATATATTTGAACATGTAACAATAAATAACAAGGTATAAGAAGATGTGGCATGAGTGACAATTTCCTGAGATCTGAATTTATACAAACAATGGCTATAATATTCCACACAAAAATCAGTGCTCAGTCTGACTAAACTTAAATCTGAATAATCTCATATTCTGTAGTAGTTTAGGCTGTTAAACTAAAGTCGTCAAGTTTTGAGTTTTGATGTGATTCGTTATGCTCTATCTTGTTTGTGACGTTGTGTGTTGTATCTTGTTGTAACGCTTTATGAATGTGCATGTCCCATTTAAGAACCCGTAGGCAACAGTTGGAAACCAGTGTTCAAAAAGTCAAAAGTCGCCTGAGAAAAGCAATTCAGGGTACAAATCAAATTCCAGAGAATCATATCATCTATAAGAGGGAAAAAGGAAAAGACACACTACAGTCTAACAAAAACCAACGCCTATCACATCTGATCAGTTAGTTGCGTCCGTTGTTATCTATTTTTTAAGTGTTCCAGTCCTTGCTTTGCGCATACAATGTTTAAAATTTTCTTATATTAGCCTTTTGTTGCCTTTGTCTTTTTACCTTTAGTGTTAACAATTTACTTAGTTCAAATCGTCCATTTGGTATTTTTATGGGTTTCCATTTCTTTTAATATCAACAATGCGATGTCAAGGGGTTATACAAGTATCCCTATCAAAATAGCTCCTTTGAAATTAACCTGAGTGATAAAAAAATTAAAAAAACTGAGGTAGCAATACACAATTGATGTTTAGATTACATATAGGTCTCCTTGAATTTTTCAAATATGACATTTATTGTGCATTAATATTGAATTTAGAAAGCCTTCACAGTTGATATTGTGAATACCAAGAATTTTTTTAATTTATATTTTATAAGCCATTTCTTGTTTAACGGTCCGTATTTTCACATCCTGTCTCGCCAATAGATCCAGAAATCATTGAAGTGTTTTCCAATAAAATTACGATTTTCGAAAGTTTCAATTCATCATGACTATTGCTGTCGCGTGTTCATCCTTATATATGATAAGTTGTACGGCTCGTGTCACCCTGCACATAAAAATAACTGCAAAATGATAGTAATGATATACTTTCGTTAATTTGTTTCTTCCGGAATTTTGACCAGCAGATTAAATCTGCATTTTTTCAATGTCCTGGTTTGAAATCGGCGTCTCGGAAAATGGTACAAAAACAACCAATGGCAATTGATTGAGGTTAACTATATAAACTTACTCGCACCGTTTAGCTTCAAAAGGCCTCGACATGACGAAATGTTAGAACATTACCAGAAACAATATCATTGCACTAGACAGCCTTTCCAACAAACGAAAAATTGCATTAGTGATACTCGAGGCTTATCAAAGAAAATTGCCAAAACCTAATACAAACGTAAGGTAATGTTAAACCAAGTAGTACAGAATGAAGTGCCACAATCCCTACAAGAATCAAGTGTTTGCATAAAAAAGCATTTGAGATAATTTTGTTAAATTTGAGATATTATCAAAATGATTTATACTGGAATAAAAACTAATGGTGTGTTTAAATACAAATAGCTTTATTCACTTTTTGCTTTTTCTTTTTTCTGAATTGAACGTAACTTAAAGTCTTGTATGCGTCTGGCGTCTGGCGTACGAAATAAAAAGTCTTGTTTTTTTAGGTTTGATTCATATAAAACAAAAAAGTACAGGCCATCTGCATGCTTAAGAGATATGTGAACTACTAAAAGTATTTAGTGATGTATGCTATAAAAAGTCCTTTGTTTTTCACATTTCAAATTTCCAATTACACTTCGTTTTTAGAGAATTTTTATTCACCAGAAGTGTTTTTCAAAGTGATATTGCATGCATTTGAATTTTAGCTAAGCTTGTCAGAATACTATCAGATAAATACTTCATGTAGACAATTAACAGAACCATTGTATTTTGTTCTTCAATGCATTGCATTAATCTAATTTTAAATCATAATACAATTTCTTGCAGATAATAGTTGAGCTATTATTTTATAAGAAAACATGGCAAAGGTGTTTAGATGTTTATTCAACATTTAAGTAATATATCAAACTATTGTTGTTTCAAATATAAGGCAACACTTATAACAGGGCATATATGTTAGTTCATGCAAAACTACCAACAAACATTTTCTCGAAACAGACTTATATTTGAAAAATTTAGAAGAAACCAATTAAAGATAACGTCATAATTAGATTTCGACCAATCACTTGCTAAGAACAGATACTTCACAAGTGAGGACAAATATTTTTCTCCCACTACTCACGAAATGTGAAAATGGCACAAATATTAGATGAATACTAGTATAAGGTCAGGAATATGAAAGTAGTTATCCATTTGTTTGGTGTGTTTAAGGTTTTGATCTTGCTATTTGGTAAGGAAATTTCCATTCTGAGTTTTTCTCGGATTTTGTTATTTTTGTGATTTTATCTTGCGCTAGCTGGCAAAGTCAAAATAAAGAATTTACCTGCACCATACTGCTTTATGACCATTTCGAAATTTAAAGTTAAAAGCAAGGTCTGTGTTAATCTTTAGCCGTACAATATAAATAGAAATTTAATTCCTTTAATTGTCGACATTGTTTTTTTACTTCGGCAGCGCATTAAAAGTTGTTTTGAACATTTAATTCAGTACATTAAAACCATAAACATATATGTATAGTTTTAACCTCTTTATACGACTAAAACAAAGAAGTTATGTAGTGCTTCAGTTGTTGTTTTATTCATTTATTTATTGTAAAAGATCTTAAGTTATGATAAGATAAAATCTTATTAAATAATGTGTGTTTACATCTTTAATATTATTGGTATTCTAGCTGACGTATGCTATATAAGACACAATTGGACACTAACATTTTGTTTGATTCGAATCAATTCTTGCAACTGTAAAAAAAAATCGTTCGCTAGCTTTTTTTTTTATAGATATTTTGATTTTATTATTTCATGTTGGTGTCAAAGGAAATCAATATTTGGTTATAATTTTACGATTTGGATGTAAGCGTGTTCATAAAACTGAGGTTTGTCGAATAGTATATTAATTTTACCCTATGTGTTTGGTCTTGATTCTATCGTAAAGGAATGAAAATCAAGGAGACAAGAGCTTATATATAATAGGAAAACAAATATACCTCTGAAAATAAAATAAAAAAAAAACCACATTGCTTTTGATGATTTTCTCATTCGAAAGACATATTACCTTATGCTGATTAAGCATGATAGAACTTTCCTTGTCGCTCTTTAAGTGCAATGAATGTGAAACCAAATTCCTAGAAATTCATATTAATGAATTGCATGAATAAGTCATGTTATGAAAACTGGACAAATATTTTAAACACAAATTTGAATTACAAAAGCCCTCAAATTTTGCATTTTTTCACTGTGTAAAGATTGGCAATGAACTCATAGAACTAAAGAATATATATGATGTAGCATTATTGCTTGCTTGCTATATATGAAAATGAAGTTAAAAAAGACAAATATGTAAACCCATTAAAATAAAGCGTGCGCCAAACACAAAATTTATAAAGGAATATATACAATCAAAAGTTTATCTGTTTATTAATATACTTTTAAATATTTAAACATAATTGTTGATTCTGGAAAAAAAAAAAGAACGGTGGATCCTTATGTTCTCAAGCCCTTTTAAGGTTTAATATATAAACCCAACAATTGTAGTCCTATTATGTATGCCACATTTGAAGTATAATATGCCTCCCCTTCCGGAGCATTTTTGACCACTCTCGATATTTAACGGAGCTCGATATGCTAAGTGTTTAGTTTTCTACGTTTTGTTTGGTAGACTGTTGTTTGTCTTTGATCGTTTTCTCTTTTTTTGCCATGGCGTTGTCAGTTGAACATTCCTTTGATAGGATCTGTCCCTCTTACTGTCAGATATTTTGGCAAACTATGTATAATAAGTATTCTCAATAATAGATGCAATCGAAAAGATTATTCAACTGTTAATGGTATGGTTATTGTGCGCTCTTTATTTGAAATCTTTGAAACTTGTGTAAGAAATAAACATGATTCTGCACTTTGTATTATTGGTTAACATAGACTAGGTTATAAAAATTATAACACAAATGCAGCAACTTATTCTTAAGGGCGTAAACGATAGATACATCAACAAATCAGAATGATTCGAATAATAGATTGAATTCCGACAATGTTAAGTTGTATTCTGGTTTTTTTGTTTCAGTTTGCTTGTATGATCGAGAGGAATATCTAAAACTTGAAAATGTGTCCGGTTTTATTCAAATCACAAGCGAGGTCCAACATATTGTAAATATGGTAAATACTTTTTTTTTAGATATTCTTACGGTAGATAAATTAATATTTTTGATCGAATAAGAAAAAAGACTTCACTTGACAATTTTGGAAAGTATTCTGGTTCTTTGGAAACTTAATTTAAGGACTAAATATACTCAATTACAGTAAACATCCTTGCACTATACCATTGTGAAGCATGGGGATTTGGAAATGTTAAATACTTGGAAAATTCATTTGAAATTCTGGAAACTTATTATGTATGTTAAATCGTCGCTCCAAACAAAGCATTTATTAACGTAGTGCTTGAACGATATCTTTCAAAAATTGATTTCAATGTCAGATAAGTATCGAACCTAATTCAAATTCTACAGATCACGGACAGTAAATAGAGTTTTATTATGTATTAAGTAGTATTATACCTAGATCAGGCAAATTTAGTCCGTTCTGTTTGGCTTTATCATATCGAACATATTTAAACAATTGTCGTTTTTCTTTTAATATGATAGTAACTAGGAACACAGTTTGGTACCATTTTCAGATTTACATAGCAGAACCAATTCGTATCTTTATTTCAAATGTTAATATGAACACATAATTATATTTGTTTTAATGAAATATAAAAAAAAGAAGATGTGGTATGATTGCCAATGGGACAACTCTCCATAAGAAATCCGGCTTGTAATGATAGAGCATATAGGTCAATCATGGTATTATTTTGAGGTTACGGATTTTGTTACTTAAATTTTTAAAGGTCAAAACTAAGAAAACCTTTCTAAATTCACAAGGAAGCGGATTAATATAAGCTATATATAGCTTGTTTCCGAATCCTGTTATTATTGTGTATTTTGTATGATTATAAATTTCTATTGATGATGAATGAATATGTTTAAACTAAATTCACAAAAATCATGAATGATAGTGTTGGTTTTGTTAGTTAAGAACTGTGAATCTGAATTTTACTGGTTACATCTGAATGAAGATTGTTATTTATGATTTGTATTGTAAAAAAAAATTCCCTTGCATTATCACGGAAAATCTTTTGTACCTTTGTCCAATCACTTTTATGCTGTTTTCTTTGCATCGTCACCATAACATCGTTTTGTAACTATATCTAATTGTATTCATTATGTTTTGTATAGTCTCTTTGCTATTGTTTCAACAATGGTGTAATCGGATAAAAACGCAATTTATGTATTTAACACTCATCTCGTCGGGATATGTATTGTAAGTTATATGTAATCACGTAAATGTACCTCCAGGTGTGTATCGTTAAAAGTCTGAGATAAACATCTTGCGTGACCTTTTTCTACTGAGGGCTCATACACTCTTCTAGTTCATTTACTGTTCATAAATAATCAAGCGTAAAAATACTGATTATATCATTTGAATTGTAAATATAAAATGATAGAGGAATTTATATCATCGTTACTATTTTGTCATAAACTAACATTAATATGTTATATTTATGTTTACATACACGGCCAAATGGGAAACAATTAGAGTATTATATTGTTTATTTGGTTAGGAAAATGAAAAGGGAATTTTCATTGTTACGTGTCACACATTAATCATCTTTCGGGCATGACATTTATCTAAGATCCACCCCCACCAAAATAAAAATGGATTGAGTGTGAATACTAGACTTAGTGATGAAGAAAATAAAATTGAAATTATAGAACAATCGATTTTACGGGAAGTTGGAGGGTAAATGGAGAACTTGTATGGAATTAAAAGAACAGAACGCTTGATGCTTAAAAAAATAACCAGAATGAAGAATGTCTGTTAATTATTTTATCGACGATTGTTGCACAACATTGATACCAAATTTGAATAATAGATTGTCTGTTTGTTTGTTTTGCTTACACATAGGTTTTGAAATAATGGAATTCCATGCGACTGTCATACAAATGAGATGTTTGGCTAGCTTTAAAATCCACCATTTTCTACACGATGAATATGACATTTGTTTTCCATTCGTTTGATGTGCATGAGCTATTTTTCCATTTGATAAAGGACTTTCTGTTTTGAGTTTACCTCGGAGTTCGGTTAGTTTGCTGATTTACATACAAATAGTAATTACATGGAATATTACGCATACAATCTTGCCAATTTAATATTCTAATGAATAAACGTATATATGCGATAGTTATCGATTTTCATATATATAATTCGTATCTGAGTTGTGGTACTGTTATGTTGTCGAACTATCAGTCAAATACCGTACATTTTCACTTTCTATTTTCCGCAAATCCAATTTTACTTTTACAACCACAGTTGCCGTACTATCTATGATCATTCGGCTACCGTAAATATGCTTTTTTATCTTCTTCTGAAGAAGTTATGTTATAAGGGAAGAAAATATGTCATATGCTTGAACTGTTTTGATGATAATCTCTGCCAAGTTTTAAAGTTTCGTTTTCGTTTGAGTTCATATCTTTTTCAATCTCCTAGTGGTTTTTTTCTCTCGATAAATGGCTTTCCCCTCATTTTGACGCGAACGGCTCATGAAGCCAAAGAAGTTAGTTTTGTGTACATATGATATGTTTTTTAACTGTTTTATATGTTTCTGATTTTCTATTCGATATTTAGGTGAATAATCTGGACTATTATATTGTTATATTTTTTATTTGTACCTCCAACCTAGGATTTTTATATTCATTCCATTCCCCACATGAACAAATATTCGACAATTTTAAATATGCTTTTTAACACTTATGATTTTATAGATGTTCATTTAATGTTTTGCTTCTTTTTTTTTGTTAGCTTTGCTAGAGCGGAAAGTATAAAAACAAGTGACTTTTCATCATTTGATCAGAAAAGATGATACCACAATATTTTCTACTTGTATTTTGGCTTTTATCACTTACAACAATATCAATTGGTCAAAGTAAGTGTTTATCAAACATAACATATTTTTAGACGCCAGTAGGGTATTGATCATCATAAAACATCAGAAACTAATGAAGGCGAGAAAATCAAAGTGACACACAAAAATTGATGGAATTGCATGTACTAAAACACAAACATCTTCTTGTATAAACTAGTTGCGTGCTTCCTGGTATTTATGTTTTCCCAACATGCAAATCTTTGTTGCTGTAGGGCTATGCATATATAGGAAAACAAAAAATAGTGGTCTAAATGTGCCACATTTGATTTCTTTTACCAATTTACTTGTACGGCTTATCAAATCAAGAACATGTAATGTTTTTTTTTTCTAATTCTAGCATTACAAACCATTTCAAATCTGAAATCGTTTATACCTGTACTCGACTGTATTGATTTTTACTCGACCAGTCTGAATTGGTCTGAAATTTACTTTAAAATACTCGACCGTAGTCTGAACGTGTATTCGACCTTTACTCGACCCGTACTTAATCATTTTATACGAGTCTTAACCATGTTCGACCTATTCTAAACCATGTTCGATCTAGTCTGAACCATGTTCGACCTAGTCTGAACCATGTTCGACCTAGTCTGAAACATGTTCGACACAGTCTGAATCATGTTCGTCCTAGTCTGAATCATACTGGATCTGGTCAAGACTATACGCAACCAAGTCTGAACCAGCCTAGACCTATTTTTTGTATCTATATATAAATCATTTCATCAATTTAGGGTCTGTTTTAACAACAGATTTTCCCCCTGGCTAGTTTATAAATGAGTATGTTAAAAAGGCGGAGTTTATAAAACAGCTTGAATAACAAATATTATTCCACACGCATCTTAAACAATTGTTGTTTTTTTTATTTTGCCGAGCACTGAAGTAGCGACCTGTAAAATCAAAATGTTTAAAATCTTCACAATAAGAGTTCTCATAATTTCCAATATGTTTTCATTGGCGCACATTTATCTTTTGCCAAAAAGATGTTTAAAAATCAATCAAAATACAGTCAGTCTTCTTAATTGTCAGGGCATTGCCTCAATATAAGTAAATGTCAATATCCAGATGTCCTTTTCTTCACACAACTTATCATAAACAGAAAACATCAGTTGAAATCGCCTACGTAAAAAAGGCGACCATGCCTGATGATGTCACATAAAAAGTACACAACTTTCTTCAAATCTTTGAAAAAGAAGGATAAAAATCATTAGAGAAACAGATTCCACCACTATAATTCGTGTATTATGATATTTCTCCATTATTGACAGTTAAATTTTAACTATTTCAAAGCTCGGCAAAGCCTCGCGCCTTAAATATTAAATTTTTAATGTTTAGAGTGGAGAAATATCGTAACACACTTGTTGCAGTTGTGGAATCTATATATCCCATATTGAGAAATTTTGTTCTACACATAGTTTTTGAAATTCGTACTTTCATATTTGGAAAATAAAATAAAACTCGTAAATATATACGAATGATCCGAGTTAGAAGTTTACAAAATACAAGACGATTTCAGAAAATCAGAAAAAAATATCCAAGTTAGAAGTTTACAAAATACTAGATGTTCTCTGAAAATCAGAAATGAGGCTAGAAATAGAAAATAACTTTACCAATCCTATTTTTAGGTCCCAAAAAACTTTGTGTTTATCGATAGTCACGATACACAGAACAAGAAGATTTTGATAGATTTTTAAAGATCGCTTTAGAGATTAACAGTTAAAATATTTTAAAATCATAATTAAAACAAAGCATCGAAATATTCGTTTACTTAATCGTCGATGTCTAACAAGAAAAGAAACCGCTTTAGATTATTTTCCTGGTTTCCACAACAGAAATATGATATTTCAATTGCCCACAAGAAACTCATTAGTCAAAACAAATTATTCAACAAATTAAAAACCAATTGATTTCAAAACAATTGAAAGTCTTTCCACCCTAAAAGATTTATTTTGATACAAACATTATAAAAGTTGGTTTAATATGTTATTCCCTAGTCAAATGATAGCTGATTGGACGCTGATTTCAAAAATAAATGATTACTAGATTTTTTTTTCAATAATTGAGATAATTTGATACTTCCGGTTTGAAAAATGACACTCCCAGTATAATTTGATAGTTTTCTTGACACTGATTCCTAAAACGTATGGGTTTATATACTTGTTCATGACACAAATTATATTCTTCTGGTTTGCACAAGGTCACTTCCGGTTGTTCTTTTCCAAGGTCATATGGCTTTCAACCCAATGCAAAAATTCCAATTGCTCTATTATATATACAAATGAAAAAAAGCAAAATTCCTTATCTAGAACGTCAAAGTTATCTATTATCTTGAGCTCTATTTGAAGGTCATAAACCAAGGACCTCAAATCAAAAGACATTTGTTCTTTATCATATATGTTGAATGAGTTATATCATCAATCGTGTAATTTTAAATATAAAAGAGGAGAAAACTCAAATTTAATGTCAGCACACCCTTTTTCAACAAATATGTTTGTGTCATTTCGGAACTAACAATTTAGTAAAAATATATAGTTGGTAAATACGGCTTTTTTAAAGAAGTGAAATAAGCTAAAAACTATATTTAGAATATGACATTTTTTGATGGACCAAGGATCTTAAATAAAACGACCTTAGGTCTCTATCACTTCTGGTTTACCAGTAAGAGATGGATGTCACTTATAGCATGTGCATAAAAGGGCTCAGGTATAGTCTCCGGATAGCTTTCGTCAAAATAAAACGTAACATCCTGAGGATATAATGAGCATTTTGAAAAATAAATTGGTCGATTTCTTTTACGGTTGCGAAGGATATTTCAGAACAAGAAAAATAATGTTCTGAAAGATAACCCTTACACAGACAAGTGTTCTGTTTAACAGGACCAGTTTTAAAAGCATATAGACTGTATGATAGTATATAGAAAAAAACTAAGAGACATCTTGTGAAACAAAAATACAACGCAAGAGAAAAATTTGGCAGAAAAAAAAAATAATAATCCAGATAAAACCAATAGGTCTTCCCACAACAAAAATAAATCATCTTTTTCTAACTAACAAGTTAATCCCTGATGTCATATTAACATCCTGACCTAACACTTAGCTGAAGATGAGATAGAGCAGATTGTGCAGACGAGAAATCATTGTCAATTTAGGAAAAATCTTGGTATCACCCTTTCGGATATGTGTAATATAATTACTTACATAGATATGCTTTTATAAGTGTCCTTTCCATTTGTTTATTACTCGCTTTCGATCATTGGTTTTAATTTCAAAATATAATATGTTGTCTTTTATTGATTAATCTACACGAGAGGATGACATAAACACAATTGTTAAAACATATGATTAAGAGAATGCAATCCTAGTTTTTAAATATAGATTACTTATTAAGGAATAACAGTACTGTAGTTGAAGAGTTGCCACCGTCAATTGTCGATTTGATAATCTCAAATGCAGTTTTACTGGCGAAGCGTACTCATTTTTAATATACTTTATATTATAATATGAGATAGAAAAAGAAGATGAGGTGTTTTAACACTCCAGACATTTCGAGGTTTTAACAGTTTTAATGCACTTTGAAAAATCATCTGATATATATATATTGGTCTTTTTCAATTATATCCACATATTGATATAATGTATTTTTTATAGCTCCTGATATTCCAATAATCACTGGTCCGACGTTTATACTTGATGGTAACTCTGTGACGTTAACATGTACATCAACTGGTGGCAATCCTGCACCCACAGTTTATTGGTACCGTGTTAATAAGTTGTTAGATACTTCATATAACACTACTAATGGAGTTACAACAAACACATATAACTTTGTTGCCAACGGAAGTCATCACATTGCTGTATTTGAATGTCGGGTTAATAGTTCAGAATTAGAGAGCTATCTGAGCGCAACATGGTACTTCCAAGTTTACAGTATGTACCCATATCTTGTAGGGATAACATGTACTTAATTAAAATTTATTAAGCACTTAAAATAGATTCATCAAACATAGATGGTAATAAAACGTACACTGTAATTCTAAGAAAAAATATTTCAATATGAAAGGAGATCAAAGTGAATATATTTATGCACCAGAATAAAGTTCAGCAGAATATTCAAACACACCTTTCTATTATAAAGCATCATATTGTCATACACATACTGTTATTTAAAAAATAGATATGTTAACCTAACAGAAACTATGTTATTTTAACAGAAATTATGTTCCTTCAACAGAAATTGTGTTCTTTCAATAGGAATTATATTATTTCAAAAGAAACTAATAATGTTAGAAACTATGTTATTGTAACAACATATGTGTATGTAAATAATTAGACACAAAGATAAGTGTTTTTTTTTTAAAACTCACTAGAAATTACAAATTTCAAATTGAATATAAAATAATGCGTTTAACTTCTTACAGTCGAACCAAGTCAACCGACGTTGACTGGACCTCAAACTCTTTTAACTGGCAATACCTATCAGTGGACGTGTATAAGCACAGGAGGGAATCCTTCGCCAACAATGACTCTAAGGATCGGTAACATTCAGTTAAGTACTGGCATCACGCAAACATCAGTACTGCAGTCTGATAGTACCCATACTGTTACCGCATCACTGTCATGGAATCCAAGTATAAGTAACAATGGTCAGACACTTTATTGCGATGTTCAACATCCTCAGACACGTGGTAGTAACCTCCAGACAGCCAGTCTTCAGTTAACTGTGAATGGTACGCTTACAAATTACGGCAATAGTAGTATACCACGGTTCAATAATCATAAATCGGTTTAACTGAAATAAATACAGGGTCACACCCCAAAACTGAGGGAAACATATCAACTATAAGGGAAAACAACAGACAAAAAACCCACTGAACTGCTACAAAAACAAACGCAAACATTCATAGAAACGAAATATATTATACAAACTGCCATAATTCTGACTTTGTATATGACATTTTAAGATAAACGGTTGTTTAACCTGGTTGTATTGCTAGCCAAACCTCCCGCTTATATGCCAATGCTATATTTACCGTTCAAATTACAACATTACGTGACAGGAATACAGTACAAATAAATGCAAGAACACTTAATACAGACAAATACATAAATAAATATTACAATATCAAATTTCAACAAATAATCCACAGAATAACAAAGAACACCTAAAATTAATGTATGACAGAAGAATATGATTATGAAATGGGCATCATACGACATATCAACGCCACTAAAAAAGTTACTTCACAGGAAAATTTCTAAAAATAAAATATGATATTTGGATCAGGTTTGTTATGTTGTTATTCGATGTTTATTTTTGAACCAGTACAAGAATATTAATATAGAATTGATTTAGAAATGGTGTCATTATTTTGTTTCTTACCATGTCTTTTTATTTTGCTATCTGATTCAAATAGTGTAAAAACAAATCAATTCTGTGTCAATACTTGCTTTAAACTTAAATCATATACATGGACGTGGTGATCAATTATCTTCAATTAAACACACAAAGAATAATAAATAGAATTAAAACCACAAACAATAAGACACAAAACAATATCTTACTAAAATTACATATGAAAATTCAGAACGAGATAAAGAATGGGGTATGTATAAATACCGAGTCACGTCTAACAACAATGCAAATTCACACTAAGCAAAACAGTCATATTCGGGAATAGGTCATGTTCAATACTCAGGCTATCAAACGACAAATATGTTCAACCACTATATAAGACGTGTCAAAATGTCGTTAGTTAGTTTAGACTCAGATACAACGTATAGATCAACGAATTCTTTATAGCGTCCAAAAAATTTACGGAATGGCATTTTAATCTATACTCCTTTACTACTTACTTATACTTTTCTGTGTAAGACCAATACTCCTGTATATGATATCCGTATAGTGTGCACTTGCACGAGCATAGAGAAGATGAAATTGGCAGGTTTGTCATCTGTGTGAATATTGGCGAAACGATCAAGTTATGAAGCAGTTCTTTTAATATCAGTATAATCCTGAATTTTAAGTTCACTTGAAATATGGGATATAATTACTGGCTGAGTAATGGCAGTTGGGCGATATCTTATGTCCTTATTGATCATAGCACTTACCGATGAGAAGAGTTGAGCAGTTGGGCGATATCTGATGTCCTTATTGATCATTACACTTACCAATTAGAAGGGTTGAGCAGTTGGGTGATATCTTATGTCCTTATCACTAGTTTTTTAGTGATGGCACATCATTACTATATCGGAAAGTAAAATTAAAGAATTTCGATATTTGTAATATTTTTGTTTTATTTACAGATTTTTAAATACAGAATGATAATGAGCACTGTTGTCTTTTAAATAATGACTGTTTAGTTTGATTTTCAGACACACTACCGATGAATACTGACGACCACTGTCGTATTTCATATTTTAAAGGTTACTGTCATTTGCCAACCCTTTATCAGTGAAAGCATTTTTTTATTTCGCATTGTATGATTTTCCTACCCTTTATAAGTCTAACAAAATCAAACGTTAGACTTTATCTCCCAACGGATAGAATGGAAAATAATTGATTAATTCAATATTTATTTTATTTATTTGCAGACCCGTTATCTGTGAATGCGCCTCAGACACAGTATCAACAGAATGTGGGTAACTTAGTTGTAATGAACTGTATAATAACTGGAACAGCCACTTCTATCACGTGGTACTTTAACAACCAAGTCATTAATATTGATTCTTCTTCGAAATATTCCAACGGCAATACCATCAACCCATCATTGACTATATCAAATGTGGCGTTGTCTGATGCGGGATTATATATCTGTCAGGCAACCAATGGATTAACCACAGTCAACTCCTTAACGATCACATTAACAGTTCTAGGTAATTCTTAATATTTATTGCAACAAATTTATTGATATCTTTCAGTTATAAATTTTTAGATATTGTTTCAATACTTTTTTATAAGACGATTAATCGTGTTTATACTTGTTTAGTACGATGGCAATTATTTCATGCAAATGCAGGACGAAAATTATTTACCCTGAATCCGTTGAAGTGGATTGTTTTAAGTTAAGTCTAGTAAGATATGATTTATTTATTTAATTAAAAATTAGTGAGCAACTGGAATTCAGAAGCTGCAAGTATTGTTAGATTCATACTTTCTTTCTTCAAAATTTTGTTACAATTTGAGTGTGCTTGGTATCAATCGGAAAACATACATATAACTTGTAAAGCTGCACTAAAAGAAGTATTGCAATAAGATATTGGCCAACGATCGAATGTCTACTTCTATAGTTGTTTACTGAATATTTGTTTCAAATGCATATTAAAATAAAAAAAAAACATAGCTCATGAAAAGACTACAAATATATATTTTCCTTTTGATTGTACACGTTGGATAGAATATATCAGTTTTGAGCTAGGATTAATATAGAATTTGACGATTGCAGATATACCAAGTGTTAATATACAACAATCGTTATATAATGTCAACTATGGTGGTTCTGTTATGCTAGTTTGTTCAGTCACAGCAAATCCAGTTCATACAACTGTTTACTGGCGAAAAATAAAGAATGGCGTAACCACAGATATAAATGTAGCTAACAGTAACAATAAGTACAGTGGTTCCACAGTCAATAACCCGTCTCTACAGATAAATAACGCTGATCTTAACGATGAGGCAAATTATGCTTGCTTTGCTTCCAATAGTGTTGGTACCGGACAAAGTTCACAAACGTTTCTAGATGTCATCGGAGGTAAATTACATAATTATGCATAAATGAAATAGTATGTGTTTTTGTGGACAGATGGATCATTGTCGCGGTTTAAAAAAAATTGCAACTAAGTTAGAATTCTAACATACAACCCCAGATGTGCAATTACCCATTATACTCGTATCTTTTCAAACCAATTGGAGTATCTTATTATGTTCGACAAATACTTAAATATTTGATCTTATTCATTGTCTTCACACCACAGTCATAGGTTTAGGGAGAAGTTATCGTTCCTGCACATGATAACATCTGTCACATTATCCATGTAAAAGAAATAGAAATATGATTGCTTGTGGTTGTTTTCTGTTATTAAAAAAACGTTTTTTGATTAATACATTACGTCCTGTCTTAGTATTTTATAGCTTACTTTGTGGTTTATTTTGATTGTAGTTTTCACATTGGCAATCATTCTGCGTCACGTTTCATTTATACCAATTATTATTGTAAATCTGTGTAAATGTTAAAGGTTAAACGAAAATTTTAAAGAATTATGTTGACGGTAATACCTATTTTAACTCATTTACAAGGAAATGGATTCATAATGGGAATTTAGATTAAAAAAAAAGAGAGATACCGACTGTAATAGATAATTTTCGGGTGCATGCAAAGTGTCAAATATATACGTATATATCTCATCGTGTTCGACATATGTAAATAAAAATGAAAGTGATATATTTTTTTTCAGGCTTACTAACTGTAACCATTCCACAATCATCCTACATCGTTTTGATTGGTCAACAGGTAACCGTGTCTTGTACTGTTACTGGATCTCCTACTCAGACTAACGTGTTCTGGAGAAAAGTGGTCAATGGTGTTCAAACTAACGTAGATTTAAATGGTAACAGTAGATTTACTGGAGGAACCACCTCAAGTCCATCGTTGACAATATCCAACACTCAGAGATCAGATGAGGGAATATACGTGTGCTATGCTACAAACATTGTTGGTACATCAAACAGTCAGAATACGTTCCTGGACGTTACTGGAGGTATGTAGATTTTAACGTGATGAACACAAAGTAAGATGTGTTATGATTCCCGATGAGATAACTATCTAAAAGAGTTCACCTGGACCCAGTTGTTCAACTCTCGATTAAATTTTAACCAAGGGTTAAAAATCATAACCCTTGGTTATTTTCTGTTGTTTATCCTGTGGTTAAATTAAACCCTCTGTTAAATCCTTGGTTAAAGTATATATATTTAACCCACCTTTAGGGGTTGGGTTAAATATTTAACCAAGGGTTGACATTTTCAAAACAACTTTTTTTCAATATTCTAAATTATTATGTAAGAAAAACGAGAGAATTTCGGGGAGAAAGTAATCTCAACAACTTAATAGACTCTTTCCTATTACCAGTATATACATTCTTTTTGTAACTTTTTTCAGTTTAATCAGTTTATCTTTAACTTCTTTGGGATTTCAGGATTGAATTTTATTTGAGGATTATGTCTATTGTTCAGAATGTATCAAGTGGATAAAATGTTCTATCCGCTGGATAAGTTTAGCCAATACTTTAAGGCTGGTTAAGTTTTTGTCATTGGTTAAACACGGCATTGAGATTGATTTACAATGGGTTTTTTTTTAAATTCATATTTTCAAGTTTCAGATAACTTCATTGTTTATAATCCACCTAAATATATTTCATAAATGGTATTTTTAACACCATGACAATTTGATATCGGTGTAAATTTCACCCCCTCCCCCACCCCCTTGAAAAAATCTTCACTTTACTTCCGAATCGTATATCGGACACAATAAACACTCACTTGTGCCAAGTTGTGGTGTTTTATTTTGGTAAACATGAAGTCAACAACTCATAATACATATAATGATATACATGTCAATTTATAAATCCGTGTCATCTTTATTGACATTGAAGCAGTGTCCGGCTTCCACGGGCACGGACGCTGTTCTTTAATTTGCACATTGAAATTAAGAAAACGATACTTTATAAACATATATAGTGGTAGTGGTTCATAACAATTGCACGCATTTAATATACAGGTACAAGTTATATCTAGAGTTGTACATATTCGTATTATTATGAATCCATAGTTTCAATGTAATTACACGTTGCCATGCGTTCTATCAGGTTCGCGTTAATGTGAGGTATACAAAAGTCTTCAACTATGTACCCAGAACCTGTTTTGATCTAAGGTAAAGATTTAAAACAAATATATAAATCTAATTTCTAAAAAAACTATGATATATCACTTTGTCATTGTTGCTTTTGATTATACTTATAACACTTATTTTTCAATTTAGTACGTATTTTGATACCAAATATGTAGATAGTAGTAGCAGCTCTAATTAATATTAATTCTCTATTGCTTTTGTATATTTCCCCTATTAAAACAGATTTACTGACACCTTTTTTATTAAAACTTATTGCTATAATTGACTTTTACTTGCATAAAAGGGAGCCAATGATTATTTCCCATAATATACGAGTATAAGTGAATATGAAAAATAAGATGAGGTACACAACTCTCCACACGAGACCAAACCACACATAAATTAACAGATTTATGTCACCATACGTTCTTCAAGGATGAGCAAAGTCCATACCAAATAGTCAGCTATAAAAGGGCCCAAAATATCAAATGTAAAATAAGAAAACTAACGGCGTTGTTGACGCCTACGCCCGAAACAGCATACCTATGTCTCACTTTTTGACTCTACCAAGGCGAGACAATAAAAAAATCATGCATCATTGATTCCTGTTGAATACACATGTAATTGCAGTATTTCATGCATATTCAGGACAAAAACAAAATATGCCAAGTCTTCAAGAATTATAAGCACAAAATAAAAACTGGCTCTTTTGAAAGAGGCTGTGTTGAATAAGGCAGGAATCTTGCCTTGCAACAGGCTCACGATCATTCAGACCACAAGGAGACATTTCAATGATTCTTTAAAGTGCAGATATAGTGACATTCGTCTGCATGAGGCATTTATTTGCAGACCCGTTATCTGTGAATGCGCCTCAGACACAGTATCAACAGAATGTGGGTAACTTAGTTGTAATGAACTGTGTAATAACTGGAACAGCCACTTCTATCACGTGGTACTTTAACAACCAAGTCATTAATATTGATTCTTCTTCGAAATATTCCAACGGCAATACCATCAACCCATCATTGACTATATCAAACGTGGCGTTGTCTGATGCGGGATTATATATCTGTCAGGCAACTAATGGATTAACCACAGTCAACTCCCTAACGATCACATTAACAGTTCTAGGTAATTCTTAATATTTATTGCAACAAATTTATTGATATCTTTCAGTTATAAATTTTTAGATATTGTTTCAATACTTTTTTATAAGACGATTAATCGTGTTTATACTTGTTTAGTACGATGGCAATTATTTCATGCAAATGCAGGACTAAAATTATTTACCCTGAATCCGTTGAAGCGGATTGTTTTAAGTTAAGTCTAGTAAGATATGATTTATTTATTTAATTAAAAATTAGTGAGCAACTGGAATTCAGAAGCTGAAAAAGTACTGTTAGATTCATACTTTCTTTCTTCAAAATTTTGTTACAATTTGTGTGTGCTTGGTATCAATCGGAAAACATACATATAACTTGTAAAGCTGCACTAAAAGAAGTATTGCAATAAGATATTGGCCAACGATCGAATGTCTACTTCTATAGTTGTTTACTGAATATTAGTTTCAAATGCATATTAAAATAAAAAAAAAACCTAGCTCATGAAAAGACTACAAATATATATTTTCCTTTTGATTGTACACGTTGGATAGAATATATCAGTTTTGAGCTAGGATTACATAAATATAATTTAATTTTGGATGTAACACGTCTTCTGATTGGCTGCATTATTTTGTTATGAGCCCATAGACATAATTTAGTCATTAGACCGTGACGTCATCAACGTTTTTTCATGGTTTTCTACGGTTTAAAAATGGAATTTAGAATTAAATTATAAGAAATTACTGTAATATTTTTTCTGTCTATTCGAAATAACATGAAAAATGTGGTGCACACTGTTAAATAACCCGCTACGCGCGTTATTCAGTGTGCACCAAATTTTTAATGTTATTTCTTCATAGACAGAAAAAATATTACAGTCATTCCTTAAATAGATTTTGACAATTGCAGATATACCAAGTGTTAATATACAACAATCGTTATATAATGTCAACTATGGTAGTTCTGTTATGCTGGTTTGTTCAGTCACAGCAAATCCAGTTCATACAACTGTTTACTGGCGAAAAATAAAGAATGGCGTAACCACAGATATAAATGTAGTTAACAGTAACAACAAGTACAGTGGTTCCACAGTCAATAACCCGTCTCTACAGATAAATAACGCTGATCTTAACGATGAGGCAAATTATGCTTGCTTTGCTTCCAATAGTGTTGGTACCGGACAAAGTTCACAAACGTTTCTAGATGTCATCGGAGGTAAATGACATAATTATGCATTTATGAAATAGTATATCTCTTTGTGGACAGCTGGATCATTGTCGCGGTTTTAAAAAATTGCAACTAAGTTAGAATTCTAACATACAACCCCAGATGTGCAAATTACCCATAATACTCGTATCTTTAGTATCTTATTATGTTCGACAAATACTTGTGAATATTTGATCTTATTCCGTGTTTTCACACCACAGTCATAGGTTTAGGGAGAAGTTATCTTCCTGCACATGATAACATCTGTCACATTATCCATGTAAAAGAAATAGAAATATGATTGCTTGTGATTGTTTTCTGTTATTAAAATAACTTTTTTTGATTAATACATTACGTCCTGTCTTAGTCTTTTATAACTTACTTTATGGTTTATTTTTATTGTAGTTTTCACATTGGCAATCATTCTGCGTCACGTTTAATTTATACCAATTGTTATTTTAAATCTGTGTAAATGTTAAAGGTTAAACGAAAATTTTTTTAAAGATTTATTTTGACGGTAATACCCATTTTAACTCATTAACAAGGAAATGGATTCATACTGGGAATTTAGATAAAAAAAAAGAGAGATACCGACTGTAATACATAATTTTCGGGTGCATGCAAAGTCTCAAATATATACGTATATATATATATCTCATCGTGTTCGACATATGTAAATAAAAATGAAAGTGATATATTGTTTTCAGGCATACTAACTGTAACCATTCCACAATCATCCTACAGCGTTTTGATTGGTCAACAGGTAACCGTATCTTGTACTGTTACCGGACCTCCTACTCAGACTAACGTGTTCTGGAGAAAAGTGGTCAATGGTGTTCAAACTAACGTAGATATAAATGGTAACAGTAGATTTACTGGAGGAACCACCTCAAGTCCATCGTTGACAATATCCAACACTCAGAGATCAGATGAGGGAATATACGTTTGCTATGCTACAAACATTGTTGGTACATCAAACAGTCAGAATACGTTCCTAGACGTTACTGGAGGTATGTAGATTTTAACGTGATGAACACAAAGTAAGATGTGTTATGATTCCCGACGAGATAACTATCTAAAAGAGTTCACCTGAGTGGAAATCAGCAATTAATCAAAACCCTTTAGTCTTAACATTGGAAATACCTATTCGTATAGGTGACCATAAAAAGCCCCATCATGAAAAATGTCCATCAATTCAACCGAGACGGCGTATTGTATAAAAAAAACCAAACGAGAGCAAATTAACTAGGGACAGGTAATAGCTGTAGTTTATTTTCCGCTTTTTATTTTAATTTTACTTCGATATTTTTATCAATGATATTTAAAACTCTAGATATTTTATATTGATTTTGTAGCTACAATCTACAGGCAGTTTAACCTTTTATTGTTATATAAGAACAAAACTACGGCAGATGATTTTGTTTTGAAAAAAGTAATTTTAGATTTATCAACATTATTATCTAAAATCCTTATTCTTTGTAAGGTGTCACCGCCATGACAATTAGAGGGAGTTTTTCAAACTGAAGTTAAAAACTCAATAAAATGAGGATGAACACTTACCGCAAATAACTAATGATATAACTAGTGTGATCCTCGAAGTGAACGACCAGAGTATCAATTTTAGAACCTATTCCAAATCTAAGAAGTATTGCGTCAACCAATATGTACCTACACAATGTATATACAATGTCTTTTAGTAAATAATGGAATAACCAGTATGTTGCCACCATTCAATTGAGAAAGTCATTAGGGAAGTAAGGTAGTGAGGCAAACATATGTGGTCGAATATTTGATGTTAGTACTGTACTGAACTTCTTTTATCGATTTGAACTGTTGTCACACACTGGTGACATTGCCCATGATTGTTTTCTTTACGTTGCAATTGATTGAACAGATTGCATTGCGATGTTTTAATTTTAATTGTTGCGAAGACACATATAAACATTTTCTTTTGTAGGGGTCCCAATAGTACAAATTAGCTTTCTTAGCTACAAAGTAAATTTTGGTAGTTCGATAACTCTTGGATGTTCAGTCGTTTCAAACCCTGCCCACCTACAAGTTTACTGGAGGAAGACTTTAGGTGGAACAACATCAAATATCGACGTCACCAATAGTGGTGGGAAATATTCTGGTTCCACGCTTTTCATTTCATCTCTAACTATCAACAATGCTGCATTAAGTGATGAAGCAAACTACACGTGTTATGCTACAAACATTGTAGGAACTGGACAGAGTGCAACTACCTCATTAGATGTTGTCGGTGGTAAGTATTACATATTGCTCTTTTGTCTAATCCGCCTTCAACACGAATAAATAAAGGTCACAGTGGTATACCACTATTCGAAATTCATACATCGATTGAGAAAAAAAAATAAAATGAAGGAAACACATCAAATATAAGAAAAGAACTACGACACAACAGAAACAAAACATTAAAATAAAATACACACATAAACAAACTATTTATAACAATGGCAATTTTCCTCACTTGGTACAGGACATTTTAACAAAAAATGGTGGTTTGAACCTGGGGTTTGTGGCATGCAAAACCTCCCGCTTTTATGACAATGTTAAATATAACATTAAAATGACAACATTACATGACAGGACTCCAAAATTAAAACATGGGAGAACATATAAGACAGAGAAATACACTAATAATAGCAAACAAAAGGAACCAGTATAAAATTTTAAACGCCAGACATGCGTTTCGTCCATACAAAACTAACCAATGACGCTCAGATGAAAAAAGTTCGAAAGCCAAAACAAGAGCACTGAGGACCAAACGTTCCAAAAAGTTGTGACCAATACAAACGAGTTGGAGAAAGAACTTATCAAAACCATCAATAAATATCTAACACCCGAAGACATCATTCTCATAGAATTGGTGAACCACGCACCCACGCACAAGGGAAGGCAATGAAAACGGCTGAGTTAACAACATGTTTCAGCCTCCTAGACAAATAATTGTCTAGATGACTATATAAAAATATACATGATAAAACCGAAGTGGTGACTAATTACTACAGAATAAAAATGGATACATGACATAAAACAACCTAAACAAGAACATACAGTACACAGCCGAGTTAGCAGAAGCCATCAACACACAAAGTGACGTCACATCAGAATTTCTAAAAAGCTTTCCCAAAATTAAGATAGAATTAGGATAGAATTCAAGATTAGATTTGTAAGGCTGATATAACATTTATTAGTATCAATGAAAATTATAATCCTATAATGTGACTAAGTGGCTGTTTCGTATAATACTTTAACAAAAGTGTTAAATTTAACTGTCTGTTATAGATTCAAGGTTTGCTGTATTGGCCTCGAGACCCGTAGGACGGAGAGTCTATACAACTGACCGAGAATCTATACTAGTGCCAATTCAGAAACAACTAGTTCATAACCCTTTTATTAAATGATTATCAGAAAATAAAAAAAAAAAACGGAAGTGAACGTCCCGTATTAGATATCGGGTTTTTCCCCCACTTTTTTCTGTATTGGCCCTTTTTTTCCATTTCAAAACTTTAAGACGTTTCAAAACATTGCACGTCATTGAACCATTTCAGTAATTTAGCATGACTTAATGATACTCGTACCCGATATATGTGCATTGCATTGTCAAAATTAGCCCATATGTATGCAGCGGAAGTATTTTACTTTCAAATAAATAACTAAAAGTTTACATTTTAACAATTTTATAAAACTGCTATATGTTGGGGCCAAAAAGGGTTCTTACTGGACCTTCTTCTTTGTATTTGTTTGACTTTATAACATATTTGATAAGATTTGTAAGACTTAAACATGTGTTACTATGTTTTGACAATTAGAGTTTATGAGTACATGTACACATACAATAACTATGTTGCATTTTGCAACTATTCAAATGCCTGGTATTTCTTAATTATAAGAAATTTGATGGAAAAGGTATAATATGCAGATTTCACTACACAAAGGCAGTCATGCACACACTCATTTATAAATATATGGAACTTCTACATATCAGTCAATGATATTTATTGCGAGGACACTGCATCGTTACGAGTATTAATATCAGTACATATTAAATAACTTTTTAAAAATACCTACAATACAAGTGCAGTAAAAAAGACCATTATTGAAAAATGAAAACATTAAATTTAAGTTGATATTGATATTTCGAAAAACAGATGTTTTTATCAACATGATTATATTGATGTAGAATGAATCAAATCAATCTATTCTGATATCAATCTCCAAAACCCCAAAATACTTGTTTTTAAATTAAGAAAATTTAAAAATTACATTATTTAACTTTTTACAAAAGAGACTGCATATAAATGCTTGTAAACAGGATAGTAATGTTTGATATGAACTGGTAAAATTTCTAAAATTTCACAGGTACTATATGTTATGCTTTAACAAGAGTGACTTCGTAGAAATACATTCCCAATAAACAGGAATGACCTATTTGAACTGATGTTATTTATAAATTTGACGACGTTTGAGAAATTAGAATAGATGCTGCGTATTTATACATCCGAAATATATAGCACTGATAGACATGTACTGATACAATTTTTAAAGTTCAAGTTTTGATGATGCGTAATTAAACGTGCGATTCAAACTGGTATAATTCTAGATCTTCAGTAAGAAATTACCACAGAAACGATCGGTGTAGCATTAAAACACAAAGAAAAGCATTGCACGATCTAAACTACACATTTTCATTGGTGATAATGTTTTTAATTTTCTTATCCAAAATCTTTCCCGAGTGATGATGTCCCCCCAAGCCCATTCAGTGTTATGGTCTGTGTTGTTTATAATTAGTCGATTATGTTCTGCCTCAGTGCGGCCAGTGGAACTCAAATACTATTGACTGCAGTTCAGTCAAACTTAGATTTAACCTCAAACTAATTGCAACATAAAATGTTTTAGTTCAAATCTATAGCATTAAGCCCTTAATATATAGGTCTTAAAGGCTTTTGCGGTGCATCGAGAGTTCCTGACTTCCCTTCATGCTTCAATACCAACTTCTTCATAGGGCATGTTAGAATAGCGATAGGTAAATGCCAAGCGAAAAAAGGGTTTCGTCAGGTGGGATAGGGTTCAAGGA
The DNA here is from genome assembly GCF_965363235.1 of Mytilus galloprovincialis. Lineage (NCBI taxonomy): Eukaryota > Metazoa > Mollusca > Bivalvia > Mytilida > Mytilidae > Mytilus > Mytilus galloprovincialis. The sequence continues at coordinate 129,598,183 of NC_134838.1, read as the reverse complement.
TTCAGTTTCATGAAGATAGGGTGTGATATATTGCTTGTTTGATGATTTGTATTCTTAAAGTAATTGTAATTAAAAGTCAATAAATTCTGATATTTTTTTCTATTTGTAATATTCCAACTTTATGCATCATATATCATGTAGTGTGTTAAAACGGTAGATAAAAATTGACAAGAATCGGAAACACCTGTCCACCTTAAGCTATAACGTTGTCTAGTCTAATTGGTTGAGTAATCTTGCGTGCCGGACTAAGTGCAAGTTGATTCGGTGCAACGATATCTCAATAGCATGATTTCGAACATCGTACAGGGAAAAACAAAAATAAGTTTCTCCAAATTAATGTTTGCTACCGCAAATATACAGATCTAACATTGTTTGGCTGTTTTTTAGATAATTTATATATATGTGTCTGTAGATTTTAGCGAAAATATTATTTTTATCGTATTGTTTTTTTAATCAGATTTTTGTTCTCTTTCTTCATCGGGTTTTTTCTTGTTTTGTATCAAGATTTTGTATTTTATTTTTAGAGTTTTGGCTTGTTTTGCAATATTAGAGCCTAGATTGGTATTTTTCATATTTTGTTTTAATATGTTTTTTCGTATTGACCTTTTTGTTTTATTGTAGACAAGTTTGTTGTATTTTTTTATTTCAGTATTTCATCTTTGTTTTACCTACCATGCTGAATGTACAGCGCCTGATAGTTTATTTCTTTTTCATATATGGCGCTTTGTTAAAGTTCATTATTATTATTAGGTCTTTCCACTTTTCACGGAAAGACCTTTTGTTTTTCTTCTGATTATTTTTTTTTCTTCTGCCGTCTGAGATGCTTTTTTGTCTTACAACATATCGAATGGATTTTTTGGCCAATGATGTTGTACAGTAATGGGGGTTTCAAAACTCACCCTGTGTGACCAAACACTTATTCTTATAGGAGTTATCTCCCCACGTCCCCTTTTTCTTGTTATCGCTATATTTCTAAAACCGTAAAAGATTTTAGCAAACTGTTTTCACCAAATTGTTCGTCTACTCTTGAGAATGATTTGGTTTATTTGATTTCAGTGATCGGAAGACATCTTATGGGAGTTATTTCCCTTTGAAAATTTAAGATAGGCGATTTGTTGGATCAATTCATATGTTATAAGTCGTAGAGGCCTACAGTCTTTTGATATGAAGTCCTTGGTCCATTTGAAGGAAATTGAGGTCAAGGTCAAAGGTCAAGGTCATGTTATAAATTTTTGATTTTGCTTGTTATCGTTATTCAAAAGAAACTGTTACAGTAAATGATATGATTTGTTTGCCAAATTGCTGTTTACAAAAAGGCGCAACTTCAATCTATTCAGTCGAAGTGTTTTGGTTAACCCTTATAGGAGTTTTCTCCCCTTATGTATTTGAAATCAGTATTTCTCCACAACCATACAAATGATTGACCTGGGGTCTTTTGATTTGAGATCACTGACCTATGACCTTGAAATTGAGGTCAAGGTTAAAGGTCAATTTTACATTCTAGATTTTTTTTACCTTTGCTAAAAATTATTTCAAGTCTTCTGAATATACCTATTTTAGTCTTATTTTTTATATCAATTTGAAGAACCAAATAACATCAACAAGGAGTGACATTTTCTAACATCGTTTTTAACCGGATTTTTGTGACAAAAATGTCGGTTATTGATTTGGGGATGTACGGCGGGCGGCCGGGCGGCCGGGCGGTCGGGCGGTCGGGCGGTCGGGCGGGCGGGCGGGCGGGCGGCAATCAAATGTTGTCCGTGCATTAACTCATGAACCGTTCAACCAAAGCTTTTAAAATTTTAATATGTTATTACTGACAACTATACAAAGGTCAAGTTCAATAATGGCGATTTTGACTTTTACCGTTCAGGAGTTATGGTTCTTGAAAGGCGGCAATCAAATGTTGTCCGTGCATTAACTCATGAACCGTTCAACCAAAGCTTTTAAAATTTTAATATGTTATTACTGACAACTATATGGAGGTCAAGTTAAATAATGGCGATTTTGACTTTTACCGTTCAGGAGTTATGGTTCTTGAAAGATTGAAAAATGGAGTTTTCAGTCGTGTCCGTGCATTTACTCGTGAACTGTTCTACCAAAGTTTCCCAAATTTTAATATGTTGTTACTGATGACAGAATGGAGGTCAAGTTCAATAATGACGATTTTGACTTTTACCGTTCAGGAGTTATGGTTCTTGAAAGATTGAAAAATGGAGTTTCCAGTCGTGTCCGTGCATTTATGCATGAACTGTTCTACCAAAGCTTCCAAAATTTTAATATGCTGTTACTGATGACAAAATGGAGGTCAAGTACAATAATGACGATTTTGACTTTTACCGTTCAGGAGTTATGGTTCTTGAAAGATTGAAAAATGGTGTTTCCCGTCGTGTCCGTGCATTTTCTCATGAACCATTCAACCAAAGCTTTTGAAATTTTAATATGTTGTTACTGATGACAAAATAGAGGTCAAGTTCCATAATGACGATTTTGACTTTTACTGTTCAGGAGTTATGGTTCTTGAAAGATTGTAAAATGGCGTTTGTTGCATTTACTCATGAACCATTCAATCTAAGCTTTTCAAATATTATTATTTCAAAATGTTGATACTGATGACAAAATGGAGGTCAAATTTGATATTGATGATTTTCACTTTCACCATTCATCAGTAATGGTTCTTGTGATATTGCCAGGACACAAATAAATGTAAATAAATCCGGTTTGCTGTCGTTGTGACAGCCTCTTGTCTAAATTTCATTCTTATTATCGAGGTGGAAAGACCTTCAATTGTTCTCTGAAGAATTGGTTTATAATATTGTTCTTACATCTCTTCTGAAAAAAAATCCACATGTTTGTTATCAGTAAAACTCTGAAACTACAAGTCCAATCGACCCCAAACTTTGCAGTCAGCAGGGCATACATGTACTAAAGGTTCATAAAACAACGTGGTGTCGATATCTCTCAAGACTTTTCCTAGAGAAAAAAAATTGCAATGCCGTAAAAATTGCTTGCTAGGTCCATAAATCTCAGTGAAATGCTACAATAAAATGTCCGCTCCTAGATTGAAATACTTATCGGTGTTACAAACTGGTGCTGAAAAATGTACATTATCAGAAAATAATCCTTAAATGTGTTTTAAAGTTACACCGAATCAATTAAATCCAAAACATGCACTGCTGGTGAACTGTGATCAAAATGTCAATTTCCTACAATGACAAAAGAAATTACATTGTGTACATTCCGTCTCTGTACATGTTGTCTGTTCAACGTCCCGACCTAAAGAGAAATAAAAGTTTCCGTTATTATAAACCCAAGTCACGTGGTGTCTCCTCAATCTGGCGCGCGCGCTGGACCTAAAATAAAATAAAAACTTTCCAAACTAAACATGAAACTTCCCCGGAATAATATAGACCCCTTACAGAAACAAACAAACAAACAAACACACAAACACACACACACACACACACACACACACACACACACACACACACACACACACACACACACACACACACACACACACACACAATCATGTTTGAAAGGGGGAAAGACCGTTTACAATTGCTTTTTAAAAGCAATTGATTTATATTTATTATTATTATTATTATTATTATTATTATCTCACCGTTTTGAACGCACGCCAATGAAAATGATATTTTTTTTTAGACTTACTCACTGTTTCCGTTCCACAGTCATCCTACAGTGTTTTGATTGGTCAACAAGTAACCATACTTTGCATTGTTACTGGAACTCCTACTCAGACTAACGTGTTCTGGAGAAAAGTGATCAATGGTGTTCAAACTAGCGTAGATATAAATGGTAACAACAGATATTCTGGAGGTACCACATCAAGTCCATCATTGACCATAACCAACACTCAGAGATCGGATGAGGGAATATACTTGTGTTATGCTACAAACATTGTTGGTACATCAAACGGTCAAAATACTTTCTTAGACGTTACGGGGGGTAAGTACAACCGAGTTGAACATGTTTTTGATAGTCAACTGAAGTTTGATATTTGTTAACTGGTTTATCAACCATTCATTTCTACAGAAATTTATTTCCAGAATCCTTTGAAACACAATATGATGGAATATGAAAAGGCTTGCATGTTATTATAAAATTTATATTTCTGGTTACTTTTGAGAATCCCAACTGGGTAGGGCTTTTCACATTTTACCCCTACCATAAAAATGTATGGTTATTACATACTTTGCCCTTGTATAGAAATTTCTCACATTTCACAAAAGCTTTACCAAAACAAGTACTTAATCCGCACCTTAAACAAAAACTAAGCTTTTCGTGGTTTGGTCTGCTCCTTTTTTACTTTAGGCATATATGAAACTCTTAAATTTAGGACAATCAACATAAAAGCAAACGTCAGTAAAGCAGTGGAGTCATATCTGCGTGTGCAGACAAAATCTAGATACAAATTCATAGGTCTAATGTGTTCAAATGCAACCAAGTCGTTGTTTTCCTGTTCCTTTCCAATTTATGCTTTTTTTTCTAAAGAATATCGGTTTTTTTTATCAGAAAAAAAATATCTATATGACACTGGATTTTGTGCACTAAACTTATAAACGAGGTGTTTTTGTGATATCGAACATAAAAGTAGTCACTAGACTATTGCAATCAACCTTCAATACAGTAAAATATAGTTTTCCTATTGTTAAAAACGGAAGAGTTCCTTCACAAATATTTCTAAAGTTTCTATTTCACATAGCTTCTCTCAAACTGCATGTCTTTTGATGTTGAAAGCATGAAACATAAAATTGAGGATGGAAATGGGGAATGTGCCAAAGAGACAAAAACCCGACCATAGAGCAGACAACAGCAGAAGGTCACCAACAGGTCTTCAATGCAACGAGAAATTCTCGCACCCGAAGGCGTCCTTCAGCTGGTCCCTAAACAAATATATACTGGTTCAGGGATAATGAACCCCATACTAAACTCCAAATTGTACACAAGAAATTAAAGTTAAAATAATACAAGACTAATAAAGGCCAGAGGCTCCTGACTTGGGACAGGCGCAAACATGCGGCGGGGTTAAACATGTTTGTGAGATCTCAACCCTCCCCCTATAACTCTAGCCAATGCAGAAAAGTAAACGCATAACAATACGCACATTAAAATTCAATTCAAGAGAAGTCCGAGTCTAATGTCAGAAGATGTAACCAAAGAAAATATACAAAATGACAATAATACATAAATAACATCAGACTACTAGCAGTTAACTGACATGCCAGCTCCATCAAACAAAAGTTTGCATCTGCCCGTCACAGTTTTCAGGGATGGGATATTATTCGCGTCAATAAATTTCCAAGTTTTGTTAACTTCATTGAAAATCTCCCGGCAATTTGTTTTCTTTTAAATTCAACTACAACTAAAAATGTGCTCACTCATTTATATAACAAATCATATATAGGCATGCATTATTTGTCAATATAGTCAATGCTGTTTGTGAATGGAATGCTTTCATGCGTAAATGGCATGCTGTGAATTATCTTAAAAATCAACATAAGTATGTTAAAGTACACCTGATTATTTACTTCCTTCCAACCTTTGATGAAACGTGTACTATTCACTTCTTACTTCTGCAGCTCAGAAGCCTTACCGTATTCTCTACTTCATGTAAAGCTAAAATGCTTTAATTTGTAAAATGACGGGCTGAAAAAGCCTACAACATCAACCTATGTATGTTAGAGTAGATCAAATTATTAACTTCTTCCCGACCTTTGCCGGAATGTGTAGTTTTCACTTCTTACTTCTGCCGCTTAGACGCCTTACCTCCTTTTCCAATATAGCTGCAATGTTTCAATTTGTAAATGACGTGCGATACGATGCATAGAAAATTAACCCTACAATGTGAGAGTAGATATGATTATTTACTTCCTACAAGACCAAGCCTGGAACCGGTACTGCTACTTTTCATTTCAGCGGTAACACTGCCGAACACTGCATACTTTAACTATAGTTTATAAAATTCAGCTGTCTTTTAGAGAAGTTATATCTTTTCTTTGGCATCAAACAAGAATATCAGATTATTATCACAAATCACGGAGCATTTTTATGCGTAAATAAATTTTCATCTACCCATCTCTACAGTATTATTACAGAATGCTAATCTATTTTAAGAATAATACAATATATTTTATGTTTGTTAATATCAAATATGAAAAGAGAGCAATACCGGATGCATCCTCAGTCAAACGAAGGTAAATAATGCGATATATACTTACATAAATTGTCTAGGCACATTGTAGATATTTTCACGCTTGTTCTTTTCTTTATCACAACAAATCTGCTGAACAAGGTTATAATAAAGAGTTGACACTACACTATATTACTTGCCAATGATGCATTAGAAGTAGGTATTGCATTGAGTAATTGACTTGTATCGTATGTCCTCATGTTTTGTTGGTCACCGACTTATACATTCAAATACTTCATTTAGAAACAGTTTAGAAACAAACAACTTTCCGTTTTTTTTCATGAGAAGGTTGTTTTCTAAATATTACAAAATTTTATTTCTGGATAACTTATTTTCTATATGATACGTGCAGTACAAATATGGGATTAAACAATTGCAGATATACCAACTGTTACAATACAACAGCAGAACTACAACGTCAACTTTGGTAATTCTACTGTTCTGGTTTGTTCCGTCATAGCTAATCCAACTCATACAACCGTTTACTGGCGAAAGATAAAGAATGGCGTTACCACAGATATAAATGTAGCTAACAGTAACAACAAGTATAGTGGTTCCACAGTCAATAACCCGTCTCTACAAATAAATAACGTTGATCTTAATGACGACGGACATTATGTTTGCTTTGCTTCCAATAGTATTGGTACCGGACAGAGTACGTCAGCTTTCCTCGATGTCTTTGGAGGTAAATTACCAATGCATTCATGAAATAGTACATATGTCTTTGTGTTTTAGACCATTTTCAAAAATAAATCATATATTAATTTGGAAATCAATGTACAGTATGAAGATTTTCATTTACCGACAATATTCATACATTTTTAAAATAAGTTTGGTAGTGTATATGTATAAACGGCAAATAATAGAAGAATATAATTGTTTTTACATTTTGAACCACTAGTAACTTTAATTTATATTTTTTTATTTGTCAGATATTCCCGTGGTTACTATACATTCCAACGTTTATTCGGTATTGCTACGCAGTTCAGTCACAATACAATGTACAGTTTCCTCTAACCCATCCCATACCTCTGTCACGTGGCAAAGAACCGTTAACGGTGTACTCACTACAATAACAGTTGATGGATCCAGGATGATTGGTAGCACTGTCGAAACACCATCTCTTACTATCAGTAATGCTGTAGCTGGTGATGAAGGAAATTATATCTGTACTGCAACAAATGTTGTTGGAACCGGAAGCAGTCAACAGACATTACTAGTTGTCACAGGGAGTAAGGACTTATGTGTGTTTTGTTGTGTTGTGTATGCGTTTTTGTATGTATTTGTCATCAATGCAAATATCTGTTCTTGTTTAATCATCTTATATCATTTGTAGTTTTGTTTAATCAGAGAAGATTATTCGAAACTCAATATATTTCTTTTTCAGACATTCCTACAGTTACTGTTGGTCAGAATCAGTACTCTGGTACCTTCGGTCAAACTCTATCAATTGTATGTACAGTACAAGCTAATCCAATAGAAACAAGTGTTTACTGGAGAAAACTGGTAAACGGGCAAATGACAAATATAGATATGAACAATGTGCGGTATACAGGTTCGACTGTAGGTTCACCATCACTAACCATCACTGCCTTGGAGTTGTCTGATGAAGGATACTATCAATGTTATGCTCAGAATAGTGTGGGCACTGGCAGCAGTCAACAGACATTTTTAGATGTGATTGGAAGTAAGTACACACAGTAAGATATTGTTGTGTCATGTTAACTATATATGTATTTCATTTAACACTATCAGTATTATGTAGAGATTCCTAATATGTGAGTGTTATTTCCTGGAGTTTAATTGTATAAGTTAATTCCTATGTATATCTGCTCGTTTTATTTTGAAACGGGTATTTTTATGCCTCAATTACAGCAAAAGTTATCTGAGTTACCATATGGCGTTTAACGAAAGCAAACTATACAATCGATAGTCCAAGCTTTTTAAAAACCTCTTCATTCCTATAAACAAAAAAAACACACACACTATTTGACAAGAGTTGAACGTCTTTGTGTTTACCTAAAAAATATGACAAGACTTACATTACTCTATACTGTGGATTCATTATTATTTGTTGGCTCCCATTTGAAGATCCTTTATCTAAATGAAAGTATACGGGTATATATGTGCATAAAGCTTTTCATATGAATAGTTATATCACTAAAACATAACACTTGAAATTTGGTATATAGTTTCATCGTGATATGCACATTATGAATGGTTAAACAATGTATAATGTATGTATATATATATATATATATATATATATATATATATATATATATATATATATATATATATATATATATACAACTCGTCTAAACATCAACCCAACAATGTTAGATCTGTAAATTTGCTTTCGCAAATTTTTTGTTCTTCCCTCGCCGGGATTCGAACCCATGCTACTGTGATATCGTGACACCAAATCGCCTGCACTGCAGCCGTCCCGCTAGACCACACGACCACCTGGTATATATATGCATCTGAGACAGAATAAAATAAAACACTAGAATACATTTAGATGAATGCATACGGTCACTAACTCGAATCATGTTAAGAAAAAAATATGAACTAATATATCAGGGATACTTAGTGCAATGCTGTACACTAAGTAAATTGTTAACAGCAATAAAGTGCAATAAATAAAGGCAACAGTAGTATACCGCTGTTCAAAACTCATAAATCTATGGACAAAAAACAAATTCGGAGTAACAAACTAAAACTGAGGGAAACGCATTAAATATTAGAGGAGAACAACGACACAACATTAAAATGTAACACACACAGCAACGGACTAAGTATTAGACAACATCCGATGAGAATAACCAATATAAAATCAAACCAAATACATGAATTTGGGATAGAAAAGTACCGTGAAACGTCTTATAGTAATGTGAATTCACACTTAAAAATAGGAGAAAACAAGCGACACAACGGAAACACAACGTAAAAATGTTACACACACAGAAACGAGCTATGATATAACAATGGCCATTTTCCTGACTTGGTACAGGACATTTTTAAAGAAACAAATGTTGGGTTGAACCTAGTTTTGTGGCATGCCAAACCTCGCACTTTGATGGCACCGTTAAATATAACATTAAAATGACAACATAATAATACAGGACTACAATACAAATAAATAGCAGAATGTATTAGGCATAGACACACATGAATAATAGATAACAAAAGGCATCAGGTTTAAAATTCATTACGTCAAAAACGCGCCTCGTCCAAACAAGACTTACCAGTGACGCCCAGATTATAAAAAAAATGAAATAAAAGTAGCTTAAACATATATAAAAAATATATTAAAAAACCCGGAGGAATTAATAAGGCAGGCCAATGGGTGAGATGACAAGGAGCACTTCGTTTATCAGCGATCCTACTTTTCAAAGAAAATATATATATTCAATTTGAAATTATGTTATATTCTCATCAGATATACCTGTTGTTACAACGCCTACAACATCTTATACAATAACTATTGGTGATTCTGTTACGTTAACATGTAACGTGACAGCTAACCCACAACACAGCAGCGTATACTGGCAGTACATATCTAGTGGTTCATCTACAAGTGTGAACATTGGTGGAAGGTTTAGCGGATCATCCATCAGCTCCCCATCCCTGACAATATCAAATGCACAGTTATCAGATCAGGGCACTTATGTTTGCTATGCTACAAACAGCGTTGGAACAGGACAGAGTACTCAAGTTGTAATGGTTGTTACTGGCAGTATGTATAATATTATTCAACATTATCGTTTTTTAATTGCTTACGTCCATAAAAAATGAGTGACATTCACGCCTAAAAATAGTTCGAATGCATCTTTCTAGAAACGTTTTATTTTCTCTCTATATAATGAAAAGGACTTAATGTGTAGTATATAGTAATGCCCGCGTCACACTGTCCCGATTTTTATATACGATGGACACCCGAATGCGAAAATTGTAAGTTCGTACGAAGTTGGTCCCGATCTCGTTAAAATACCAAAAAGTGACCGAAGCAAGTACGATGAATAACGAGGTCTATACGATGGTGCCGAAATTATATACGATAGCAAAAGATGGACATACGAAGGTTAACCGCAGACGGGTATTTAAGCTTCATATCTCAGCCGAAGCCTACACGATGGATCACGAAGGCTACACGATGGATTACGAAGGCTACACGATGGATTACGATGATGGCGCGATGGCCATACGATGTCTAAAAGATACGAACAGAATTTCGACAACATATCGTTTCTGTACAAGTCTGCCATGCAAGGCGGGAAATCGATCTTTTTGTCTAATTCTTAAAAAACTTAGTTTATTATCCCCTCGCCTACTACATGTAAGTTGCGTGTAGATAAAATTGTTATGGACACTCTAACCAAAATGCTCAAAACTTGGTATGGTGTTACTCGTTAAGAATATCTTAAGCATTATTGACTTTAAAGTTCAAAGGTCAAGGTCACAGTGGCAGTTGTAATACAAGGCAATATCACCCTTGTGGACACTCTAAAACCAATATGCTTCAAAAGATTTTAACCACATTTGGTATATTGTTCCTCCTTGTAATAATCTGACATTTTTTACGTTCAAGGCCAAAGGTCAAGGTCATGCAGATGGACTTGTTTTTTCTCCTTGAAATAGCATAATACACAGGAAATTGGTTGCTCATTTTTTTACCTGCTGGTTCTAAAGACAATATTAAAGGTATTTCCAGTTACTGAATGTTTTGGTTGATTTCTAAAAAAATAGTTTATGTATCAAATATGCCGCGATATTCAATTTACCATTTGCTGCATGTGTCATGTACAAATAAAGTGTCCATATTTGTCCCCATTATGTTACATATGAGGGGATGCCACGCTCGGCATTGCCTTGTTTGAACTGTAAAATGTGTGCACTAGTCTGAATAATCACCCATAATTATGCCCATGTTTACTGATCTATCTTAAAGGTAAGGTAATGGGTTCGTTGATCCCTTTTATTCAAAAAGAGCTCTTTCCAGGAGAATATCATAATAATATAGACAAAAGGAAGGATGTGGGGAAAGCAACAAGTAAACATTCGTGTGACAACAACTCAGACGATACATGAAAAATCAGAATAATGAAAAAAAAGTTGGTTTCCCTATATACGTGTACCTGCAGTGTTGGTGTACGAGGCGCGTTTATGATTTTCATTATGTTAATTGATATGAAAAATTGACAAATAATAATATTTTACTTGTAAAAGTAAATCCTGAGCCTGTAATAGCTGCTCTTTTTGTTCCATTTGAATTAATAGAAACAATGCTGTCGCCTTTCTTGTTCTCATAGATTCATATGATATGAGCTCCATGTTTTGTGAACGTCTTTCTTAACTGTCGTATTAGACTGACCAGTTCATATCAGTTCATATCGCGCATGGCACTTTAAATGTATCTTAGCGCGAATATTCACTTACATTTAGCTGGATTTATTGCCGTCGTAGTTCCATCTTGTCGTCTTCGTACTTTTATTCGATGGCAACACGACGGGATTACGAGGTCTTCACGAAGTCGTGTTGCCATCGTAAGACCTTCGGGTATCTTCGTGATTCATTCGTGTAGACATCGTAATGTCAAAACTGCCCGATGGAAACGATGGAAACACGAATGCAATACGATGTGCAAAGATGCATTCCCGGTGACATTACGATGGTGAGGATGGTGATACGAACTCAATACGAACCCTCAACATCGGACGCACCTTCGGGGATTTTTTAACATGTTAAAAAATTTAGAACCCTTCCCGAAGTTGTCCCCGAAGGCTAGAAAAAGTGGCCGATTGTTCTACGATGGTTAAAGATGGCACTACGAATAGCCCGATCTGGATACGATCAGTCCCGATTTTGAAAATTTCCATTATCGTGTTGCCATCGGCGTAAAAATCGGGACAGTGTGACGCGGGCATAACGATTTTTTAAGCGTTAAAAGTTCAAGAGGATCTAATAGACAACAATGTTAGAAAATAATCAAAGTGCGATTTTCATCATTTGAATTATTAACGATAAAGCACAATTTGAAAATCATCGTACGAATTTTGTAGTTTGATAGAGCTTTTATTTGACGACATCTACAGCTTTACGACAGACTATTTCAAGTGGTGCTGCGGACTGAAATTGAATAATTAAAAGTGTTTGATATAATTTATAACAGAGAATGACTGAATTAAAAAAAATAGATCTTATAACTTCTTAAGAATTATCCGAATATGGTTAATGTTACTTGACGAGTATACAGTTTCACAGTATTCCTGTAATCCCTATTTCACAAAAATTAATTATTTTATTATGCGTTATGCATCATATAGAAATAAACAAAATGAAGAAAGATAGATATCTAAAATTGCATTTGCCTCAATATCTTCTACAATGTAGCTTGCATTGTCCTGTAATATATACAAAGAAAAAGTAAAATATCAATATTGGTTATTTCAGATGTTCCTAATGTAAGCTTCACTCAGACATCTTTTACTGGTAACTATGGAGATACAATTACGCTTGGTTGTACTGTTTCTGCTAATCCCGGTGTTACCTCGGTTTATTGGCAGAAAGTTTCAGGAAGTATAACTTCCACTGTAGACATGTCAAACTCCAGATATACTGGATCATCTGTCAGTACACCATCCCTAACCATAACTAACCTCAACAGTAACGATGATGGGAATTATATATGTCTAGCAGCTAATTCTATAGGAACTGGTCAGAGTATACAAGGACCTTTAACGGTTATTGGAAGTGAGTATATATTCAAATAAAAAGTCATCAATTCAGTTCTTGTATTTCAATATGAGCCTTAGAAACTCCAGAGAACGTTACAAAAGTCAAAATAACTTAGATGTTGGCAAGCAAATATGAAACTATACATCCCTCAATGATGGAAAACACCCATAACACTCATATATAAAGGACCTATTCGTGACAAAATATGAAATAGTGTTAAAATAGAGAAACGGGACGAAAGATACAAGAGGGACAGTCAAACTCATTAATTGAAATTAAACTCCTTCCTTGAGCGTCTGGCGCAAATGCAAAATTTCAAATCTGGTATTTATGATGAGTTTATTTGTATTTTGTATTCATGTGATTTTGTTTTATATTTTTTAAATTAATGTTTATTCAGACGTCCCTGTAGTTACACTACGGCAATCAACATATTCAACAAACATTGGAAATACAATTACACTAGCTTGTGTAGTATCTGCAAACCCAGCACACACTGCTGTTTACTGGACACGGCAGAACAACAATGGTAACACAGACACTCTGAACCCTGCTTCTTCCACAAAGTATTCCGGATCAACTATACAGTCACCGTCATTGACTATCAACAACGTAGACACGTCTGATGAAGGCAATTATATATGTCATGCAACTAATGCTGTTGGCATAGGTCAAAGTTCACAGACATTCTTAGATGTTACCGGAAGTAAGTATACATAGGTGTAGGTTGGTCCTCTCCGTAAAACATTCGGTATGCCTTCGGAATATAAAAAATATTGTCAAAAGTTCAATAACGGTCGGGATACAGACTTACACAGGTGTTGGTGTGGCAAAAACATAGACTTATATCAAAGAAGTAAAGCCCAAGTCCATTGTTAAATGAGCAATATGACTTCACACATATAGCATTTGAATGACTTAATCTCTTCTGAATATTTCCATTTTTCTAGACCATAGTTAATAAAACTATGTCGACGCAAAATTAAGGCAATTTTCATGTTCTGGTTCAATCATACCACGTCTATCAGAAGCTTTTCAGTTAGTTCGACAGAGATATGTACAACGTATGACAAGTAGTATGCATGTTAGTAGTATTAGATATAGTAGGGCAACTACATCAAAATAAGCAAATATTGTAGAAACTGTTTAAAATGTGTAAACTCTATGTGTGTTTGTTTTAGATGCACCTACATCCATTGCCATTATTCCCAGTCCAATAACTGTAAATGAAGGCCAGACTGTAACAGCTATATGTACGGCTCAAGGCAGTCCAACGATAACATATACCTGGTTTAAGGACAATACCAATTCACAGTTGTCCACAGGTTCTATTCTTCAGATCACATCCTCGACAAGGACAGATGCTGGAACGTACCTATGTAGGGCTTCCAACGCCTATGGCAATGCTGACGCAGCGGTAACTTTAGATGTTCAGTGTAAGTATCGTCTCATTCGTTTGTTTACTTATCGAAAACAAATATCTAAACAACTGTCATTTTGGTACTTGAACAATTATGTTGTTGATACGAGTATATAATATTAGTAAGTGCTGGTTTGTTAAAATATATTTTCTCTTTGTTAAATGGCATTGTAAACGATTAAACGTTAATCCATTTACGTTTATCCTAATATTAGTTGAATAAGAAAGGTGACAGATACCAGAGGGACAGTCAAATTCAAAAACACTTTGAAATAACTGGCTTATCATTTAAGTTGCTGTAGAGAAATTTATCAAAATTTCAAAATATGGAAACAATATCATATACAAATCCCCGATTAGTCATGTTTTTATTTGATATGCCATGCGGCCGTTTTCTTCATCAAAGAAACTTTAAATTCATCAAAATCAAGACAAAATTAGAATCAAATATTAAGTTAATGAGCACCAAATCAAAAACAAATCTATCTATGTTGTCAAATACGGCTAACGATAAGGAATGAACAAGATAATTCAACATCTAATTAACAGTTACTTCAACGACAATTGAAAAATCTTTCATATTATGTTATAAGCCTGATATTATTTATGAAGTTTGAAGCCACTGCTGGTGGAATATGTTTTCAGGTAGGTATCACCAGTCCAGTAGTCAGCGATTTGCTATTGACATATAATAAAATGACACCAATTCTTACAGGATTTTAACAAGATTCTTTTTATAACTGAATTATTAAACATATTTATCCTCACAACAACCATAGTTGTACTATTTCTCGAATAAACGAAACTAGCCTAGGATTTTTGTCCCGGCTAATAAGGCTGCTAATTATATCATTATTGTTTTACGTCCATTTTTCATTGAGGTTCTGCAAAAGGGATTCACTAATTTAACAACTTCCATACTGTCTCCATTTTTCTGAAGATGACACAGTCAAGTAATAAACAAAAATGATGTACTTGCTTCGGAAGTTACATAAAACACTTGAAAATATACATTTATGCATTCTTTTAAACCATTGTTCCGTAACTAAAATTGCAATTTTAATTCCCGGTACAACACTTTGAAAAATAGTGAAATAGTAACTTTTGGAGTTGCAAAAATTCGATGGAAGTAATTAATAAATTGCAGTCTTATATTGATTTTTTGAATTTGTTCAAAGTTTTGATTGTCTATCATATGTAATACCATTGTGTCTCATTATCTCATTACAAAATACAAAATAACACACGCACCCATATATATCTTTTGCACGAAGCTTAATACTACAATTTATGACATTTCATTTTCTATTGTAAACATCCATTTTTAATGGTGAAGTTCCTTTGTCGCCATTTTTAACTGTTAATATATCTCAACTAGTTTGATTCTCGTTTGAGTATATATGTAACAATGTTTTTTTTATGATTTTTGAAATCAATTTTATCATTGGCACAAGGACATCGTCATTTTTTGCTGCTTGACTACTACAGTACGATACACATTTTTGTTACACACTGCTTAAAACTGGAGGGGTCTTTACTCTCTTGTTTTTTTCCTCTGTTAGAATGATACCTTCATGTCTGAAATTGTATAATTTATCCTACGAATACATCATTGTATTCCTATGATCGTTTTATTTTAAAGTATTCAAGTGTCACGGCAAAATTTAGAAAAGGGAGTAACCTAAACGCAAAATTTGTAATTTTAGGATTGTCTGTAATAAAGCATTTTTGAAGTTTATACACAGTAAAACATAATCGTTTGTATTATCTAAAAAGCCATCAATAGGTGTTACAAGTCGTCCATTCAAATATAGTCTTTGCACATAAGTTACGACATGGCCTGTTATTATATAAACTGAATTCACGGGAAACGGTCTGATACATAATATCTTTGTTTTCCTGATTTTCTTCTCCATTGAACTTGTAACCTCAGGCTAAAATCTGGTAGAACAACAATTAAAACAAAATATATTTGGAGAACATTATGTATTATTAGATATAAGAATATTTGGTATGAGCGACAATGAGACAACCCTCCATCCAAGTCACAATTTGTAAAAGAAAAACTATTATAGGTTAAAGTAATTAGGGCTTCAACACGGAGCCTTGGCTCATACTAAACAGCAAGCTATGAAGGCACCCAACAAAATGCAAACTAGTAAATAAGGTTGTTTGTTTTCTTGTTTGAATTGTTTTAAATTGTCATAAAAGGGCCTTTTATAGCTGACTATACGGTATGGGCTTTGTTCATTGTTGAAGGCCGTACGGTGACCTATAGTTGTTAATTCTGTGTCATTGTGGTCTCTAGTGGACAGTTGTCTCATTGGCAATCATATCACATCTTTTTTTTTAAGAGTAAAGGTATATTTATTTAATTTAGAAATTTGTCCAAAATAACAACAACTTAACTTATTGAAAGTTTATTGATTTGTTCGCATATGTGTTATATGTATTTACAACACATCCGTCTCAAGGATTTGAAGGACAAGCTGTTAATATGTACGTTTGTGTCCCCAGATGTACCAGATGTTACTACCACACAATCGTCTCACGCATTTCAAGAACAGACTGTTACGATACGGTGTTCCTACATTTTTAATATGTACTTTTGTCTCCACAGATGAGCCAGATGTAACTACCAGACAGCCGGTTCAAATAGTTGAAGAACAGACTGTTACAAAAATGTTTGCACCTGTCCTAAGTCAGGAATCTGATGTACAGTAGTTGTCGTTTGTTTATGTAATATATACGTGTTTCTCGTTTCTCGTTTTGTTTATATAGATTAGACCGTTGGTTTTCCCGTTTGAATGGTTTTACACTAGTAATTTTTGGGCCCTTTATAGCTTGTTGTTCGGTGTGAGCCAAGGCTCCGTGTTGAAGGCCGTACTTTAACCTATAATGGTTTACTTTTTAAATTGTTATTTGTATGGAGAGTTGTCTCATTGGCACTCACACCACATCTTCCTATATCTGTTACAATACAATGTTCCTACGTTTTTAAAATGTACATTTGCCTCTACAGATTTGCCAGATGTTACTACTACACAACCGTCTCAAGCATTTCAAGAACAGACTGTTACGATACGGTGTTCCTACGTTTTTAATATGTACGTTTGTCTCCACAGATGTGCCAGTTGTAACTATCACACAGCCGTCTCAAAGGATTGAAGGACAGGCTGTTACAATACAGTGTTCCTACGTTTCGAATCCTGCAGCTACTAATATTATATGGAGTAAAGAAAACCAAGGTATTACAGTTGATGGTGACAAATACGTCGGCGGCAGCTTGTCCAATCCTAGCCTTACAATTACTGATCTGGCTGCTTCTGACGAGGGTTCATACAGATGTTCAGTAGTGAACTCCGTGGGACAAGAATATTCATCATCCGTCACTCTTTCCGTTGATACACCAAGTAAGTCACATGTTGTTTGAATTAGGATAAAATATTACTAGATATTTTAAATTTGTATTAATATGTTTTAAATGTTCTTGGAATAGTCTTAAAAAGTATCGACATGATATTCAATTGTATTAAGTATTCTACCTTTTTTGGGGTACGTTCTCGACTGTCTGAATAGGGATTACATTGTCTCGTCACATTCCCGATATTCCAGTATGTAGGTTTGTCTCAACCCATCCTCAACAGACTTAGATGTGTCTACGTATGTCGAAACGTTCAAAAAGTTGCCCTCAACTTCTCACGATATAATTTTCAAATTTCTGTATCCTTGTATATCTTGTATATATTGTTAAGTTAGTATCAAGTTAATTAATACTTGTTTTGTATGTGTTTGTGTGTGTATGTCTGCTTTTAGTTTTGTTTATTTCTATGATATAAGTTTAACATACACTTTTACTCTTGTAGTTTCGGGACCTGCTGCATCATTGAGTGACTCGTCGACATTGTCTTTTGGAGAAATAGTCGCAATCGTCTTATCCATTCTTATTTTGCTACTGTTATTCATTATTGTATGCTGTTGTTGCAAAGGTTAAGTTTTGTATATGAACAATCACACTTGATTTAAATTAAAACCATACACCATAGAGCGTGCCTGGACGCAGCCATATATACGGAAGTATTTATTTCAGTCTGGACGAAGCATATACTTGTTATTGCTGCTCGTTTGAACTATGAACATGTAACCTAGAACATTGTAAATGAGGACTGATCGGTTTGATTAATTGCTATTTTTTTCTGCTACCTTGTCAAAAATGCAACTCTGCATTCGGAGTCGTACAGAAAAAATTAGATACATAAATAAATAGGATTGTATTTGTTATTACAAAACAATATCACTATAGACCATGTGAGTTAATGATCGGCCAGTTGATTAAAACACAAATCTAACAAATTCAGTATTCATAGATTTCCTTTTTTTTTTTATCTTTTATTTGTTTTTCAATAGTCAGGAGTTAACATACATGTACCCCTTCACTACCACCTGACAAGGGTATCAAGGGGTTACATATTATAGAAAAAAAATCAGTTAACAATTTTTATCATTGACAAATTGATTTTTACAATTATAATATTTAAGGTTACATATAAATTTTATTTGGTAATATTTTCTCGCTCTCTGACTTTCTCTCATACAATACAAATGCTCTTCACACATTTGTTATGCTACAATATGTATCTTGACTTACATTTTAAAAAAATATATTTTAAATCCAAAAACAAAATCCAAAAAAAAATTAAAAGCTCAAGGATAAATTTTTGCTCATAATATATATAAAAATAAAAATAAAATTTCTCATTTATATGTAACAATAATTAGTTAAATATTACATGTAAAGGAGACCAAAATTGTTCACACACTTGGACTCTGTTATTTTTCTCTGCATAGATTTCCTATATTGATAACTATATGGCGCCACTATTTAGAAATCTTTAAACTGCTATATGATTCTTTCACACAATATATGTTGTCATAGACATGTTAAATATTATGATGATGTCTACCTAAATGACACAACAACCCTACTTTAAACAGACACCAGATATCTATAAGTCAAAAAACGACAGCAGTAGACAATAATCTTATAAATACAAGATGTCGAAAACCTGTCAATTATCCCGAGTGTAGATTTTATTGACAATAACAGATAAGTTCTAATCATTATTTGCATTTATTTATTTGTAAATTTAGGTTACTGTGTTCCCTTATGTGGTGGAAAGAAAGTTAAAGTTACTCCACAAGAAGATCATAAGAGAAAGGAGAAACAAATGTACTACAAAGATCCATATGAATCGGTTTTCTATCTTCATAAATTAAAAATACCAAAATTTTACGAGATTCCGTAAGTTAAGTATTATTTTTATCAAAGAATGTAACACATATCAACATTTTCGTTTTTTTATTACTGTTTTTTAACAGCGAAACTGGGAATAGCAAAAAAACTGCAAAAGGAGCAGTAGTTCTCAGAAACGTTAGGACATCTTTCGGCTAGCAACTATGAAAACAAAAACATAGCGTATGATAGAGACTTGCTGATCACAAGGAAACTATAAAACCAAAAGTTCCAAATGGTGAAGTTGAAATCATCCCTTCGTTAATTTTTACGGACACCATCACGAGTTGGTTGACCGTTATGGAATTACCGTTTCACAGATGATATCGGATATGTTCCGTATGTCGTAACTACAATTTCCTTCCCTTTTAATGCGTCTTCTTTGTCTTTGGCATCAACAGTGAATAGGTTTGTGATTATGTTAGTTTATGAAGAACCACTAGCGTTAGCTATAGACGAATGATATTTGATATGCAATTGTATCAGCATACTCATTACCATTGTGAGTATTTGGCCTTGCCTCTCAGTAATGGTCTATTGACTTTGAAACATTTTCTTGGTTGATATGCATTAGTTTGTGATAAGTTTGTTTATGGGCAACAAATAGTGGTATATCAATTATGTTTGGTAAATAGTTGTTTTAAATTAAGGCAATAGTAGTATACCGGTGTTCAAATGTGATAATTTGATTGAGGAAAAACAAATCCGGGTTACAAAACAAAAAAGGGACTTACATTGGCACATATCACCTTGTGTTTTTTTACCCTGTCCGTCCCCTCAGTCACATTGTATTGAATTTAAATTTAAAACTTTTGTTTAGTTCACATGTTTCATTTTGTGATTATGTCAGTGTAATGGAAACAACTATTGCTAGGCCACTGATATTTGGTATGCAGTTTTATAAGTATGGTATATGATTTTGCACTGTATTTTCATGCATTGTCCATCGAATGAATATTTTGCATAACTTACATGCTTAAGTATTGTTATTTTAAATTAATCACTTGCATTTAACTAACAAAATAACAAAAAAGGACATATCTCAGTAATATTAAATTTATTAATTGTACTTTTCCGACGCGCTTTGCTTGATTTGCGCATCCTTTCTTTTCTGATATACAGTATCCATCTTACCTTTACTCGAGGTTGTTACTTGAACTCGAATCTAATATTTCAGATGAGCATAAAAGTCTCAGTAAAAGAGTTGATAAATGTCGGTTTTGTTATATTTCAGGAAAAAATCCGATGACTACGATATTACCAAGTACATTTTCCTTACGCCTGGAGATGATAAACAACTGTAAGTAGGATATTCCATTTCTTTCTTATGAATTTCAGTGTATTTTTACTTTCATTTGTTTATTTGTTGTTGTTTTGTTTGTATATGTATATCATAAAACTTATTTAACTTTCTATTATAAGACTTGTAGTATTATAGTACTCATTGTGTTGTTACAGTTTGACACTAGATCGTGCCAAAGACAACACGTCTGAATCAACTACTGGAACACGTCAACAATACTATCTGCACGATGTTGAGTATACAAATGATAAGGAATTAAAGCCAAAACGACAAAAGGACAGAGGAAGAAAACATTACGAACGTTTTCACGATGAAGAATTGCGTGATAACGAAATATTTGTAGGAGATAGGAGAGAAATTGTGAGAAGTTAGAGAGACCCAGGGACTCGAGATCCAGAGATTCAGTTTGTATTAAAGTCCTCAGTTGATACTGATTGCGAACAATGCAAAATACAAACAGAGACTAGTTGTAATATGTAATATGCCTTATCACCTTTATGCTGGACTTTGTGTCAATATTGAACTTTGGGAGGAGGAATACATTTCTTAAAACTGTAAGAGTCCATTACGGAAGCAGGTGTGAGTGGAAACAAGTGATGGTAGGAAAATGAGTGACTCATCCTTTGATTTTTTATGTATGCCCTCTGGTTAACTGTTGCTACTTCATAACCTTATCAACTCTAAAAAAAGGAAACTGTACTAGTTTAAATAACAGTGTTTTCGGGAGGGATGTACAAGTACGCAGGCAAATTTAATTATGTGACCTTTGTCAAAATTTATAATTATTATTTCAATCATTATCAATAAATATTCATTCAAATTTGAAACATAATACCAGCTTAGATCGGTCAGTGCTGTTTTTTGTAATGCATTTTCAAGCATTTATTATTATTAACATCATAATTATCGTCGGCTTTGAAATTTTAGAGCTGTACACGTTTATTTTCCATATTACTTTTCTATTTGTAGCATTTATTTGCAGTCTCTGTTTTGAAATCTATATAACCTACATCTTTTTTTTAAATGTGCATGCGTTCGGTTTTAATTGTGTTGTGTAAAGAGTAGAAAATCCAAACTTGACAACTTTCAAGATTTAAGCAGAATATGATCTATTTTACATCATTATCATACTGATAAAGGATTTAGGCTATCCGAAATATTTAAATATTGTACATGTTTTTTTTGTTATGTTTTTTTTTTGTGATGTTGTACCTTTTTTGACTTGTTATGTATTATATTTTTTAGTGTACTGTATCATAAATATATGACCCATCGCACGGTACGATTTATCACTGGCTATTATTTAGTCAATTTATATGTAGAGTCTAGGTGGTCGAGTGATCTTACACGTTGGGCACAGTGTAATGCGATTTGGTACCACAATATCTCAGTGGGATGAGTTCGAATCCTGGCCAGTGAAAAACAAAAACTTAACATTGTTTTGCTGTTTTATAGTTGAATTATATGTATATATAGTGTCTAGAATTATATGTATATATAGTGTCTAAGTTGTCAAGTAGTCTAGCGCGTGGGACATAGGGCAAGGCGATTTGGTGCCACGATATCTCTTACGATATCTGCATAGCGAACAAAGAAATTATGTCGTAAAAATTTAAGAGAAGTTATAGTATAAATAAAGGCAACAGTAGTATACCGATGTTCAAAACTCATAAATCGATAGAAAAAAAAACAAATCCGGGTCACAAACCAAACCCAAGGGAAGCGCATTAAGTACAAGAGGAGAATGACGACACAACCTTAAAATGTAACACGCACAGAATAAAAGCAAGTCCTACTGACACAGTTCTTTTGTTTGTTGTTAAAAAACAACCTAAAGAGTTTGGACATATATTCAGTTTCCAACTTTTTAAATGCTGATTTAATCAAGGGTGTGAATGTTCTTATTAACAATTAGGGCAAACTGGTATATAAGGTAAAAAATAAAAACTTTGATCAGAGTCTCGATGAAATTTATCATACTCTTCTAACTTATTTTTGACACTTCGAAAGTAATTTGCTCCCCAATTTTCAAAGGCCTGATTTGAACAATGTTTTACCAGGTTTTGTATTCTACCAAGTGTACTAGTAGGTAGAATATATAGTTTAGTAACGGAACAATAGCAATGAGACGATATAAATCTTTTCGGTAATGAGTTGTTTGCAGCTTCGAAAGCCAGTACATGCTTGTAAAAGGGTACATAAATGTTTATGTTTGTTACCGAAGAGATTCGAGAAACTGGGCTATTATGGTTGTTGTTAGGAGTAAAATGATCTTTGAAATGTTGCATACGCATATCAACTATGTTCATAGGCGAATTAAAAAAAAATAATGATTTCTTGTCAGCTTTTTCGCGTATTAATCATTTAGAGCAGACAGTAGGGAGTGAGTCGGGGATGATGTTATGACATTCCTTCCAATTAATAATTGACGGGGAACTGGGGGCATAAATGTAATCGGAATTACTGCAATTTTAATGAATGTCGGTATTGTCCCTGATACTAATATTTGTAGATTGTTATTATATATGTATTTCTTTGCCAATAAACACATTACAAACCAAAAATATTTGTAGACAGTTCGCTGTAATTAAACACATATTTCCGTGTATATTTGTTTGTAATTGTTACAAATAAGAGGGAGTTCAGTATTATCAAATTAGCCAGAAATTTGTTCTTTTAGATAATGATCATAACAAGAACGACAATATTTACAAAATCAAACCCTTTATTGAAATATTTATTTTAAAATCATGTTGTTTTATGTTCTTCAGTGCAATCAATTTTGGGAAACAGTTTAGAAGAACATTAAGCCATTAAAATTTGCACAATTTATACTTAGAACTGTATTATAGAATTGTGTTGCATTCCTCCAAAAGTTGATGTAATTCATTAACAGGCAAAGAACAGAGCTTGGTTAATTGATAATGCATACCTTTTTTTTTTAATAAAAATTAGGTCCGATATATTTGTATTCTTATGAAATTTTCTTTTATTGCGATTTATTCTACGTCCATGATCCGGGTTCTAACCAACTGTTTTAGAAACTATATCCAAAATGTTAACAGAATCTGTTCTAGATATATTACCAATTCCGATGATTTTGTCATTAAGACAGAGATGATAGACTGTTTTTAATTCTTTAATCCAAATTCATTCAATTATTTTTTTTTTTTGTACAAATTTTGAATGAAATTCCCCAGGCTGCTTATTAACTATTGCTCAAGGTAGGAGTGTTAAATATTCAAAAAAGGATGATTGTGCTTCTTGATTGATGATACTTTTGAATGTATGGGATCTTTTAGAACGACTAAGGTGTTCTTGTGTGCGTTTAGATAAATATCTCCAAGTTTCACCTACGTACTGAAAACCGCATCCCGGTTTTTTTCATGTGATGTGTAGATATATAAAATTGTAGGTTTTTCAAGTGATATCAGTTTCAAAATTTAAAGGAAAATGAGCGCCCTTGTTGTTGGTGGAAAGACGGGGACATGTAAGTCATGATATTGGCATGACACTTATTGATATATGGCTTACCACGATTTTTGTTATCAAAATTGTTAGCGATTGTATTATTTTTTAGATAATCGATTTTGAAGATTGAGACGTGAAGATATCCTTTGGACGAGTTTAGTATTTTAAGTAATTTTAAATTTGGAAGTTAATCTGTAAGTTATGATTTTTCTAAATAGCAGCCCAACAATGTCAGATCTGTCAATTTGCAGAAGCAAATATTTGTTCTTCCTTGACCTTGATTCGAAATCGTGCTACTGATATATTGTGGTGCCAAATCGCCTTGTACTATGCGCGGCGCGCTAGACCACTCGACCAACTAAGCTTGACAACAATAAAGCTTTCGGTGGCCGGGTATTAGCTTTCCTCGTCAGTTTTAGCTAGCTTCGTAACACAGTACACAACATGTAAGGCATGCAAAATGGAATACTAAAGATCGGCTGAATTATCGTAGAAAATCTTACAAATTAATGAAGGATGCATTCAAAGAAATCATTATATTATAAATATAAAAAAGAAGATGTAGTATGATTGCCAATCAGACACCTATCCACAAGAGACCAAAATGACACAGACATTAACAACTATAGGTCACCGTACGGCCTTGAAAAATGAACAAAGCCCATACCGCATAGTCAGCTATAAAAGGCCTCGAAATGAGAAACGAAAACTATTCAAACGGGAAAACTAACGGCCTAATTTATATCCAAAAAAAAAATGAACGAAAACCAAAAATGTAACAAAGGACAACCACTTATTTTCAGGCTCCTGACTTGGGACAGGCACATACATAAATAATGTGGGGGGTTAAACATGTTAGCAGAATCCCCCTAACCTGGGACAGTGGTATAACAGTACAACATACGAACGAACTCTACAATCAGTTGAAAAGGCCTAACACATCAGATGGACAAAAAAAAAACAAGTGTACATGGCCGGGTACTTGTACACCCAGGCAACAAAAAGACACTAGGAACAGGTCTGAGAGTACTCGAAGTTATATGACAGCTATGTCAAAGCCACGTACAACTAATAAAAAAATCATGCATCTAAGACTAAACTATTATAATTACGTCTGAAGCAGTGAAAACTCTACCATGGGTATATATGTATGATCTATCCATTATTCGCTCATTTCATCATGATAGTATTTCTCATATTGTTGTTTACTAGAGCTTTTGTTTTTGGTGTTTTATGAATACAATAATTAGT
The DNA here is from genome assembly GCF_965363235.1 of Mytilus galloprovincialis. Classification (NCBI taxonomy): domain Eukaryota; kingdom Metazoa; phylum Mollusca; class Bivalvia; order Mytilida; family Mytilidae; genus Mytilus; species Mytilus galloprovincialis. The sequence goes on along the minus strand of NC_134838.1, from coordinate 129,572,493 downwards.
TGGTTTGTTATCGTCCGCTCTATATCTTTGTTTCTAATGTTAATGTTGTGTTATTACTAAATTCAAAGACCATTGTTTACGCAAATGTTAATATTTATTCATATAAATATCTTTAATTAAAAAAAACATGTCTGTATCTTATTTATTGTATAAATAGAAATAGTATTCCTGAATTATTACTACGGGAGATTGAAGTGTCTGAAATTATATTTTGGGTACAGTATACAACATGTATGTGAGATATTGTCTACTTTTACGTTTTGAATTTTTGCAGTCTAGTTCAGTGCAGTCGTTTTCGCCACGAAAACGAAATCAGATTTGGGAAAAACAATAAAGAGGGAAACAATGGAACAACAGAAACACTGCACTACAACAAAAACAAACACCAAAATACATGAAAACGCACTGTCTGAGAACATGTCATTTTTCTGACTTACTACTGGAAATTGTAAGACAATTGGTAAGTTGCACCTGGTATATGACTAGCCAAACCTCCCGCTTAAATGGCAATGTTTGAAATACCTCTAAGTAGCAACATTACATACAGTGAAATAATATCGATTATCTTCTTTATACGAACTGTTGCTGGTAACATCATAAACTTGTTTGTTTCTTATAATATAATTATATAATTACTTAAATCATTTTATATGTCGATTTGTACGTTATCATTAGAACGGTGTAGTTAAATGTCAAACTGAGTGTACATACTCCTTGTCATTTACTCAACATACTCAAGTGTATATATATTTCCATTCCGAAAATACATTTCGAAGGTTTTTATTGTGTATTTACTTCCTCAGTTGCTGTCGGCGTTGGACTTTCTCTGTAATCTTAATTAACGACCATAGGACACTTAATTTGGTTTGATTGAAAGCGAGTCTTGCCATTGAAGATACACTTCTAAAAAGGAATTTGTAGATAGTTAGTTTATATAAATACATGCTGGTTTAAACATCGGCAATATGTAGTTATGTTTTTTCCAATGCGGATTTTAGTGTATATATTACTTAAGTTTGTAAACATTTTTTTTAACATTGAAACTACATGATTTACTAATTGCTTTCTCTATTTTCGTAAAAGTGAATACAAATCATAACATAGAAGCATAATCAAGTAGAAGAGGAGATTCTGGAGAAAAAATATACACTTTGAAATACAAGGACAATGATAGAACATGTGTTTGTTACTAAATCATTACAATGAATATGTAATCATGATTATCTTTTATCTATTATCTTCAGTTTATTTAAAAATCAAATAAGTGTGTTCAGTTTTTAACATTTTTACGAATGTTGTTGAAATTGAACACGTATTTAAAATTAAAAAAAAAGAATTCTCCGAAGAAAAAACTAGAGGCTCTAAAGAGCCTGTGTCGCTCACCTTGGTCTATGTGAATATTAAACAATGGACACAGATGGATTCATGACAAAATTGTGTTTTGGTGATGGTGATGTGTTTGTAGATCTTACTTTACTAAACATGCTTGCTGCTTACAATTATCTCTATCTTTAACAGTACTTTCTGTGGAAAATGTTATTGAAAATCTTCAAATTTTAAGAAAATTGTTAAAAATTGACTATGAAGGGCAATAACTCCTTAGGAGGTCAATTGACTATTTTGGTCATACTGACTTATTTTTAGTTCTTACTTTGCTGTACCTTATTGCTGTTTACAGTTTATCTCTATCTATAATAATATTCAAGATAATAACAAAAAAAACAGCAAAATTTCCTCAAAATTACCAATTCAGGGGCAGCAACCTTACAACCGATTATCCGATTCAACTGAAAATTCCAGGGCAGATAGATCGTGACCTGATCAACAATTTTACCTTCTGTCAGATTTGCTCTTAATGCTTTGGTTTTTGAGTTATAAGCTAAAAACTGCATTTTACCCCAGTGTTCTATTTTTAGCCGTGGCGGCCATCTTGGTTTGTTGGCCGAGTTACCGGACACATGTTTTTAACTAGATACCCCAATGATGATTATGGCTAAGTTTGGTTAAATTTGGCCCAGTAGTTTCAGAGAAGATTTTTCTAAATGATTATAAAGATTTACGAAAAATGTTTAAAAATTTACCATAAAGGGCAATAACTCCTACAGTGGTCAACTGACCATTTTGGTCATGTTAACTTATTTGTAGATCTTACTTTGCTGAACATTATTGCTGTTTACAGTTTATCTCTATCTATAATAATATTCAAAATAATAACCAAAAACAGCAAAATTTCCTTAAAATTACCATTTCAGGGGCAGCAACCCAACAACGGAATGTCCGATTCATCTGAAAATTTCAGGGCAGATAGATCTTGACCTGATGAACAATTTTACCCCCATGTCAGATTTGCTCTAAATGCTTTTGTTTTTGAGTTATAAGCCAAAAACTGCATTTTACCCCTATGTTCTTTTTTTAGCCATGGCGGCCATCTTGGTTGGTTGGGCGGGGTATCGGACACATTTTTTTAACTAGATACTCCAATGATGATTATGGCAAAGTTTGGTTAACTTTGGCCCAGTAGTTTCAGAGGAGAAGATTTTTCTAAAAGATTACTAAGATTTACGAAAAATGTTAAAAATTGACTATTAAGGGCAATAACTCCTAAAGTGGTCAACTGACCATTTTGGTCATGTTGACTTATTTGTAGATCTTACTTTGCTGAACATTATTGCTGTTTACAGTTTATCTCTTTCTATAATAATATACAAGATAATAACCAAAAATAGCAAAATTTCCTTAAAATTACCATTTCAGGGGCAGCAACCCAACAACGGAATATCCGATTCATCTGAAAATTTCAGGGCAGATAGATCTTGACCTGATGAACAATTTTATCCCGTCAGATTTGCTCTAAATGCTTTGGTTTTTGAGTTATAAGCCAAAAACTGAATTTTACCCCTATGTTCTATTTTTAGCCATGGCGGCCATCTTGGTTAGTTGGCCGGGTCACCGGACACATTTTTAAAACTAGATACCCCAATGATGATTGTGGCCAGGTTTGGTTAAATTTGGCCCAGTAGTTTCAGAGGAGAAGATTTTTGTAAAAGTTAACGCAGGACGACGACGGACGACGACGACGGACGACGGACGCCGGACGCCAAGTGATGAGAAAAGCTCACTTGGCCTTTCGGCTAGGTGAGCTAAAAAGTCGGTCACTGAAAATATGTTATGTCAGAAATATACAAGTATAAACGATAAATTGGAGTCACCGTTGACCATTAAGAATTAGACAACGGTGATACAGTTTTAAATTTTTGTTTGGTTTAAAGTTCTTTGTAAAATCAGAACATGTTGATTTTCCTGCGCTTGTATTTCCTATCATGATTTCCTTGATAGAGAGTTGCTGCTCACAAGCAAGCTATTAAAGCATGAGTTCCAAATGGTGAAGTTGCAAACATCCCTTCGTAAATTTTACGGACGCCATCACCAGTTGGATTACTATTATGGAATAACCGTTTCACAGATGATATCAGATATGTTTCTTACGTCGTAACTTCAATCCCCTTCCTTTTTCATGAATGTGACCTACCAAATCAGAATATTTACCGGATTTGTAATAACATGAGCAACACGATGGGTTCCACAAATGGAGCCGAATCTGCCTACCCTTCAGGAGCACCTGATATAACTCTTTATCTATCACTGTTGGATGTTGTTTCTTGTGTACTATTATTGTTTGTTTGTCTTTTTCTGTTTTAGCCATGCTGTAGTCAGTTTATTTTTTAACTATGATTTTGATTGTCCATCTGGTATCTTTAGCCCCTCTGTTGTAATATCTCCTCTAGAACTACAAATTAAAAAAAAAACAGACACGATTTCCTGTGCTTCATTTTTATACTTTTTCGTATTTGACATATCAGTACCAGAATCTATTACAAACGAACAATTCTACTGTTGCAATTATCACATTCCTCCACCTTAGTGTCAAAATACCAGCATCACCTACATATGAGATATATACATTAATCATGAGCTTGCAGCTGCTACTATATCCAAGTTTATAATATAAAATTTCACATCCAATTCATCAAAAAGCATATTACTTTGACTTATAAACATGTAAAGCAATTCGATCAAAAAAATCAATAATCGATAATACAAACACATCGATCATATAATTGATAAACAAGATTATGGGATCACGGTATATTAAGCCGTAGCATTGTTGTACATCTTATTTAATTTTATTATACTGACATAACAATGAGAAAAAGATACTTTTTTATATGAAACCTTGTTATTATAGATAATAACATTTACAGGGTACCTTGCCGTCAAATCTACAACACTAGGATAATTAGTAATAGCCTTAGTGCAATTTCAACTGTTTAAGTAAAAACCCACCTTTCACTTGTTCTCGTACTATAAACAATAAACAACACGTAAAACGTATTTTGTAAAACATATTCCGTACTCCATGTTCTTCCTACAACAAAATTATTTTAATTTACCTATGCTCATTATTTTCTTTAACGGCATTTCAACCCGCTGCATTTGTTTGCACCTGTCCTAGGTCACGAACCTAATGTTTAGGGGTTATCGTGTGTTCGTGTCGCTCATAAGTGTTTTTTTATATAGATCGTTGGTTTACCTATTTGAAGAACAATTTATTGTTAAACTAAACTATTTTTCTATATCACCCTACAAAAACAAAGGGATAATATAGATCAATCCTTCATGATGACTGAACTACGTTTAAAACACATTTTCCAATCCATAAAAAAGGCACCGAAATAATATGCAGAATCTATTAAGACTTCCTGATTTAAATATATTCATAAACAAATGAGCTAAAGGTTGATTAAAATACAAACTAGTGTTTGAAAAATGTGAATATTGCATCCAATTTGAAATTTGAATGTATTAAACTGGTATAAAGAGTTTATTGTTTAGATTGATGTGATGACATGGACACAGTAATGTTTTATTATGTATAAAATTAAATAATGTGACTTGTAGAAATATCCTGTTTGGCATGTTCAAATCATTATTGTAACAAACAAGGCGAAAGAGACTTGGCACATTCAAACTCGTAAGTTATCCAACAATTTTTTTTCTCTGAAAATACTGTTTTCATATTTTAAATTTAAAGAAACTTTCTAAAAAGGCAATAAAAAGATAGCTAAACTTGAAATAGATACTGCTATTATTATGCAATAATTATATTAAAAAAAATCATTTCATTGCAGAGATAGACAGTAGCGTATTAACATGTCAAAATTTTATTACGACTTTATTATAATCAAATCAACAATGGTTAACTAATTTTCAAGTCTACAAAATAATAAAAAAAAAAAGTTTAAAAAAAATCCATTAATCTCCTGTTAAGCATTCATCAACATCTCAATAGAAAATAAAACGAACAGAAATTTGCCCTTTTTGATATCCTCTTCAATAATGCATTAGGAAAGGGGACAATTTTATTACATAATCTTATTTCTGATCTTGACAATGTGAATAAAATGTCATTGCTTAACATATTTCTAAACAATATGATGTTTTCGAGTTAATGTATAAAAACTCATATGTATGTTATGTATGCATTCCAGCCTTGAAAAAAATAATTACCACAACACAAAGGTGAAATGTGCAGTTTTTTTTTTTTTTGATAAATGTTTTAATTTTTGTCAGATAGCACTCCCCTTCATATATAATCTTCATGATTATTCTAACCATCAATTTATAAAATAGTGTGTCATTATAAATGAGACACAATCAAACAACACATCGGGGCCAAACGAGCATAGAAATTGAGCATATAGGACCAGCGTAAAATGTATTTACTTCATATTTTATATAACAACCTATGTTCCAACAATTTGGAATTGTTAAAATTTTAAAGTGAATCGAAAGAATAAGAGAAAAAAATCAATACTTCAGCATCAAACATTCGTAAATATACAATCTGCAAATTCAATTTCAGCAAAGTAATGCTACGAAGATGAAAAGGACGACTATTAAATTTGGTTATCTTATTAATAAGAAAACTACTTTAGAATACATTCAAAACAATAGATATCAAAGGTATCAGGATTATAATTTAATAATCAGATATAAGAATACATATCGTCGATGGGCTTCTAAAATGTCGTATATGACTTTTTTGGCTAAAAATACTTTTTGACACCAATGGTCTGGGCGAGAGGAAATCTTTGGTATTACAAAATAGCATACAGTTAGACCAATCAAAATGTGTGAAATAAGACATATTACAAAATTGCCAATGTCAGTCGTTTGTAAAGTTTGCTTCCAAAATGTTGTATGAAAACTTGAAAGTCGTTGTAGAATGGCTTTGGGAAAAAAAATTGTACATTTCTTTATTTCTGTGAAAATAATTTAAGTTCTTGGATAATCCAGAAATGTCAATGTTTTTACTTCACTGTAATTTACAAAAATGTTCAAGTTCACATACGACATTTTGGAAGCATGCATTTTGCCAACATTTTCAAAGCCTGTTTGTGAGAATTATTTTTTCTTGAAAAATTTGTAATTTACAACATTTTAGAAGCCCAGCGACGATATATATTAACTCTGAACCAACTTCTTCGTCAGTTTGATATAAACAACGAGCCGTATCAGCATTTTTTTAAATAAACTTTATTGAAGATGATTATACATACTCGTTCATTCTTCTTCTGGAGTCTAAAACAATCAGCCATCAGGTGACCAATCTTCTTACAATAAGCACAAGTCAGTGACTTCTTCTCAAAAGTATCAAATTTTGGACTAGACATATTATAACTGGACTGACTCTTATTCTGTGGAACAGGCTTACTATCAGTATGCTCAGTGCTTTGATTTTTGTAATTTCCACTGGAAGTATTAACATTTTGACCCTTGAAACTTCTTTTATGTGAAAGGGTATAATTATCTGAAATTACAGCTGCATCATGTATTGTCCCAACAGTTTTGTCGTCTAAATGTGTTTTTAAGTCTAAATGAACACATTGTTTGAACTCTTCTAATAACATCAATTGTCTTAGGTTATCAAAATTGTTATCTGTTTTCTTTGAAGTAAGCCATTTATCAAATAGATCTTCTTTTTCTCGAGCAAATTCCAAATAGGTTTGTGAATCAAACTTTTTATAAGATCTAAATTTCTGTCTATATGCTTCTGGTACTAGCTCATAAGCTTTCAAAACTTCCTGTTTCACCGTGTCATAATCGGAACTTTTTTCTGATGGAAGTGCGGAGTATATTTCAGCGGCTTTACCCTCAAAAACACTTTGTAGCATTGTAGTCCAATATGGCTTTGGCCAATTCAAATTATGAGCAATTTTCTCAAACTGTGGAAAATATTTATCGACTGTTTTTTCACAAAATCTGGGAACCAAACGTATATTTTTTGCTGCATCAAAATATTCTGATTTCGACTGGACTTTAGTGTTGCTTTCTTCTTTGACCATTTCAATTTTCAGTTTTTCCATCTCTAGCCTTTCTCTCATTTCAAGTTCTTTTAATTTAAATTCATCTTCTTTTTCTTTTTTCTCTATTTCCAACCTTTCCTTCATTTCCAGTTCTGCTTGTTTAATTTAAATTCATGTTCTTTTAATTTGAGTTCATGTTCTAATTCAAGCTGTTTTAGTTTAAAGGCGTCAACGTTTTCAACCTTAAGATCAAGAGCCTCTTCACCTAAAATTTCTGATTCAACTAATTTGTCTATAACCAAATTTTTTATAACTTGTTTTCTCATAGATACTTTAAAAACTAATTTCAGTTGTTTAGCAAGCAACACTAATTCCTCTTTCTTTAAATTATCAAAACTCTCCAGGTCTGGCGTTTTCAAAAATTTACCAGCATCAAATGCCATTTTGTAGAATTTTGTTGGCTAGTTATAATACAAATACTAAACAAATTATGAATAAAATATTTTTAAGATCCCGGACGAGCCCCCAATTTCTGTTACGGCCAGAAATCGCCTTTAAATTGTAGCCAACAAAAGACACAAATCAATAGTAAAATTTAACAATATTTAATATACAAAAGTTTACAAAAGGTATTACACAAATATTACTGTTAACTTAACTGTCAAAATATGAGTCCAATCTGTTATCTTTATCTGTATCCGGAAATCTTTCGGAATCCAATTTGAATATTACGTTCACTACTAATGTCACAATCCAGTATGATATTGTTTGTAGAATAAAAGTGTCAATCCAAATGCTGTGAATACTAATGTCTATCAATGTCTATGTCCAAGTTTTTATTATGAGAGTTTAACTTTAGTGTCTGTATATATAGTGTTGTCATGGAAAATTCTAGAACACTCTATAATGGAACATTGTGGAAAATCCTGGAAAGTTACAACGGAAGTTTCTGGAATAACGTAGAAGTTTAAATTACGCATCTTTTATAAGGATCATTCTAGAAAGTTCCAATCATTCTGTGATTGTTCCAGTGATTCCTAAACTGGACAGTTATAAGATTATTTGGTAAACAACTATCAGGCCATACAACACAAATTAGGCCAACATAAATAAACATAATAATTACAATATCATAACACTACCATCATGAAATAAATATGTCTGATTTTCTCTTTCTTCTCCAAAACCAGCTTTTACATATATTATACTTTAAATTGAAAATAAAAAAAAACAAAAACAAAAACAAAAGTCTTAACAGGTCAATCTGGTATATCCTTCAAAACTACTGGAAATAAATAACCTGAAAGTGATATAATATGCACGTTGCATCATAAAATAGTTATCAAAGGTACATGGATTATAATTTAGTACGCCAGACGCGCGTTTCTTCTACAGAAGACTCATCAGTGACATTCATATCAAAATAGTTATAAAGCCAAACAAGTACAAAGTTGAAGAGCAGCGAGGATCCAAAATTTCAAACAATTGTGTCAAACACGGCTATGGTAGTCTATGCCTGGGATAAAAAAATCCTTAGTTTTCGAAAATTTCAAAGTTTTGTAAACAGGAAATTTATAAATATGACCACATTATTGATATTCATGTCAACACCGAAGTGTTGACTACTGGGCTGGTGATACCCTCGGGGACGAAACGTCCACTAGCAGTAGCATCGACTCAGTGGTGTAAATAGTTAGCAAAGGTACCAGGATTATAATTCAGTACGCTAGACGTCCGTTTTGTCTACATAAGACTCATCAGTGACGCTAATATCACAATATTTATAAAGCCAAACAAGTACAAATAAAACAACGCAAATGTCGACGGAAATGCGTACATGAAATCTATATATCCTTAGATATACAGACACTGTACACAAACTATTGTTATTGCATTGAAAACGACATTTTGAGAGTAAATTCAGTTTTTATTGTCCGGGCTTTTTCGAGAGCAGTCCGGGCTTTTTCGAGTGTGTCCTTTTTTATCGAGAGATTATACACATTTATTATAGCTAAAAATGTCATGTGTTTACGTTTAAGAACTATAAAATATAGGCTCAAATTAAGTACTTTCAACGCACATGGTGTATCAACACTTGCATTATATCATGAAACAAGTATCGTTCATTTGTATATATTCTTTTTCTCATATCTTATAAATTGCATGTACAGTATATATCCGTGATGTCTACAATCTAATGTGAGTGTTCCGGACCATATAAGTATTTGGACCTCATGGGATAACTATTACTGAACAGCAAAATGTCGACTTGCAAGATAACTTCCCAAAATGTCTTAATGAACTGTTAAACAAGAGTTCAACTGTTTTACTAACTGACAAAAGAATTCGATATGATAAAGAGTCTAATAATTGATACTAGAGACGGACAAAAAACAGAGACATCCAACTTAAGACAATTAATTGAAAGACAATGGGTTTCAACTTGTAACTTGTGCTGTTTTGGGTAGCCTTTGAACTATAAAATTCATTGTGCAATACAGTCAAAATGTGACATTGTCATGAAATTTTAAACACATAATTTGTACATGTATTCTTTCATCCTTAAGAGAAATGTCTTAATCTACACCTTAGCTTTCTATGGTATATGAGTTAACATACTGCAGAGATTTTATCAAATACAGAATGATCTAGTTGGTGTCATAACTATACAACACTTTCATTGCTGGCCGATTTGTAATAGTTTCAAATAATATATGCTGAATATAAAAAAAAGAAGATGTCGTATGATTGCCAATGAGACAACTCTCCACAAGAGACCTAAATGACACAGAAATTAACAACTATGAGTCACCGTGCGGCCTTCCATAATGAGCAAAGTCCATACCGCATAGTCAGCTAAAAAGGCCCCGAAATGACAATACAAACGAGAAAACTAACGGACTTATCTCTGTGCCAACAAATGAACGAATAACAAATATGTAACACACAAACAAACGACAACCACTGAATTACAGGCTCTGGACTTTAGACTGGCACATCTCGGTGAAACGGCCTTATTTAGCGTTATTTGTCGACTTGAAATGTTACTTTATTGTAAAATTTCAAACAAAGATTTCTTGTTTCTAATACATGACCAGTTTATTTTTAATCTCAGTTGCATTCCTTTATTATATTGAACGTTTTACTTATGTAAAAAAAAATAAAGTTACTGAAAAGATATATGTTACTTCAAGACTTGTTTTTAATAAAACTGCATTATATAACATGCACTTAAAATTTTTAAAATGATGTATTTTGATTTTGAACTTATTAAAAGGTGTGTTGCATTTATATTACAATCAATAGAGTTATTCATAGGAATTCATGTTACAACACTATTTATAATTATTATTGGAAACATGATACTCCCCTCACTACGTACGGAAGGAAACCAGTATTAGGTGTGTTGATAAAATTTGTATTGGGCTTACATTATTTATTGTGAACATTTTTTGTTCAATTTTCGACAAAAAAATGTAACAGAAACGTATGCATGGACATATATATCAGTTATATCGTCGTTGCTCATGACAGACTTTATCTTAAAATATTCAAATAAAATAAAAAAATGTTTAAAAAAAATTTGAAAGGATTCAAAATGTGTGTAATTCTGCGATTTTTCTTTATTGTTTCTAATCAGATATTTGTGAGGAATGATAAAATACTTTCAGCTTGTATTAAACACTATTTAAAACTCATCTAAATAAATTGAATTGATACAAATGAAGGATGACAATTGATTTATGTAGAGAAACATAAACTCTATACCGCGTAATTTTTTGATAAACACTTATATTATAGGATTAAACGACTTTTTAAATACCAGAAGTCTTCTCGACCAATCATATCAACCTATTCTCTAATCCTGTACACCAATCAATTTCCGCGAGCAATTAAATTTGCGACTTTCGCGAGAAGAGAAAAAAACGTCGCGAATATGTGTAACTTGGATCTTAGTTACCTTTTTTTTAACAACATCAAGTAAATAAGAAAATCGCAAAATTAAACAGACGCGAAATAAGGTATCCGCAAAAAAAGTTGATTTACAGTATGCAAATCACATAAGAATTATCAACCTTATTTGAAATAATTTAATAGAACAATGTGTTGAAAAATCCGGTTAATTGTATATTTCATCTAATAGACTTGTTTGAAAAAATAGAACGACATTATTGTTACCAAAATCTAGATAACCAAGATTACTGCGTTGCATATTTGGACAATTATTCTAATTGAACCCTTTCCTTTTTCTTCGACGATTCTACTTCCAATTTTTATTAAACAGTATGTATTGATTGAAATGTTAGTATTAGATACAGGATTTTCTTTAAGGTATTGCTTGATGATCTTTAATGTCTTTCATTATGTTTTGTACTTTTTTGTCAAAATCTTTTGACTTCAATATTCATCAAATGAACAACAATGACATATGACATCAGCAGTATATGCGACGAGAGAGCGAAATGATACCAAAGAGGGATATCTTAACTGGAAAAAATACTAACAATGCCATAGCAAAACATCAATAGACAACAAACGGGGGTGTTCTCATGTGCCTCAGAATATAAAGCAGATTTTGCTCACTTACTTACAAACGCAACGCGATTATAAGTATAATTCATAAGGGCACATTCAAGATCATTAGTGTAATGTTTTCTTTCATAACAGCAACCCTCTATCAATGAAATCATTATAGGGAATGCAAGATCTGGAATATTGTAGTAAATGGAATAGATAACTTGTGGTTTGAACCAGGTTTTGTACAATTTTATTGTATATGTGTCTAATAATTATAGATGACAATTTTCAGTGTCATCTAAAATACAAAATACTGCTAGAATAAAATTAAAGTTAAACTAAATGATGATAACACTGGTGTTGGCATCAACAGTTGTAACCATGTACTAAACTAACTACTAGTATTTCTGAATTTTATCATAAAAGTTTAAATCTGTTACTCAAATCAAGTCATTTTCTACCTATACAAATCTTCTTATACTACAAGCATTATACAGTTCTTTTGTTCACATCTTCATCATGTTCATTGAAAACTTTCACGTTTGTTAGTTTGATTATAAAATGGACACATTGCTTAAGGCAGAAAATATGAACAAAACATTAAACAACCTATAACAGTATATTTGCTTTATTTCTATTTCAAACAAAAATTTATTTGTGCCCAAAATTCTGTGTATTGTTCTACTTTGGAATTAGTGAAGTTTTGACCTTTTCGTGGTGTAAAAAGACATATTATGCACGGTTTGACATTTGACATTTTTGAGTATATCTCTTTAATCATTATTACTTTTTAGTACTTCATGTAATTTTTAATCTTCAGACTTTAATAGATAATATTATAAGGAACACGGCGCCGGTCACAATGTGGTCAGAAAAGTTTATACCACTACAGAATAACAAACAATATGATCTACGTATATTGATGCTTCTGTGGTTTACAACAATTTATGTGTGTCAATGTAAGTGTAATTCTAACATAAAATTTAAATATAAAAAAAGAAGATGTGGTATGATTGCCAATAAGACAACTCTCCACAAGAGACCACAATGACTGAAATTAACAACTACATGTCACCGTACGGCCTTAAACAATGAGCAAAGCCCATACCGCATAGTCAACTATAAAAAGCCCCTGAAATGACAATATAAAACAATTCAAACGAGAAAACTAACGGCCTTAATTGTTTTTACTGTGCGCCTCTCTTTGCTGACCTCTTCTTGTTTTCATATGAATCGGAGTTCCTTCAGACACTTGTCAAAAACAAGAAGATCAAAGAAGCCAGGTTATTTAATTTCACTTTCAGATATATTGATGATGTTCTTTCCATTAACAATCCTAACTTTTCTGATTGGGTTCCATTAATATATCCACCAGAACTAGAAATTAAAGAGACAACAGACACGGCTTCATCCGCCTCATTTTTAGACTTATACCTCGAATTTGACATACACAGTCATCTTAGTACCAGAATCTATGACAAACGAGACGATTTTGATTTTGAAATTATCAATTTCCCTCACCTTAGTAGCAACATACCAACTTCACCTGCATATGGAATATACATTTCCCAACTTATTCGGTATTCAAGAGCTTGCAGCTCCTACTCAGACTTTGTAAAACGTCACCAGTGTCTGAGCAGAAAGTTGATGAACCAGGGGTATGTCAAAGAACGTCTCGTCCTTTTTCTAAAAAAGTTCATCGGAAGGTACCCATAACTTGTTGATAAATATTCCGTATCAACTTCACAAATAATACACGATGGTCTTGAAGTATAGATTTTGCGTACTGACGTTGTTTATCATCTTAATTACGTGTTATATTATTCTTTTATTTGTCTTTATTAATATTACTTTTACTGTTGTCGGTTTTGTTTTTTTTTTTTTTTTTTTAGATATCCTTTTGACGTAACTCTGTGCTTATGTATCCCATCATACTTTGAAAAAAAAGACAAAATTATTTTATGATGTGACTCTGTACCTATGTATCTTGTCATACTTTGAATGACAAAATTATTTTATGATGTGACTCTGTACCTATGTATCTTGTCATACTTTGAATGACAAAATTATTTTATTCATTAATATTACTTTTACTGTTAACCAACTTTTTTTGTGATATACATTTTACGTGACTCTGTACTTATGTATCACGTCATACGTTGAACCACACTATTATTTTATTTATTATTATTACTTTAACTGCTAAGTCAGTGTTTGTTATATCTATTTTGCGTGACTGTATTTATGCATCCCGTCATACTTTGAACGACAAAATTATTTCATGTCTACCTGTGCGAATTTCAAACGCGCAATTTTACACCAGTACCCATACCCTCCTTCCTTGATGGGTGCATTTTACATAGCCAAATATAATCGTATAATATAATCAAAATGAGGATGTTAATTTGATGTATGCCTTTTTGTGCTTCTTCGTTACATTTGTTGTTTTTATAGTGATTAAGATGATAACACAATGTTGACTGCTGTACCCCTATTTTTGACATTTTTGCCTGTTGTGTCTGTTTGTTTTGTTCACGCATCGGTGACTATATAATGGAATTTGATGCGACTGTCATACAAGTGAGAAGTTTAGCTAGCTATAAAACCAGGTTCAATCCACCATTTTCTACATTTGAAAATGCCTGTACCAAGTCAGGAATATGACAGTTCTTGTCCATTTGTTTTTGATGCGTTTTGTTATTTGATTTTGCCATGTGATTATGGACTTTCCAAATTGATTTTCCTCTGAGTTCAGTATTTTTGTGATTTTACTTTTTAAATGAACGAAAAACAAATATGTAACACATAAACAAACGACAACCACTGCACTACCGATGCTTAAATCCTATATAACTGAGATATGTAAACGCCATTCGACGTAGTAAAGGGTATGTAACTACTGTGAAATTTAAATTGATTTTTTGGTATTTAAAACTATCGCGTTGCGTTTGGCGTATTAAAATTATAATTCTGGTACCTTTGATAACTATTGTCATAGATTATCATTCAAAGTTGTCCATCGACAATCCAAAAAATACAATCATATTCCTATTCTGTTAAAACATATATTCAAATGAATATGTTTAACGTTTAATTTATTAACTATAGTCTTTCGTGAGCACACTGTTATTTTAAGATATTTAGAGTCATGAATTAGGTTGAAAGAAAGATTCAAAAATGAGCGATGTAGTTTCTTGAGCACCGATGTAATCAATTCATTAATTATCTTGTTTCTTACTTTTTTTACCCAGTAAGCATCTCTAAAAAGCAATTGTTGATTATTACACAATAAATTTTAAAAGAATGTCTTTTGCATCTATATTTCTATTTATACTGTTTAATCATCTAGCAAACATTGGTAAGTATATTTTAATTACTTGTATTAGTTTTGCATTCATATTATGGACCAAAATAGACACGAAAATGGATATCAAGGATTTTAATTAGAAAGTGGAGAAGGGTTGAATGGGCTGAAAAGTGTTAGCAATAAAACTGAGAAAGAAAATGGGGAATGTGTCAAAGCGACAACAACCCGATGTTTATGAATAGCCATAAAAACAAGACAGCAATTAACAGATAGTCAGGATAGACCATGAGAAAATACAATGGATAGCCAGAATACATCAGGGAAAAGGGAAATGGGTATTTGACATAGTTTGAACGAGGGAACGAGAATGCATTGCCATTAAAACGAAAGATACGAGGGAAATGAAAAGCTATGAGAGACTGAGTACAAGGAGGTTGATAGCCAGAGAAGACAAGATGATAGATGGCCGTGATAAATCAGTGACGGGAGTTAAATAATCATAATAGACAAAAAGGTATGGTGATTGATGACCAGGATGGATTATGGACAGGGGCTGGATAGCTAGGATACCATCCAAAGATATGTATGTCTGGGGATAAAGCAGAGACAAGGCTAATATCCAGATAGAACGAAGACAGGGTTACTCAGCAGTCAGAATATAAGACTAATGGGATCAGGCCTGCACAAATTTCATTCACAGACCACCAGGCTATTTCGCTTAAATTAGACATTTATGCAAATAATCGGGGTAAAGGATATTTTAAAATGAATAACAGTATATTGACTGATACTCAGTACAATAAACTAATAAATAAGTTAATTGAAAAGTATGAGCAAAATTTTAATCTTACAAATGTCCTAAATCAGTGGGACCTGCTAAAAACTGACATAAGAGAGTCTACTATCCAATACTGTAAATCAAAAGCCAGAGAAAGGAAAAATAATATTTTAATAATGGAAAACAAACTAAATCTTTTAAATGAAAGATTAGACAAATTACCTGATAGGAAAAATAATGAACTTTTTAATCAAATAAAAAATTTAGAAAAAGATTTAGAAGAGATATACACTTTTAAAGCCAAAGGAGCCCAAGTTAGATCAAGAATAAAATGGGTAGAGGAAGGGGAAAAAAATACTAAGTACTTTTTATCTCTAGAAAAAAATAGACAGGCTAAAAAATCTATTAATAAATTAATGACCAAAACCGGTGAGGTTACTGTTGTTCAAAGTGAAATTTTAGATGTAAGTAAAGAGTATTATAAATCTCTGTACAAAAGTACATGTCCCGAAACTGAAATTTTAAAGACATACATAGAAAATACCCCCATTGATCATTCTTTAACTCCTTGTGAAAGCAAACAAGTGGATGGTAAATTAACTTTAGAAGAGCTAACATCTTCTATTTATAATATGAAACTAAATAAGACTCCAGGCAAAGATGGCTTAACAGTTGAGTTTTATCGACAATTTTGGCCAAATTTAAAACATATTGTATTGAATGTTTCTAATACATGTTATGATAATGAAACTTTATCTGAGACCCAAAAGATTGGGATAATATCATTGATTTTAAAAAAAAATGACCCTTTGTCCTTAGATAATTACCGTCCAATTACTTTATTGAATACTGATGTAAAACTTATTACATATACTTTAGCACAAAGACTAAAAAAAATCTTACCCCTAATTATACATAGAGATCAAAATGGTTATGTTAAAAATCGATATATAGGATTTAACGTACGCCAAATTCAAGATATTATAGATTATGCTGAAAACTTTAATATTGATGGAGCTATACTATTTATTGACTTTTCTAAAGCGTTCGATTCACTCGAATGGGACTTTATGCTGGAATCATTAAAAAAATTTGGATTTAATAAGTCTTTTCAAAAGTGGGTCAAAACACTTTACCATGATATAAAAGGATGTATTTTAAATAACGGGTGGATTTCTGAAACCTTCGGGATTCAACGGGGAATTCGACAAGGATGCCCTTTAAGCGCGTTATTGTTCGTTTTATCAGTTGAAATACTGGCTTGTAGGATAAGGGATAATAATGATCTGAAAGGGATACAAATAAAAATTGATAAAAATACTCACAGCCTAAAAATCTCACAGCTAGCAGATGATACAACTCTCTTTCTAAGATCTAAAAATGAAATAAAAAATGCACTTAATTTAATAGAAACTTTTGGATCTTTTTCAGGGCTTAAACTTAATAGAAATAAAACAGAAGGTATATGGTTAGGTAAACTAAAACACTGCAAAGACAAATTTGAAAGTATCAATTGGAAAGATACGGTGAAAAGTCTTGGCATTTATTTTGGCCTGAACAAAAAAGAATGTGAAACAATAAATATAGAAAGACAGTTTGAAAAATCAGAAAGGATACTAAATGATTGGAAGAAAAGAAAATTGAGTATGATAGGAAAAATAACTATAATTAAAACACTAGTTATTCCCAATATAACATACGTTGCTTCATTGATAAATCTAAGCAGTGAAATTATTAGTCAATTTAAAAAAATCTTATTTAATTTTTTATGGGAGGGTGGTAGCGAGAAAGTTAAACGCTCAGTGTTAAGAAAAGATTATATTGAAGGGGGATTAAAAATGACAGATATTGACGCATACATTGAGGCTATTAAAATAAATTGGGTTAAAAGATTAACTGATGAAACTTGTGCTAACTGGAAAATCATACCTACTTTTTATTTTAGAGAGTTTGGGGAAAATAATTTAATATTTAAAATGAATCTTAATACTCATAAGTCACTAGAAAACCTTAAAAAGTTACCTACATTTTACTTTGAAATTTTGAAATGTTGGATTAAAAATGGAGGTGGAAAGACGAAAGTACCTGATAATTATAGAGATATAAGAAAGCAAGTTATTTGGGGAAACCAATATATAAAAACAGGTGGTAAAAGTTTATATTATAGTAATTGGGTAAAGGAAAACATAATTTTTGTAAATGATGTAATTGATGATAAAGGAGAAATTTCTCATAAAATATTAGATAAACTTAAAAAGAAACAAAATTGGATTTCCGAAATATGTTCCCTTCGGAAAGCTTTACCCCAAAAGTTGGATCCAAAAATTAAAGAGCAATATATCAAAACATACTAAAATCAACATTACACAAGACATTAAAATGTTAAGTAATGGATTGTATTACGATCTAGAAAAAATTAAGTTTAAAGAAATTTATAATATTATTATCAGGTCAAATAAAGAGCTTCCAGTAGGTTTTTGCTCTTGGAAAAACCAACTATCAGGTGAAAATGTTATATATTTCATTAAGAAAAATTTATCTTTCACCTTTCTTTTTTTAAAAGATAATAGATTAAAAATGTTTAGATGGAAATTACTGCATAATATTTTAGCTATTAACCATAATTTGTATCGCTGGAAGGTAGTTAATAGTGAAAACTGTGAACTATGTTCTAAATCTGATAGCTATAATCATTTTTTCTTTGAATGCACATGGGTTAAAAATTATTGGACATTTCTACACAAAATATTTATGTATCTTAATATTGGGCAACATGTTTTTTGTCTACAAAATCTTGTAATAGGGTACAAAATTGAAGATGTGGATTATCATGTACTTAATCATATTATAACAATTGTTTGCTTTGTGATTTATAAATGTTTTTATTTATCCGAAAAGAGAACCAAATATGTGAATATGATGTCAGTCCTAAAAAACGAAATTGATACACAAATTTTATATCATCCGGAAAATTCCTTTTTGAGAAAATTTCAAAGAAAAATTTTAGAAAATTGATTCTTTGGCTGTCATATTTATAGTTGATTGACCTACATTTTTGAGAATCACAAAAATGTCATTGAAATAAAAAGAAGACAAATTTCTAACGAAATTACCTTTTACTTTTTTTGTTTGATTATCATATATAGTATATCATTCAATGTTTAGCGTACTTGAAAGATAAGACACTATCTAAAAACTACCATAATTCAATTATACTGACCTCTTAATCCGATCGAAACCATGCTCTTTCACTTTCGATTAATCCAAAACTAAAAGCTAAACAAAAGACGGTCAAAGTTCCGTTTTTCTTTTCATTGTGAAGTAAAGTACATGTTGTAGACAGCTATTACTCTGTTAATTGTAACTAACACGCAATACTACATGTATGTAAAATTATAAAAAGTTTACCAATAAAATCCCCTGGTTTTATTGGTAATTAACCATACAGGGCAGAACCTTAATGCCATTGTTGTAACATTAAGGAGATTTGTTAACAACTATTATAGTAAAATAAAGTATCTGAAGTTGAAAAAAAAAAAAAAAAAAAAAAGACTAATGGGAGGTCATAGCAATGATATACAATGGGCTAGTTATGGCCCCAATCATTATATCCTTGCTCATTTGCTTTAGTTGCTATGATGAAGTTTTTGTTTATATATATATATATATATATATATATATATATATATATATATATATATATATATATATATATATATATATATATATATATATATATATATGTTGTATTAATGATAAGATTCCTTAAATTTAGCTATTACTGTAGCGTATTCACCTGACGGTATCATGATATAGGTATTTAGTCGGATCTTAACATGTACGTGTGATTTGTTTTTAATCGGTATTGATAAAAGTAAACAAACTGTGTCGAAATGTTTAGTACTTAATTAAATCTGTATGTGGGTAAGATGATGCAAGCATACGATTTTTTTGCGTCTTACACTTTGAGAAGCAAATAATCTTTAACTTCTTAAATCAAATATTGTGTAAAAACGTTAATTATGAGCTATGAAAGTGAACTGGCTAGAGCATTTTTCTGAGTAAGTTTTAAAAAATTTCAAAGAAATGTTTTACATGTGGTTAGCTTACATTAGTCTTCACATACTATAGATTAACAACTTTTGGTTATATTAGTAATTAAGAATCTTCATTGAAGGTGGAGCACGAATGCAAAGTTTAATTAATTATATTTATGTGCCATTTGTATGCAAGAGTGACATTCCTTTGTATTATGATTAGATTCGAAAAAGTCAATGTGGGATTGTCTCCCTTTCACAGGTTCATTATTTATAATTAAGTATAGGTTTCGGATTTAATTTTGAATAATTACAAAATGTATCAATTCAATAGATTTCAGTTTTTGTTATTGGTGTATCAAAGACATTGATGTACGAATATTATTTCATAAATTTGTAACGTTTAAAATGATTACATACCAATATAAAGAACCGTTCATCATTATTGAAAATGACTATAAATGAAGTCGAATTATTTATCTCCCCTTAATGATAGATTGATTGGGAAATTAACCAGAGTTATCTAATATTAATCACAGAGTGACTAGTAAGCAATTTTTAATTGTAGCTTATTTAACTTTAAAACAATTTTTCACGATAAAAAAATGTTACTTTATACAAATATAAGGACTTAGTTAGCTAAATATACAAATTTTATTAGATATTATGAATTTTTATTACAACAGATAAACATGCTACTATTAGTCTTTATCACTTGTGTAATAAAATTAACGGTCCCTATTTTCTTGCACCAGATGCGCATTTCGACAATACATGTCTCTTCAGTGATGCTCGTGGCCTAAATATTTAAAATCCAAAGCTTATATAAAAGATGAAAAGGTCCAAAAAGTATAGCCAAATCCGTGAAAGGAATCAGAGCTTTGCATGAGGGAGATACATTCCTTAATTTATAATAATTTCTAATATGTTGTATCAGGAAATTTTAATAACATAAAAAATCCGTATTTTCATGCCAGTACCGAAATACTGGCTACTGGGCTGGTGATACCCTCAGGGAGTAATAGTCCACCAGCAGAGGCATCAACCCAGTAGTAGTAATAAAATTAACGGTTCCAATTTTCTTGCACCAGATGCGCATTTCATGTGTAATTATCTTTCTGTTCACTAAAATGTATGTGATTTGATATATATACATGCACCAATTTATCATGGCGTCAGGCCTAGACTGCTGTTTTTTTGTTTTGTGCACTAATAAAACAATACCAACATGTTATCATCATATTTTGCACATGGTATACAGTTTATTTCATGCTTTGTGATTAAAAAATGTTGTCTGAGGAATGAAAATGAGTAAATATTGGGTATGCTTCATTCGAATTCGAAAAACACACTATATTTAAACTTAGATGCATTATGTTTTTGTTTGTTGCCATTTTCTGAACTAGCTGTCAGTAGCTGCAAGTACTCTCAGATCTGTACTTAGTATAGTTTTTGTTGTAAGAGATGAGGGATGGATAAATACTCTACCACGTCCGGTCTGTTTTTTCGTTTTATGATTATCTGTCTTGTATCGATCTGGTAAGTGAAGCCTTTTCAACTGATGTATAAAGTTTGCTCATATCACACTGTTTAAAAAAATATTAACCAAAATAATAGAATTAACATGGATAAATGACAACAACAAAAGACCGACATAATATATGAATGCAAATAAATACTCATCTGCATAGAAGTAAATCTAATCATGATCATCGATACACGTAGTCGTATATCATTAATTGTCATATTGATAAAGAAAAACAAGTGAGTACACGTTAATGACAACATGATCAAAGACACAGAACACGTACGCCTTCAACAATGATAAAAATGCATACCGTATATTCGGTTATAAAAGGCCCTGACATAAAACTGAAAAACAAAGCAATCGAGTAAACTAACGGACTTATCTATAACAAATCGATTTGCTAAATGTTCATGTCCAACAGTGGTTGTCGCTGGCCTGTCAAATTAACTTTTTTTTTGGAATTGTTTTGTTTTTATTATGGTCGTTATTTTTCATTAAGCCATCATAAACTTTTTTTTTCATTCACTTTACGTCTTATTCACTGCGGTTGTTCAGTACAGTTCAGAAATGTCGCTTGCAGTGAATTCAAATCTGTTAATCCTATGATCGCACGTTTCAGTAGCTGCTATTTACATGTACAGAACAATAGTATCTCCTAGATAGTCTAAACAATAGTGCATTGACTACAAGCAAAACTGTCTTATCCCATGTTATCAATTAGTCAGTGTGCGTTTTTTTATTGCACTTTCGTGTTTATGTTGTTTCTGTGTTTTTCTCTTATAGTTTATTAATTACCTAATAACAAACAAATTCTGTATTTATTCAATTGTAATTGCTATATTATACATCAAATACCATAGTTACAAACCTGACTTTGAAACTTTGTTTTTCAAAATTTTGAAAATTTACCTGTAACGTCACTTTTTCCGATGACGTCACTAATGAAGCATTACCCAGTCGGGGAAAATGCATGGTTCTTTTGTGTTCTCCTATTTTGATTGATGTTTTCTTTTGTATTCTGCGGTTTATCACCACTTCGTAGATGACATGAACATCAATTGTATGGTAATTTTTATAGATTTACTGTTTACAAAAGTAGGATTTTTCTAAATACTTAGGATTTTCTTGTCCCAGTCATAGATAACATTAGCCGTAAGTACTAAGCCTTTTCTTCCCCAGGTAGTCTAATGGATAATCTTAGCTGTATTTGGCAAAACGTTTTGGAATTTTGGTCCTGAATGCTTTTCAACTTCGTACTTTATTTGGACTTTTTACTTTTTTTGGAATCGATCGTCACTGATGAGTTTTTTGTAGACGAAACTCGCGTCCTGCTTAAATACAAAATTTAACTCCTGGATGTCTTTGATTATGATTAGTCATCAATGTAATTATCTTCGACTTTGTACTTGCTTGGCTTTCCTTGCTATTTTAGTCTGGGTATCGCTGGTGAGTATTTTGTGGACGAAACGCGTGTACGGTGTATTGAATTATAGGCCTGGTACCTTTGATAACTATTAGCATGTCGAAATGTCCTATTGTAAAATTTATTTGTGTATTTCTCTGTCCTGAATGTTCTTGCATTTATTTGAACTGTAATTTAACATTGCCATTAAATCGCGAGGTTTGGGTAGCCGCAAAACCAGGTTCAACCCAAATGTTTTCTTAAAACGTCCTGTACCAAGTTAGAACAATGGCAGTTGTAACCTTATTGTTTGTTTTTTGTGTGTGTTGCTCTGTCATTTTTTTTTTTTTTTGTTGCACTTCAGTTGTTTTCCTCTTATAGTTGCTGTGTTTATCTAATTTCTAGGGTGTAACCCGGATATGTTTTCTCTCAATCGATTTATGACTTTGGAACAGCGGTTTACTACTCCTGCCTTTATTTGACAATAAAGAACTACCATAAATGCAAGATCTACCATTAGAAACCAGTAGAAGTCTGAAATTACTTATATCTGTACTAGACTGTACTGTTTTTTCCTCGACCTGTTTGAATAGGTTTGAAATTTACTTGCTTTTATTTGGCTGCAGTCTGAATCATACTTAACAGTCTAAACTATAAATGGACTTTGACCCGACCAGTTCTTAACCATTTCTTATGTGTCTGAACCATTTTCGAACAAATCTGAACCATGTTCGACCAAGTTTGAACCATACTCGACCTAGTTTGGACCATACTTGACCAAGAATTAACCAACCCAGAACTCATCGCGTTCACATTTCATTAGGTATATCAAAAATCCTAGAACTTTTAATAATTATTCAGATTTCTTAAATGGTAATCATAGTTTCGTTATAAATGTTTCAGATATATTTTACGGTTACTGGAAAAAGTTACAAACTAAGTATAGGCTTATAAGAATCTAGCGTATTAACACAGTACATGATATATATGGAAATAGAATTTTACAGATCAGCTCAATAATCTTTTTGCATATCCTTTTTGTTCTTTTATAGCTTTTTGGTTTGGTTTCCTTTTTTATTATCTTTTCAATGTGTCAGATCTGTCAGGTTTATTCAAAAGGTTAAAGATTTCTTATGCATATTTATCATTACAGTTTCGGGACCTGATGCAGCAGTTGTCGTAGATGACACGTCCGGATTATCATCTGGAGAAATATTCGCAATCATACTAGCAATTCTTTTTGTTCTACTGTCATTTCTCGTTGTATGCTGTTGTTGCAAAGGTTAGTTTTAAAGAATATATTACCTTTGCTGTATTTGGCAAATCTTTCAGGAATTTTTGGTCTTCAATGCTCTTCAACATCGTACTGTTTTCTAAGCCGTTTTAACATTTTTTTATTCGAGCATCATTGTTGAGTCTTTTTGAGAGGAAACGCGCGTTTAGCGTAAATATAAAATATTAATTATGGTATCTATGATGAGTTTATTTATAAATGGACAATAGTACTTTAAACGTTTAATGTTTGATCGCCATATATAAAT
This sequence comes from Mytilus galloprovincialis, assembly GCF_965363235.1. NCBI lineage: Eukaryota > Metazoa > Mollusca > Bivalvia > Mytilida > Mytilidae > Mytilus > Mytilus galloprovincialis. The sequence continues at coordinate 129,548,015 of NC_134838.1, read as the reverse complement.
AGGTATTTACTTAGGTAAGTAGATTGTACAAAGTACTGATTTTTATTACAACTTGTTTTTCCTCTGAACAATTAACATAAAAAATCAAATATTAGGACTGGTGGGTTCATAGTAATACTGCTTTTTTGTACTGTCTTGTAAATATGCTAACTCGACATTCGCAGTCGTACAAAATAGGTTGTATCTACATCGCATTCGAAATCGTACAAAGTATGTTGTATCTACATAGCATTCACAGTCGTGCAAAGTAGGTTGTATCTAGATAGCATTCGAAGTCATTCGCAGTCGTACAAAGTATTTTGCATCTACATAACATTTGCAGTCGTACAAAATAGATTGTATCTACATAGCATTTGCAGTCGTACAAATTATCTACATCACATTCGCAGTCGTACAAAGTATGTTGTATCTACATAGCATTTGCAGTCGTACAAAGTATGTTGTATCTAGATAGCATTCATTCGCAGTCGTACAAAGTAGGTTGTATCTACATAGCATTCGCAGTCGTACAAAGTATGTTGTATCTACATAGCATTTGCAGTCGTACAAAGTATGTTGTATCTAAATAGCATTCGCAGTCGTGCAAAGTAGGTTGTATCTAGATAGCATTCGAAGTTATTCGCAGTCGTACAAAGTATTTTGTATCTAGATAACATTCGCAGTCGTACACAGTAGATTGTATCTACATAGCATTCGCAGTCGTACAAATTTTGTTGTATCTACATAGCATTCGCAGTCGTACAAAGTATGTTGTATCTACATAGCATTCGCTTTCGTACAAAGTGTGTTGTATCTACAAGTTTATGTTATCGTCCTGAACTATGTTACAGTCGACCCGTTGTGTTAAGAATCAGTAAGTTCATAAAACACATGATTTATCAATTCAATACCATTTTGAAATCTTAAAACTTCTGTATTATTTTTTTTATTATTATATCTTTTGTTTTTAATATTAACAATAATAAGAAGCAGGACTTCCGTAAATAAGACAGCTACACAGTAACACAAAAACAACACGATAAAATTTAAAATATGAAAAAAAAACAACAGACAATAATTGTATTTTTGATATTTCAAGATCCTTTTAATCGTTTCGAGTGCAGTTGTTTAACATTTATAATACAAGATAATTATTTACTTGTGACTTATAATAACTTCAGGTTACTGTGCTTCCTTGTGTGTTAGAAAGCAAGAACAGGTTACTCAAAAAGTAGAACATGAGAGAGTTGAAATACCTGTGTACAACAAAGAGACAGTTGAATCAGTTATCCATCTCCATAAATTAGGAATATTAAAATTTTACGAGAATCCGTAAGTCAATTTTAACACATATAAACATATTTTTCGTTTTTTAGCATTGGAGTACTTTCATGTTTATTTTTTGTCACGCCTGCAAAATGTGATGCATGGGGATGTTGTACAGGCAACGACGACAGCGTTAGTTTTAATTTATATGCAATTACAAAAGTCATGACGTTGTTATTGTGTTTGCGTTTAAAGATTTTGAATGTCTCTCTGGCATTTCTTGCCTCTCTTTCTTAAATAAAGTATGTGTTTAAACTTCTGAAAAAAATTAAATAATGGTTTTATTCACCCACCACAGGGGCAATAATGGAACATATAATGTTTATCCTGGACGATATACCTTGTTTAAGTTTGTAATAACTTTTGTAGAGAACCATATGTCAGAAAGACACGAATCGAGAAATATGGTGTCCACAGGTAAATAATGTTTGCTGTTGAAAAAAAGTTGCTGAGCACCTTTTTTTTATATTCAATAAGTAAATTAACTCTTTACATGTTTCTTGATATGAATAAAGGAGTTGAAGATTATATGTCGATTACATGACTGTTCATGTCAACATACATACTCTAAACTTCAAACTCGCACTGCTCAGAACATTCTTTCTAGTTTCGCTAAATGGTGAACAATCCCTTTCGTTAAAAAATCCACTTTGATTGTGAAGACATCGTTTGAAAAAAACAAATACATATCTAAACAATATATTTCATTTGAACGAAATTGTCTATGAAATCATTACAATTCGTAGATTTCTGGAATGTATTGTAACATTATCTTACATTCAGTACAGTCATAATACAATCTGTTTTTTTCAAAAGACATGTATGTCAATGAAAGATGGGCACTTATAGTGAACACACATTTTAAACCATTCACCAAATAGATGAAAAACTTCCTATTTGATATTGTTCAAAGTGTGAAAAAATAGGGAGAAGACCGAATTGTGAAAAATAGAAACTGAACTGAATAAGATATGATAATAATGGCACGAAAGTGATCACATTCAAATATCAAGTCTTTTAACTACTTTTGTCAGGCGCTTAAACTTCTTAAAAATCACATAAAACTGCTGATGTTATTGAAAACGTTTTTGATGTAATCGAGTCACTTGAATTCTAATACTATGTGACAGGATTGACAACATCCTTGTGCATTAGATTCTTTAGATACATTTGCATGTATAAGTTGTTGTATATTATATTGCATAACTTAATACGTAAGATCAAGGAACTTCAAAATAACTACCTTAATTTGCAAGTGGTGCGTTCAGTAGGCATGTTTTCCACTAACTTCAGCAAAAAAGTAAAATAATGAGATACCGAACTCCAAGGAAAATTCAAAACGGACAGTACTTTTTCAAATGGCAAAATCAAAAGCGGAAACACCTCAATCAAATGGGTTAAAATGGTTCTATTCCTAAATTGGTACCGGTATTTTCTTACGTAGAAATTGGTGGATTAAACCTGGTTTTATAGATATCTAAACCATTTACTTGTAGGACAGTTACACATAGTTCTATGATATTACACACAATATGTGTCCATAAGCCATTCCTTCGAATCATGACTTTCAGGAACTTCACAATTTATCCGACTCTAAAACAGTTTCTTTACATTTGTTCAGTAAGCATATTTGATTTAACTCGACCTTCAATAACAATCATTTAGTTACAAACTTTCAGTAAGTCTTTTGCCTAAAGTAGACATTCAGTATAAGCATCCTTGGTTAAACAAATTCATTTATACTGTGCAATATTGTTAGATATTCAGGTGTAGTTAGTGGTATACATATTTTTTCATTAGAACAGGATACAGGTTACATAACTAATTTTAATACCTGGGAGAACAATTCTGATGAAAACATTTCATTATTCATTGTTTTTCAACCCCGATTATGGTATGCGTTGCTATTTGTTTTGCATTGCTTTTTGTTTTAAGAATTGGCAAAAGATTTTGGGGAAAGGGGGATTAAGTAATCGGATTGCGAGATAAGTGCTGCAAAAGAGATAATTCAATATCTTCCAATAAACTATTTTATTTATTTTAATGTTTAATATTTCAGAAGGCAATCTGTTGAATTTGAGATTAACACGTCCCAGGTCGTAAAGCTGGAAGATATCAAACAAATGTAAGTAGGGCGTTTAGGTTTTTTGTTTCTGTTTTCTTGTCTGAACTTGCTGTCACGGGTTTAGATGCACATTTTGTACTCTATAGCATGTGTATATTTTTTTTTATATGAATTGTTTCTAAACAGTCTATTAGCAAAAGTGTAATATTACATAACTCATTTTGTTTTTTCAGCGAGACAACAGAGCTTGCCAGAGACAACACTTATGTAACACCTACTCAAACATGTCAACAATATCTACCTAATATTGAGTACACATACAACGAGGAAGAAGAACAAAGACGACGTAGGCGGAGAAGAAGAAAGAATAATAAACGTGATCAAGATAAACAGATGCATGAACGTATAGTGCATCAGATAGAAACATAATTGTGCAGATACTAGCGCCAGAGAGTCAACTTATATCGACACCTTTAGTGCGCCACATGAAAATGAGCATGATGTAGCGAAGAAGTTGATTACGAACAGGAGCAATTTAACATGTTAGATATTGTTAGTATTGGTACAACTTCCATATATTTAAACATTTTTGTGTTGGTAGTAATAATAACATTCATATCACATTTAAGGTGGTATGGGAGTCTAAAATAAAAATGATAGAATTTGTTCATACTTTGCCAAAACGTTGTATCTATTGATACATGTTGAAAAATATAATAAAAATGATAGGTCACCGCGCATTTTCTCAAGCTACAGGACGGGACAAAATGACACATTTTGTATGGATTATACAGGAAAAAACACCATTTTGTGATTAGAAACTAAACAAAATGATAGAATTGTTAAATACTTCAGGAAAAGATAGCTTTCAGACACTGCTTTGATAATATCAAAAGAAAAGATAGGGTCACCGTACGTTTTTTCCGGCTAAAATACAAAATAGGAAAATTCCATACAGAATCCTTCAGAAAATGCACTTTTTTAGAGTTATCTCCCCTTAAAATGCCAATTTAAAAAAAAAACAACCAAAAATAATTAACATTTCCAAAAATATCAATATTAAGAACTTATATTCTTATAAATTGGTACTTTTAAATGAAAATGTACACTAAACATCTGCATTCCTGCATCAAATTTTGCTAACTTGATTGAAAATCTGGACCTTTGATTCTCTGTTTTTTACCATCCAAGATGGAGGAAGACACCCATACCACCTTAAGATACTAGTACTACACAGAATAAACAGTACGCTGGTTATTACTTTTTGAAGACTAGCGTTATATTCATTAATGATATAAAGTTGAGAATAGCAATGCGGAATGTGTCAAAGCGACAACAACCCGACAATAGAACAGACAACAACCGAAGGCCACCAATATATGGTTGTCAAAACATTTCATGCAGTAAAACATATTTATATCTAAGGTGTTAGAGTAGAACTTTATAGTGTTTAGGTGGTAGGGAAATAAATAATGTGACATTCCATACCAATAAACTTTGTTATGCCTTTCCGTGCATCCGTTCGTCAATTCGTCCTTCCGTCCGTATTATCATTGATTTTGCAATCTTTCTTACCTTTACCGTGTTTGCAACTGATATATATGTTATTTTACCGTTCTAGAGCTAGTATACATAAAAAAAATATAGACATATGCGGTATGATTGTCAATGAAACAACTCTCCACAGATGATCAAACGACACAGAAATTGACAACTATAGGTCACCATCGGCATTCAACAAAGAGAAAACCTTTCACTGCATAGTCAGCTATACTAGGCCACAAAATCACTAAAGAAAAACAATTTAAACTAAAAAAAATAAAGTCCTTTTATATGTACAAAATAATGAACGAAAAACATATTTGTCACACAGCAACAAACGACAACCACTGATTTACAGGCTTATAAATAGGGGAAGCACACACAGAATGTTGCAGGGTTCAAACTTGTTGAAAGAATCCAACCCTCCTATAACATGGTACAGTGTTGTAACAGTACAACATAAGAACAAAATATAAAATTCCGTAAAAAAGGGTGCTAAAAAAAAACAAAACAGAATGGACGCGGTAGGGAACTTATACATTCCCACTACAAAAAGATACTGCCATCTAGTTCAAAGCCCATAGCAACTAATAACTAATAATAAAATCATGCATCTAAGATTAAGATGTCAATCAGAACATATCCAACTTCCAATTGATTTAGAATAAAGACGTCACTAGATTGATTCATCTTTAGGTTGGAAATTGCAAAGCTTATTTCACTTTTGTTTTATTTATTTGTTTTGTTTTGATGAGATTGTTATATTAATATAACATGTGTATTCCTGCAATCAAATTGTGCTTATATTTAAAAAAGATCTTTTTATATTCTGGTAGTTAGCGATCCATCCTTTATTCGATAATGTGCTGAATGTAGTAATATTATTATTATATTGTTAGCTGCTTTAGCTACTTTAGATTTTTTTTTTCGGCATAATGAATATATTTACATATTGTTTTGTTATCTTCCGCTCAATTATATTTCTATCTTTCTAATATTGATGTTGTTTTAACATTTAATCCAAGGTATAGGTATTGTTATTATTTAAAATAGATGTATAACTAAAATAAATTTTGTATTTGTTTGCTTGTTTTCAATGTAATGCACACAATAACTCCAATTCCTCGATTATCACTACGTGAGGTTAAAGTGTTCAAAATAACCTTAGTTTAGCTTGTTTTGGTTAATCTACAGTTTAAAACATATGTTTAGAACTTGACATTTGTACTAACAAATAAACCAACTCGAACCATACTTGACAAATGTCATAATCACAAAAATACAGAACTCCAGGGAATATTCGAAACGGAAATCCCTTGTCAAATGGTAAAATCAAAAGCTCAATTACATCAAACGAATAGAAAACAACGGAGTCGTTAAACCAGACAAAATTTAACTAGACTTTGATTTCGATTTGCACATCTTACTTCAAAAACTGCATAAAATAGAACATTTATTCACGTTAAATATTCTTCTATGTATATAAGTTAATAACAAGACATATAGATATTTATAGATATTACATGGTACTCGTATGTCTCTTAAAAAGTTACTGTTGCCTCCTGGGAAGATTTTTTTCCATTGCTTTGAAACATTATTTTACTTGAAAATTTAAAGTTCAAAGGTAAGGTAGGTCAGTATCAGGTGGTAAGTAGAAATACAATTTAAAGAATAAAAAGCCCTACCTCTCTAGTGGCAGTATAATAATATATGCCACTCTACACCGTGGTTAAAATCTTAATTCATACCACCACGTCTTCCATTAAATAAAATTGAGAATGGAAATGGGGAATGTGTCAAAGAGACAACAACCCGCCCAAATAAAAAACAACAGCAGAGGGTCACCAACAGGTCTTCAATGTAGCGAGAAATTCCCGCACCCGGAGGCGTCCTTCAGCTGGCCCCTAAACAAATATATACTAGTCCAGTGATAATGAACGCCATACTAATTTCCAAATTGTACACAAGAAACTAAAATTAAAATAATACAAGACTAACAAAGGCCAGAGGCTCCTGACTTGGGACAGGCGCAAAAATGCGGCGGGGTTAAACATGTTTGTGAGATCTCAACCCTCCCCCTATACCTCTAACCAATGTAGTAAAGTAAACGCATAACAATACGCACATTAAAATTCAGTTCAAGAGAAATCCGAGTCTGATGTCAGAAGATGTAACCAAAGAAAATAAACAAAATGACAATAATACATAAATAACAACAGACTACTAGCAGTTAACTGACATGCCAGCTCCAGACTTCAACTAAACTGACTGAAAGATTATGATTTCATCATATGAACATCAGGCACAATCCTTCCCGTTAGGGGTTTAGTATCATACCATCATAACATATATGAGAAGAACATAACCCGTGTCATGCCAACAACTGTTTTTAGAATAAATGTGTTTAGTTCCAATGCAAAGACCTTATCAGTGACTCAATATTAACGCCAAAATATGCAATCTTTAATGACTTGACAACAGTATCGTAATTATATCCTTTCTTAATAAGTCTATTCAAAGGTTTTGTAAGTTTCTGAGGTGAATGCTGACACCTTTGTGCTTTATAAAGAATATTACCATAAAAAATTGGATGTGGAATACCTGAACGTATTAGAAGTCTGCATGTTGAGCTATATTTACGAATGATGTCTTTATACCGATGATAAAATTTAGTAAATGTTTTGACTAGTTTGTGATATCGAAAACCCTGGTGTAATAATTTTTCAGTAATACATAAATTTCTCTCGTTAAAATCTAAAACATTGTTACACACACGAGCGAATCGTACAAGTTGAGATATATAAACACCGTATTTATCTGTACAAAAGTTCGAAAGGATAGTAACAAATAAAAAACATTTTGAATTTATACAACATTCAAAATGTCTTTTCTTTGTTTCTATCCTTTCGAACTTTTGTAAACTGCAAGTAACAGTAACATCCTTTTTTCAGATAGGTATCAAAAACATTCTGTTAAATACACATTAGGATTAAACTTTACCATCCACATTTCTCGAATCAAACTTGATGTAAGTTGTATCAACTGACTCAAAAATACTGTTCATACTTGCACCATGTATTAAACCACACGAATGTCTAGTAGATCTTGTTCAGTGAGATTAAACTTGCAAAACTGTATTTTCATTTGCCATTTTGATTTAATTGACTTACCATCTAGAATTGTTTTATGACGTGACTTGTTTATAAGGTTTACAAGTTGTCAAAAAAGATTGTGAAGAGCCACAAAGCTGTCAGCTTTAACACTTCGGGATTATTTTGACAACGTTTTTGTTTTTTGGTTGAAAAAAGTAGATTGTGTCGTGTTGTCAATTTTATTGGATTTGTTACTAACACACAGAAGCTTTGTATACCAAAGTCTTTTATGCCATTTTGGACAAAAAACACTCGTAGAAATGCAAATGCCCATAATTTGTTTTATGATATCGACATTTTTTTTCTCGGGACAGATGATTTGTCATTGTTTTGAATTAACATTTTTATTACACACCATGCCATGTAACAAATGTGAATGACTACTGTATGTCGCATATGCGAAGAACATTTTTATTGTGTAATTGTGGTAGGAAATGTTTACAGCTTCCACTTTGAACAGATAACTTTGTGTTTTGCTGTTCTTCGACACAGAACGAAAACATCTGATTTGTTTATATGACACATCAAACCCCATCTCTGACGCAATGCTGTTATTGAGACTTCCAATTTCCACTTGTGTAATTATTTGCCTTTGGTAGTGTTTGCTCTTCTCAACCACCAATGATCAAATTGGCTCTTAGTGGTGTATAAATGTTATCACCAGTTCAATTGTCAGCATTTCGATGTTGACATGAATATCAATTATATGGTCACTTATATGTACCGTTTGAAAAAATTATTCGAAATACTAAGGATTTTCTGATCCCAGACATAAATTACCTTAGATGTATTTCGCACAACTTTTTAGAATTTCTAGTCCTAAATGCTCTTTGCACTTGTTTTGGCTTTCAAACATTTTTGATCTGAGCGTCACTTATGAGTCTTATGTAGACGAGACGCGCGTCTGGCGAATAAAATTATCATCCTGGTTCTTTTGATAACTAATTATCTTTGGTCGAGGAATGAAGTAGGTGTTCTTTGAATAGGTCTTACGAACATTAATATTAAAGATCAATTATATGCAAGGAATCATCAAACCAAATCGAATAAGATAATTATTTCAACGTATTGTTTCCCTTCATAACGCTCCACACTGACATTTTTAATTTCAAAATTCGGTCCAAAGTAGGTAAACATAATTTCCTTCTTGAATGTTACCAATACATTTATGTAATTGATTGAATAAGATAAGATTTGTGAAGATTTACTATGAACCCCAATTTTGTGAAAACGTTATTTTTTTCTGAAATAATCATTTTCTCAAGTGCATTACTAACAACCATTCGTCCATATAAACATTTTGTAAACTTCTTAGGCGTATTCGTTTGATTTTTATATTAGCTGCTACTACATATATCGTTTTTATAAACACTCGAGATACATTGGATGGACCGAAACACATCTTTGTCTTACGAAGTATCATCTGATTTACGGGCTGTAACTTTAATGGATTTCGCAGAATAATAGGACTGCTATAGAAAAAGATTATTTATATGTTCTTTTATTTTCATTATATTGAAAAAAAGATTAAGATATTTTATAGACAACACATTCTAACACATTACAATCCTAATGTATCTAATATTTTATCGTTATAGTCCTGGCGGTACATGTTAATTTACTGAAGATAAAAGATTAGAATTACTAATCAGCAATTGCAATAGCCTTTTTATCTATGACATATGTGAATAGAAATTCAAAAAGTGTTTTTTAAACAATTTAAAGAATTGACAATTAACTTAAAAATTCAAAAGTGCTTTTGTTATATTATACGCTGTACTTATTTGCTGATTTTGTATAATTCAATACAATTGTAGGAAATATAGGGAGAATATAATAGCATAACATATTTACCTGTTTTTTTGTAATACCGGTATAAGATTTTCGCAGGTTCAAGGTGATTTTAGTTACTTTAATTTTGTTATTTTGACTTTTTATACTTCCATTGGAGGCGCAATTTTTCTTTTTTAAAATCAACCAAAAATGCCTTATTACTGTTGTAGAATGTATTGTTTTAAATGCTTAATCTTTGATTAATCCATTACTTTACTTATGCTGAACGTTATTTGTGTATTATTGGATTATGTTAACTTTTATATCAGTCAATTGTTCTCACACCTTGTTGTCAATATAATGATATGTTATGCGACTGTCATACAAGTGAGAAGTTTAGCTAGCATTAAAACAGAGTATAATCTACCACTATCTACATAAGAAAATACCTGTACCAAGTCAAAAATATGACAGTCGGTTTCCATTTTCGTGTGATGTATTTAAGCGTTTGCTTTTGCCATTTAAAAAGGATCTTTCCGATTTGAAATTTCGTTGGAGTTTGGTGTTTTTCTTTGTTACTTTTTCACGATGTGATGAACTTGGTTTTATTTAATATCCTTTAAATACATTGAAACCTTTTAACAACCCTCAACTATTTTTCTCCCGAAAGTGTATTACAATGATGGTGTAGGGACTCTTTTAATTGGAACAGGAAAAACAAATCGACACTTGGATTTTGGAATGAATTAAATTTAGTTGTTCATGTCAATGGACATTTGATGACTATTTTAAGTTCACTAAGCTTTGACGATACGATTGTTAATACAGACTGATGTAGACAGAAATGTCTGTAGAACTCTTAACATGCATGTTAAATGTTGATAATTTCTGGCTATTTTGTACCCACATATGTATTTAACTAGTCTACTTTAGCTTATTGAATATATATGTCATTTGGAACTTGAACTTTTTTCCACTGAACTTTTTTTATTTTAAAAAGATTATCCAAACACGTTTAATCAAGAAGTAAAATTACAACTACGATAGAACTGTAAGACACTCTTATAAAGTGGTGTTTATTAAGGGACTTTCCTTTTTAAATTTTCCTCAGTGTTGATTCACTTGATGTGACAAAAACTGTCGTAAAAATAAATTTAAAGAGTGTTATCTATTGTCTATTCTGTGTGTGATTGAAAGCTTTATGTGCTTCCCTTCGAACACTTGATAATATGCACGTTTACATCTTTAAGCACAACGTTGACATTTATAAGACATTTTTGTGAGATTTTACAACTACCACATTTTTTAAATGTGTTTTTTACAAAATTAAGTGCAAGGTTTTAATACAAATACTATATATGTCAGCACATCAACATAGTAAGCCAATCAGTTGTACAAATTGAATTTGCAGTATCCAGGAATTTTTAATATTTTTGACAGAAACATAGCTAAACACATAAAAACTATAAATCTTCTAATCCTCAGTATCGACTATACAACTTTCAAAAAAGTGGTAGTGGTAATTTAATTAAATGTCTGAAGTTGATTTTGTATTTCAGTCAAAGGGAATGTGTTAATGGCCGTACCCTTGTTCTTCGTTATATTTGAACCTAAAATTATCAATGACTTGTTGGTAAAATGATACGCTTTTGAAAATAAACAGATATCGGTTTGCTAGTAAAACGTAAAAAACTGTAAATCGTAGCCACATATGGTCTTCACCAATTATCAACGATCTATAGGATATTGAAAATCCTTCCAAATTTTTATACTGAACTTGATCTTTGAGCCTTCGCCTGATTATGGGATAATTTGAGAAACCATAATACTAAGAGAAGCCTTGAATATTGAAAAATGGTTTGGTGATTTCCTACTTTTGCGACCTAAACGATTTTACTTACACGCAAGGAGCAAAATCCTCGTTAACAGTGTGCAAAACAACAAGCTAAGCTTTAACTCTTAACAAAAGTTCTTGACCTGTGGAATTTGTTGATGACATTAGGATCAATTACCTTGACAATAGTCAGATGATCATTCATATGTGGAGCAGGATCTGCTTACCCTTCAAGAGCACCTGAGATCACCTAAGTTTTTGGCAGGATTCGTGTTGCTTAGTCTCTAGTTTTCTGCGTTAACTGTTCTTCTTGTATCTTTGCAACTCTGTGTCAAATTCAATGTCTCAAATTGTATTGTGCTGACCATATTTTAAGAGTTTTCAATGCATTCTACATCGATTAAAACAAACATTTTACACTAAAAAATGGAGAAACTTCTCAATTATTTACGAAAGATTAACATTTTCATTCATTTATTTTTTTCTGAATTCAAAAAGATCTTTAATAATATAAAGAACCCTTTTATTTTTCTGTTTCCATTGACTGTTTACATCTTAATTTAAATTATGTCTCCATGCAACAGTATCGACAATTGGACATTTAAATTTTGTTTGATCAGGAGCAAGTCTTGCCATTGATAATAAACCTCTACCAATCTATCCGTCGATATATATTTTGTATTATCCAACCATTGAAGGGAAGGTCGACGGAATCTAGTTTTTTTCAATGCTGCTGAGGTTTGTAAAATAGTGATATCATATTTTCCCAATGCAACTTTTTATTGCAAGTACTATAATTAATATCTTGATTTCAGATTATATCGTAAATATTTAACAAAATAATTTACGATGTATAAATGAATGTACGGTCGTTTCTATGGGTTATTGACAGGAAGATGAATACTGTTGAGAAAAATTTTGAAATCAGAAATATCTTTTCAGAAACATTTTTTCTATTGGTTACTCTCTCTTTCACCAAGTATCAGACTGTAATAAAAACATGGCGGATATTACAATGTTATCATATTTATCACAACAGATTCCTGGTAAACTATCTTATCTTATTGCGAAGTTTAAACTGTTTTGAGAATTTAAGCATAAAGAACTTACTTGAATTGATTTGATTTTTTTTTTTCGAATTAAAGAAGATCTCCTGTGCAAAATGTGCTTTGGTAGAATCATAGTTTTCATGAAATTTGAAACCTTGATATTGGGCGTTTGGTAAAAGGCAGCTTTACTGGGTAAAATCACGGATGATTTTATTTGCAAGACGTAACATATATTCTTAAAACAGCATTTTAAAGGAAGAAATACTAATTTTTCTTAAATTCGATCACTGAAAAAACTAATACAATAACTTGTATTTATCAATAATATTTATATGATAACTTGTTTTGATAGCAAACCATCATTATGTGTAGACGTTTTGGCATATAATTACGGTATTAAACGTCAAATCACTTATATTTTGTAGCTTGACACAAACTTTAAATGCTAGGGTTTAATCGGATAATAACAGTTGCTTAATCTGCAATTAACTAGCCCGTCTAAAGACATTTTATTACTTGTTTTTTTAATTTTAATTTTATGCTTCTTTCATTTATTGTTTTATTACTTTCTTCACATTGTCCATCTAACAACCTTTGTGATTTTTCGTAATTGTTTTAATCATGTTTTTCGATATCTATATATCTTTTTTCAACAAAAGTGCAATCCGATTAAATGCAATTTAGATAATTAACACACATAAAGATTTTCCCCAAAATGGTTTTCCAACAAAAAGAGTTATGTGTTAGTATACTCAAAATAAGCAATAGAGTTGCAAAATGGCATATAAAACATATAACGTAATAGTTAGATAAGATATTTTTGGACTTGATTTGGAATTTCTACAGTTAAATGACCCATGCAATAATAATTGAGAAGAACCATTCAAAAGCTGAATTTACATTATTTATATAACTGGTATAACGACTAAGATAATTTAAATGGTTGATATGACATAGAAAGCAACAATGACCTTGTATTGTAAATATAATAGACGTGTAGGAATATTCTTTACACGAACAAATTATAATTGTAACTGTTGTTTTCATTGTGGTGAAGTTACGCAACTCGACCTCAATTCAAACATGGTTTTCTAAAAATATGATTTTCCAAATAAAATTTATTTTGAAAAACGTGTTGCAATTGTAAACTTAGTACGCTTGATTAATTTTCTGCTATCATAATTAATCAATACAAATTGCTTATTTCCTTTGCAAGTAAGATAAGTAACGCGGGAAACATGAATCTACTAAACAGAAAGAAGTGGTAGTTATTTTTATAAAACTCTAAAGGCGCAAATTAAGCTTAGAATAATTGCGATGTACAACGGCTAGACATAATCACAGGAAAAAGAATCGCTACAAAAAAGAGTCGGATGGAACGGATCAATATCACTGCCAAACGCTGCACATTTGTTGTATTAAAACGTAATGACCGTAATTCAAAGTTTGAGAAAATCTTTCCTCAAAGAATTAACTGCTTTAGTTGATGATGATCATATAGACTTGTCCGCACCTCCTATACGTGTACAAACAAAAATATGAGAAACTTGAGAATGGAAATGGGGAATGTGTCAAAGCGACAACAACCCGACCATAGAACAAACAACACCAGAAGGTCTTCCATGCATAGTACATATCAAAAAGTAACTCATCAAAAAATATATAGAGCTCGAAAATAACATTTTGTTGGGATTTTATAATGGTATCTTATTTTAAAAAAAGGACACCAAAAAATAAAGTATAGAAAATTTATGAATTAAAAATAAATAAAAAAAATGTTACCATTCATGAAGACAATGATGTGGTAATCATTCTAGTTTCTCACTTGTATGACAGTTGCATGATAATGTATGTCATACAAAGAATAACAAAAGAGGAAATGAATAAGTGCGTCTAAAATCAGTTTTTACCGAATACAATATTCTAGGAAAATTGAAGAAACGTTGCTCTCTGTATTTTTGAAACCGTTTTATGAAAACAGGTATCGATATAACTACAACATAGTCGTCTTTTGGTAAATCTGTCGATATATTAACCATGAGTTTTCTTAATAAAAAAAACCCATCAACTATCGGTAGAACATTCTCCGATTTAAGCAAATCAACGACGGATCCTGCATTTCGTTCATACATTTATAATGGACGTCGTTATTATTAAAATAATAATCTACTACAATGTATTTTTTGTTAGATTTATTTTCATGTTTTCTTGAATTTGTAAGGAAATAAATGTGCAGTCGTTTGTGATTGATGTTTACACAGCTTAGACTGTTGTATTCTTATACTTGTCATAGAAACATATCACTGTTTGAAATGCTCACCGAATATTGTCAATATAACAGAACAATAAAATACTGTCATACATGTGGGAGATTTTTCAAGTTATAGAACCAAGTTTAAATCACAATTTTTCTGACAATGCAAGTAGAGCCATTTGTATATTTAAAAGAAAAAATAAGTTTGATTTTAATTTACTGATAACGAAATCAGTATTATAATTGTATATTATATGTGAATCTTTTGTGTCTATTGTACTATTGTGTCACAATCTTTGACAACAGTCATATCATATCAAATGCAATTTGAAAAAAAAGTTGTACACATTTTAGATTTTGAATAGATTGGTTTCGAAGAATAAATAATGGATAACAAAATAAAAAATGTTAAGTATTGTTTTCGAACACACACAGCGATTTCTTTTTAGCTTTTTGCTTTCGATTCGTTTTCATCAGTAGTTTTTTACCCTTTGAAAATAATTCAAAAGAAAATCCAATAGACATAGTCATATTACGTATTCAACTGGTATACAGATACCATTTGTTTAAAGTTTGGTAATAAAAGGAAATTAAAATTGACTTTTTCAATAGACATATTAAACTTTTTTATTACCTAGTTGATACAATATTCAAAGGATAGCATTTTCTATCATAACTTTCTTTATAGAGGGTAACTGTTGACATGAAAGCTATACAACCGAGAGTTCCAAATAGTAAAGTTAAAATCATCCTTTCGTATATATTTGAGACCCAACACGAGTTGCTTGATTATAATGGAATATCCGTTTTACAGATGATCGCGGACTCGTTCCAAATGTCGTAATTACAATCCCGTTGTATACATGCACACCTCCCAACGCTTTGATAGGGGCATTTGATCATAAACTACGAAACTGTCTCAATAACATGTGTTTGTCATCTTTGACTTCATGCGCATATCAACAACCAACTTAGCTCTAATATATATAATTTGCATAGCTTATGACACCATATTTTTTTTAAGTGTCACACTAGTCACAAGGTCATATTTTCTCTGTTCGTAAATGATGTCTTTACACTAAATACATGAAATGTTTTATATGTACTGGATATTTATAAAGTGATGTTTTTATTAGTTGTTACTGGCTTTGCACTAGCCGCATCCTCATGTTCACAGTCAATCATTGGTGGTCGTCCATTCGATACGTTTGTCGTTTAAAAAATGTTGTCAAATACACAATCTTTTTTAAATCAATTTTAACAATATTTCAAAGCAGCTTTAGTAAAAATCAGCCTATTGTCATAAAGTCACTTGTCAACTTTAATTTGTTAAAAATCATGACTTTGTCGTTTAATTCGAATATAATAAAATGCATATTAAATTACTTACTTTAACATTTTAGAATAAAATTGAATATAGCTTTTTTAGGTCGATTAAAAGTTGTCGATTTGAGTTCATCATGCCTGAACGACCAGATTGATTCAGCAGTTCGATGCATCTGGAGTAGTCCACAGAAAAATAAAAGTAAAGCAAGTGATAAATTCACAACTAAACCATGAATTTAAAATATTAATGATTTCCGTAAATGAACTTATTTGACTAGAAAGTTGTGTCTGCTTTCGCTTACAAATGGATTTCATAAAATGATTGTGATCGTAACAGCAGGATATATTTGAAACTGAACTTATTATACATTGTCGTTAAAAATTCAGCAAGAATTAAATCACGAAAAAAACAGACGCATCTTTTAAAGCGGTGTTTTACAAGCATATTGAGGTGCTATGCTGTGTGATTCGAAATGTAATAAATAAAGAATTTGACCATCCGTTATTTAACCTTATATCCAACTTTGCAGTATGAGCCATTTGCAAATCATTTGTGCATTTTGTGTTATGGTAATTTTTTTGTATTCTTGTCTTTCATTTTAACCATGGTGCTTTTTGTCTATATGCCTTTTTGTGTTTCCTTGTTACATAGTTATAAAGATTATAACACAATGTTGACTGATGTACCAATTTTTGACATTTTTACGTATTATATCTGTTTTTGTGTTCACACATCGATGTCAATATAAATGAATTTTATGTAACTGTCTTATAATTGAGAGGTTAAGCTAGTTATAAAACCAGGTTCAATTTACCATTTTTTCCATAGAATACCTGTACCAAGTCACGAAATGCACGTCTGGCCCAAATACAAAATTTCAATCTTGCTATCTATGATGAGTTTATTTTTGTACATAACTAACAGAATTGTTTCTTGCCAAAATGAAGTGTCCAATTTGAAAAAAAATCATTTGTATACACAGAAAATGCACAACATTTTTCTGCGCCTATCGATAACTTTTGAAACTTTTGCGTTTATAAAATATAGTGTAACAGATACTCAGCCTGACTGACAAAGTGAACACTATATGTCTCATGCAGCCTTCGTGCATTGTTATTTAAATTTGGGTTACTGGAATTGCAAAATGTCCGATTTTTGTCAGTCATAAGAAGGGGGAGATTTCTATTAATCAACGTCCAAGAGTCTACCGTGCTGTTGGATGGAAGCATGAATGACATATTACTTGAACACTTAACCCATCACACAAACAAAACTATTATGCATATAATTGTTTTTGATTTTAAACAAAGAGGAAAAGAAATAGCGCTGACAGCATTTTTTTTATAAATCAATACATCTAAAAATAAATTTGAATATGATAAGAATAGTTTCTATTTATATTCAGTGTTCCATGCAATGTTTACAATATAATTTAAATTGTGTCTCCATGCAACATTATCAATAATTGGACCTTTAAATTTCGTTTGATTGGATGCAAGTCTTGACATTGGAAATACACCTCAACTAATTGATCTGTTGATGTGTAGTTTGTATGATTCCATATTGGTTTAGAAAGGGCGTTGGATTTTAGTGTCCATAAACTGAGGTTTGTAGTATAGTATTATAACATCTTCTTTAGATGTTTGTTCTAATTACTATATTGATTTCAGATACATTGTGAATGACAGGACAACACAATTCAATTACGACCTATAGAAACATATATGATCGGATGAAAGAGTAATGCACAGGAAATCAAATACTGTAGAGTAACAAAAAGTAGAAAATCAGAAACTCATCATAAAAAAACAAACATTTTGCCCTTGTCCTCTCACCCTTTCAAAACCTATGGAACTGTATCGACAGCATTTTAGACCAGCTCTATTACTATCTGCTTTGGTAGACCAGCTCTATTACTATCTGCTTTGGTAGAATCATTGCTTTCATATTGTCGTAATCCTGCTCTCCTTTTTATGTGTAGCAATAATTTTAATACTGGGTTTCTAAGTGAAAATAAGGATTAATTGTATTTGCAAGACATGAAATAAACTATTGAAACTGCATTTAAAATACGAAATATTGATTTTTTTGTTTCAGCCAATTACTAAATATGATTAACATAATATACTGCATTTCTTAATTATACTTCTTCGAGACCATGTGTTGATAGTAAACCACTGTAAAACATTGACGTTTAGAGATCTTATTACTTTATTAAAAACGCGACAAAACAGAAATTTATGCCGATTGGTAGAAACTAAAATGGTACGATATGTTCACAGGGTAGAAAATTATGAATCTGACAATTATTGGGCAGCTTCTTATGTATTTGTTTTTTACTGGGCACGACTTAATGTATTTGTTCTTTACTGGGCACAACTTAATGTATTTGTTCTTTACTAAGCACAACTTAATAAATTTGTTCTTTACTGGGTAAATTTTTATGTATTTGTTCTTTACTGAGCACATCTAAATACATTTGTGCTTTACTGGTCATATCAAAATATATCTATTCCTATCTGTTGTCATCTTACTTTATTTGTTCTTTAAATTGTATACTTTCTTTATTTATTTCTCTTCTGATTACTTTCTTTGCATTTTGCACATTGTACCTTTTCGTATAATGCGAGTTTTGTGGGTGTTTTATAATAACAACAAGTCTTTGTCACCTTTTTTTGTAATATAATTAAATTATTTGTAAACAACGGTTATATTTAAATCCAGTAACATGTAATTGAGAAAATCAACAGACATAGTCACTACCTAACATAATAAAAGCAGTTGCGAATAACTTTTCTAAATTATGTAATGTAGTTTTAAAATCGCTGACGTTTCAAATTTGAATATCCTTGGACTGGATGTTGCATTACTAAAGTTATATTTTACACCAATTATTAATTCAGACTTATATACAAAAGCTGTATTGCTATTATATAATTATGAACTTATCTGTTATAAATATGCAAATTAATTAAATAGCTTGGATGATACCGATAGCCACAACGACCTTGTATAAGGACATTTAATAACAGAGTCGTATATGAATATTCTTTTCACATGAACACGCTACAATTGTACCTGGCATTTAAATTGTCGTTAAGTTATGTTAACCTAAATTTCAACACGTTTTTTTTTTGGAAAATGTGGCATTCTACATAACTTTTACAAAGTTTTAGAACGTGCGTTTCCCATTTTGTATAAAAAGTTGTGTCTAATGATATAACAGATCTCCCCATTAAGCAGGTAGAATAGCAGTGTAAAGTGTAAAACAATAATATTGAAGACAGAGGTTAACAAACCATATATTGTGTCGAAAACATATTTAAATAATTTTAGATTGGTGATATCCCTCAACCAATTCACGTTGTAGATTTGTGTTGCTCAGCTGAGAGCATAGGCGAACCGCTTTGGTCAAATCAATATATAGTCTCTAGATTTTGATAGAATTGCACGTATTTTTAACGCATTCAAAACACATTGAAACAAATAATCAATTGGACTTTGTACGATTATTTTTTTATTTCAAAGAGATTTTACATTTCAAAATGACAACTCGCTAATAGCGGTAGACCCATTTGACATTTTTACCTATTAATTCTGTTTGTTTTGCTCACACATTGTTGTCAATATTATGAAATCTTTTGCGACTGTCATACAAGTGAGAGGTTTAGTTAGGCATAACACCAGGTTTTACTTTTTACTTTTTATAGTACTCTGTGATTTCGAATGTGTTACACACAATGTAATAGACTATTCAGTGGTTGCCGTCTGTTTGCGTGGTTCATAAGTGTTTCTCGTTTTTTGTTTTTATATAGTTAAGACCGTTGCTTTTTCTGTTTGAATGGTTTTACACTAATACTTGTGGGACCCTTTATAGCTTGCTATTCGGTGTGAGCCAAAGCTCTGTGTTGAAGGCCGTATATTGACCTATAATGGTTGGCTTTTATAAATTGCTACTTGGATGGACAGTTGTTTCATTAGCACTTATTTCACATCTTCCTATTTCTTTATTCTCCTAGTGAAATTATAACTATTTGCATTGACTTTGATGAAACAAAAGCATTCAATTTAAGTTTTCTATTAAAACATCATAAGAATCAACAAAGTATCTTCTGAGAAAAAAAAATAATGATCTTATTATATTTTTGTGAAAACGTGAGCTTCAGATGATCATAGTCACCTTACCTCCTGTTAGTGCTAGTTTGCTTGATAATATGAATAAAGGACACACAACATAATCATAAATTTTAAGCTAGAACGAAATCTTTCAAACATATATGTAGTTTTTATAGAGATGACATATTTGTCTTGACATCGTTGGAGCACTGAAACTAAATTTTATTTTGTTATGCAGACATTACTGTTGCAACAAGCTCAGGCAAAGCCTTCACTCTATATGTGTCTGTATACACGACACACATTTTGTCATTTTAAACGATATGTCATATCGTACTTAGTTAAAACAAACCTGGCTAAAATCAACAGTAAACACTTTATTTCAGCACAAGTTAATGCAAATCAGAATTATTAAAAACATATATAAATAACTTTTACTAAATTCCTGAATTATAGAATTAATAAACATGCTACACAGATCTTATACAACTGCGTGCATTTGTCGAAATAATACTTTTCCTTGCCATATAAAAATCGCCATGATGTTGTTTAATTCCTTTTCATTTTATTCCTAGGATTTCAATTTCAAACCCTTTTTAGATTCAATTAATGATTTTAATATCGGGACCAAGCCATTGAAGGTTAAACTACGAGACATTCCTTATTGTTCATGATTTCTCTAATCAAATAGCGTCCATATCAAAATTGTACCCATGTTCACTTCGCAATGCTTGAGTTGATTCATTTAATGTTTTTATTTTCGAAATTTTGGAGTTTTGTCTTCTTTTCAAACGATTTAAATGTTCAACTTTTCAATAATTTACTATAGCAATTGATGCGTTGTATATATTTCTTCAACCATAAATGATTTCTCGATTGATTTCTATTTTCTATCAATAATATTGTGTCGTCTGCAAATACATTTGTTTTGTTTTTTTCTGTGTAAGGACAATACAGGGGATTTCCTTGTACTTTTTGATTAGTTTTATTTGTGGCTGCAATCAGGTTCGCATATAAAATGTAAATAATAGAATATACCAAAAACTAAAATCACAAAAATACTGAACTCAACACAAAATCAAACTTCAAAACACATCAAAAATGAATGGACAACAACTGTCATATTCCTGACTTGGAAAATGGAATTTCAAATGTAGAAAATGGTGGATTAAACCTGGTTTTAAAGCGCTTAACCTCTCACTTTAATGACAGTCTCATCAAATTCCGTTATATTTACAATGATAAACAGCTCTGGTGGATGCATTTCGAAGTACACACATAACTTGTTTTACAGTCATAAGTAAGTAAAAAAAAAAAAAATCAGGCAAAAATTCTCGAAATTGATTTTTTTAAATATGCAGCTTTCCATTCCTATTCAATATAATTGAAAGATTTCCCTGTAGTCAATTTATTTTACCTATTCATATATACAAAAGTATTTTGAAGCACTCTTCAAGCATGGGAAGAATAAAAAATATTGTAGCCCATAACGAACACTGTCATTTTGGTGTCATACCACATCTTCTTTTTATACCTATTGGGTTTTTTTCTATAACTGTTGGTAGAACAATTTTAAAACGTTCAGCGAGATTTTTTTTTATTTTACAATTTACTTTTAATACTGTTATTATTTCATTTTTCAGTATAACCCCTCTCCTCACTATTATGATAGGCTTTTTGTCTGCGATTTCAAAAGCGTTATATAAATATATTTTATATTTACTGAATCTCAATTGTTACAAATACCAGTATCTCAAATCAGTATTTAATAGTTTTATAAATTACATCTTTAGAAATTTTACTATACATAAACGTTTTTCGCTTCAGAGAGAACTTTATTTACATTTTGTATTAAAATTCTCCGAGCTCTTTGGTTCAAACCACCTGAAGTAAACAGTTTCCCGAACTATTTTTTTATTATTATTATCTTATCTATTTTCTATTTTTTTACATGTGTCATTCAGACTTTATCTTTGACTTAAGTTTTTCGTTATCTCTTGTTTGTTCTATTAAAGAAAACAGTCATAAATGTTTCCCCTTTTTATGTCAATTCATTTCTTCTTAAAGCGTGCAGTTTATGCTTTTCATTTCGTAATATGTATAACATGTATAACTATCAATGTAAGAGTGTGTTTCAATAGCATTTAATTAATGATATTTTTTTGCGTTTCGTTTTCTTTTTAAGTAGACTTCTGTTTGATATTCCCACTTTGACCCTCGTTTCTATTTAATCAAAGATTTTTTAAAGGTTCATAGTAATGCCTATTTATAGTAGTTTATGTGATGACAGAGAAATCCTTATTATCTCAAAAATCAATTCATCTTATGTTTCCAAGAATTCGAGATAGTTTAAAATTCAGTGTCATTTACCAATAACCCCCGTATTGGTTTTATAATAACCCGAACCTCTTTTTTGTTTGTTAGTGTTCACAGGTTGGACACACTTGTGATCATTGAACGGAAAATAAACAAGTTTTGTATAACCTTATCTACAATCTGTATTTCACGAGTGAGTATATAATCTATTATCGAGAAATATTTAACTCCTGAGAATGAGTTCCACTGTAGTTTGGAGAACTGAGTCGTCATTTGGTTGTTATTTTGATCGATAAATGTTTTAGTTCATAATTACTTCTTTCTAATTTATTGTTCAGAAAATCGTTAAAATCCTCTATACCCCTTGCCATAAAGTTCAGTATGTTTTATATACTGGTTTTTTTTCGTTGTTGTAATAAAATAGCTTCCCTTTTAGATGAGGGAGTACAGTTAATCCAGTAAATTGAACCTTCTTATTCATTTATATTCATTTTCTACCAAATTTGTGCAATGAGTTTTTTGCAAACATATAAAATCAAAATTACTTTTCAGGCAACATTCAAAATGTATTTCATTTTGACTTATCTTCCATATCATTAAATTTAATGTAACTGAACGAATGAAACTAATTTATAAAATTTATTTAAATATTAATATATATAAAATATTACAGCCATGTATCACCATCACTGCTGGTGATTCGATGGATAAATCTGTTGTAGAGTTGTCACTGGCTCAGACGTACTTATAAATATCATTATTTTCTGTGACTGTATCTTACATAAATAGGATGCTCGAAGGATCCTTTACTATAGATAATTTAGCTGATCTGTAAAAATAACATCTCCATGCCTTATATATCATGTACTGTAGTACGACGCTAGATTAAAACTGACGTGGAAAGTTAACACCCGGCCACCGAAAGCTTCATTTTTATGAAGCCCCGGTGGTAGTGTGGTCTAGCGGGACGGCTACAGTGCAGGCAATTTGGTGTCACGATATCTCAGTAGCATGGGTTCGAATCCCGGCGAGGGAAGAACAAACAAATTGCGAAAGCAAATTTACAAATCTACCATTGTTGGGTTGATGTTTAGACGAGTTGTCAAATGCATAATATAATGATTTTTATATAACATACTATAATTTAAAAGATTTTCAAAAGAAGAGTAAAAGATTATTTTAAATAGACCAAATAATTGCTACCTCATTTTATCTATTCGTTAACACATACAAATATTTGTATAAATGATATAATATAGTTCAACGATTTTCCTAATTATTTACACATTTAGCAGTTAAACGAACATAAAACACATCCACTGTGCTGCGCATGTACAAACTTGTAATTATCAATATAACTGTCAGCCAATAATGAAATTCAAACAAATATTTCAATATAGTTTTCTGAAAATGAAGTTCTCGGTAAAATTTTAAAGGAAAAGAAACGTACTTGAAATGCAATTCTAACAAATGACCTTGCGAGACCCTTATAAGAGGTCAAGGTCATTAAACACCACCTAGTAGTAGTATAATTATTTGCTACCTACATGTTATGTTTTTCTATCATAAATGAATTAAAAAAACACATTATTCAAAATCTTAAACAGAAAGTACATAAATAAGTGGTAAAATCTGAAGATCAAACACATCAAACGAATGTATATGTTTTCGATCTTCATCGATGCAACAACATTACAATAATAACCATACAATGAAGGATAAAGTGACAATACCATGGTAAATACACGGAAAAGACCAAATGACAAACAACAATTTACCTAAAAGAAAATTAACTAAAAACAGAGAATCACGAACTTCCTTTAAAAAGTGAGGTTGATTTCAGGTGCTCCTTAATTGTAAGGAGATCCTTTTCTTCACTTGGCATCCGTGTGATTGTTAAGGTAGATACATTCGGGGACATGGACAAAATTTTCAACTTCTTATCAACATTTATAACACAAGATTTAATAAATGTTACGGACGTCATCACCAGTTTGTTGACCGTTATGGAATAACCGTTTCACAGATAATATCGGATATGTTTCTTACGTCTTTACTAAGATCCCCTTCCCTTTTCATGAATGAGACCTACTGAATTAGACTATTTACTGGGTTTGTAATGACACGATCAACACGACGAGTGCCACATGTGGAGCAGGATCTGCTACCCTTCCAGAGCACCTGAGATCAACCCTACTTTTTGGTGGGGTTCGTGTTGCTCAGTCTTTAGCTTTTAATGTTGTTTCTTAAGTACTATTGTTTGTCTGTTTGTCGTTTCATTTGTAGCCAGGGTGTTGTCAGTTTATATTTAATTTGTGAGTTTGATTGGTCCTATGATATCTTTCGCCCCTCTTTCAATACTCACGGTCTGTATTGACATGTTTTACTTATTTGCACATACAATAAATCAAAGAAGTATTGCGATAAGAATGGATAATACTTACGATGCCTGTGTTGTAAAACATAATATCCCCCTTGTAACTGAAATTTTGAGGAAACAATCAGTTATTTCAATCATGTAAGTTAAGCGATTCGTAGTTTATAACAACCTGACAATTGTTTTATCATTTTCTTTAAATTTAATTCTTATTATGCGGATGTAAAATTGAGAAAGGAATTGTTTTATCATTTTCTTTCCATTTAATTCTTATTATGCGGATGTAAAATTGAGAAAGGAAATGGGGAATGTGTCAAAGCGACAACAACCCGACCATAGAGCAGACAACAGCCGAAGGCCACCAATTGGTCTTCTATGTAGCGAGAATTCCCGCACCCGTAGGTGTCCTTCAGCTGCCCTCTAAAATATGTATACTAGTACAGTGATAATGGACGTCATACTTAACTCCGAATTATACACAAGAAACTAAAATTAAAAATTATACAAGACGAACAAAGGCCAGAGGCTCCTGACTTGGGACAGGCGCAAAATTGCGGCGGGGTTAAACATGTTTATGTTAGTGTTTTTATTCTTTTCTTTCCATTGAATTTTTTTATTATGCGGATGTGAGTGTTTTTATCTTTAGTGAAGTAAGATAAATGTTTTACACAATATAGACACCCTGCTTGCTCAATGACTAAAATCATCATCATGTAGTAGGCAATTAATGCATTTTGAGCTGAGGATAACTGGGTCACATGTAGAATGAAAATAATTTGGTAAATCATTTAAATGTAGATCAAATAAAACTCTGTACTTGAAGATTTCTTGTTTTTTATACATTGACTTAAGTATACTATAAAATTTTAAACCGACACCAGATTTTGTAAGCTTATACGTTTAAAATATACAAAATATGCATATGATTTTAATTTACTTTTAAAATTAATTTTGGTTTAAAGTATTTATTACAAACATATGATCAGATCCACGACATCCACGATTAAAACGGTTCTTTACAAATAAAGGCAACAGTAGTATACCGCTGTTCGAAATTCATCAATCGATTAAGAAAAAAACAAATCCGGGTTACAAACTAAAACTGTGGGAAACACATCAAATATAAGAGGAGAACAACGATACAATAGAAACACTAAAGTGCAACAAAAACCACACGACAATGCAACACACAGAAATGAGCTAACAATAGCAATTTCCCTGACTTGGTACATCACATTTTACGAAACAATGGTAGGTTAAACCTTTTTTTGTGGCTAGCCAAACCTCAAACAGGCTTTCGCCTATCAAAATATGTTGTCAGTCTATTATGTATTCTATTAAAAAATGTATCAGTAGTATCACTTGTGGTTATAATTCTATAGTCTGAAGGATATCCTATCCACCCCCTTTTCATGTATAGTAAATAAACTCATCATGGATACCAGGATTGGCACTTTGTATTTGCGCCAGACGTGCGTTTCGTCTACAAAAGACTCATCAGTGACGCTCGAATCCAAAAATCAACCTGACCACATATTATAATAGATTTCTGTGCGAAAAAAAAGTGGGTTTAAAAATTATTTGCTATCTCCAATCATTGTTTATCATTGATGATCAAATGAATTATTTCAATGATAAATATATAGAGGGCCAGATATTATTGTAATTACTATAAATTAAGCTTGTTTTGTCACCGAAAAACACATTTCTTCTATTTATTAAAACACATCCTAATATACTACTTTCCGTAACGTTAAATTTTCAAACATTGCTTGTATACGATTATCTTAGTTAAAAGGGTAACGTAATGTACATTATTGCCAAAGTAAAATAATCACCTTTGTTACCCTAGATATACAACTATTGTTTTACATGATGTTCGAAACCTTAAGTACATTGTCCAAAGATTTGTCTGTCAATACGATTTCTTGTTCTAATAGATAAGTGATTGTTTGAAGGGAGTGAGTTTTTCTATTATTCGATTTTTATTTTATAGTTACTTTTGTAATATTTTTCTCTTTTTTCTTTGCAGCCTCCAATATAGGACATTTTTCAAAAAGGGTGATTGTCACAATTTGATAAAAAAAAATAGAGAATGACATGTTTCGGGATCAGTCAACAATATGTTCTACGTGCGTTGGTGCTGTTGTCCCTCACAACATTATCTTTTTGTCAATGTAAGTTTTATTCTTAATCTTGTTAATATAAATATGCTTCTTATTCTGTCTATCCACTAACCATTAAATTCCTTTAAATCATATAATGATAGTTAAAGACAAGGAGGATACATAACGCTGACTTTAAAGACAAGGAGGATACATAACGCTGACTTTAAAGACAAGCAGGATACATAAAGCTGACTTTACACATATTTTTCCTTGATATTTATAACGATCTATATGATTAACATTTGATTTTACATGTACGATGATAAATAGTAGTTACTTTATGAAATAAAAAAATAATGAATATTTAATATTTTAAAACAAACCTCAATTTTCTTCGTTTTTATTTCTACGTAGCTCGATCTTACCAACATTAATTGAGACAAAACAGGATTATTTCGTTTTCAATTCTATATCTCAGCAAACATTGGTTTATATTCTTACTTTTACATTTGTAATCATTTGAAATTTACGTTGCTGAGAGGGTAGTAGAGCAGATCTTGAATGGTTGAAATTGATTTATAACACTAAAAGTATGTTAAAAATGAAGAATATACGTAAACTTGCCAATAACATGGCTGTTGCTATCTTACAGTCCATTTTTATGTATGTTGAAATTTGTTTTTGTTTTCGCTCAGTGTTTTCTTTGTAACGGTGTTTTCCAGTAATAGTTGATGTGTTACCCTGGTTTTGGCTTGTTTTCCCGATTTGTTTTTGTCTAATCGAATTATTGAAGATCGGTAAATTACTTTTTATTGTTTTATGCTGCTGTACTTTGATAGTAGACACATATTTCTGTTTTGTATATTTTGTAGCTGCCGGTTATACAGTAATCACTGGCCCGACATTTAAAGTTGAGGGCGATTCTGTATCATTGACATGCAATTCAACTTATGGTACCCCAGTAGATTGGTTCCTAAACAACACATCGCTAGATGATTCATGGACCACAGCAAATGGAGTAACAACAAACATCTACACCTTTCTGGCTGACAAAACTCACCACCTGGCAATATTTGAATGTAGAGTTGATAATGTTCTGAGTGCAACATGGTACTTCCAAGTCTACAGTGTGTACATTACCAATTTCTTAGCATTTACTTGACCACAATTAATTAAATTCTTACAAAAGGTTCATATACTCAAGATGGTTGTAAAGGTGTAAAAAGGTGTTACAAGATGTTTTATGATAACATATCCCAGTGATGTTAAACGATAAGATAATTTTTATTTACCAAAACGAAGTACAACGAAATAATATGAAAAAATATTGTCTAATTTGGACTCGGTTTATCATGACCGGTTGATTTGATTTAATTTTTATTTTATAAACGTGTGGTTCCTTTGATATCAGGTCAAAATTTAGTTATAACCTTATTTTATTTTGCTTTCCTGTTAAATTCCTAACGTGCCGTCATGAAAAAAGGCGACCATGCCTGATGACGTCACATAGACAGAACACATCTATGTGCTGCTATTTCGAAATGAAGCAAGAATTGTCTGCAAATCATATAAAAATCAAATAAACAGATTCCGCTACCAAATCTTTTGTAATACGATATTTATCCACTGTCGACAATAACATTTTGAATATTTAAAACGCTCTGCAAACCTTGAAAAATTAACTCTGTCGATGAAGTGGTGGAATCTATATTTACCATGCAAACATAATGCGGTATAAACAGTACCTTTGCTATTGTGTTATTACAACGGAAACAATTGCTCTTATTAATCTGATTGTAATGGTTTGGGTTTACTTATGTTTCTATTTCTGGGTATATTAGATCTTCAATATTTATAATTGAGTTTTAAATAGTTTTGTATTGAACTCATCGAACAGAGATCGGTTTTGGTAACGTACAATGTGTTAATGAAATGTACATTGTTAATGGTATTATTATATAGACACTCTGGTTCATGATTTTTTATATCTGATTAAGAAAGATAACACTATATTATCTTAAATTAATAAACGACATTCTTAGGAGTGAACGTATGTCGGAATATGTAAAACATTATAATTATTCAAGAATTAAGAAAACATAGTCGGAGTTCTGTTTAAACCTCTGATTTATGCTGTTCAATGTGTTGCTATCAGTGTCTGAGTAGGAAGTTGATCAATCAGGGGTATGTCAAAGAACGTCTCGTCCTTTTTCTAAAAAAGTTCATCAGAAGGTACCAAGACCTTGTTGATAAATATTCCGTATCAACTTCACAAATAATACATGATGGTCTTGGTGTATAGATTCTGCGTACTGATGTTG